>NC_030825.1:49961582-50582106 GCF_001704415.2 Capra hircus | reverse complement strand
GAATGTTCCTAAGATCACTGTTGTAGTAGCATAAACTTAGAAACCACCCAGATATGCATCAGCTGGAGAATGGGCAGATTGTAGCATATTCTAGTTACCTAATGCATAGTGGATCACCTCAAAACTTAGTGGCTTAAATCAGTAATCATTTCCTGTGGTTCTGGGGGGTTGACTGTGCTCAATTAGACTGTTGTTACTTGGGGCTCTCATGTGCTTGGTGTAAGATCTTGGCTGGGGCCAGTGTCCTCTTGAAATTCCTCAGTTGTCTGGTGGTTAGCCATTACTGGTACTGAGGGAAAATCTCAGCGTGGGCTGTCAGCCAGGATGCCTGCATGTGGCTCCTACATGTGACCTGGGCTTTGTTACAACATGGCAGCTGGATTCAAAGTGCACTCTTCTCAAGAGTCAGGGAAAAGTGTATTGCCTTTTCTAACCTAGCATTGGAAGTCACCTTGCTTCACTTCTGCCACAGTCACTAGCCTGCCCAGATTCAAGAGGGACCACAGGCTGTGGCTGTCAAGACAGGAAAGGCAGTGTCTCGTTGTAAGAAGAGGGATGAGCGATCATCTTGAAAAATTACACGTCAATCCTGGATGTACTATGTATTGAGTGTGGATATTATACTTCTATGAAAACTAAAGTTGTGCATATCAATATGAATAAAGCAAAACATTGAGTGGCGAAAGCAAACTACAGAAGAATATGTGTAGTTTAAAGATATGCGAAATAGGGAGTTCACTGGTGGCCTAGTGTAGGATTCTAGGCTCTCACTGCTGTGGCCTGGGTTCAGTCCCTGGTCAAGGAACTGAGATCCCACAAGCTGCACAGCCAACACCAACCAAAAAAGCAAAATAATGTGTATTGGTTACAGATACTTAAGAGTGTAGTAAATGTGGCCAATGCATGGGGATGATAAATTCCAAGTGAAGGACAGTAGACCCGTTCTGGGGTGGGATGGATTGTGATTGGAGGGGTGTGCGTAGGGTCCAGCAGTGTGGTAGTGGTTTTAAAGCTGTGGGCACCCAGGTGCCCATTGTGTTAATACCCTCTGGGTACCTGAGAGCAATTAAAAAATAACAATTCTCTCTCTTACTCTAGATCCCTTAGCCATCCAGTTTTCCTCTCCAGAAGCCATCAGTATTACTGGGGTCTTATGTGTCCTTCCAGAAACATTTCATTTACAAACATAACTATATTTTTTTCCCACTCAGATGGTAGCATATATGATAGTTTTATACTTTGCTTTTTTTTATTATTAATACTTTATATCCTGGAGACCATTGCAATCAGTACATAAAGAACTTAAAAAAACATTTTATTGAGATATAATTTACATATGAGACAATTCACCCATTTAAAGCGCATATTTCAGTGACTCTTGTTCATAGAACTGTGTGTCCATCACCATAATTTTGGGTTTCTCAGGTGACTCAGTGGTAAAGAATTCGCCTGCCAGTGCAGGAGATGTAGGAGGTGTGGGTTCCACCCCTGGGTCGGGAAGATCCCCTGGAGAAGGGAACAGCAACCCACTCTAGTATTCTTGCCTGGAGAATCCCATGGACAGAGAAGCCTGGGGGACTACAGTCATAGCGTCCCAAAGAATCAGATGCGACTGAGCACGCGCACACACACCATAATTTTAGAGTGTTTTCATTATCCTGAAAAGAAACACCCACACTCCTTAAGCATCAGTCCCCAAGTCCTACCATGCTTTGCCCCCTCCGCCGCCACTCCAAGCCCTTGGCAACTGCTAATTGGCTGCCCACAGAGACTTGCCGCTTGGGGGTACTTTATAGAAATGGGTTCATGCAATATGTGGCTTTTTGTGTCTGATTTCTCTCCCTTAGCATGTTTTCAGGGTTTATCCACGTTGCAGTACTTCGTTTCTTTTTACTGATGAAGATTATCACGTTGTATGGATGTAGCACATTTTGTTTGTCCGTTGATGGTTGTTTCTGCCTTTTGGCTATTACGAATGATGCTGCTGTGAGCATTTATGTACAAATTTTGTGTAGACGTATGTTTTCAATTCTTTTCGGTATATACCTAGGAGTAGAATTGTTGGATCATAAGTTAATTCTATTTTTAACCATTTTAGGAATTGCTGGACTGTTTAAAGTGGCTGTACCATTTTACTTTCCTACTAGTAGTGTATGAGAGTTCTAATTTCTCTGTATTCTTGCCAACACTTTATTATCTGTGTTCTCGATTATTGCCGTCCTGTGTGTGTGCGTGCTAAGTCGCCTCAGTCATGTCTGATTCTTTGCAACCCCATGGACTGTAGCCTGCCAGGCTCTTCTGTCCTTGGGATTCTCCAGGCAAGAATACTGGAGTGGGTTGCCATGCCCACCTCCAGGGGATCTTCTGACTCAGGGATCGAACTCATGTCTCCTGTGGCTCCTCATTGCCATCCTAGTGGGTATCAAATGATATCTTATTACTGTGGCTTTTGATTTGCACTTCCCTGATGGCTAATGATTTAAACATGTTTTAATGTCCTTACTGGAAAGAGGCTTCCTTTTAAACTAACTGCATAGCATCCCCTTGTGTGGATGAACCTTTGAAACCAATCCCTTATCATGAACGTTTGGGTGGTTTCCGAGTCTTTTTCTATGACAAACAGCACCTCTTATGCACACCACGGTTTGCTCATACGTGAACATATCCAGAACATAAATATCTAGGTGCTAAATTGCAAGGGCAAAGGGAATGCACCTATGTTTTATAAGTTTGAATTTATGCCATTTGTGTATTTAAAAGTAAATATTAAATATAATCAGACTTGTTTGAGGAACACTCTTAATTTCTCCTCCCGTGTTACCAGCTAACAGATTTAGGCACATCAGAAAAGCAGCCATTTTATTTCCCTATTTTACTTCAGCTAAACCTTGCATAATTCAAGGCTGACTTTTACATAGATTTGAATGTCAGGTTGAGGCAGAGGTCCATGACCACATAAACCTACGTTCGTTGTCCCAAGGTTTTCCCCTAGAGCTGCCTTTCCTGCTCCCTCATGTTTAATTCAGTGCTTGTTCCTGAATCCCCAGCATAGCATATCCTGGCAGTCGTTGGGCGGCCTTCTTGTTTGTTTTTTCACTTTTCAGCTACACTGAGGGGCATGTGGGATTTTAGTTCATCGAACAGCGGTTGAACCAGCACCCCCTGCATTGGAGGCCCAAAATCTTAACCACTGGACCACCAGGGAGGTCCCCTTGTTTGGCCTTCTTTATGGTCTGTTATGATTAGAGCTTGAGCTGTTTTGATTAACAGCAACTGTATGATCTTGGGCAAGTTACTCAACCTCTCTGAGCTCCAGTTTCCTCTTCACTAAGGTGAGAGTAATGGCAGCATCTAATTGTGAGGACCAAATGAGTCAGTTCTTGTGAAGGGCCCAGACAGTGCCTGGCACGGCGTGGTTTTCTCATCTGTCTCTGAAACTGATGATTTTCTGCATCAGCCTTAGCACCACCACCGAAAGAACCCCTTAATGACATTCTCATTGACCACAAAAAAGAGCTTTAGGAGTTACTCTTATTTTAATTATAAATTTATAACTAAGTAGCAGGAATAGAACAAGTACTTCCTATATTCTCTTCAGCCAGATTTGCCAACTGTTTGCTCCATTCTCTCTTCTCCCCGACACCACACACACACACACACACACACACACACACAGTGTGGTTTTGAACAATTTGAGAGTTCACTTGAACATCATGTCCCTTTACCTCACAATACTTCAGTGTGTATTTCCTAAGAACAAGAACATTTTCTTTCATAAGCACGGTACAACTATCGAAACCAGGAAATTTAACAAGGATACAGTGCTCTTCTTATCTGAACCCTAGTTCATATTCTAGTTTCATCAACCGTCCCTGTAATGTTCGTTATTGCCATGTTTTTTCCTTGGCTCAGAATCCAGTTCCAATCACGTGTTGCGTTTAGGTGTCATGTCAGAGTTTCCTTTCAAACAGTGAATGTTTCCATAACAGCCCGAAGGTCCAACTTTCTCCAGGAAGGCTTGAAGCCTGCCAGACAGCTGGGTTCCAGCGGGGATGGCCATCTCACGTGGTGCCATCTGGTGGCAGCAGCGTGAATAGCATTTCATAAATCATCCTGTTAGGCTGCTGTGAAATGAGTCCCTTCCTGACGACCTAAAAAGAAATCCAGTGATATTCACATCATCTTAATTTTTCTCAATAATATGGGAAACTATGTTTTAAATATTTATGTAACTCAAACCCACATACTTTAATTAGCATTGAAAATGAGGTTTCGCCATGTCTCAAATCTGGATCCGTGCATGTGAAATCCAATGCTACGGGTAAAAGCGTGGTCTTGGCCTGACATCTTTGGGAATGGATCTGGGCGCCACAGCATTCTGGTATGCGGTATTTTTCCCGAGGCTTTCCCTCTCTGGGCCTATGTTTACTTCTGCAAAATAGGCCTTACAGAGACTTCTACCCACAGGAACATATTCAGGTCATGGATATAGTTTCCAGCATGTGCCTGATATATGAGAATTCTTCCATAAAGGTTAATGGATTATTATCATCTGTTCAACTTTTTTTGTGTGTGTGAGCAGACAAGCTCAGACATGAAGTAAAATTCACCCCAGTACAGAGCTTTAACCTTCCTAATCAAAACCACATTCAGTCAACAAATATTTATTGATTCCCCAGGTCTCAACCGGTGTGTAGGCAATGTTCTAGACACTGGGAATACAGCCCAAGACAAAGGCTTTGCCCTCATGGGCAAGTTTATGTTCCAGTGTTGGGGGAAGAAAGTTACAAAATAAAAAAAATTTTCTTCTTTAGTGTTAAGCGCTAGGTAGAGAATTCAAATATGCTGAAAAGGAGGGACAGCATAGCTCTTTTGGATTCAGAGTGACCAGGGAAAGCCTCTCTAAAGAGGTGAGATTTGAACTGAGTTCTGAAAGACAGAAGTCAGTCCTGCAAAGATCAGGATCCGGGAGGGTGACCAGTCCAGGTAAAAGGAACAGCGAGTGCAAAGGCCCTGAGGTGGGAACATGCTTGTCTTTTTGGTGGGGCAGAGAAAAGGTTAGTGTGTCTAGGATGTGGTGGTAAAGGGCGAGAGAAGCTTGAGATCAAGTTAGGCAGACAGCCAGGGGTGCTCACACAGGTCTCTGAAGACAATGGTGAGGTCTTCAGCTTTTATTTCACAATATGAAAAGCCATGTGTGTGTCAGAGCAGACCAATAAGGTGTTCAGCCTTACTGAGAGTAGAGACAGTTTCATCCCAAGGTCTGCAGAAAAGCCCATTTAGCCTCACCTCAGACGTTTGGGAAATCTCTGATGTGTTAAAAAGTTGAGTGTCGGGACTTCCCTGGAGGTCCAGTGATTAAGACTCTGCACTTCCACTGCCGGGGACTGGGGTTTGATCCCTACTCGGGGAACTAAGATCCTACATACTGTGTGGTGCGGTCAAAACAACACAAAAGTTGAATGTGCATGGTTCATAGTATCTTTCATTAGAATTTTTGAAGATAAAACATTTTATAAAAAAGAAATTGGAACCAACATTTACAGAAGCCCTGAGGCTTATCTGTACTACTGCCAAAACACTTAAAATGACTCTAAAAAGATCTTTCCGACACAGTAGTGCCTAGGGTGGGGCTTAGTAACTTCTGGTTGGGGAGTCAAAGATATTATTTCAACATTTCTGTATAACATGGGAAAGTCTTTTAAATAAAAAACTTTTTTTTTTTTTAACAGTGCCAGACTTCTTTGAGAATCTGATCAATACTATGGACTTTCTCCTCTGAAAATGCTCTGCTTAGGATGAAGAAAGGGGGATATCTTAAGTCTTGCTGCTTGTATCCCCTGATTACTCATGTAGCAAGGAGGGTACATTTGCCAATGGCCATCTCCACCACTGCCAAGCATAGACCCCACCCCCCAGCTCTTATGGGGTGGAGTGGAAGTCACCCCATTTGGGGCTACCAGGAGGATCTTTTTTAAAAAGTATTTATTTGTTGGGCCGTGCACTGTATCATGCAGGGTCTGTGTTCCAATGCATGGTCTCTCTGGTTGTGCTGTGCAGGCTCAGTTGTTGCAGCATGCGGTGGGCTTCTTTACCCCATGGCATGTGGGATCTTAGTTCCTGGACCAGGGATCGAACCCACGCCCCCTACATCGGAAGGCAGATTCTTAACCACTGGCCACCAGGGAAGTCCCTACTAGGAGGTTTTTTATGGCTGGCCCAGGCAACCTGCCCTGTCACCATCAGAAGCCCAGTCTCTGAGAAGGGTTGAAATGGACTTGAGGGACTGAGTTCTGCTGTCTGGGGACAGGAGGGGATTTTGAGGAGATGCCTTCTTCATCCCTCAGGGCAAGATTCTTCATCATTTTTTCTGAATCAGTAGGCCTTTGAGCAGGCTTCAGATGAGACTCTCCAGGCCCTTCTCCCTAGAAGAGTTGCCTGTGCAGCCCATATTTATAGTCATAGGCAGGAAGTTTACAGAATAGATTAGAGGGTAGAGAACAATTTGGGGTTTTAGGAAATTTTCTCCTCAGTCACCCTTGATGTGGAAATTGAGGGACTGAGGCCCTCAAACAGTAATTAAGTGGTTTGTTAAAGCTACACAAGGGACAGAAGTAGGCCATTACTTTCCATTTTTCATGAGTTCAAAGCACAGACTGCCTGGGTTCAAATCCCACCTTCACCCCTAACTTGTGCTGGGACCCTGAGCAAGCCCATGGTACTTAACCTCCAAGACTGTGTTGACAGCAACAGGATAGCATTGGGGAGGACTGTGTCAAGAACATAACCTGGGGGATGTCCCTGGTGGTCCAGTGGCTAAGACTCTATGCTCCCAATGCAGGGAGCCCAGGTTCCATCCCTGGTCAGGGAACTAGATCCCCCATGCCACAACTAAGAGTTTGCATGCCCCAAGGAAGATGGAAGATCTGAGTGCTGCAGCAGACCCAGCACAGCTGAATGAATAAATTTAAAAAGACAACCCCTACCCCCAGCCCCCAGAGTCTAGCCTGTAACAACTGCCAAGTAAGTTCTATTGCTACTGTTTTGCATTGAGGAAAGGCAGTCTCAGAGAAGTGAAGGGATTCTGTCAAGGACGCAAGAGAGGCATGATTGGAACTAGGGCCTGTCTATATTTCCAAAGCCAGTGCGTATTGTTCACCCCCAGACTAGTTTGCTTCAAACTGCAAGGCACAAGCCAATAGTGGGCCAGAAAGTCAGTTCAGCAGGGTCTCAAATGGCACTGAAAACAAAAATTAAATACCAGAGTGCATCATAAGTGCATGCTTGCTCAGTCGTGTCCCACTCTTTGTGACCTCATGGACTGTGGCCCACCAGGGATTTTCCAAACAAGAATACTGAAGTGCGTTGCCATTTCCTCCTCCAGGGGATCTTCCCCCCCCCAGGGATTGAACCCGTGTTCCCTGTGTCTCCTGCACTGCAGGCAGATTGTTTGCTGCTTGAGCCACTGGGGAAGCCCTAGAGTGGATCATACATAAGGGTAAATAGGATTTGGTGACACTTTTGTTTCATGAGATTATAAGTATACACCTTTGTGTAAGAGGGTTTCTTTGGCTGTACCATGACTTGCAGGATCTTAGTTCCCCAAAAAGGGATTAAACTTGCACTTCAGTAGTCAAAGCACTGAATCCTAACCACTGGACCCCCAGGGAATTCCTACCAGCTATTAAAATAGTTGGGAAGGCATTACCCTTGACTACTGGGCATCCCAAGGGGCACTAGTGGTAAAGAACCAGCCTACCAGTGCAAGAGACGCAAGAGACTTGGGTTTGACCCCTGGGTTGGGAAGATCCCCTGGAGGAGGGCATGGCCATCTACTCTAGTATTCTTGCCTGAAGAATCTCAAGGAGAGAGAAGCCTGGCAGGGTATAGCCCATGGGGTCCCAAAGAGTTGGATGCCGCTGACCAGACACACACACACCCTTGACTACTAGTGCCCCAACAAGTTCAGACACAAGCAAATGGGAGCTTGCAGGGAGGTCTCTGTGCATTGTGATCCACCCTGTGTCCCAGGAGGGACGGGATTCAGGTTAATCCAGGAAGACATAGAGGTAGGGGAATGGGCTATGTGCTGTTCATCATGGAGAGGAGTAAAGAGGGTAGGCCACAGCAGCCTTGAGCCTAGAGTAGAGCAGAGAGCTACTTAAAAAAAAATTTTTTTTAAATGTATTAGCTTTTTCTTTTAAAAAGTATTTATGTGTTTATTTAGCCCTGTTGGGTCTTCCTTGTGGCATGTGGGATCTTGGACCTTCCCTTCCGACACTCAGGCTCTTCATTTTGGCCTGTGGGCTTCACTCTAGTTGTGGCACACGAGCTTAGTTGTTTCATGGCAGGTGGAATCTTAGTTCCCAGACCAGAGACTGAACCTGAGTCCCCTGCATTGGAAAGCAGATTCTTAACCACTTCCTGTCCAGGGAAATCCCAGGACTACTTCTTGAAACAAATACTCCTCAAGAGCCCATTCTGTGCCAGGCCCTTTGCTGGGCAGTGTTAGGTACACAGTGATGACTAAGTTAGTCCTAGACTTCTCCCTCCTGGGGCCTTCTGGGCAGTGGAGGAGACAGATCTGTTACCACACAGTGAGAGACTAAAATGGTCAGGGCTGTGGTGGGGGACACATTGGTCAGGGTGTGATGGGGAAGGCCAGGGATGAGGGGGAGCACAGAGCAGCAAGTTCAAAGCTGGAGACCCATTAGCAAGGGCTGGTTCCAGCATTCGGTTTACCTCTGGGGAAGTTGGGGCTTCCCAGAAGGTGTGGAGACGAAGAATCCACCTGCCAATGCAGGAGGCCCAGAAGACACAGGTTCCATTCCTGGAGAAGGGAAGGGCAATCCACTCCAGTATTCTTGCCTAGGAAATCCCATGGACAGAGGAGCCTGGTGAGCTACAGTCCATGGGGTCACAAAGAGTCAGACACAACTGAACACACACACAGGGTCACAAAGAGACATGACTGAATACACACACACACACACACACACACACACACACACACTCTTGAGCAGACTTAGGTAGAATCCCTGAAACACTCTTGCAGACTTAGGTAGACCCAGGATTTTTCAACTCCCAGCCAGACTTGTAGAAGTATGCACTAATTAATGCATACTTGTGAAGCTATGTGGCATTCAGTTCAGTTCAGTTCAGTCGCTCAGTCATGTCCAACTCTTTGCGACCCCATGAATCACAGCACGCCAGGCCTCCCTGTCCATCACCAACTCCCAGAGTTCACTCAGACTCACATCCATCGAGTCGGTGATACCATCCAGCCATCTCATCCTCTGTCATCCCCTTTTCCTCCTGCCCCCAATCCCTCCCAGCATCAGAGTCTTTTCCAATGAGTCAGCTCTTCGTATGAAGTGGCCAAAGTACTGGAGCTTCAGCTTTAGCATCATTCCCTCCAAAGAACACCCAGGGCTGATTTCCTTCAGAATGGACTGGTTGGATCTCCTTGCAGACCAAGGGACTCTCAGGAGTCTTCTCCAACACCACAGCTCAAAAGCATCAATTCTTCGTCGCTCAGCTTTCTTCATAGTCCAACCCTCACATCCATACATGACCACTGGCATTCAGTTCAGTTCAGTTCAGTCGCTCAGTCGTGTCCGACTCTTTGCGACCCCATGAATCACAGCACGCCAGGCCTCCCTGTCCATCACCAACTCCTGGAGTTCACTCAGACTCACGTCCATCGAGTCAGTGATAGCATCCAGCCATCTCATCCTCTGTCGTCCCCTTCTCCTGCCCCCAATCCCTCCCAGCATGAGTCTTTTCCAATGAGTCAACTCTTCGCACGAGGTGGCCAAAGTACTGGAATTTCAGCTTTAGCATTATTCCTTCCAAAGAAATCCCAGGTTTGATCTCCTTCAGAATGGATTGGTTGGATCTCCTTGCAGTCCAAGGGACTCTCAAGAGTCTTTTCCAACACCACAGTTCAAAAGCATCAATTCTTCGGCGCTCTGCCTTCTTCACAGTCCAACTGACATCCATACATGACCAGAGGAAAAACCATAGCCTAAGGACCAGACGGACCTTAGTCGGCGAAGTAATGTCTCTGCTTTTGAATATACTATCTAGTTTGGTCATAACTTTTCTGGAACCCAAATTCAGAAGGTAGGAAGCCCCACCCAGCCTATGAGAGAGCAGGGACCGGGGTGCCAGATGTGTCACGGCTGTCTACTACTCTAGTTAATAAAAGGGCCAGGATCTGTGCAGTTTTATTTTTACAGGGCGATTTCCTTTGGAGGCCCAAGTTACCCCGTAAAAAAGTTACATTCCCATATTTCATTGGATGTATATGATGGGCAGACAGGAATAATATTTTGGAGTCATAGCATGTATTAACTTATATAAACCATTCTGTTTACGTAAAACAGTCCAGTAGCCCAGTGACGCAACTATGATTGTTTCCATTTTGCATCTGTGGCTACTGAGGCACAGAGAACGGTCAAGCCTTCTGCCCACAGCCACCAGCAAGGAAATGCAAAGCTGGGCTTGTGCCGCTTCAGAGCCTGTGCTCAACCATGAGGAGAGGTACTGAACAGGAAACCCTGCCTAACGTCCGCTCCCGGGCTCTTTAAGAGCTTAGGAACCTGGACTACAGACGAGGAAGGAGTAAAGCCAGATCAAAGCGTATGTAAATAAGGACCAGGGGATGCCGGGCAATATCACAGCCGCCTGCCAGCCTCTAGGGACAGCAGTCGTCAGAGGCCTACTGAGCCTGCGCAATTCTTTTTTTAATTTTTCCCCTCTGGCGCCTGCGCGAGGCACATCTCAGGCCCACGCCGACTCAAGCTTGCCGACTGTACGCAGGCGCCTTTCTCTTGAGCCGCCACCTCCGCCACCTTGCGCTTGCGCCCTAGCGCTCCTTGGGGGTCCCTCGCTCCCTGCCTTACGTCAGTTCCTGTTTGTGGCGGGAGAAGGCGGTATTTCCGTCCAGAGGGTGGGAGGGGGCGGTAAGCGGGGGCTGGGGGGAGGGGGCGGGGGGGCCGCGCCGCGCGAGCCGTTGGGCCTGGCTCCGCGAAGGCGTTGCCACCGCTGCTGCCGCCGCCGCCGCCGCCGCCTCCAGGAAACGTAAGGAGGGGGATCAAGCGCAGCGTGGCGATGGGCAGGAGGAGAACCCCGCCTGCGAGGCTGGGCGGCCGGCGGTGACAGGTGAGTGCGCCAGCGCGTGTCCCCGAGCGCGCCCCCCCTCCGCGATGGTCGCGTCCGGACCCCCCACCACCCCCCGCAAAGCCGCCCTGGGCCGTACCACCGGCGTCCGCCGGGCGGGGACCGTGGTCCTTGAGCCCCCCCTTTGCGGGACGGAGTGGGGGTGGCCGCGCGGGGGCGGTGGGACTGGCCCTGCGGGGGCGGGGGCGGCGGGTTGTACCACTGAGGCGGCAGGGGGCGCACATCAAAGACCGGGGACCGACCGTCTGGAGGGCTGGGGGCCGCAGACCCCCGGCGTGTGCGGGCTGGGCGTTGAGCTAGTGGGCCGGGAGGGACGGCGCGCTGGGCGAGCGGGTGCGGAGCCTTGGAGGGGGCGCGCCTCACCCGGTAGAGGGGGCTGTACCTATTCGGGGCTGTGGGAAGGGTTCCTAGAGCGTGTTTGGAGAGGTGGGGGCTTTGGGGAGGGGGGCTGTACCAAGTGTGGCTGGGGTAGCGCCCCGTGGGTTGTACCACTGAGGTCCTGGAGCGGGGTGGGGGGGGCATCCTTAGAAGTAGAGCCGCGCCGTATCAGAGGAGGAGAGCTGGGATGTTTGTGATCTTAAGGGACCGCGCGGGGCGGGGAGCCGGGCCCGAGGGGTGTTTTAGGGGAGCGCTGTGGGAGCCCGGTAATGCCGAGCGATGAGGAAGGGGTTCTGCCTTCTGTGTTTGGTGGGTGGAGCTTGGGGTTTACACTGAGTTGGAGGGGGCATCACTTTAATTGAACTTCTTGTTGACTTTCGGGGGAACTGGATGGTCAGTGGGGCTGCTCTCTACCCTAGAACCTTTGCATATTATTAAACTATATTTTAAGGTTTGCGGGACACCTGTGGCAGATTCTTGCCGTGGTTTTAGCTGGGGTGTGGGGTGGTGGGGGGGGAGACGTCTTAGACGGCACTTGTTTTCTGAGCTTTCGGCTCCATATTAGGGAGGGGAGGGGTTATGAAGTTTGGATTTGAGGACCTGTGCTCCCGGACCTGCTTAAGACTTGGAAGGAAGGAGTGTTTTGAGGGCCACCTCTCCCCGAAGGCAGGGTGGCTGGGGACGTCTTTATCCTTGGGATTCGGAGCACCTTTTTCCTTGCATTTGGAAGCCACTTGGGCTCAGCAAGCGTCCTAGGCGTCATTAGGCCCTCCATGTCTGCCTTTGAACCTTGTTTACTCTCCTCAGAGAAAACATCCATCAGGACCTCTGGGTTGATAGTGGTTGGTGGTGGGTGCTGGTGTCCAGCCCCCTCCATCCTGGCCAGAAGGCCAGACACATGGTTGTGTCTTCTTGGTTAGCAGTCCTGCCGCCCATCATGTTTACGCTCTCCACCAGGCGATTAACAGTTGGCTTCACCATTAGCGGCAGCGAGGCTGAGCGCTGTTTTCCCAGCTGTTCCTCTCTCCATAGGCCAAGGGGACTCGGGTGGGGATGCCCCAGCCCACACTGACCCAGGGAGGAAGGCTGCTCTGAAGGACTGGGGGCAGCTACCCCACGAATCTGGTTTCTCACTGTGATTGCTGGGTGGGAGCTTGGAGCAGCTCGCCCCAGTCATGAGGCCACAGCCCCTGCTCCTCAGGCCAGCCTGTGACCTTGGCTTGCTCCGTAACCTTTGCCCTAGGTCTGGAGTTCCCAGAGGGCTGGCCATAATCCCTCATTGACCCAGCTAATGTGAGCTGGTGATGTGGTGGAAGCGGGCAGACAGTTGCTCTTGTCCACACCGTCAGCCTCCAAGCTGACTGGCTTCCATGGGTTGTGGTTGCTGGAGAGAATGGTCCCTGAGCTTCTGTGAGGCCATGGTGACTGCTATGTAGAATTTCTCTGCACTGGGGGTTTCTTCCTTTGATCTGCTAATGTTTAGAGGGTTTGCCTGATAGGATTAACATCAGTAGTCAAAACAATAATTGTGAGGTCAGTGCCTGTTGAGTGCATTCTGTGTGCCACACGCTGTTTAGAATGTGTCTCAAGGGTTAACTTGCAGGATACTCACATCCTAGAACTTTGTGTTCTGTTGTCATGATCTCCATTTTAGAAGGGGAAACTGAGGCACAGAGTAGCAAATCAGTTCCAGAGCTCATGAATTTTATTGAACTCTCAACCTGTCAGGCACATGACAGGCTGTTTACACACATGAACTCATTCAAACCTCCAAACACACCCATGGGGTAGATACAGTTCTTCCCGTTTTATACACTCCTATGAGCTAGGCAGCAGCGTGATACCCATTTTACAGGTGAGGAAACTGAGACCCTTGCTACAAAGTAAAATGATTTGCTTGACATCTCAAAGGTGGAAGTGGTAGAGCTGGGAAGTGCACCCTGGGCCTGGTTTGGCCTCAGAGTGAACCTCTTGCCTGTGTGTAACTGGAACAGTGGTTTTGTTGAACCCAGGGGTGGATGTGGTGTTTCTGTCCATTTTTCAGAGTCAGAAAATTGGGGCTCGGAGGAGGAATTGCTTTCTCTCAGGTCTGTCAGACGCTTGGGGGCCAGACTGGGGTTTGAACGAATTCTTCGGTCACTAGGTCCCCAAGCTTGTGGCGGGGTGGGGTGGTGGGTGGGGAGGGGGGTGGGGCTCAGTCACCTCAGGCTTCCAGCCAGCTGCACCCTTGGGTGTTTTCTTCCCTTCAGCCTTGGGGCCTAGGGCTGCCTCGAGCACCTCTGCCAGCAGCCAGCCCAGCAATTTTGGGGCTTGCAGATAAAACTTGGTTCCTCCTCTGAGTTGAGCCAGGGCATCTTCTAACTGGGGGCAGACTGTCTGCTGGGAGCCGGGAGGGAACAAGCAGGAGAGACACAAGACAGTTACCAGGGCACCCGTGTGTGAGGTCCCTGCACAAGGATGGCGTGGTGGGCTCACGTGCACGTTCTAATGCTTTCACGTTCTGGTTGTGTGACCTTGGGCCACAGTGTTCACCTCCATGCAATGGGCTTAGAGCAGCATCCGCCTCAGGCTTTTGTGAGGACCACATCAATTAATCCAAGAGAAGCTTCTTGAACCGTGCCTGGCACTGCATAAATGCTCTGGTGGCAGTCTGAGGGCATCTGTCCTTCCCCACCTCGCCACCCTCAACCCTTTCAGGCATTGTCCTGGAATTCAGTCCCCCGGCCTGGCCTAGCCAGAATCCGGGAGTCTGGTGTCCTGGTTTGTAATCTCTGTGAAGAGCTGCATTGAAGTGCTTCAGAGCACCGGGTTCAAGTCCAGCCCTACCCCTTGGTGCCTGTATGACTGGGAGCAAGTCCTCCATCTTCCTGAGCTCATTTCATCACTTGTGTCATGGGATGAGTCCCTCCTCATAGGTTGCTGTGAAGGTTAAACAGGTTAATTTGTGGAAGGCACTTGTAACCGTGCAGGCATAGCAGTGAGCGTGCAGCAAACGTTTCCTGTTACCAGTACTTAAGAATAGTGCTGGACACACAGTGAACCCTCAGGACATCTCAACAGTTGTAATTCATATTTTTTCTGCTGGGATTTTGCAGGTCCTTCGCAGGTTACAGGGCCCTATCAGGTAACCCCAGGAGGAGGGCAGGGCTGAAATTAGCATCTCCATTTTCCAGATGAGGAGACTGAGGTTCTGGAGGATTAAGGGGTAGGGGACATACTGTGAGACTGGCACATGCATCCCCCGGGCCCCTCTTCTCTTCCACCGTTGCTGCCCAGAGCTCCACCGAGGCCGAAATTCTAGCTCCTCTCCAGATGTCAGGTTCTGCGGAAACCCTTTTGCTGTATGCGCTTTCATTGACTCTCCACCAGCATAGCTCCCAGGAGTGCTGGTAACTACCTCAACCCAGGTGAGAACAGCCCCTTTGAAGGCCGAGAGGCACAAAGGCAGTCTCCAACCCAGAGGGCAGCAGAAGTGCCTGTGGGAGTCAGGGGCCAGGCTGCCTTGTGGGCCGGGGCGGGAAGCGTGGCAGTGATCCTGAAGGCATTGCTGAGTGAAACGAGAGGTTTTTGTTGATCCACCAGCATTTATCGAACACCTGTTCTGTGCCCGGCATTTCTTCAGGTACCAGGGATACAGAGGGGCACTTGATGAAGGCTCTGCCTCTGTAGAGTTAAGGGAGGTAAACCCTGAGCTTGATGCATGAACAAGGGGCAGATTGAGGGGAGGGGCTCAGCAATTAAAATCAGGTGTGACAGGCTGCCAGGAAGGCCTCTGAGCGGATCCCAGATGGGCAAGGTGACCTGAGGAGAAGGAACATCCTGGGGGTGTGAGGAACCACAGCGCAGAAGTCGCAGGAAGGACAGGGCTTGGTGAGGCACAGGTAAGCTGCACAGAGGCCTGGGCGGAGTGCAGGGGGGTGGCTAGGCCAGGGGCTGAGGGCAGGCAGGGTCACTTGGAGCCTCATGAGACCGTCTTGAAGAGTGGCTTGGGCAGACTTAGGGTGTTAGAAGATGCCTTTTGCCATCTGAGAGGTTCTCAGGCTTCTCCCTGGGGCGGGGATAGACTTTGGAGCACTGCTTCCCACTTCCCTCTTGAGTAGAATCTCTGATAGAGAAAGAGCAAAGACCTTGATGGTCGCCGCCTCCTTTGTGGTTTTCACACCGTGTTCCCCAGGGCCCATGGCTGTTCCCTTTAAGGGACACATGGGGGAGGCTCAATGGGCTGATCTTCTGCTCACCCCTCCCCAACCCAGCAGCTGGGCTAATCTCAAACAACAGCACAGAACAACAGTAATGCCTGATAAAAACTATACCTGCGGGTTCTGCCTTCCACTCCCCGCTTATGTGCCTGAGGGCCTGCGGCATTGCTGGCGCTGCTCTAGAACTTGGATGGCGGGGCCTGCCTTCCAGTGGAGGCAGGTTCCCAGCAAGCAAGCCAGTGATAGGAATCAGATTGTGATTAATGTTTCAAATTGATCAGCTTCCCCAGAGCTCTCAGTGGAATGAATGGAGCTCAGGGGAAAGAGGGCATGGGGACCTAATGTTTTAGCTGGAATGACCTGAGAAGGCCTCCCAGGGGAGGTGCCGCAGTGAAGAGCCCATGGGAGGATGTGCATGAGTGAAGGTCCCTCAGACCGAGGAGGGGTTGGCTCTGGTCCCCACCTCCCTTGGACTTCCTTGGTGGCTCAGATGGCAAAGTGTCTGCCTACAATGCAGGAGACCCAGGTTCAGTCCCTGGGTCTGAAGATCTCCTGGAGAAGGAAATGGCAACCCACTCCAGTATTCTTGCCTGAAAAATCCCATGGACGGAGGAGCTGGTAGGCTATAGTCCGTGGGGTCGCAAAGAGTCAGACACGACTGAGTGACTTTACTTTCCCACCTCCCAGGAGTGAGAACTGAGGCCTGGAGAGCCCCAGTAACCCATGCTGGTTCCCCCAACACTGACCGGCTTTGTATTTGGGCAGAGTGGCTCCCAAGGCCCTCCTCCCCCCCAGCCCAGGAGGGTGCTTGATAACCAGGGGTGAGGGCGATCTCTAACCCCACACCTGAGCCTGGAATTCAAGGGTTAGTGTGGTAAGCAGGAGCCTGGCTCTTGATTTTCGCAGGCTCTGTCTGGAGTCTTCCTGAAAGGAGCAGAGCCCCTCA
Source organism: Capra hircus (assembly GCF_001704415.2). Classification (NCBI taxonomy): domain Eukaryota; kingdom Metazoa; phylum Chordata; class Mammalia; order Artiodactyla; family Bovidae; genus Capra; species Capra hircus. The sequence goes on along the minus strand of NC_030825.1, from coordinate 50,565,399 downwards.
GAGCAGACATCCTTGGGCCTCCGGTTCCTTGGGAAGGGGGATTGGAAGGGAGCGTCTTTGGCAGTTGATCTCCAAGTCTCCAGGGATTCCAGGGACACCCACCCCTCCCTAGGCCTCTCTTCAACTTCCTAAGAGCTTTCAGTGGAAGACTGTCAGCCACCAGGCCTCTGGGCTGCACAGTGGGGTGGTTCCGTGGCAGGCTCCTCTGGACAACCAGCCAAGCAGCAAGAGGCCCAGCTTGGGGAGATGGCCCTGGGAGCAGGACCAGGAGGGAGGGAGTGAGGGAGCTGGGGTGGGAGCTCAGCCTGGCCCCGAGCTCGGCACCCCTCGGCGCCTGCCCACATCGAGGCCTGGCTGCCCTGGGTGCGGGAATGGGGGACAGTGAGCCAGGCTGGCCAAGGGGAGCCTGCATGTCACAGGTTCCCGCAGGAAGTTCCTCAGGCCCAGCTGTCCTGCCCAGGAAGCGCCTCTGCAGATGTTGTTTCTAAGGGTGAGGCCAGAAATCCGAGGCTGCCTTGCTTTGCCACCTTGTGGGCCCTTTTCCGAACAGGCTGGGGTGCCTGCCACTCCCTTGCCTCCCTTCCACCCCCACCCCCACCCCCGGCCTTTCTAGCCCAGTCTCAGGGTGTTCATCATCTGTGGGTTATTGTGTAGGAGTTCGGACTGGGGGCAGCCAACCTGGGTGTGAACCCTGCTCCTGGCTCCTCTCTCGGTTGCCTTGTAGCCCTGGGGCCTCATTTCATCTCTCTGAAAGGGGGCTGTTCCTGCCGAGAGGCCCTGGAGGGGCCCATGGAGCTAGCGTGTCCAGAGAACGTGCTCGGCAGATCTGAGCTGCTATTGCTGGAGATTGTCAGGCTGAGTACCTGTGAGTGGAGAAGGGGCTCTGGATGCTGCCAGCCTGGGCCTCGGGGTTGGCAGGGAAGGGGTGGCAGGCCAGTCACCGGACAGGAATATTCACCACACCCGTCACCCAGCAGAGGCTCTGAGCACTCTGCATGTGCTCCCTCAGACACAGCAGCCTGTGAGGCAGGCAGCAGTCCCCCCATTTTGTGGGTGGGAAATTGAAGTGCACAGTGCTGCATAGGAGGCCGTGTGGTTGTTGAGAACTGGCAGAGCGGGCTCTCTCTGCCAGGCACTGCTCCCCAGCAGATCCTGGGAGCTTGAGGTGGCTCTTCTCCCCAGACGAAGGCTTGGAAGGGCTTACCCAAAGTTAAAAGTTTTAGTAGGTGACAGATGTGAAATCTGAACCCAGCTCTATCTGGGATCAAGTCCGCCTTTTTGAGACTGGCTCTTCTGCTTGTGACCAACGCCATGGCCACTGTTTCTGGGATTGTTCCTGTTGGTCTAAAGATCTTTTCTTTGCTTTATCTCCTTCTAGACAGCTGACACAAAGCAAGCCTCAGTTGTCCTGGAAATGACTGAGTTAGATCCATGCGATGTCTGCTTGGGAGACGGCATGCGGCTTCCTGTCTCTATCCGCTAAGGCCCATGGAGCCTTGACCTTGGCCAGCCCCATCCTCCCCTTGACAGAGGCCAGGGGGAAGGGGTGAGGGGTCCCCTATCCCTGCCTTGGAGTGTGATTGCTGAGTGGCTGTGGAGCCAGCCCGTGGCTGTGTCTGGTTGGTTGTGTGCCCCTTCTCTCGCTGGGTGTCTCGCTTTGTGGCCTGTGCAGCTCTGGCCACCAGGGAGCAGCGCCTGGTCTAGAGGCGGACACAGAGAGGGAGTGCGCCCTGTGAGCGCCCCGGGGGAGGGGGCAGAGACCCGGCTGGAAGGGCTGGGAAGGGCCTGGCGGGAAGGGCCTTGGGGCGACCTCCTGAGGCGAGGCATCCAGGCCGGCAGGGTAGAGTGTGGGAAAGGCCCTGAGGTGGGAGAGCCGTGATGCGGTGACCCTGAGAGGAGGCCGCGGTGCTGGAGCTGCGGGAGGAGGAGAGGAGGGTGGCAGACCCGGGTCATTTGGGCAGGCCTGGGGTTCCCTAGGGTCGTGCTTCTCAAACTGGCGTCCAAAGACCTAGTGGGGGGGTGTGCCGGTGAGGGGTGCTGAGCTCGGGTTTTGGGGTGGTGTCTGCAGGTTGTCTGCTGTTTTCAGCTGTGTGTTTTCATGTAGCTGGTACTTTTGAAAAGTTAATATGGGCATGTCATGAATCATCTGGGTGAGTCCTTTTAACCTGCTAGTAATAGTATTAACATAGCTGCCACTTCCACCATAGCTCTGGCTAACTGAGGCTCAGGCTGGCCTTGGCTTAGAAGAGTTCGCTGTGGTGTGACTGCTGCTTGTCTTCCAGAGCACTGGCCTCACTGTCAACTGTGCTTGCAGCAAGTCTTGTGGGGTCCCCACGACAACCCTGGGTTGTCAAAAATGGCATCTTTTGAAATAACAAAATAAATGCTAGGTCAGGTTGGTGTCAGGATCCAGTTTTGTAGACAAGAATGCTGACGTTCAGAGAAGCGTCCCTTGCAGCCTGGAAGTGGTGGTCGGGATTTGAATCAAACAGGAGCAGGTGTGGGTGTGGGTCTCACCCTGGGGTGAGTGGGTCAGGGTCAGGGCCGGGGAGGGACGGTGTAGCGTGGAGTGGCTCCTCGGCAGGCTGGGATGATCGAGCCCCGGGCTGCTGAGCACCCATGGTGCTCACCCCGACCCGCACCCCTGCCTTCAGGCTCCTGGTGCTGCACCTCCACTGTGCTGGCCACTGGCCACGAGGGGCTATTTAAATTTTAAGTAATTACAATTAAAGGGAGAATTTAGTTCTTCAGTTGGGCTAGCCCTAGTAGCCACGCTTGCATCATTACAGAAAATTCTCTTGTCTGCATCTGCCTGCCGTTACAGTCTTGGGCACACAGTTTATTCTCGCTGGATCTGTTTCTTCTTCAGAAGAACGGGTAGTCAGAGCATCTACCTCGCCGGGTCACAGGCAGGATTGTCACACGCATCCAGGCCTGGCCTGCTGTGAGCACTCAGCACCTGTGCCCGCTGGCCCTGCTCAGGACCATGTGTCTTTGCTCCAAGGTGCCCTTAGGGATAGGGTGGGGACTTACACCACCAGCAGCCCCCTCAGCTCGTGGCTGGGGCGGCAGGTGGAAGATGGCGATGTGGAGCAGTGTCTGTGAAGGAGGAGCCCCTCAGCCAGACTCTCGGGGCTGTGTGTGCGCGCGCACAGATGTGCTTGTGTGTGTCAGGGGCGGCCCAGTTCCGCAGGGCATCCAGGGCGGTAAGGGAGGGCTGGCTGGGGTCGGTGGGGCTTGGTTTCCTGGGAGCGAGGGAAGAGGGAGGTGCAGAGGCTCGGGCTGGGGTGCTGTGAGCCCACCCGTCAGCTGTGGCCTCCTGTGCAGCCTCCTGTCCTCAGTTCCCCATCTGTGAGGTGTGGGTCCTTTGGTCCCCAAGGGAAGCAGGCGGCAGGAGAGTCAGGCCAGCGTGCAGTGCTTCTCCTGGGGACGGCTCCGGCCTCGCTGGGGCCGGGGCTCCATACACTGCTCCCTCTTCATGCTGGCAGTTCCCGTCCCTCCCCAGGAAATAGCCACAGCCCACTGTGGGGTCTTTTTTTGTTTCTTTTTTTGGCCATGCCTCGTGGTACCTGAGATCTTAGTTCTCCGACCAGGGATTGAACCCGGGCCCCTGCAGTGAGAGCACCGAGTCCTAACCACAGTCCTGCTGGAGAATTCCTAGCCACAGCCCGTGTAGTGGCCTGCCAGGCCCTGCCCAGCCAGGTCCCCGGCTTTCTCTGTAGCCATGTGGTGCCTTGCTCCCCCCTGACCGCTTCCTGGCTGTGTCTCATACAGTCCACACCTTCGTGCTGTTCTTCCCTCGGCCTGGACCGCCCTCCGCTGGGTCTCCATGAAGCTGCCGCCTCTCTTTCAGATTTCTGCTCAGATTGCACCGCGTCAGTGAGCCCTGCTCACCACCGTTTACAAAATCGGAAACTTGCCCTGTTCCCACACACCTAGTCCTCTGTATGCCTTTCTCCACAGTGTTTGTCAAATCCTGCTGTACTGTGTAGCTCACCTGTTTGTTTAACTTGTTTGTGTTTTAATGCCCGTCCGCTCTCCTCCCCCGTCCCCCCTCCCTCCTGTAAATTCCCCTGGGGCAGGGAGTGCTGTTTTGGTCTCTGCCGCCTCCCGGGGACCAGAACAGTGCTGACCCAGCACGGACGCCATATTTGTGGAATGAGTGGAGGCAGGATTTTTTGTTTCACCTTTACTTGGCAGAACTCGGAGCTCCAAGGCTGTGGTTCTGTTTGCCACGCCATCCTGAATTAATGAAAGCTCTGGGCCTGGCCCTGGCTAGGTGGGGCTGGGGATACGGTGTGGATCAGGGCCAACCCTGTCCCTGTCTTACAAGGCCCCTAGTCTTGGGGGAGGCACTGTTCATGGAGACTTATAGGAGTGCCTGAGCACAGTAGAGGTGAGCGCTGTGAGCAGACAGGACAGCTGCGCTCAGGAGGCCTGTGGCTCGTGGGCCGGGGGCAGTCAGGACAGACTTCCCTGAGAATACAAGGGTTTAGCACGTGAAGATGGGCCAGCACTGTGTTCAGCCAGAGAACTAGCATGTGCAAAGGCCCTGGGATGGATGTGGGGAGAGAGCAAGGAGTAAAGGGGGAAGTTGGTGGGGGGAGTATACTGACCAGTGAGGCTGGAGAGCAGGCAGGGACTTCCTCAGGTGGGCCCTTGTGGCCTTCATAAGGGTCTGTGATGTGATCCCAGAGCTGTGCTGAGTTTCAGGGTTCCTCTGGCTGCAGATAGTGACTGCAGCCGTGAAATTAAAAGACGCTCACTCCTTGGAAGAAAAACTATGACCAACCTAGACAGCATATTAAAAAGCAGAGATATTATTTTGCCAACAAAGGTCTGTCTAGTCAAAGCTATGGTTTTTCCAGTAGTCATGTATGGATGTGAGGGTTGGACTATAAAGAAAGCTGAGCGCCGAAGAATTGTTGGTTTTGAACTGTGTTGGAGAAGACTCTTGAGAGTCCCTTGGACTGCAAGGAGACCCAACCAGTCCATCCTAAAGGAAATCAGTCCTGAATATTCATTGGAAGGACTGATGTTGAAGCTGAAACTCCATTACTTTGGCCATCTGATGTGAAGAGCTGACTCATCTGAAAAGACCCTGATGCTAAGCAAGATTGAAGGCGGGAGGAGAAGGGGACGACAGAGGATGAGATGGTTGGGTGGCATCACCGACTCACTGGACGTGAGTTTGAGTGAACTCCGGGAGTCTGGGGGGTCGCAAAGAGTCGGACACGCCTGAGTGACTGAGCTGAACTGGCTGCAGCGTGGTGCTCTCAGCGTGTTTCGGGTCTGTGGCCAGGCAGACTCAAACATTTGGCATGGTTTCTGTGGGTGCTCTAAGGCCCAGGTTGGCAGGGGACAGAAGGAAGCCTGCTCTGGTGCCTATTCTTGTCCCAGTGTTACGTGCAGCCCACCCATATCTTCAGCCTGTCTTCAGTCCTGCCTGCTCCAAGTAGACAGATGGGGCGGCTATGGGGAGCATGTGGAGATCAAGAGAGAAAGGTGCCTTCAGCGTCGCCTGCTTACCACGAGGCGGTGTAGGTAGAGGTTCACGGCGCAGAAGCGTGTCGTGTGCCCGCGTCTCCGCTTTCAGGGGAAGGGATGACAGGAGACAGGTGCTGTGCGGTCGCTGTCCCGGGCACTGGTTGAAGGACCTCACGGGGATGAACTCATTCAATCCTCACAGCAACCCTGGGGCTTTGTTGTCTAACCTCAAATGACGAAACTGGTGGAGCTAGGGGAGCACCTGCCCAAGGTCACGTGGCAGGTGGAGGAGCCGAGGTTGAGGTGCATTTGGTTCCCAAGGCCACCGTCACTCCTGCTCCCATTGTTCTGCCCCTGTTGGCTCTTTGGCACAGTTCCTTCTCTGAACGTGACGTTTACCGTGGACCTCCTACCCTCCTGTGAAAGACTATTCCCCGTAAGATCTGTTGTTGATCGTATAACTGCTTTTCTGCCAAGAATGCTGCAAATGAAGTTATGCGTGGATCGTGTGATGCCCATCGATCTCAGTAACGTCAGCTCGTGAAAAGAGAAGCAGGTCCGAGTTGAGGTGATGTGGTGGGGGCACGTTTGTGCTGCAGAAAGGGATCAGGTGCAGGAGCGCGCTGAATGCTGGCAGGCAGTGTCCGCCCCTCACGTCGAGGTTGGGTCTCGCATGTGGGACACCTGGTTGTGTTCTGTTGGGGCGGACCCTCGTGGAGGATGGGGTGCTGTGCTGGGCCCTTCCCACACAGGAGCCTGTAATGGAGGCACTGCTGTCCTCACTGCACAGAGAATGGAGCTGAGACTTGGGGAGGCTAGAAGCTGAGGTGCAGGGACCTGAATCCAGGCCTCCCAACGCCACCAGCCTGAACATTGATTGAAAGGGCTGAAGCTGAAGCTCCAGTGCTTTGATCACCTGATGTGAAGAGCGGACTGTTTGGAAAAGACTGATGCTGGAAAAGCTTGAGGGCAAGCGAAGAAGAGGGCGACAGGTTGAGATGGTTGGATGGCATCACTGACTCAGTGGACCCGAGTTTGAGCAAGCTCCGGGAGATGGTGAAGGACCGGGAAGCCTGGCGTGCTGTAGTGCATGGGGTCGCAAAGAGTCGGAAGCAACTGAGCGACTGAACAGCAATGACTCCACCAGCCACGTGGTGCTGTGTGGGCCCAGCCCAGCTCCATACTTCCTGATCAGGTGCTGGGGCAAGTCATTTCACTCTGAGTGGAGAGGATAAGTGGGCTGTGGGTATTCCCTGGAGGTCTAGTGGTTAGTACGTTGCTCTTTCACTGCAGAGCCGGGGTTCAGTTCCTGGTTGGGAAACTAAGATCCTGTAAGCCATGCGGGGTGGCCAAAAAACAAAACAATTTCAATGTAATTATACAAGAAAATAAAAAAAAAGCCCTCAGCTAAAGAGTACCTGCCACATAGGGTTTCTGTGAGAGTTGAATTGGCATGTACAAAACACTTAGGTGTGCCTGACGTGTGCCAAGTGCTGTGTAGGCGTTGACGCTTCTTAGTACTGGCATAATGTCAGCCGTTGGGATGATACCAGACCCTTGTTGTGGGCATTTAGACTGCTCCCTGGGTTTCACTATTCCAGCAACAATATCCTCAGAACAGCATTCTCACCTTTTGGCTTGGCCCCCAAGGGACACTGGGTCATATCTGAAGACGTATTTGATGGTCAGAACTCTTGGGGAGGTCATGCTGCTGGTTTTTTAGCAAGCAGAGACCAGGATGCTGCAAACCCCCTCCAGTTCTCAGGACAGCCCCAAGACAAGAATTATCTAAATGTCCCTGGTGCTGAGGTTGAGAAGCTCCACCTGAGAACCTCTGTGCACCCACATAAGCGATCTGTGTGAGAGGAATTGCTCTGAGGACATGTGCGTTTTCTGCTTTATCACAGAACATGGCGCCGGTTCCCGGAGCTGCAGGTGGTGAGTGAGGGAGTTGTTTTGCCTTCCCAGATTCCCACCGGCAGAAGCTGCCTGTCGAACGATGGGTGCCTATTGAATTTCCCTCCCGAGCAACTCCTCCTGGGAGTAGGTAAGGCGCAGGTTGCAGGGTGGGTGACAGGCTCCCGGGGGATCAGGGTGTCAGGAAGGCGCCCCCTCCTCACTGTCTGCAGCTCCAGGGGATGCAGCGCCTCTGCCTCCCTCTCGTCCCATCTGTGCTGTCTGGTGTAGAAAGCAGGTCAGGGAGAGGAGATGAGAGAAAAAGACGAGTGGCAGGGAAAGGAATTTAACTGATTCTGAGCATGTTCTGGGCACAGGGCTCCCCTCTTCCACACATTCATTCCACAGATAGTTACTGAGTGCCCACTGTGGACCCAGCGCTGTGGGAGATGCTGAGGACCCAGCAGTGCCCGAGCAGGCTGGAGCCCTGTCCTCGCCGTGCTGACGTCACAGTGGAGTGAGGTCGACAGTAAACTTGTGAACAGGTGAACGTGTGCAGTAGTGTCAGTGGCGATAAGTGCTTCACTTCTGTGAAGGTAGCAGGTACACTCTTGACCGTGGGGGACAGAGTGACTTCGCACAGGAGGAGACACGTGAGCAGAGGCTGAAGAAGCCAGGCGGGGCCCCCAGGGACTTGGAGACCGTGCTCACTGAAGGGGTAGCGTGTGCAAGGGTCCTGAGGTCGGGGCCGGGAGCGCAGGTTGGGGGAGCCTCTGGTGTGTCGGAGGCACCAGTGCTGTGGCGTGTTCAGAAGAGTGAAGAGGAGGTGATGCAGAATAGGGTTCTGGGGCTCCTGGAAGGACTTTGGCTTCTTTCAGTCTAGGTGAGGTGGGGACATGGCAGGGTTTGGGGGAGAGCAGTTTCCTCTGACCCAGTGGTCAAGCATCCTGGAGTGTAAGAGAGGGAGGACAGAAGCACTGAGCTCACCTAGGCCACACAGTCCCCCTAGTGGCAGGAACCACAGCGACGCTGATTTTACATTTGAGGAAGGAGGTCTGGAAGGAACCTTTCCAGGGCCCAACCCTTTCTGATGGCTGCCAGGTAGGACGCGACAGCCTCTCTCCCCCGCCTTGTTATCCGCCACCCTGCGTCATCCTGTAAATCGCCTCTAACGGACATGACACCAGCAGGGTGAGCTGAAACTCGGAGGCAGTTTGGAAACCATTGAGAAATAAGACCTACGAGGCAGACAGGCAGAAATAAGGCCTGAAATTAAAAAAAGAATGGAGGAGAGCGTTTGAGACATACTGTGGAATGCGTCAGTGATATTTACCAGGTATTTAGCAGGTATTTGACTTAAAAATCAAGCCCTGCTAGTGCAGTCAGAGTCCCTTCAGGGACCTGTCTCCAGTCACCTCTCTCTTTCCTGCTGAGAGCTGACCGCAGCAGGGGGTGATTTTCATTCCCGTTCAGCTTTCTTCTGTGTTAAAAAGACTCACCCAAACTCGAGCCCTACCCTTCAGGGTGCAGGTCCTTCCTCTGGCTGGATCATTGTGCAGGTGGGAGCACTAAGGCTCAGAAGGGCCAAGGAGCAGCAGAGCCTGGGGTTGAAATCCAGACCCTAGAGTCCTCTTCCTTATTCATCAGCGACTGGCCTTGCGGTGAAACTCCAGGCGAGCTAGCCTGGGGTGAGAGGGGGCCCCGGAGGCTAGGAGGCCTGAGTTTAACTTCCTGTTACCGTCCAGGCTCCCAAACCCAGGTTCTTTTTTTGTTGTTGTTATTTCGTCATAAAATACAGAAAGATATCTTCAACATGTTTTAAACCATACAGTATGACAAATAACTGTAAAAGTAATGCTCTCTAATCACAACAACATTGTCAGCTCCCAGAAACCCCCCTCCTCTGTCACTCCCGAAGGTAACAGCGCTCCTGACCTGTGGATATTTGCTTCCTGGATCTTCTGCACAGTTTCACTGGTGAGAAACAAGTCGTGTCCTGTTGCCTGTTTCGAGCTTGCAGTCTGTGGGCTCGTCCTCGGTGGGTCGTTCCGCATCTGGCTTCTTTCACTCCAGGTGAAGTTCTCACGCTTCATCCTGTTGTAGGCTTCAGGAGTCGGGTCCTCTTTCTTGCTGAGTGGCCTTGAGCTCTATGAATTTACCTTAGTTTGTTTATCCATTCTCCTGTGGGTGGACACCTGGTCTGTTTCCAGTCTTGAGGTTACTGAGAATGTTGCTGCTGTGGACAATCTAGTACACGTCGTTTAGTAAACAAATACACCCATTTCTGTTGGAGGGCCGTGGAATTGCTGGGTCATGGGGTAGGGATATGTTGAGCTTTAATTCTTACTGCCAAACAGTTTTCCATAGTGGTGGAACTGTTTTATACTCCCACCAGTAGCAATTCCTTTACATTCTGTTAACAGTTTTTACTTATTGATTAAAAAAAAAATCTGTTTATTTGGCTGTGTCGGGTCTTAGTTGCATCATGCGTGATCTTTCATTTTGGTGCACAGGCTCAATTGCCCCTTGGCACGTGGGATCTTAGTTCCTTGACCGGGGGTTGAACTCACATCCCCCATATTGGAAGGCTGATCCTTAAGCACTGGACCACCAAGGAAGTCCCCCTTGAAGACATTCTTTTATTTTTTTTTAATTGTATTAACTTATTCATTTATTTATCTTTGGCAGTGTTGAGTCTTCATTGCTGTACAGGCTTTCCTCTGTTGCGGCGAGCAGGGGCTAATCGTCACTGAGGTGCACGGGCTTCTTGTTCCAGTGGCTTCTCTTGTCGTGGAGCACGGGCTCTAGGGCGCTCAGTAGTTGTGGTGCACAGGCTTAGTTGCTCCGCAGCATGTGGGGTCTTTCAGTACCAGGAATTGAACCCATGTCTCCTGCGTTGGCAGGTGGATTCTTTACCTCTGAGCCACCAGGGAACCCCCTAGCCCCCAAGCCCTCTTACATTCTTGACCACATTCTTGGTGGTGTCAGTTTTTGAATTTTTAGCCATCCAGGTGGATGGTTTCGATGTGCATTTCCCTGGAACTAAGGATATTGCACACAGTCCTCCGTTGTGTGTGTGTTCCCTCCTGTGAGGTGCCCGTGCTCTTTTCACCTTGCGTCCCAGGTGGCTTGCCTCTAATCCACAGCTCCAGCTCCTACCCAGACCCTCAGCCGAGTGAAGCCCAGACACCCCAGGCGGCAGTGAGTGGAGTTGGGGGCCCGCAGGCCACGGCCCAGCAGGCCCTTGCGTGCTGGGTGTCAGCTCCCCAGGGAGCAGGCCATCTTCTTGGCTGCGGTGCTGGTGTTTCATCACCACGGGACTGCGTCAGACACCTCAGCAGAGGCGCCACCCTCCGTGGGAGGACGGGCAGGATCCAGGCAGGATGCAGGGGCTCTCCAGGTCCTCCCCCTGCCCTGGCTGCTGCTGGCTGCTTAGTTGCTGAAGTGAGAACGTAACAAGTGGCTCTAGTGTGCCGAGCAGCAGCCAGCTGGGAGACCCAAGGTAAAGCCTCCCTTGTGTCAGCGTCTGCTGTCCCTGGGCACGGGCATGGCCCTCTGGGGTTATGGGGGGCGGGAGCGATCAGGGGAGACTGGAGGCGCGCCCTCGGGCTCAAGGCCACCCGGCTGGCACGAGCTCTTGGATTCTGCAATTTCGGCCACACCTGGCCGCCTTCATGTCTGTCTGTCTGTCTGATTGAGGCAGCCACGTGTTTGCGTTTTCACTGGGGTCCAGGCAGTGGGCCGAGCCTCTGTGCACAGGGGTGCTGCTCACAGCGGCTCTGAGAGGGGAAGTTGCTGGTCTAGGGAGGGTGTGGGGAGGGGAGATGCGGGGAGGGCTGCGAGTGGACGTGGGGTTTCTGTCTTTGCTTGTACATCCGCTCTTCCTTTGGCCCCTGGGTTCTCCATCCCAGCCCAGATTGGGAACCCAGCCCTATTCTGAACAGAGGTCACACCTGGAGAAAGTATGGTGTTGGCCCCTGTGTTGGAGGAGGAATTCCGAACTCCCCGGCACACCTGCCTCCAGGCCCTGAGTGTTCTCCTTGTCTCAGCTCCTCACTGGGCCAGCCTCTGGGCGCTTCCCCGCGCTCCCGGAGCTCCTTCCCAGTCCTCAGGGCTTTGCACTTGCTGTTCCCCTGCCTGGAATCGGTTCCTTAATGTGTCACCCCCGCCCCGGTTAACTCAGGGGTTGGCTCGCGTGTCTCCCATACCGTGTGGCTAGCGCAGCCCCCGTCCCTGTCCTCCTTTCTCCTGTTCGTGTTTCTTTGCCACCATCAGACCTTGTGTCTTGTGTATCGTCTGCCTCCCACTGGAATGCGATCTTCCTGAAGGCAGGAGCTGTGTCTTAGTGATGCACCAGGATAGAGTCTGAAGCTTAGAACATACTCAGAGGAAGACTGGTGGTGTGAACAGACTCTGGAATTGTTTCTGTGGCTGTGTTTGGTCCTGGGCTGGGGATCTCTTGGGGAGATTGTTTCTCTTTGTTCGCTTGACAGGCAGACCTTTACTTTCTCCCAGGTCTCAGGGCTGAGAAGCCCACGCTCGGGGCATCCACAGGACTGGTCCCTGGTGGGTGCTGACTTCCTGGCCACCGATGGCTGCCATCTTGGCGTGTCCTCATGTGGCAGAGGAAAAGAGCGAACTCTTGTGGTGTCTCTTATTTACTTATTTATTTTGAATCGGAGGATGATTACTTTATAATGTTGTGTTGATTTCTGCCATAATTAGCATGAATCCGCCATAGGTATACACATGTCCCCTCCCGAGACTTGGGTTTATTCATTGTGCCTTCAGTGGACAGCCAGATGCTGGGCTGGTGTGCTGAATTAGCGCCTGTAGGTGTGGGGAGAGTTGATGACGGGGCACGCAGCACCCAGTGCAGCCTCTGGGGTCAGGAAGGCTTCCTGGAGGAGGCGTTGGTTCAGCTGAGACCTTAGAGAACAGGGAGAACCCCAGTACAAAAAAGGTATTGAGGGTGGAGGCCTGAGCAGCAGAAGTCTGGCAGAGGGTGGGCGTCGGGGAGGAGGACCTGGGGAGGTGGGTGGTGGCTGATGTGTGATCGTCCTTGTGGTTATTAGCCTTTCTTGAGGGCTTTCTAGGTGCCTCTTGACTTACGTGGGGCCTTCTCTGGTGGAAAAGACTTTGTTCTTTTTTGTGTGTTCTGTGCACTCTGGGGAGCCGCGGAAGAGCTGTGAGTAGAGAGGGACGCAGTCAGATTCAGGTGGAGCGTAGGGTGGGCAGCGGAGGCTGGGACCCAGGAAGAAAGCCTGGGTGGGAGGGGCGGTGGGGCGGGAGAGGTGATCTGGAAGCTGGTGGATGGGTGGTGGGGACCGCGAGGCTGAGCCGGGGTGGTGGGCAGCAGAGGCCAGGGCCTGAAGGCACTGGAATCCCAATCTGGGGGGCCTGGGTCTTTCCCGAGGCCCGTGGGAAAGCACAGGTCAGATTTGAGGGTCCTTGGGCTGCTGAACGGGAAACAGATTGGAGGATGGGAGGCCCAGAAGGAGGTGGGGTGAGTCCTCGTGGGAGGGGATGGCTCTGGGCCTGAGCCACCTGGTCAGGAGGCTGGGGTGGAGACCCTGGTCACATTAGGATCGAAGCACAGACTGGGGCACATTTCGGAGTGAGGGTCCGGTGGTCCTGGGTGTGTTCAGTCCGTGGGTGTGAGCCCCTGGGGTGCCGCCATACTTGCTAGGGGAGGGAGCCCCTTCTGGGCCCTGTCTTTGCAGCCCCGAGTCCAGGACATGGTTCCTCACCCGCTGTTTACTTCCCTGTCACTGTCCATCTTGTCTTCCTCCGGCTTCCTCCCGCTCACCTCCCTTCCCTCTGCCCGGGGCCTGGGCAGCCTGCCACCGTCACATGCCAGGCAGTAGTGTGTCCGGCCCACCAGCTCCCCTGGGGCACGAGAGAAAGCTGATGCCCGCGGTGTCCCCAGGGCCAGCTGCCGCTTCTCTGGGGGCCACCGTAGCTCCTGACCTGCTGTCCGCAAATAACCCCAGGCCAGGAAAGGCGAAAGGCGCCTTGGGCTCCATGGCCCCCGGCCAGGCCTGTGGCTCCAGGTAGGGGCCCAGCTGGTGGCTGCCTCCCCCGCTTCTCCCCTCCGCCCCGGGAACCTGAGACGAAGCAGCGGCCTCGGCGTCCGTCAGTCTGTCGGCTGCCGGCCCGTGAGGACAGAAGCAGAGGTCTCAGGGAAGGACCAGGGCCTTGTTTCAAGCCCCCAGGACTTTCTCCCGGGCCCCAGATAAGTGCGTACGCAGTTGGTTCGTTTCTTGTTGAAGATCCGGAGCACCGAGACCTTCCTTTCCTTTGTCAGCTGGTGGGGACCAGGAGGCTGAGGGAGTGACATGAGGTGGCCTGGTGCTGGGTAGGAGGGTGGTACTCAGTTTGCTAAAGGTGGCAGGTTGGTGGCACCTGGTTTGGAAAAGAGAGAGTGTGAGCGTGTGTGTGTGTGTGTGTGTGTGTGTGTGTGAGCGAGCGTGTGTGTGTGTGTGTGTGTGTGTGTGTGTGTGGCAGGCAGATCCTGGTGGCTTTGAGCACGCCCTCAGGTGCCCGGGGCTGTCTGATTCATCCCAGGTGACCTCAGCGCTGGGCCTGGAGTGACGCAGGGGCGGAGCCTCCCACCCAGTCAGGAGTGGCAGTGGTGGGGCTGCCCTACTGGGCAAGGGGTCCTGAGCACGGGGCAAGGGCACAGCTGGGGCCCTCTGCTCCTTCCAGAGGAGGGCTCTGAGGGCAAGGTCGTGTCCTTTCCTCCCCAAGACTGGGTCCCTGGGGACCAGACCGCCTCTCACTGGCCCCGTCCACCAGCCTGGGCCCCAAGGGCTGGTCTCTCCCCACCCTCCCTGGCTCCACCCTCGCAGAGCTGCCAGAGGGGCTTCAGGTGGGGTGTCCCGAGGGGAGGGGTCACCGCCAAATCCCCCTGCCTCTCTGACTGATGGGCTCCTCTCCTGTCTTGCAGACTGTGCTCTGTCCAGCGCACCTCCTGCATGTCCTGCTGCCCTGAGCTGTCCCGAGCGAGGTGACAGCGTGTCACGCTGCCACCATGAACGAGGTGTCTGTCATCAAAGAAGGCTGGCTCCATAAGCGCGGTAAGGGGCTACGTTTACTCACAGGATTGCACGTCTCCCCCTTTCGCCCCAGCTCTCTTGGCAGCTGTGCCCTGCGAGGCAGAGGTACAGGGTCTTTACCACCTGAGGAGCCAGCATTCTGAGCCCTGCCTGCCCGTCCCTGCCAGTGGCTTCTTTCTAGCCCACGTCATGGACTCTTTGAAAGTAGTCTGGACGGAGGAGCTGTGGCTGCGCCTGGGCCTGAGTCTCCAGGCCTTGCTGACCCCCTGCATGAACCCCCCAGGCCAGGCCTCAAACTCTGCCTCTGCATAAGTGTTCCTGCTCATGGTCCCATTTCATAGATGAAGAAACTGAGGCCTAGAGTGAGTAAGTCACTTAGCTAAAGTAACACAGAGAGGCAATATCCAGCATTTATTCATCCGGCAAATACTCATAGAGTGCATAGTGTGCCACGCTGGCTATCCCAGGCTCCAGGGGCACTGTGGTGTCCTCATGGAGTCTGCGATCCATTGGGGGGCAGGGAATAAACAGGAAACTGACAGGCACGGTGTCAGGTGACGATAAGTGCCCCTGTGAAGAGTAGGGGCTCTGAGGGGAGCGCTGGAGAAAGAAGGGGCTCATGCAGGTGGCTCTGAGGAGGGACCAGTATATGGAGGCCAGGAGCAGGTGAGGGAGCAGGCTACGCAGATAGTCAGCCAGGGGGTCCCAGGGAGTGGGGCAGGAGGAATGGGGGCCGTGTGCCTGGAAATAGAGTGGGCCAGGGTGGCCAGAGCAGAGCGAGTGAGCGAGCGCGAGCCGCAGGAGGCGGGCAGAGCCGTGACACAGCACCAGACCACCAGCGCCGGATACCTTGGAGGGGCTGGAACTCGTCTGGCATTCGGAAGCCCAGGATGTTGTGAGCGAGCTCGGGACCAGGTCTGGTTGTACTGGTGGGCGACTAAGAGATGAAGTCACTTACAGGGGAGACACAGAGAGACTCGACTCTGGGACCCCAGGCCTCTGCCCCAGCACTGCCGCACTGAACGGGCTCACTGCTGTTCGAGGCAGCTGGGAAGAAGCATGTGCTGAGAGCCAGCTTGTCCAGGCACCCAGGAGCGAAGGAAACCGGCTGTCCTAGCTTCCTCGGACCTTCCCCTGCAGAGTGGGGACCGTCCCCTTGGGGGGCCGCCACTTTGCACGCTCTCATTCACTCGGCAGACATGCATCAAGTAGCTGCCGTGTTTTAGGCACATTCTGGGCACTGGGGATACAGCAGTGAACCAGGTGGGCCCACAGTTCCCATCCTGTGTTGATGTCATACATTAAGTGGGCGAGACCAGGGCACCTGAGTAGAGGAGTGGGTCCAGTGGGGCTAGTGCCTTGGAGAGAAACCCAACAGTGTGAGGAGAGGGGTGAGGGAGCTATCAGAGAGGGGCTGGCCAGGGAGGGCCTCACTAAGAAGGGGGTGTTTGAATAAAATCTGAAGGAGGCAAGGGAGTGAGCCCCACAGTTAACGGGGGTATGGGTGAAGGGGACCGAGTTCCTGGAGGGGGTGGGCTGGGCATGCTTGAGGTGTGCCGGGAAGCTGGTGGGCTATCCCTGCTGAAACTGGAGAAGTGCCTGCGCACTCTGCATGCTGCCCAGCCCGCCCAGCTAGAGCGGTGCCGAGGGTCTCACCGCAACTCCCCCCGCCTCCCCGGCATGAGCAGGAGAGGAGCCTTCCCGATCCCCTTCCCAGGCAGGGTGGCATCCAGGGCCTCTTGGCCTACCTGCCTGGATTGGGCCCTGAGTTTGGGGCTGTTGATGGAGCTCTCTGCACCTTGGCAGGTGTCAAAGTTGTAACCCCAGCTCTGCCACTTCCTCTCAGTGTGACTGTGTCATCTCTCTGAGCCTTGGTTTCCCCTCTGTAAAATGGGTCAACAGCCCAGGCCTCTGGGAGTGTCAGCTTCATGAGAGCAGGGGTTTTATCTGGCTTGTTCACTGGGATAGTGCCAGTGCCCTAGAAAAGTGCTTGGCGTGCAGTAGGCACTTAATAACTGTTGGATGGGTGCTTGGGATCATGTGTGTGGATGGTATGTGTAATAGGGTGTGCCAGGTCTCAGGCTCCTGAGTTTTCTGAGGCCCGTGGCTCTCTAGGCTGGGGTGGGGCCTTCTCCGGAGGTGGCTAGAGAACTATGGCTGGGCAGTGGCTCCCGAGGCTGCAGGTGGCATTGAGTGAATCTCAGCCCCTCCCAGGCCTTCAGTGTCTCCGTTCGTCTGCGGGGGCCCAGACAAGCTGCTGAGATGACCTGTCTTGGTTTTGTACCGTACCCACACGCACTTGTGCAGCCTCTCCTGGGTCTCCCAGTGCCTGTTGTTCCAAGCAGCAGCCAGAAGTGGTGGGCAGGGCAAGGTGGGCCCTGCCACCATTCAGACACGTGCGCCTTCCCGCCCTACTCCTGGTGGTTGAAATAACAGCAGCCCAGCTTACTGTGTGCCCACTCGGTGCCGGGCCTGGGGCTGTGTTCGCAGGAGGCCCAGTTTTGTTGAGTTTCTGTTACTGCCCCGTGAGGTGGGCACCGTCTTGCAGACCGGAAGCTTCAGCTCAGCAGAAAGACTGAGTTGCCAAGTCCTGAGCCAGCGCCTGGCTCACATGCTGCCTCTGGCTCGGCAAGGCCCACTCAAGGATCGGGTCCTTCATGCCATGTGCGGGTCCCCTTTCTGACACAGCCTCAGCACACTCTGCCAGGCCCCGCCGGGCCAGGCCACGTCTGCCAATTTACAGGTAGACACTGTCAATGACTATGGGCAGAGCGAACCCAGGTTCTAGTCCTAGCTCTCCCAGTTAACAGCCATGAGGCAAGTACTGGAACCTCTTTGTGCCTCAGTTTCCCTATCTGTAAAATGGGATTGTTGTGAGGATGTTTTCCCTTCCAGTTTTTTTGTAGCTTGTTACCGACATATAAAACCCCACAGGTAAGTGCCCAGATCATAAACTCACTCCAAAACCTATGTCCAGGTCAGGAAATAGAGTAAGTCAATCCCCAGAAGGCTGTCTGCCTCTTGCAAGCAGTAACCACTCTCCTAACCTCCAATATCATGGGTGAATTTGTCTAGTTTTGTTTTTGTTTCTCAAATTGAAGTAAAATTTACACAACACAGAATTAAGTGTTTTAAAGTGGACAGTTCAGTGGCCTTGAGCACTTTCCCATTGTTGTGTAACCGCTAGCTCTGTCTGGCTCCAGAACATCTTCATCTGCCTGAAAGGCCGCCCTCCGCACCGTGAGTAGTCAGCTCAGTCTCCCTCCTCCCAGCCCCCGGCAGCCGCCAGCTTGTTGTTTGTCGTTATGGATGTACTTACTTTGGACATTTCACATACATGAATCATACAATATGCGGCTACTGAAGTCTGGTTTTTCACTGAGCATGGCGTTTTTAAGGTTCATCTACGCTGTAGCGTGTATCAGACAGTACTTCCTTCCTTTTTGTAGACAAACAATGCTCCATTGTATCAAGATATCACATTTTCTTTATCCATATGTCCATTGATGGACATCTGAGTTATTCCTACCTTTTGGCTGTTGTGAATAGTGCTGCTATGAATATCTGTATACAGTGTTTGAGTACTTGTTTTCAGTTTTGGGGGGTACACACCCAGGAGTGGAATTGCTGGGACACACATATCTATTGTTGTTTAGTCACTCGGTCGTGTCCGACTCTTTGTGACCCCGTGGACTGTAGCCCACCAGTCTCCACTGTCCATGGGAATCTCCAGGCCAGAATACTGGAGTGTTGCCGTCTCCTTCTTCAGGGGTCTTCCCAGCTCAGGGATTGAACCTGCGTCTTCTGCACTGGCAGGTGGGTTCTTTGCCACTGAGCTGCCAGGGAAGCCCCAGTAGGCATCTATTAGTTTATATTGCTAATAATCAAATGTATTCTATGTAGTTAGATAATATAGAGAAAACTATGAAATATCTGGATTGCACCTTCTGTGCACGTGACCCACAGTGTATTCTGTCTGGCTCTCTGAGGGAGCACCTGAGTTGCGCAGGGCTGCACCATTTTACGCTCCCACCAGCAGTGGCTCCAGATCCTCACCCACACCTGCTAGTTTTCTTTGAGTTTTTGTTGTTTGTTTTTAATGAAAGCCATCCTGGTGGGTGTTAAGTGGTGTTTCAGCATGGTTTTGATTGACATTTCCCTAGTGACTGATGGTGTTAAGCGTCTTTTTATATGTTTGCTGGTCCTTGTTTATTTTTGGAGAAACACCTTTGTAGTCATTCGGGTATAGCGTTCAGACACTGCGTGTGTGCGTGCTCAGTTGTGTCTGACTCCTTGCGACCCCTTGGACTGTAGCCCCCCAGGCTTCTCTGTCCATGGGATTGTCCAGGGAAGAATACTGGAGTGGGTTGCCATTTCCTCCTCCAAGGAATCTTCCCAACCCAGGATGGAGCCCGTATCTCCTGTATCTTCTATGTTGGCAGGTGGATTCTTAACCACTGAGCCACCTGGGAAGTCCTTCACCCATTTTTTAAATTTTTTTTTTTTTTTTCGGTTGTTGCTGAGTTGTAGAGTTCATTATGTATTCTGGATACTAGACTCTTATGAGACATATGATATGCAGATGTTTTCATCCATTCTATTGGTTGGTTGTCTTTTTATTTTTGTGATAACATCTTTTGCATAAAATTTTTTATTTCAATGAGTCCACTGTATTTTTTTTTTCCTTTGTTGTCATATATAAGAATCTGTTGCCAAGTTCAGGGTTTCAGAGATTGACCTGTGTATTCTTCTAACAGTTTTATAGCTTTAGCTCTTATTTTTAGGTAGATGCACTTTGAGTTAATTTTTTAAACATGGTGTAGAGCTCCATCTCTGTTCTTCTGCATGTGGGTATCCAGTTGTCCCAGCACAATTTGTTGCAGAGACTGGTCTTCCCCAGTGGAATGGTCTTGGTACTGTTGTTGAAAATTAGTTGCCCATAGTTGTGTAGATTTATTTTTTGACTCTCAGTTCTACTCTTTTGGTCTGTATGGCTATCCTGTACCACACTGATTTGATTATTGTAGCTTTGTAGTAAGTTTTGAAATCAGGAAGTAAGAGTCCTTTCCCTTTGTTCTTTTTCAACATTGCTTTGGCTGTTTGGAACCCCTTGCCACATGAATTTGAATTCTGTGTAAATTTGAGGGTTGGTTCTTCCTCAACAGCAAAAAAGGGCTATTGGAATTTTGATAGGGAATGTGTTAAATCTGTATGTAAATGGCTTTGGGTAGTATTGCAGTCTTACTGTCAAGTCTCAATCCTTGACACAGGATTCTTTAAGTTTTTAGTTTCTTTCAGCAGTGTTTTTTTAAAATAATTTTTATGTATTTACTTCTGGCTGTGCTGGGTCTACGTGGCAGTGAGCAGGGGCTACTCTAGTTGTGGTACACAGGCTTTTTATTGCAGTGGTTTCTCTTGTTGCAGAGCACAGACTCGAGGGCACGCAGGCATCAGTAGCTGTGGAAATGGGCTCTGTAGTTGTGGCTCCTGGGCCCTGGAGCACAGGCTCAGTAGTTGTGGAGCGCCGGCTCATTAGTTGTGGAGCGCCGGCTTAGCTGCTCTGAGGCATTTGGGTCTTGCTGGACCAGGGATTGAACTTGGGTCTCCTGCCTTGGCAGGCAGATTCTTTACTGGTGAGCAGCAGGGAAGCCCCTGTTTTGTAGTTTTTAATGTATGAATCTTTGCCTAGTCGTGCTGTTGTAAATGGATTTGTTTTCTTTAATTTCTAATTTCTTTTTTGGATTATTCATTGCTAGTGTGTAGAAACAGTTTTTGTGTGTTGATCTTGCTGAATTTGTTAGCTCTAGTAATTGTTTTGTGGATTTTTGTGCTTTTCTGTATATAGGATCCTGTTATCTGCAAATAAAGGTAGTTTTACATACTCCTTTTCAAATTGGATACTTTCTGTCTTTTTCTCTGGCTAGAACTTACACCACAGTGTGTCGGAGCAGTGGTGAGAGTGGAAATCTTTGTCTTGCTCCTGATCTTAGCCAAGGGGAAGCGTTCATTCTTTCATCCTTGAGTGTGATGTTGACGTGTGGGTTTTTCATAGATGCCCTCTTGTGAAGGAGAGTTCCCCTTCTCAGCTTACTGAGTATTTTTATCATGAAATAGTGCTGGATTTTGTCAAACGCTTTTTCTGTGTCAATCTGGATGACCTTGTGTTTTTTTTTCCCCACTTCATTCTGTTGAGGCATACGACGCTGATTGCTTTTTGTAGTTTTGAACTACCCTTGCAGTCCTGGGATAAAGCCCACTGGGTCATGGTATATGGTCATGGTGCTGTCAGGTTTGTGGTTTTGCTAGTTTTTGAACTTTACATACATCGAATCATTTAGTATTGACATTCGAAAGAATTCAACAAGTTAAAGCCTCTGAGAAGCTTAGGATGGTGCCTGGCAGGCACGTAGTACCCTATAGTATTTCTGATCATCACCGTTGCTTACTGGGTGTCCTTCTCGTGAGAGGAGACAAAGACTTAGAGAAATCCACCCTGGCTTCTGGTGGCGACTTAGGGAGCCCACCCTCCGCCCCAGTTACCGTGTGTACACGCTTCGCTTGCCCGGTGGGCTGATGAGGAAGAGCTGTTGTTGATTTATTGGTGTGCTGGTCCCTGGTGAGGCTGGGTGCTTTGTGTTTGCTTTGTATTTGCCATCTCTCTCTCTCTCTCTTTTTAAAGCAGCTTGAGACACGGTTCACATACCATGTAGTTCAGCCACTTGGGGCCTTGAGTGTGTTTAGAGCTGTGCCTCCATCACCACAGTCAGCTTTGGAACATTCTCACTACCCTGAAAAAGGACCCTCCAGTCCCCGCCCAGACTCGCCCCCCTCCTCAGCCCTAGGCCCAGTAATCAAGTTTTCATCTTGAGAAGTTTCCCTGTTCTGGACATTTTATATAGATGAAATCATATAATCTGTGGTCCTTTGTGACAAGCTTTTTTCAGTTACCCTTGTTATGGTTCATCCACCTTGTAGTGTGTAAGTTATGGTTCATCCAGCTTGTAGCGTGTAAGTTATGGTTCATCCAGCTTGTAGCGTGTATTAATACTTCATGTATCAATACTTTTTTTGGCCGCATTGCATTGCATGTTGGATTTTAGTTCCCTGACAAGGGGTCGAACCCTCCCCCTCTGCATTGGAAGTGCAGAGCCCTAACCACTGGACCGGCAGGGAATTCCCAGTACTTCATTCCTCTTAATGACCAAGCGATACTGATACTCCATCCTGCCGACGTGCCGCGTTTCGTCTGTCCATCTGTTAGCGGATGCACTTCGGAGTTTCTCCTCTTTACTGCTATGAATAATGTTGCTGTGGGTATTTATATGTATGTAAGGTTTTGTGTGGATGTGTGCTTCTCCATTTCATTTTAGTCCTTAGCCACCCCTCTGAGGAGTGTGTGTGCATACATACGTGCGTACACGGAGTGCTTGGATATTCGTGGTTACAAGTGGAGGGAGTCGAGGAGCACATGGAGGGCACAGCAGCAGTAATACCGGCCTGGCACGGTGTTTTGACATTTGATCCCCCCGCACAGCTGTAGAGTGAATACCCGCCCATGGGATTTGGCCCTCTAGGGCCACAGGGCATGTATGTTAGAGGCCTGGGCCTCCCCTGGGACTGGGCCATGCGCTGGCAAGGACGGCTCACTGCTGGCCACACTGTGAGGCAGCTGGTGCCCCGCGGCGGCGCGGCGCCTTCCTGCCAGGCGTGACCTCTGGATCACTGGGCCCAGCCCAGCGCCCAGCCTGCGTCAGCTGGGGCCGCCTGGAGGGTTTCTCTGGGAGAAGCACACTCTTCACCCTCTTGTCCATCTTCCTCTCAGTGTGGGGCCCCTTGCCAGGCACTGCCCTGGGCCTGGCTGCCCTGACCTCTCTCCCTCCCGCCCTGCCTGTTCAGGTGAATATATCAAGACCTGGCGGCCCCGGTACTTCCTGCTGAAGAGCGACGGCTCCTTCATTGGCTATAAGGAGCGGCCTGAGGCCCCCGACCAGACCCTGCCCCCCTTAAACAACTTCTCTGTCGCAGGTGCGTCTTGGGAGCACATGGGGTGTGTTTGTTCTAGACTGTAGGCCTGTCTGGGGTCTGTTTGCCCCCCTCTCCTGCTCCGCCTCTCTTTCCTGGGCCTGGGAGCTGTGTTGATCGCCAGTGGAGAGCTGGAGGAAGAAAGGAGCTGGGGCACTTCTCAGCCTTCTGGGCCCTCTGTGGCACCTGAGGCGGAGCCTTCTAGCCAGAAGCTGACCGGTGGAAGCCTGGCCTGTGCAGAGCCCCTGCCTGGGCCTCACAGAACCTGCCCTCCCCCCGCCACCACCTTCCTTCCCCGCTGACCCGATGAGTCACCATGTTCTTGTCACACCCCCTAAGAACGTTTCAAAGTCACTCATCTCTACTGCCACTAGGTAGCCCAGACATGGTCCTCGCCCCACCAACTCTCTGCTCTAGCCTCGTCCCCAGCCTTGCCCCTCGAGCAGCCCACCTGCTCTTTCTGGAATCCAGCCCCACTCCCCTCTCCATCCTGCCTAAAGCCCTGCCTTGGTGGCTTTCCCGTGTGCTGGTGACCCCGACACAGCCGTCCCGAACTCCCCGCCTGGCCTGAGCTGCTTTTCTGCACACCTCTCCTTGAGTATTCCCGCCATGAGATCCCCTCCGTGAGCCACACCATCCTTTGAGTCCTCTCTCCCTCCCTGAACCTCCCCCCAACCCCACCCCGGCTTCTCCAGGGAGGGCCTTATTGCCTCTCATCCTCAGGCCAGGGCAGTGACCCAGATGCTTCTATGTACCCCACTGTGGCCCTGTGGTCTGCCTGCCTTCCCTCCCCTCCCCTCCCCTCCTCTGGATGGCCCCATGCCCTCCCTGGGCTTCCAGCCTCCCCTCTCTCTCCTCTACCCAGCAACCAGAGGGGGCTGTTTAAGTCTGTTCTCGGCTCTTCCTGCTCCTTCAGGACACAGTCCAGGTTCGTCGCCATGCCCCCGAGCCTGCAGGCTGGCCCCCGCTCACCTCTCCAGCCTGTCTCTCCCTTCTCTCCTCCTCACTCAGAATTTGCTCTTTCCTAAGTGCACCGGGCCCTCTCTCCTCTCTAGGCTTCTGTGCCCAATGCCCTCTTCTGCCTTCAGAGCTCAGTACAGGGATGCCCTTCCTCTGGGAAAGCCTTCCGAGCCCCTGGACGGGGTTGGCTGCCTCTTTGGATGCCCCTCCACCCCCCATCGCAGCCCTGACCACTGAGCCATCGCTGTTGGGTGGCCTGTCCCTCTTAAACACACACACATTGGACCTGTAGGGACAGGCTGTCTTGGTCAGTAGTGTCACGGGGCTGGCACACGGGGGGTGACTTGGGGAACGCGGGCTGCGCTCACACTCTGCTCACATCCCTCTTCTGCAGAATGCCAGCTGATGAAGACCGAGAGACCTCGGCCCAATACCTTCGTCATTCGCTGTCTGCAGTGGACCACAGTCATCGAGAGGACCTTCCATGTCGACTCCCCGGACGAGAGGCAAGTCGGGGCCTCAACGTGGCCATCCTTTGGGAGGGGCCAGGCTCAGTTTGAGGTGAGGGGTGCAGAGGGACAGATTCCCCTGAGCCCCTCCCTAGGAGTTTCCCATCTCAGCCCTTGTGCAAGCTAAGAGGAGCAGGGGTTCTCCCCGTTCTGTGTCCTCAGATGGGAGGGTGTGCTGGAATCACGACAGTTTGTTAGCAGTGAGGTGCTCTGGGCCTCTTCAGGGCCTCTGCTTATCCAGAGACCTGCAAAGGGTCAACGAGCTGCCTTTTTAATGAGCATCTCTATTGATACAGAGGCAGGTGGTCCAGAGATTCCGGTTTTTAAAAGATCATCTTATTAATCAGAAGAGATAGCAGTTCCACCTAGTTCACAAACGCAGAACAGCATGAGAAGGTGTGTAGCGAAAGCTTCACTCTCACTTCAGCCCTGCGCGCCATATCCCCCACCGCCAGGCTGACTGCTGTTGTTGCGTGTCCTGCAGGAGCTGCTTCTCAATGAGTGTGGACAAGCTCGTTCAGACATCACTTCTGTGCCCTGCTCCTCTTGTTCTTTCTTTTTATACAAAAGGTGGCACCGTGCCCACACTGTTGTTTTATTTCATGTGTCTTGGGGACGCGCTCTGCTTCTGTGTAGAGAGAGATGTGCTGTACTTTTCAACAGGTGCGCATCTGTGCCGCTGAGTTGAGCAGTTCTTTATTAATGGTGATTGGGGTTATTTCAACCTTTCGGGCTTATTAGAAGCAGTGCCACAGTCTACGAGCCATGCCACCCTGAACACGCCTGGTCTCGTCTAATCTCGAGCTAAGCGGGGTTGGGCCTGGTTAGTACCTGGATGGGAAAAGCAATGGCACAGTGAAACAACTTGTGGTTACCTTGTTTGACATACTTGCAGGTAAATCTGTAAGGTGGATTCTTAGATATGGAATTGCTGGGTCACAGGGAATATGCATTGGTAATTTTTACGACCAGTTCTGTTGGTATTAGGCATAATAGAATTCTAATTCTAAGAGGGTTATGCCTGTGTCTGAGGGTTATCACAGCCTGTGTTTTCAAACATTCAACTTTTTACCAAACGTTTGGTGAGTGTGTGTCCTTAGGTGTCGTGTGGTCAAGGGCCATGTGAGTTTCTGTTTCTGAATTGTCTGTTTATGTCCTTTGTCTGTTTTTCTTTGGGGTACTTGGTCTTTTGCTTATTTATTTTTGAAAGCTCTTTATATATTAGAGAGCTTAGCCCTTTGTAACGAGTGGCAAATATTTTTCCCTCATGTCGTTGGCCTTCACTTTGATAGATTTTTTTTTTCCTTTTTTTTTGGCTGTGCCGTGTAGCATGTGGGATCTTCATTCCCTGACCAGGGTTCGAACCTGTGTGGCCTTCATTTCGAGAAACATTTTTTTTAGCTTGTCTTTGGGGTGAGGATTCAGCTGATCCTCTGGAGTACCCTAAATCGGTGCTGTCCAAGAGAAGCTTCTGCCGTGGTAGAAACGCAGTGTCCAGCAGGGTAGCCGCTAGTCACGTGTGCCACTGAGCCACTGCCTAGTAGCCACTCGGTGCTAGTAGCCACCGAGCACGTGAAACGTGGCTCGTGAAGCTGAGAGACGGAATTTTGTATTTTATTTAACTAATTCAAATTTAAATAGCCACCTAGGGCTAGTGGCTGCCCTTGTGGGCAGTGCATTTCTAGAGCGAAAAGACTTGCTACTATAATCTAAACTGTGTCATTGCAAAGCTTCCCAAGGGTGAAAATATACTTGCCCCACTATGGGGAACAGAATGGTCATCTCAGGCCCCCTGAGATATTACTCAGATGAAAACTGGGCACAGGAAAAACATGGCCTGCCAGTAGAAAGCCAGCTGGGATCAGAAGGTGCATAGGGTCTAGGCGTTGGGCTGAGTTTTGAGGAATGGGGGAGGAGTCAGCCGCGGAGATAGGAAGAAGAAGGTGGCTTTGGGAAAAGGGACCAGCCTATGAAAAAGCCTGGATGCGAGGCAGCTTGTCATCCCAGGGACTGCAGAGGGTTCTGCATGACTAAAGAATCAAGAGCTAAGGGTCTTGGAAGAGGGGAAGCGGAGGCCTTGAAGCTGGCGAGCTCAGCTGGCGCCTGGGCTCCAGATGGAGGTCCCCACAGGGCTTGGCAAGCAGTGAATCAATTGGGGTTTGTCACAGGGTTGCTGAAAGATTCAGGGGGATGATAAACAGGAAGCCCTGGACTCAGCAGTACCTGGCACACACTTTGCAAGCCTGGAGCAGCCTTGGGGAGCCGGCAGAGTTTTAGTAGCAAGAGGCCTGCTCTAGTTTCCATTTTCGTAATGCCATGCTCTTTGGCGTGGGGAAGAGTCCCTTTACTGAGACTATAGGGACTGGAGAGCCCCCACTTTCCTCCTTTTCTTAGTACCTGCTGCTGTCACTGGAGAGGAATCTGATGGGATTGCTCTGAGACCAGACCCCAGATTCCTGACCTTAACTCTAGGGAAGGCACGAGTCCGAAACCCAGGAGAGGGAGGCTGCTCTGCTCGTGACTGTCCTCGCTGCCCTGCCAGGCCTGAGCCTGGGGATCGGGGGTGGGGCGGGGGCCAACGGGGCCACTCCGGTGACCGGTCGCCGCTGCAGCAGCCTGCTTGCTTCCTCCCCCAGCGGGCTCTCCCCAGGGCACCTGGAGCAATTCCCCTACTCCCTGCCATGACTTGTTGTTTCAGGCGGACGGAACAGTTGAAAGACCATTGTCGTAAATGAACAGCTAGATACCCTGCACTTAGGTTCAGCAGTTGAGCATGTGCCGTGTTGGCCTCATCCGGCTGTATTTTATGCTGAATCTTGAACTTCTGTTCATACTTTGTGACACTTTCCTCCGTAATACATCAGCAGGCATCTCCTAAGAATAAGGAGCTGCTTCTACAGAATCTTGGTGCCCTTATCACACCAGAGATGATTATTTGTAATATTCATACTTTACTAACGTCCTCCCCAGATCTGAGCCATAGTTAAATTTACCCAGTTGTCCTCAAAATGTTGTTTTTCAGACCAGGATTTGATAAACCAAGGTACATGCTGTCTGTGTCCTGTTTTAGTCTAGTTTAACCTTTGTCTCTTCCCCCGCCACAACACTGATGTTTTTCTCTTTTTTGACAAGCCAGACTGGTGGTCTTGCAGGATGCCCCATACCCTGGACGTGTCGTGTTATTGTCTTTTGGCACTGTTTTCTTTGTTCTTCTGTGCCTGTATTTCCTGTAAACTGAAAATTAGGTCTGAAGTAAGGTTGGCAAACTGTGGCCCAGCCTCCTAGTTTTATAAATAAAGTTTTATTGGAACACCACGCCTATTCACTTACCAATTATCTGTGACTGCTCTTTGCTGTCCTGTGGCAGAATTGAGCAGTGACCGAGTTGTAACAGAGACTGTGTGACCTGCAAGGCCTAAAATATTTACTCTTCGGCTCTTTCCAGGAGAAGTTGGCAGACCCCTGGTCTTGGCAGGAATGTTTAACAGAGCATCACATTAGTGTGATCTTTTTTAATGGAAATCTTACCGTGCAGTTTCTGTTTGAAATTCTGAGGCTCTTAGTCTCACTTGGAGTAAACTCCAAAGCCAATGCCCTGTTCTACAAAGACCTGCATGATCTGGCCTCAGAGTACTTTCCTGCCACCAGTTCCCGCACTTTAGCCACCATGGCCTCCATGCTCTTCCTTAAACATGCCAGGCACACTTCCTACCTCAGGACCTTTGCACTTGCTATTTCCTTTGCTTGGAATCCTCTTCCCCCAGATGTCATTATATTTCTGCTTTTAACTTTGTGGGGTCTCTGCTCAGATGCCGCCTTCTCGGAGGGTCCTGCCTGCCTTCCACGACTGTTACCCTTAGCCTGCTTTATTTGTCCTCATAGCATCTGTCCTGCCTGGTGTGACATTTTCTGTTTGTTTATTTGTGCCAGGAATATAACTAGGTGTTCAGTAAATATTTGTCAAATGAATAAAAGAACAATTAGGACTAATGCTCTGTTGAGCCAGACCCTGTTCTAAGGTCTTCACATGTGTCAATTCACTTATCCTCGCTACACTTCTAGACAGGAGTTCCTCACCTGCTAAACAGACATGATGGTGGTGAGACCGAAGCCCAGAGAGGTACGGAATAAAAGAAGAAGAAGATCTGAAGGGCCTGTGTTTTCCCTGCCAAGCAGGGCTGGGCCCGAATCCGCCAGGGCAGCCCATCTGAGAGTGTCTGAGCAGAGGGGGACCCCAGATGGCTCCAGCTCTGAACGCCCCTCTGATTCTGAGGGGGACCCTGGTTAGGGGAGAGGGCCCCATCTGGCGTCAAGACCAGCAGTCAGTTGTTCTTCCCGAGGCTGTGACGAGGACAGCCCTGTCACCTCCAGGCCACTGGCCTTCCCTCCAGGGTGCAGTTCATTCTGCTCAGCCGGGTGGCCCAGGATCTAGAGTCAGACCAGCCACTGTGCCGCTGTCCCGGTGGGGCTCAGTGGCTGTGAGGAACCAGGAGGATGTGGAAGCGTCTTGGCTTGGGGCCCCTGGAGAGTCACGCCACCTTTTCTCGCCTCCGAATTGTCTGCCACCATCTCCTCTTGCCGTGGGACTAGTGGTGTGCTTCCTCTTGAGACTCTCAGCCTATACTCCACACAGCAGCTGTTGACTTAGAGCAGAAAAGTCAGGCCCTGTCAGCCCCGATAGACCCTTCCAGGACTTCTGTGACGTGAAGGATCCAGACTTACCTCCTTCACGCCATGGCCTCCCTCCTGCTCTCATCCCTTCCATTCCTCTCTCTCTGTTGGCTCCAGCCAGGCTGGCACCTGCTGGGCCTTCCACAGACGCCCCAGGCTCCCTGCTCGGGGCCTTCGCCATGCTGGTTGCTCTGCCTGGATTCTTTTCCCTCCTGGCACTTCACAGGGCTGCCTCCTCCCCTCTGTTTCACTTATTTCACAGCCAAGTGCCCGTTCTTGGCCCTGGGGAGCCCCACGTTCCGGGGAGGTCCTCCAGGTCCTGACTTAGGTGCCACCTCCTTGGAGAGGCCTTTCCAGACTACTCTCTGAGCAGGGGCTTCCTCTCTGGCCCCTGCCTTGGAGCCTTGACACAGGTGTCTTGCATGTTAGGCCTGGAGCTCCAATGGGGCTGGTTCCCTGCTGCACCCCTAGCGCCCGGAAGAAGGCCTGGCACGCAGAAGCCACTCAGGAGGGACTGGCTGGGTGACTCCTCACAACCCTTTGAGGTGTTTGCTCTCTCCTGAGCACTTGATGCTGGTGTCTCATTCCTTCCTTGGACAGCCCTTGGAAAGTCAGGTGGCCTGCCTGTGGTTGCCTCAGGAAGGGGCAGAGCCCGGAGTCCCTCCAGGCCTTCCAGCTTCCGAGTTTGTACTCTCAGCCATGGTGTTGGGCCCAGGGAACGTGGGGGGCAGACGGAGGTCCTAGAAGTGAGGCCGCCCAGCGTTCCACGGCCATTCGGCAGTGGGGTGAGGTCAGGCCCAGCTCTCCCTGCCTGACGCCGCCCTGTGGAGCCTGGCTGGGTTTGTGACCCTGGGCCTCTGCTTGCTGACTGCCACTGGGTAACTGTCAGCCCCTCTGTGCCTCCTAAGAAGAGGTGAATAATAGTACCTTCTTCAGAGGGATGCAGGGAGGACTCAAAAAGTTACTTCACATGAAGCATTTCAGCAGCTCTGGGAGCAAGCAAGTGGAGGGCTCTTGTGTTGTTTAGTGAGGGAGGTCCTCTCAGAAGTTGGGCTAGAAACACGGCAGGGTCAGGGCTCCTGAGAGGCAGCTTGCCTTTGCCGCGCCCTTGGGCTCTGTGGCTGCAGCGTGGTGTCCCTGAGCCCACTCGTGAGCGCCCCCAGCGCCATTCCCCTGGGCTGGAGGGCCTGGAGGAGTGCCGAGTGTGGGTCTCAGCGCCACGGCCCCTGACTGGAATGCCCACAGGAGACCCCGCCTCCGTGCGCCTCCCTACCTCCCCTACCTCTTCCCGTCGGGAGCACGGCTGCTCCCTCTACAGCCCTCTTAAGGAGCATGGAATGAGGTGGTGTGTCTGGAACCAGTATTTTCCTCAGCGTTTCCCTGGGAGCTTTCCTTTGAGGGGTGGAAGGCCCATCAGCCCTAGCCTGGGGAGGAAGCTCCCCTCTGCCCCAGACACCATGTTGCAAAACCTTGAGGAGTATCCTGGACAGAGGCCCTTGCCTTTTCTCTGAAATTCTGAGTGCTGCAACCTTGCCACCTCGGTCCAGTTGGAACCAGATCTGGGGCGTGTCAGGCGGCAGAGAGTCACCCCCGACCGGCCTCCGTGGGCACCCCCGTTGGTTCCAGCTCCAGGTGGGATGGGTCCAGGCCCCTCCAGTGGAATCTTTAGCCCCTTTCTTGAGGCGAGAACTTTCTCTGGGTGCAGGTTTTGTACATGGCAGCTCCCCAGCGTCTCAGTGCTGCCTGGGTGCTGAGGAGGGGGCGAGCGGGGTTGGGGGGGCCTCGCCCAGTGCCAGGGTTGCTGTCTGAGCCCCAGCTCAGCTGTCCCCTGGTTCTGGGGCCCCTCCTGTAGTGCAGAGGCTCCATCTCTTGTCCATTTGAGCTCCTGAGGATGGACCGTCTCTTACAGACAGACGACAGTACACGCACATCTTGGCCTGCAGATTGCTTTCCCATGTGGCAGTCCCTCACAGCCTCTACATGTGAGGTATATGCCTTTTTTTTTAGTATATTCAAACTATTTTACAAGATGGGTGATTTTTTTTTTTTCTTCAAACCATGGCCATATACCCAAAGTCAGCATTTTCAGATTTTTAAGAGGACAGTTCTGATCTGATAGAGCATGTCGCTGGGTATGCTCCCCTCCCCCCCAGTTTTTGGAAATAGGAATATTAATGTAGGGCCAGGGATTTGTCCCATTACTTGTTCCAAGGAGGGCTTGGGTGAAACCTGTTGAGAAATGCCAGCCTAAGGTATTGGGTCGGGAAGGGGAGAGGCTCGCGCCGCTTGGCCTGGGTGTGCAGCAGGCTTAGGGCCACCCAGGGCTTTGGCCGCCTTGCTCAGCCGTTCCTCACATGTCTCCCGAGTACCCGCCAGGGCCCGGGTCACAACCAGCCCCAAATCCCCGCCCTCGTGGGGCGGACACGCATGGCGTCCGGGGCCCCCAGACTCTGCTCGGGCTTGAGGAGGGCCTCTGTGCCAGCCCCTGATAATCGTGCTCCCAGAACTCTCGTGACTGTCTTAGGAAGCAATGTCTTCTTGAGTGAGAGAGGCAGAGCTTCTAGGTGTGAACTGGGATCCTGGGACTTGGGTGCTGCTTTTGCTCAGCAAACCGTGGAACTCAGCCAGAGCTGGTCACATGGCTTTTATATACATGATCAGAATCCGTAAGGGGCTCAACAAATGTTGAGCTAAACCCCTAAAACTGTGTGGTGGGTCCAAACTAGAGGGACGAAACTAGTGGGTCCAAACAGTTTAGTATCATTCAACCACATCCTTTTTTCATTCTGGTGTGTGGTCTTTTTTACTTGGGCTTCCCAGGGGGCTCAGTGGTAATGAATCTGCCTGCCAATGTAGGAGACGCCGGAGATGGGGGTTCGTTCCCTGCATTGGGAAGATTCCCTGGAGAAGGAAATGGCAACCCAGTCTAGTATTCTTGCCTGGAAAATCCCATGGACAGAGTAGTCTTGGTGGGCTACAGTCCGTGGGATCACAAACAGTCAGACACGACTGAGCACAGCAGACATTTTTTAACTTATTTCTCCTAGGTGTATTTTTTCCCCTCTCTACAGACCAGTCTGTTGCGAGTATCAAAAGAAAATTCTTTCCCAGCGAGTTTAAATCATGAGTGACAGAACTAGTTTATTGTTCTTAAACCTGCCTCCCTTCTGCTGGGACCTGCTTCCCTGTTTGCCAGCGTCCCCCGCCCCCCACCACTCCCCCCCTCCCCCGCCCCAGTCCCAGCAGGATGGCCCCTGAGCCACCCACCCCCAGACAGGCACCTCCAGGGGGTCCTGTTGGTCAGCTCTTGCCTTGTAAGATCTCCACCTTCTTTGGCGAATGAACGCTTCCTTCTGTTCGTGGTTTTCTTTTACAAAACACTGGTCCCTTGTATGCATGAGCTGGTCATTTGTTCCCAGGGCCTCAGAGGAGCACCGTCTCGCTGGTTCAAGGCTCAGGAAGGCAGCTTATGTTCCAGAGCCTGTGAGGAAAGGCGGTCTCCCCTCTGGGCGTGGGCCTCAGGCCAGGCTCGTGCTGGACACACAGACAGTCTCTGTTCTTGCTCTAATCTCGCCCTCCCTGATCTGCCGCGGCCAGAAGCTCCCCTCGGCCAGGCCCAGGCGTATCTGCCCCGAGTGCTGGAAGGTGTTTAGTCATTGGCTCGTGGGGCTCGGCCCCTCCTGCCCTGAGGCCCAGGCGCCCCAGGACTCATGGCTCCCCGGCCGCATCCTCACACAGGGAGGAGTGGATGCGGGCCATCCAGATGGTTGCCAACAGCCTCAAGCAGCGGGGCCCAGGGGCGGACCCCATGGACTACAAGTGTGGCTCCCCCAGCGACTGTTCTGCGGCCGAGGAGATGGAGGTGGCGGTTAGCAAGGCGCGGGCCAAGGTGGTAAGTGCCGGGGCGGGGAGGAGGGGGCCTGCCAGTCTGTGAGCACCGCGCTCGCTCTCAGCCCTGCCCCACTGGAATTCCACACCGGGCGCGAGAGCGCAGGGCCCCGGCCAGGACAGCCCCTGACTGCCCTGTGCGTGTGGTGATTTCAGGCGGTAGATGGCGCAGTACTGCCCTGGGCCCACGGGATGCGGGACAGCCTCATCCTGAGTGGTGGTGAAGACCCCTGTGCCCCCACCTCAGATCCCTAGCCCAGCCCCCCAGGGCCCCGTGCCTGGGAAAGCCGATGGTGGGAGAGCCTCAGTCTGAAGGCCCCTTCAGAACAAACAGTTGCTGCCTGGGGCCTCCTTGCTCCTGCCTGGGCATTTTGGCAACAGTGTCCTTTGAATTTTCTCTTCTCTTTGTTAAAATTTCTTCCCATGGGCCACATGCCAAGTTCTGACTGCCTGACTCTTTCCCCATCCCGGGCAGACCATGAATGACTTTGACTATCTCAAACTCCTGGGCAAGGGCACCTTTGGCAAGGTCATCCTGGTGCGGGAGAAGGCCACTGGCCGCTACTATGCCATGAAGATCCTGCGGAAGGAAGTGATCATCGCCAAGGTAGGCACCCCCCAGGCTGCTGTGGGCCAGCCACCGTTGGCCCATCCCGGAGCGTGCCTGTGGTCGGGAGCACGCACCAGGCGGGACACCTCCTGCGTCTGCTGCCATGTCCCCCCACACCCAGACCCACTGCTTAGTCCTGTGGGGCCCTGCCTGTTGAGTCCCCCACCCTCTGGACACCAGGGAGGAAGGAGGAGAGAGTCTGACAGGGGCCTCACCCAGCAGGGCCTGGGGGGCCCACTAGGGCGCTAGCTTGGCTCAGGGTGTCTCAGGAGGAGGCTGGGCTGGAAATGGAATTCTGTTCCTTTTCTCTTACTTAGAGTTTTTAAACTAGGAAATTCTTAAAATACGTTAAAACTTTTAAAGAAAAATACAGTGGATTGCCCCATCCAGTCGCCTAGCTTCAGCGGTGCCGTTTGGCTGGTCTTATGTCCTTAGCACTGCCCTCGTCTCTTTCTGTTCTGAAGCACCTTAGAGCGCGTTCTAGGCGCCAGAGATTCCCAGCCGTCCATGCTTAGATGTGTATCTTTAACAGGTGATGGTGTTAAAGACTGTGGTCATGTCCAGCAAAAATTAACAAGGCCCAGATGTCATTGGTGCAGGGCAGGGCTTCTCGGCCTCAGCTGTGACATTTGAGACCAGACCGTCCTCTGCCAGGGGGGCTGTGATGTGCCCCCACATCCCTGGCCCTTACCAGGGCAGCCCTCCACCCCTGAGCTGTGAGTCAGAAACGTCTTAGACATTGTTACCGGTGTTATCACAGCATCCCTGGAGACAGACTTGCCCTGTGGAGGGAGAGCAGGTGTCTGGGCACCCCAGCTCTCTAGGTACACTCAGATACCAAATCCGAGCCCCTGTTAGAGTCCGGGGGTGCCCTGTGACACTGCTGCTGGGCCTGCACCCTGAGTTTCTGATTCATGGGTCCAAGGAGGCCTGATAATTTGTGTTTTCCCAAATTCCCAGGCGACACCGATGCTGCCAGCGTAGGGACCACATACCGGGAATCATTGCTCACAGCCTAGAGTCCTGACTAGGTCTGGGTCCTTCAAGAATGTGTATAGGGTCGCCGCCATTTATAGGAACACCACGGCCTGTGGCGTCACCTCAGGGCCCTCAGTGTCTGCTCCCCCTCCTGCAGAGTCAGACCTGGCCCGTGGGTGCAGGTGGTGACAGCGGGGTCCTCCCTTGTCAGAAGTCTCCATCAGCTTTTCACCGGGTGGTTTTGATCGCGAGTCACTGCGTGGCCTTGTCTGGCCCGGCATTTCATTAGGGCTCGTGAGTGATCATTCACGTTCTCTGCGTTGGTTAGGAACGCAGAGGAGTTCACCAGCCCGCTCCTCCATCTTCTCAGGCTGGAGGCGGGTGTGAGGCCGGCGTGGTGCTGCCCTCCAGCCCCTCACCTGCCTCTGTCTGCAGGATGAAGTCGCCCACACGGTCACCGAGAGCCGCGTCCTGCAGAACACCAGGCACCCGTTCCTCACTGTGAGTAGCGCTCCGCTGCGAGCAGGGCGCGCACATGGGGCCCGCAGGCCGCCCTTAGGATAGAGCTCGGAGGAGCCATGCCCCGGCCCTGTGGAGCGTGGGTTGGTGTTGGCTTGGTGGCGGGGGTGCCGCTGTACGGGCTCCCCAGGTGGCCTGCACTGAGACGCCAGGGTGGAACCTTCTCTATAGACGGTGGCTTCGTGTCAACCCCTCGGCCGTCTGGTGATACCAGATTATGAAATGGCCCCAGGAGAGCATGGCTTCTCTCTGTACTGGTTAGAGGTGCTTAGTCCAGCGGACTGACTTTTAGGAAGTAATCCTAGAAGCAGATGCACCATCACTGTCCACCTAGGCTCAGCAGACAGACGCCTCTTGGGCAGCAGTCTCCATCGAGGCTGGCAGACGTCAGTCGGATGGACTAGGTGGAAAGTGGTTTAAGGGTCATTGCTGTAGCTCACTCGCTGTTCAGGTGTCCTGCTGAACCAAAGCACTTGTTTAAATGAGACCTTGCGAGGCTCTTCAGTGTAGCAGACAGGCAGCAGTAGAGTCTCTTGAGCAGGGGTCACCTAAGGGTCCTCTGAGGAACTCTGTCGGGCTCCTTAGAGCACTGTTTGAGAACAACTTGTTTGTTGGAGAATCACTTGTCCAGGCTATCTGGGGAGTTGGCTCCCAAGCCACTGCCAACCCCCAGCCAGCAAACCTCGCGTGTGTGTGTAAGTTTAACATTCCTCTGTCCATGGGATTCTCCAAGCAAGAATACTGGAGTAGGTTGCCATTCTCTTCTCCAGGGGATCTTCCCCACCCAGGCATTGAACCTGGGTCTCCTATGTTGCAGGCAGATTCTTTACCGCTGACCCGCTAGGGAAGCCCCTAAGTTTAACACACTGGACTGTAAAATGGGAGGAAGAGAGACGTGAAACAGCCGTGGTTGCTCAGAACATAGTTTGTGCCCTGGCTGTGTCTCTTGGAGGCTTAATTAGAGGCAGAGGACAGGATCGTTGAGCCCTGTAACCCCTTCCCTGCCTTCAGAGCCGGGAGCTCCCTCACTACCCACAAAAGGTGAAGATGCGATTTGAACCCTAGTCAGATTATTCTCATGACCCTGGCCGGGGCTGCGGAGGAGAGGGCGGGGAGGGAATCAGCAGCGCCCGTGTCCGCTGGGACCCAGCAGAGAGCCCGCCATCTTCCCACCTCCCATGCCGCCACCTTCTTTCCCACAGGCGCTGAAGTACGCCTTCCAGACCCACGACCGCCTGTGCTTCGTGATGGAGTACGCCAACGGTGGCGAGGTCTGCCCCCAACCCCCGGCCTGCCCTTCTGAATCCTTCTGTTCCTGGGTGTGGGGGGCAGAGGGAGGCTTACTGGAGTGTCTTTTTCCTTTCGCTCCCTCCCCCTGAGGCAGGTGGGGAGACAGGCTCAGAGACATTAAGTGGCTCGTCCGAGTTCACACGTTTAGTGAGTTGAGGGGGATACAGACTGAGGTCGAGGGCTGTGGGGTGGTGGCCGGCGGTGCTGCAAGGACGTTCTTAAAGGCTGCAGAGAAAGGGTCTGCAGGTCAGGACCCCCGTCCTCTACTTTCAGCAGGGTCTCCTGATGAGAGACATCCGCCATTCACCGTGCCCACCTGGCGCCCACTCCTCGCCCCACACCCTCTCTCGCCGCCACTCACCGTGCCCACCTGGCGCCCACTCCTCACCCCACACCCTCTCTCGCCGCCACTCACCGTGCCCACCTGGCGCCCACTCCTCGCCCCACACCCTCTCTCGCCGCCACTCACCGTGCCCACCTGGTGCCCACTCCTCGCCCCACACCCTCTCTTTCCGCCACTCACCTTGCCCACCTGCCGCCCACTCCTCGCCCCACACCCTTTCTGTCCGCCACTCACCGTGTCCACCTGGTGCCCACTCCTCGCCCCACACCCTTTCCACCACTCACCGTGCCCACCTGGCGCCCACTCCTCGCCCCTACACCCTCTCTCGCCGCCACTCACCGTGCCCACCTGGCGCCCACTCCTCGCCCCACACCCTCTCTCGCCGCCACTCACTGTGCCCACCTGGCGCCCACTCCTTGCCCCACACCCTCTCTTTCCACCACTCACCTTGCCCACCTGCCGCCCACTCCTCGCCCCACACCCTTTCCGTCCGCCACTCACCGTGCCCACCTGGCGCCCACTCCTTGCCCCACACGCTCTCTCTCCGCCTGGTGTGACTCACTGGCTTCATCCCCCATGTGGTCTCGTCTCACAGCTTGTTGCCGCTTGCTCATGAGTCGTGCTCCTCTGCCTCCTTGCTGTCACTCCCTTGTTCGTCCGCCCCCTCCTGCATCCGCCCCCTCCTGCATCCGCCCCCCCAGCTCTCCGCTTGGCCCCTGTTGTCTGGCCTTCTCTCTACCCCTTGCTCACTTTTTCTTTCTTTGTCACTCACGTGAGTTTGCTCTGCTCACCGCCCCTCGCTTGGTCCTCACCATCACTTGCCGTTCGCGGGGCAGGTGTCACCGTGTCACCGGGCTGGGTGCCATCCTCCCCTCCTCTGGGCCAGGGGGTCTCACCTTCCCTGCCTCCCTCCACCGGCAGCTGTTCTTCCACTTGTCGCGGGAGCGTGTCTTCACAGAGGAGCGGGCCCGCTTTTATGGCGCAGAGATCGTCTCAGCCCTGGAGTACCTGCACTCGCGGGACGTAGTGTACCGCGACATAAAGGTGAGCAGGCCACGCCTGGGCCATGCACCCGTCTGCAGAGCTTCCCCTCCTTGGTGGGTCTGTCTTGTCCTTCTTGGAGCTGAGCCTCCCACCCAGGCCCAAGGTGGTGGTCTTGGGCAGGTGGCCTGCGTGGGGCCCTCCCAGGCCTCCTGGGAGCAACGGCAAGAGGGCGAGTTGGTCCAGGCTCTTCCGAAGACGGCCCGGCAGAGCCCACCAGAGCCCAGCACACATGTCCACTGTGACCCGCCACTCTGCCCTGGGAGCACGCGCCAGAACAGGCGCCTGTGTGTGTGTCTGCGTGGACACACACGCTCCAGCAGCTCTGTGCACACTAGCCCCAGATGGAAGCTGCCTAAGTGCCCGCTGTTGGAGAGGGGATAGAAGAGATTGTGGTGGGTCCACACCATCCGTACAGCAGTTCAGGAGGACAGGCTCTAGCCTCACGGGCTGAGGCTGAGGGGCCGCCCGAACAGCCGGGATGGGTCTGTGTCACTCACAGTGTACGCATAGGTGGGAAACACTGAAGAAAAGCAGAAATGAAGTCCCTTTTCTGTTGGAGAAGGTGGTGGCTAATAATGCAGCGGAGCACCTAGGGCTGGTGGGGTTGTTTCTTGACTTGGTGGAGGTTATACAGAGGCCCACTGAAGTGCCCGTTTGTGTTACGTTCAGGAAAAAATAGAGAGATAGTGTTCAGTGTTCCTCACGCCTGAAGTGTGACCACCACCGCCCACAGTAGGAGAAGCCGCTCGGGCAGGACCTGGCTCCCATCGCCCCCTGCCCTGTCTTGCCAGCCTCCCTGGGAGGTGTGACCAGCGGGCAGAGGGCCTGTGGGGGGAGGTGCTCTCTGACCCCTCCCCCCAGCACCCTGGCCCTGCCAACCCCCAGGCCACGACCCCCACCCCAGGGAAGGGCAGGGGCGTGTGGGGTTTCGGGGGTGGCAGGAAACCCTGAGATAAATGCTGTGTCCCTGACACGCTGACTTTTCCTGCAGCTGGAAAACCTCATGCTGGACAAGGACGGCCACATCAAGATCACCGACTTCGGCCTGTGCAAGGAGGGCATCAGCGACGGGGCCACCATGAAGACTTTCTGTGGGACACCTGAGTACCTGGCGCCCGAGGTGTCTGGGGCTGGAAGGCCAGGGGAGGCGGGGCCCCTCAGCCCGGGCCCGTGAGGGCCGGCCGCGGTTCCTTCGGCGGCCCCTCATTGCGCCTTCCTGCTCAGGTGCTGGAGGACAACGACTACGGCCGGGCGGTGGACTGGTGGGGGCTGGGCGTGGTCATGTACGAGATGATGTGTGGCCGCCTGCCCTTCTACAACCAGGATCACGAGCGCCTCTTCGAGCTCATCCTCATGGAAGAGATCCGCTTCCCGCGCACGCTCAGCCCCGAGGCCAAGTCCCTGCTTGCTGGGCTGCTTAAGAAGGACCCTAAGCAGAGGTGAGGGCTGGCCTCTACCCCGCGCAGCCCAGCCCAGCGCCGCCACTTCCCTCGGCCTGCAGGGGACAGCGTCCACAGGTGCACGCACCTGTGGAATGCTTGGTGTGTGCTGATTGACCGGCCCCATGGCTGGTACTTAGGGGCGCTCCCTTGGCCAAGCCTGTCCTTAGGCTCTGCCTGCCCTCCCTTGCTTCCCGGGGACGCTGAGGAACAGGGTGGCCGTGCCTGGCCTAGGGTGACAGAGCCAGGATGTGAGCGGCTGTCTGAGGAGCCCACCCTCTCAGCTTGCATCCCCGTCCCTGGGGCCAGGTTGGAATCTCCAGGTTCTGACCCTGGGCACAAGGACTCCCTCCCTGACCCCAGATCCCTCCTCTGTGAGGTGGTGGAGTGTCCCGGGATGTTAAAGGTGGAGTCGTTAGAGGTTATCAGGGCTCACACCGAAAGCCCGTCTCCCAGGACCCGGCTGCCCCGGGAAGTGGGTGCTCATGGCCGTCTCTGCCCAGGCTCGGCGGAGGGCCCAGCGACGCCAAGGAGGTCATGGAGCACAGGTTCTTCCTCAGTATCAACTGGCAGGACGTGGTCCAGAAGAAGGTGAGCCCCACTGCCTGCCTGCTCCCCACAGGAGCCCAGCCTCTCCCTGGTGACCTTGGCCGAGGCCTCCGCTCCTCAGGAACCTGAGGCTGGACTCTTCTTCTCCACAGCTCCTGCCACCCTTCAAGCCTCAGGTCACATCTGAGGTTGACACAAGGTACTTTGACGACGAGTTCACCGCCCAGTCCATCACAGTCACGCCCCCGGACCGCTGTGAGTGTCTGAGGCACCCCCTCCTGTGGGCCTGGCTTGGAAGCGGGGCTCGGGGGTTCTGCGCTTGACCCAGTTCTCCAGGAGGAAGTTCACAGGGCCCCCCTCCGTGTCTGGGCAGTTTACCCTGCAGTGAGCTCGCCAGGGCTCTCACTGTCAGCCCGCCTGTGGACCCAGTGAGGGCCACCAGGAGCCAGTGGCTGCAGCGCTCAGAGGGGGGAGTCTGGGCAGGAGACCCAGAGGAGTGGCCAGTGCCTGTCGTCGTCTCCTGCACCGCTCAGGGCTTTGGGGCTGCATGGATGGCTCCAATGATTCTGTAGCTGTTTTGAGTTCTTGCTGCCCCACCCCCCACCAGTGCTGGGCCGTGCTGGAGACACAGCAGTGATGAGACGGCCCTGGGCCCTGCCCTCAGGGAACTCAAACG
Organism: Capra hircus; assembly: GCF_001704415.2. Lineage (NCBI taxonomy): Eukaryota > Metazoa > Chordata > Mammalia > Artiodactyla > Bovidae > Capra > Capra hircus. Next base: position 50,525,460 of record NC_030825.1, on the reverse strand, counting down.
TCCAGCTGGGGTGACACCCCACAGTGATCAGCTGATGGTGTTAGGAATACAGGTCTGGAGGAGCTCGGGGCAAGTGCCTGCCTCCTGGAGAAGGAGACAGGGCAGCTGAGTTCTTAGCAAAATGAATGGCACGCAGGACTCCAGAAACGGAAGCATTGCAGAGGTCAGAATAGAGCAGGGAAGGGTGAGCAGGAGAATCTTGGGGGCCACCTGGAAGAGTAAAGGGAGCCGGGAAAGGATTTGAGCAGAGGAGGAGAGGCCTTGGGAAGGTAACCCCGCCTTGGCTCCATGTGGAGGAAGGGTGGTTGAGGATGGGAGTGGTGCCCAGGGCAGGCGACAGGAGCACAGAGGTCTGGGCGAGACCCTGGTGTGACCGAGTCAGAGGAGCTGGGGGGATGCTCGGGAGGCTGGGTGAGCAGGCCGGGGTCCCGGCCCGGCGGTGGGGCTGTGCCTGAGAGGGAGGGAGGCCACTAAGCCTCGGTCCGCAGCTGCATGCTCAGTCTCTGGGGTTTACGCTGTGGCCTGGCTGCAGCCCTGCCAGGGGCTGGCCGGGGGGCCTGGGCCCTCTCCTGGTCAGCTCTCCCCCATCTACGTCCACCGACCCCCACAGATGACAGCCTGGGCTCACTGGAGCTGGACCAGCGGACGCACTTCCCCCAGTTCTCCTATTCGGCCAGCATCCGAGAGTGAGCAGCCGCCCGCCGCCGCCATGGGACGCACGCAGGCTGCTGCCATCACCGCCGGGGGCTTTTTCTTTTCTTTTTTTTTTCAACTTTTTATTTTGCCTTTTTTGTTTGTGTCCCCATCCCTCACCTGCTCCCCCTCATTTCCAGTTTTCCCCTCAGCCCTCCTCACCTCAGCGGTCCTCGCGGCCCTGCCTCCAGGATCCCGTCCTGCCCTCACCTTTGTTACAGACCAGGACTCGGGAGCCTCTCCTCTGCCTGCCCAGGACCAGGCCTTTGGGCAGTGGGAGAGATTCCGGTTTTTAATCGACATAAAGCCCCCGTGAGGGGTGAAGCATGGAGCCGCGGGGCCCGCGGGCAGCCCGCCTCCGCGCAGCTGCCCCTGTCAGAGGCTGCCTTCCTGGCCCTGTCGTCAGGCTCCGAGTGGCCTGGCGGGGGCAGTCCGGCCCCCTCCTCCCGTGGGGGTGAAAAAGCAATAATGTCCAGGGACCGGGGGTAGGGGAGTAGCACGGGCCTGTGGAGGCTGTGTGCAGGATCGGGGTCCGGGCGCCCTCGCATGGACGGCCCGCTCTCCCCTCGGGGAACCCGCAGCGGGCGCGGCCGCCTGGCCGTCTCCCCTGCCCCCTCAGCTGCTCTCCTGACCCTGTGGATGAGGCAGGAGGAACACGAGGGGGCTAGCCTCCCCAGCCACCAGCCCCGTGCCTTACCAGGGCTTCCTTCCGGCCGGCCTTACCTCCCGCTGGAGCCCAGGCCCGGCCCCAGCCCCTTCCGAGGATGGGGGCCGGGGTCTCCCCCTTCTCTCTGCTTGGAGCGGAGGGGCACCAGCCTCGGCTGTTACACATCTTGCACCGAGACAGTATTGGGCCCGCCCGGCGGACTTGGGTTCGGGGGGGGTGGGCTGGGGGTCTGGAACGTGCCGAGGGAGGGCCCCCTGGCGCTCTTCCGCTCTCTGGGCCTCACGTTCTGCAGCCTTAAGGTGAACGCGTCAGTGCTGTGGGCACTCGCGTGTGTGCCTCAGACTGTGTCTGTCTGTGGGCGTCCCTGTGCATCTGGGGTGCAGATGCACGTGGCGTGTGTGTGTGGGTGTGTGCGTGTGTGTGGTGTGAGTGGGCTCGGGCCCCACCCCTGGCTCAAGCACTTCATCCCGAGGGGGAGGGGCGCTGGCCTAGCAGGGGAGCCTCGCCTGGGGCCCACTTGTTGCCCTGCCCCCCTGCCTCCCAGCATCTCTGGGTGTTTGGACTTTAGTTTTTGTGGTTTTGCTCTCCCCACCCCACCTCCTGTAGGTAGTTCACAGAGAGACCTTCTGGGGTGGGGCGGGGGTGGGTTTGGGTGGGTGGGGTTCTTTTTTCCCGTGTGTGTATGTCGTTAATCTGACAATTCTTCCTTCTCCCCACTGGCCTGTCCCCATCTCCTCATATTTGTACGGTACAAGCAATAAAGACCCTCATTTCAGACTGGGGCCCACCACCCCGGCCTTTCCTTGCTTCCCGAGTCCAGCCCCTGGCACCGGCTGCCTCCTGCTCCCATTGCTCTGGTCACAGGGCCTGTGGAGCCACAAGGTGGGGAAGCTGGTAGAGGAGGTACCTGGGGTGCTTAAGCGCAGGTTGGAGGGTGGAGGTTACTTCAGCGGGAAGCTGGTGAAGAGTCTGTGGAAGGTGCCTGGACTGGGGGTACAGTGGACAGAGACCATTCTGGTCCCCCAGGAACTGCTTAGGCAAAAAGAGGCGGAGTGGAGAGATGGGTGAAGTGCTGGGCCCTGGGAGCGAGTGTGGGAGGGAGTGGACTCATTTCCTAGAGGGGGGCACTGCCTGCACACACCTTCTCATTTATGGCCCCCAGTTCCGATAAAAGTGAAGTCACTCAGTCTTGTCCGACTCCCTGTGGCCCCATGGACTGTAGCCCACCAGGTTCTCCATCCGTGGGATTTTCCAGGCAGCAGTGCTGGAGTGGGTTGCTATTTTCTTCTCCAGGGGCTCTTACTGAGCCAGGAATCGAACCCACGTCTCCCACATTGTAGGCAGACCTTTACCGTCTGAGCCACCAGGGAAGTCATTTTTCCAATACAAAGCCGTTAGAGGATCAGTGGGATGTGTGGTGGCTGTCAGCCGGGGCCACCTCGGATGGGTTCATAACCCTCAGGGCTCTGCGCCCCTCTTGACGCCTGGCCTTTTAATCCTGGGGCTCCCATGCTTGAATCGTTCCTCACAGGCCCTGGGCCAGGGCTGCCCCGGCTGAGCCCTGGCACGGGTGAGTTTAATGTCAGATTTTCCCAGACGGTGTTGGCCTTCACACACCTGGAGTCTCTGAGGTTGTAAATGAGGGTAGAGAAAAAAATCAGATCCTACAACAAAAGCTCAGAGATTCTGTTTTCTAATTTTATATGAATGTTATTGAACTATAAAAGTGTGTCCATACGAGAAATGGCAGAGAGGCTTACAAAGAGAAGTCTTTTGATAGCAACTACACTCTGATAAAAAGGATATTTTTTTTTAATAAGGCCTTCTGGTGCAGCCGCTGGAGATGACCAGTGCTGGGTCTTGTCACACTGTCTACCTCAGCCGGTTAGCACTTGTCTGGTGTCCATGGACGGGCTCCCAGAGGCTGCTCAGCTGCCGCCCTCCGTTGAACAAATCCCCTTAGACGTAATGGTGGTGCTTATTTCACTGGCAGGACTTTTCCCAAAGCGTTTTAGAGGGAAGAGTTGTAATAAGATTTCATCAGTTATGAAAATTAATTTTTGAATAGGTTGATCTTTTGTCACGTGCGTATAGACCGTTTCACGAGTTCTGGGAAAGGAGGAGGAAAATCCGAACCACCCCTGGCCTTGAGCACTTGAGCAGTCATTCTGGCCCTCACGTCACCCCTGTGTCTGTGACGTCAAGCCGCTGGGTTCCATCCTGCCAGTGTACCAGCACCCGCAGGCCACGCCGGGTCACTGGTGGAAACGAGATCCTTTCTCAGCTCCTGTTTTGCATCTGAGGGACTCCTTGTGGGCAGTGCTGTCACTCCTCCAGCCGCTTCACAAACTCTTCTCCAGGTGGAGGCGCCTCAGCTGGCTCGGCTGCCTCCCGATGACAAACACTTGGTCTCCAGTTTGCTTGCTGCTGTCAGCAGTAATGTAATAAACCTCAGTGTAACAAGCCATCTTACTGCGCTTGTGCTTTTTAAATTTTTGAGGCCTAAATTCTAGAGTTGCTGTACTTTAATACATGTCAGATAGCTTTTCCCCAAAGCGTAGCAGTTCAAGTATTTTAAACTTTAATTTTGAAGTAACTGCAGGTCCTTTGAAGACTTTTGAAACTTTCAAAATTACCACAGTGATTCTACGACTGGAGTAGGAGATGTTCAAGATTAATTCAGAGCATCTTGTGCTGGAACGTAAGGACCTGCTGAAACCAAAACCTCACTGATGGGGCATGTGAAGGGGCACGGGAGCCAAGGGGGAAGATCCCCCAGTGGCCACAACTGAAAGCAATTTGAGCAACAATAAATTGCATAATACTGGGTTACACCCAAGGGGTAAAATAAATGAGTTTGTGCTGATGGAAATGGTGGGAAGAGACATACCTGCACAGACTTACAGATAATTTCTGTAAACACTCTGCCTTCAAGGAGGGGAAACATGATACCGCCCCCTCCCCCACCCCGCCCCCGAATTCCTCTGATGTGGGCTGCAAAGACACTCCACAAAGTACAGTGTGAAAAGTGAGGGAAGGCAACTTTTCAGTGGAGAAAGTGAAGCTATGTCAGCCAGGTGATCAAGGTCAACACAGTGGTGGATCATGTGGGCTGTGTGTGCCTTTGGTAGGCGATTAGAATGTTACTTTACCCCTGGGCTCTTCCTCCCTAAAACGCATACTCTCGATCTAATAGAAAATAGCCACCAGAAAAATTCCAATTGAGGGATGTTCTGCAAAAGACCTGACTATGGGTTCTTAGCTGTCAAGTTTCCAAAAAAGAAAGCCTAAGAAGCTGTCAACCAAAAGAAGCCAGTGGGGTCCTAGGACAGTGAAGACACTAGGTAAAAATTCAGGAAGTCTGAAGAGTGTGTGGGTTTGATAATACTGTATCCATATTGGCTTACTAAATTGTGATAAACAGACCACACTAGAGTATTCATAGGGGAAAGTGGGTATGGGGTATATGGGAACTCTGTCCTCTTTACAACTTTCCATGAATCTCCAAAGTTTTATTTTTTTAAAAACTTATATGTCTGTCCCCATACCAGAACATTCTCTTAACCACAGTCCAGTTACCAAAGTTCAGAAGTTAACAATGAGATGCTTTTCTCTTGGACCTTAATCAGATTTTCATTAATGATCACATTAGGGTCCCTGAATACAAAAAAAAGGAAGTCCCAGCTAACGACTCAATCCACACGTAACATGCCGCATTTCCATCCTCTGATGCTTACACGACGGTTATTTTGCAGCGTGGCCGTGCTCAGGCGCAGTCGCGGCTGACTCTGCGGCCCCGTGGACTGTGGCCCGCCAGCCTCCTCTGTCCATGGGATCCCCCAGGCAAGAATACTGGAGTGTGGTTGCCATGCCCTCCTCCAGGGGATCTTCCCCACCCAGGGATAGAACCTGTCTCCTGCATTACAGGCAAATGCTTTATCCACTGAGCCACCTGGGAAGCCCGGTTATTTTGCAGAATGCTTTTTGATCAGGGTTTTTTGCCTGGTGTTTCTTTGTGGTTATATGTAAGCTGTTTTTGAAAGAACTTCCTTGAAATGAGGTGCCCTTCTGGGTGTATCCTATCAGGAGGTACACAGGCAGTCTGTTCTGTTTCTGATGACCGGACTCCTCAGTTACGATGTCTGTCAGATTTCGCCCCTGTAAAGCTGCTACTTTCCCCTTGTAGTAATTTTGTTACAGCATTTTATTGTGCTTCACAGAGACTGCATTTTTTTTTAAACAAATCGAAGGTTTGTGGCAACCCTGTTTTCAGATGATAGCATTTTTTTAAATAAAGTATTTTAAAATTAAGGTATGCACATTTTTTCTTTAGATATAATACTGTTGCACACAACAGACTGCAATAGTGTACACAACTTTTACATACACTGGGAAACCAAAATTTGTGTGACTCACTTTATTGCAGTATTTGCTTTACTGAGGTGGTCTGGAACCAAACCTGCACTACCTCTGAGGTCTGCCTCCCACTGCGTAGAGGTCCTCTGAGCATATACATATCCAGGTTCTCATCTGGTTCAGGTAGAGGAATGGCAAGTGCAAAGGTCCTGAGGCAGGCAGGTGTCTGATGTGTTTGGGGAACATAAAGACAGTGTCTCAAGGAGTGAAGACCTAGAAAAAGTAGAAGAAAATGAGGTTAAACAGGTAACAATGGGCCAGAAAGACCTTGGGCCCATGGTAAGATGTTTGAGTTTCAAGTATGACAGGAAGCCACTGGTCCAGCATCTCACACTGCTCACTTTTCCCACCTCAACGACCTCTCAGTGCCTGAAAATAAGCAAGCTCTCCTGCCTCAGGGTCTTTGCTCATGCCTCCCCCGAAACCAACCCCCCTCCCCCCGGCAACGACACACACACCTGGAACATTCTCTCCTCTATCTGCATTTCTGGCTGCTCTGACAGGTGTCAGTTTCAACATAACCTCAGAGAGGGCCTCCTGTCCACTCATTCATTCAGCAAATATTTACGTGCTGACACTGGCAAGCCTCCTGGAGGCACTGAGAATACAGCAATGAGAAAACTAGAGAGGCCCTGCCTTCATGGGGTTCACAGTCCAGCCAGGAGGCAGACAATAAATAAGGCAGTAAGTGCTAAGGTAAGAGGACGTGCATAGAATGGGAGCAGGAAGTGCTCAGGATGTCAATTTTTCATGGAGAAGGAAGTATCTGAGGAAACTGCAGGAAGTGAAGGATCTCTGAGGGAGGAGGTTCCAGGCAGGGAACAGCCAGTGCAAAGGCCCTGAGGTAGAACTGTGCCTGGTGTGGGTGAGGCTGAGCCAGGAAGCCAGTGTGATGGGAGAGGAGTGAGTGAGGGGGATAGGAGATGGGCTCAAAGGTATGTTTGGGGGTGGGAAGATAATAGGGCCTCTTGGACTTTGAACTTGAGGGCTATGGGAGCCCACAATGTTTTGAACAGAGGCAGAGCATGATCTGATGTATTAGGGGTCACAGCGTCATTTCCAGCTGCACAGTGGGTGGTGATTGTGGAGGGCAGCTACAGGAAGAGCAGTGAAGAGGCCGCTGCACTAACCGAGCCAGATCGCCGGTGACTCGTGAGGATCAGCTACCCTGGAAGCTGTTTGGTAAAGGCAGCGACCACGGGCTCATCCCTGAATACCCACCACAGGGGACAGAGGCCTTCTATCAATACTTGTTACATGATTTTATAGCTCCCTTGCCTTGAGCCTTTAAGGTTTTGATCCCTGTGCTGGACATTTAACAATCTTACAAATTCCTCAGGACCACTGTGTTGGATAAGTTTTGAAATCCCTGCTGTATCGCTGAGGAGAGTGAGGCTCACAGGGCCTGCTTCTGACCATAGTAAGTAGCAGAAAGAAGGTTTGAGCCATCTGCCTGACCTAGAGAGTTTGGATGGGGCAGAGACAGCCTGTGTAGCATTTTGTCTTTGCCTCTGCACCTGCCCAGGTGAACCGTGCTCAGCACGCATGCGCCCACGCGCATTTAAAGCACCTGTCGCGGGTCCTCCGTTCCAGCAGGAAGAGGCGAGCGCTCAGCTTGACCCTTGACGCCAGCCCGAAGGATGCTGGTGAGATACAGGAGCCAGGTTCCCGCCTCTCGGCTTGGGCCTCTCTCCAGGCTTTTGACCCCAGCCCCTCTCCCTTGCAGAGTCCAAACGCCTGCCTCGACCCAGAGCCTCAGAGCACCTCAATTCCTGACAGCGTCCTGGCGGGCAGGAGCGTCTCCCCAGGACGCCTGGAGAGGCCCCCGGGGCCTTGCGCGCCGCCGGGGCTGGAGGAGGCTCTGAGTGCGCTGGGGCTGGAGGGAGAACGTGAGTACGCCAGGGACATCTTCGCCGAAGTCATGGTGAGTGGGGTTGGGGTGGGGTGGGGGGACATCCGTGGGCCAGCGGGCTTTGGGCAACTCTAACGCTTCCCACATCCCTGGAGGGCAGCAGAGGTGGACGTTCGGGTTGGAGGAAGCCAAAGCTGACTCTCTCACCCAACATCCACTCAACAAGTCTTTCCTAACTCCCACCTCACGAGCCTCTCACGTCACTTCCCGCTGACTTCGCAGCCTTTACACTGCTGCCGCCCACCACTTGGCCTTTCTCTCGTGCACTGTACCTGTGTGGAATGCCCTTCCCAGCCTCCCCAGCTGTCTGCAGCCCCTCCCTTGGTACTGCATAGTCTCTCACGTTGGAGAAGGCAATGGCACCCCACTCCAGTGCTCTTGCCTGGAAAACCCCATGGGCAGAGGAGCCTAGAAGGCTGCAGTCCATGAGGTCGCTACGAGTTGGACACGACTGAGCGACTTCACTTTTTTCACTTTCATGCATTGGAGGAGGAAATGGCAACCCACTCCAGTGTTCTTGCCTGGAGAATCCCAGGGATGGGGGAGCCTGGTGGGCTGCCGTCTTGGGGTCGCACAGAGTCGGACATGACTGAAGCGACTGAGCAGCAGCAGTCTCTCACACTGACCCACTTATCAATTATTTGGTGAGTCATTAGCAAATGTTTCTGAGCATGTTCTAGGGACTGGGGATGCCGTGATGGACACCACGAGACAGTCTGCCTCAATGAGCAGAGACAAACAAGCAAATGTAGGCAATAATTTCAGAAGGGCCACAAAAACCAAAACACAGACTATGGTTGTCCACAGATACTGTCTGAGACAGGCATTGCCAGAAGAAATACTGAAGGGATGCGTTTATTTCACATCTTGTGAGCATTTCTCCCATGCCAGGGTCTCTGTTAGGAACCAAGATACAGATGTGATCTGGACAGAAATCCCTGCCCTGCTGACAGTCTAGTGGGGCAAAAAGGCAAGACTTTGAAGTAAACACCAGATATCTCCAGGCTGAAAATACCATGAGGAAAATAAAGCAATGAGATAGAGATGATAGGGTGCACGGAAAAGTATAGAAAAAGTTGGGGAAATTTTAGCTGAGACTGGAAGGACTGAGAAGTCAGAAACGCAAGGAGTGGGGAATGACCATTTCAGCTGGCACATAGATGCCGAGGGCCTGAGGTAGGAACGAGGTTGGGATAGTCCAGGACCAAAAGAAGTGCAGGTTTTGGCAGCAGAGAGGGGATAGGTGATGCTGGAGCAGGGCCGGAGTCTGAGGGCAATTAGGATTTTCTCTTAAGGGTACTGAAAGCCACGGAAGGGGTTGTAAGCTGGGGAGTTCCTTGGTCAGATTTATACTTTAGAAAGACCCTCTGGGTGCTCTGAGGAGGATGGGTTGAGGGTTGGTGACTAAGACTGGAGTCTGGGAACCCAGGATAAGATGCTCAGTAATGAAGTCCTGTGGCCTTGGGGCTAAACTGGAGAGCTGGAAAGTGAGGCGTCCAGAACAAAGTCCAGGGTTCTAGATGGGGACACCCAAGAGGAGCGTATTCGGAAGAGATGTTGGAGGCCAGTTTGTATGTGGCACTCGTGACGTCAAACTGATGCGAGGAGACTGAGGCACCCAGGGCTGGACTCCGGGAGGGAAGCCAGGCACAGGTGTGGAGACTGAAGCCGTCCTTGCCCGACCGCAGGTGTGCCGCGCGCTGCCCCGGAGGGCCCTGCCCCGCACCGTGACCCCAGAGATGCGCGCGCTAGTGGTGGACTGGCTGGTTCAGGTGCACGTACGTAACTGGGAGGGGCCAAGGAGGGGCCTGCGTAGCAGTCTTGAACCTTGGTGCTCACTCGCTCCCCTCCCCAGGAGTACCTGGGTCTGGCGGGGGACACGCTCTACCTGGCCGTGCACCTGCTTGATTCCTACTTGCGCGCGAGCCGAGTGCGCCTACACCGCCTGCAGCTGCTGGGCATGGCCTGCCTGTTCTTGGCGTGCAAAGTGGAAGAGTGCGTGCTTCCCGAGGTACTTCCGGGGCGGGGCTTGGGAGGGTGGAGCCATTCCTGCCCGCCTCACAGATTAAATGTCTAGTGTGTGCCAAGCAAGCGCTTTACCTAGTCTTGGAATCCCAGCATGTCTCTATGTGGTAGAGGCTACCAATGTGTCCTTTTAACAGAAGAAGAGACTGAGGCCCAGAGAGAGGAAGACATTTGCCAGAAGACAAGCACTTGGGACTTGGACTCAGTCTTGAGTAGTTATAGTCGCTGTAGTCCTTCTTGAGTATAGTTAACGTGCATGAACGCAGTGCCTTACCAGGACTGCCTGGTGAAGTAGGAAGTCATATCTCCGTTTTATGTGAAGACACTGAATCTCAGAGAGCTTCACTGGATGTCCATGTCAGACAGTGAGTAAACGGTAGGGTTTGAGGTCAGGAACTATCTGGCTGTGAAGCCTCTGCTTTCCGTGACTTCCAGACAGCAAATCAATGGCCCCATTTTACAGACCAGGAAACTGAGGCCCAGAAAGGGGATTGAAACGATCCCAGGCGCTCAAGTCCAGGGAGTAACGAGCTAGGGTCGAAGATTTCCCCACCTCTTTTCCCCCAATTCCCAGCCCTCCTCCCTCTGTCTCCTGGGCGCTGGCTCCTTCTCGCGGGCCGAGCTTCTGCGCGCGGAGCGCCGCATCTTGAGCCGCTTGGATTTCCGGCTGCACCACCCGGGCCCGCTACTTTGCCTCGGGTTGCTTGCTGCTCTGGCCCGGAGCGGCCCCCAGGTGCAAGGGGCAGGAGCGCGGCGCGGCCTCTTGGGTCGGGGCATGGCTTGTGCGGGTGGGCGTGGCCTCGCGGGTAGGGGTGTGGCCTGTGCGGGCGTGGCGCGGCCTCGCGAGTAGGGGCGTGCCCTGACACGCTACCCGCGGAAACGGCAGGTGTTGCTTCTCGCCACTTACTTCTTGGAGCTGTCTCTGCTAGAGGCCGAAGCCGCAGGGTGGGAGCCGGGTCGCCGTGCAGCTGCGGCGCTGAGCCTGGCTCACCGAGTGCTCGAGGGAGCAGGTTCCGGGCCTGAGCCGGCGCTTTACAGGTATGGCCTCTGTGAAGGGTCTCTGTGGCTGCAGGGCCTACCTTCTTTGTCGCCGTCTTTACCGTCTCAGAGAATATGAGTCAATTATGTGGGGGCGGGGCTAGACTTGTTTCCTGAGTGCGAGAGAGAATGGGGTGACTGCCTAGTCTGGGTGGGGTCCCATTTGCTTTTCTCTGGAGGTGTCTCAGAGAATGGGGTGTTTGTACAGATTTGGGGACCCTTAACTTTGTCCTAGGGTGAAAAATAGGATTTCCTCAGGCCCAGAAGATGCTCTAACTGCATTCCAGAGTTGCGAATGAGGGGTCTGCAAACCTCGAGTTCCCCATCTCCTGGCCGCGAATGCGATGACCCTTTAGCTGCTCGAACCACCTCATCTTGTTAACTGTGCCACCGCGGGGCAGAGTGATCATCTTTTCCTCCAGTCTGTGCCCCTAGGGTAGAGCTGGATGTCTGTCTGTCCACCCTCAGCCCCTACTCCTTCCCTCTCCGCGGGTGCTGACTCTCCCATAGCCGCGCCCTGAGGGCAGAACAGAGGGTCCGCCCCTCGGCGCCCTCCAGTCGCTCTGGAGGATGGGTGGCGTGTCTGACCCCGAGAGAGCGCCTGAGCAGCCCCGGGGACCCAAGTCAGCTTGTCTTCTCAGCCTCAAAATCCGAGGACAGGTGGTGTCCTGTCCCCCGCTATTCTTGCCCCACCTCCGTTTCTCCTTCTCTCCGCCGCAGCCGAGCGGAGCTGGGCCCGCTCGAGCCGTGCATGGTCCGCGCTGCGCTCCGAGGCCCCGCGCCCGGCCGCGCCGCCGTCTTCCTCAAGTACGCGCGGCCCCAGCGCCAGGGCACCAGCCTCGCCGCCGCCTGCCTGCTCCGCCACTCCCCACCGGGGCCTCCCTGAGCCCGGAGACCCCAGCAAAAAAGACTCTTCTTGTGCGTCGGTTTCCCACTTCAATAAAAAAGTTTTTATTCCGAGCGCTCTCTATCCTCAGTGGTCAAATTCTGGCCCTGCTCTAATTTTTGATTGGCCACTTCCGGGCCTCCCACTCACCTGATTGGATGTTCTCACGCTGGAGACAAGATGAGAATTCTGGATTACGCCGCCAGGGGGCACTGGCGGGCTTCCACAAGCACCGCTGAGCTGGGGAAAAACTCGGATCTCAAACGCAAATACTTGGGGAAATTAGAGACGCTGAGAGGAAAATAGCAACGCGGGCTAATGAACCTTGGTCTCCCGGTTGGGGAGAAACTAGGAAGGACGACTGTGAGGAACTGAGAATGCCTTTCCTAGTCATGAAGAATGTCACCTTCATGGTGCCAGGTTTTCAGATTTCGTTCGTAAGGGAAGTTGAAAATCTGCGATTCCATAAATATCTCTGCTTTTATATGTTGGCAACTAATTCAGTATTTTTAACGGTTGCATAAATCCAACACATCACATATACTGGCTTGCGAGGGTCATCAGTTTGTGATCGTATGGGCCTTGGATAGCAAGAGTTTGTTAAATGCGGTCTGGTTTATTTAACATCTGAAGTGCCACAGTGTCAGTGGTATAATTATAGTACCGACCTCATGGTGGTGTGATGAGGACGTGAGTTAACATAAACATGAAGCTTTAGGACCGTGCCTGACACCTCGTAGGTACTGTGGAAGTGCTAGCACTGCATCTTAGCAGAACTGTGAGCTAGTACCGTTGTCCCCTCTTTCTACTGAGCCTGTAGCACTCAGACATTAGTAGGTTTGCTCAGAAAATAGTTGCTATGAATCAGTGGGTTTCCACATTTTCAATTAAAAACATGTCTGAGGTGCAGAAAGGTGACTGATGCTGTTCTGGAATATAGTCCCGGGAATGTTAGACTCTTAACTAAGCCTAGGTTTGGAGGTGCTGAGAGGAAGTTTTCACCACTGGGGTGTTCACGTTTGGAGGATCAGGGAGCGACTCAGACAATAAAATATAGAAATGCAGTTGGAATGAGAGGTGTCATGTTCAGGTGTGGGTCTGTTGGGTGGGAACTGCCGTGGGAGGGGGAGGGGACAGTGGAAATGCAGGGTTGATGCTTGGGAATGAGACCCAGGCTAGGGTCTTGGTGGGGGTGGTAATGGTGCTATACATAGTTACTCATTCATTCATTTATTCCACAACTATTCATGAATGTGCCAGGAGTTCCATGGTGCTCCAGTGGTTAAGAATCCACCTTACATTGCAGGCAATGCCAAGTCGACCCCTGGTCGGGGAACTAAGATCCCTCATGCCTAAAAGCAACTATACCCACACACTGCAACTAGAGAGTCCATGCACCGTAAGGAAACATCCTGCATGCTGCAACTAAGACCCAATGGAGCCAAATAAAATAAGTGAAACTAGTTTATGTGGACGATGACTCCGAGTCAGGCACTTACAATCATATATCTCACAGTCTCAAGAATGATAAGGAACACTGGCTGCTATTTGGTCATTACTGTACCACATGCTTTACCTACATAACACGATTCAGCTCCTGCAGCTGCTTGGGAGGTAAGCTCACTTGCTACCCCCATGTTACACACAAGGAAGGTGGAGGAAGACCGAGGAGCTTACTCAAGGTCTCAGCACTAAGCGGCTAAGGAGGGTTGCAGGACAATCATTCACTCTTTTTCTCTTGAAAATCTCTCGTGTGTTTCTTGCTCTGTGCATTTTTTATTACTGTGACCCTCATGCTGCGCTGTCACTTGACTGCTTTCTTGCTGTCTCGTTCTACCCAGACAGTGAGCTAGCTGAGGGAAAGAAGCAGATCTCTCTGTTCATCGAGTTCTCCCCTCCTTCAGGAAGTCTTCACTCACCATCTCAGCCCATGCCGGGTGTGCCTCCTGTGGATCTGCAGAGCTTGTTGTGTTTCCCCCATTGCAGCCTGGCCCCTCTGCCTCTACCTCTCAGGTTAGCCCACTCTGGACTGCCACTGTCTGATCACTGGTCTGTCTCCCCACTTGCCAAGGAACCCAGTGAGGGTAGACTCTGAGGTGCTCTCAGTCCCTCCTATGTCCCAGCATCACCCAGTCCCAGAATTGGGCACAGAAAGATATCAGTCAATATTTGTTTGTTGCATAGATAAACGAGTGTGTTCCACATTTGGTATCATAGCCCTGTGTCATGGATGAGGATACAGAATCACAGGTAATTTGGGTGATTTGTCCAAGTCAACAACTAGTGAGAAAATAAGCAGGAATTTGGGCAGCTTGAATCCATGGCCTGTGTTCTTATCCAACTATGCCAGATGCCTACCGGTCTGAAAACCAGCTTTCCATGAGGTTATCTTCCTGCTCTTTCCCCCAGACTTGTTCCTTCCTCCTAGAAAGGTTCGGGAGCTCTGGGCATAGGGGAGGAGAGCAAGCAGCAGGGTGGGGAAGGTAAGAGGAGTGGGAAGAAGGGTTTTGAAGAGAGTGGGGTTTTGAGGGGTTTCTCTAGACCCATAGGGGGCAGCCGGAGTCGGCTGTCGGAGGTGCGGGGGCGGAGAAAGGGTGGGGACCAGCCCCGCGGGGGGCGATGCGGTAGCTGCAGCGGCGGCCGCAGGAGTTTCCCACAATGCAGCGCGGCGCGCTGTCCCCGGTGCTGATGCTCAGCGCTGCCCCGGAGCCTCCGCCGCGCCCGCCTCCCGCCCTTTCCCCGCCGGGCCCCAGCCCCCGCCATGGATCGGCCCGGTCCAGTCCTACCCCAGAAGCGTCGGGAGCCCTGGGTGCGGCGCTCGACAGCAGCCTGCGGGCCGCCGTGGCGTTTAAGGCGGAGGGTCAGCGCTGCTACCGGGAGAAGAAGTTCCGGGAAGCCATCGGCAAGTATCATCGAGCGCTACTGCAGCTGAAGGCGGCGCAGGGAGCCCGCCCTGGAGGCCTGCCCGCCCCCACCCCCGGGCCCGCCACCAGCCCCGGGCCAGCCCGCCTCAGCGAGGAGCAGCGGCGCCTGGTGGAGAACACAGAGGTGGAATGTTACGACTCTCTCACGGGTACGGCCGTCGGGGAGCGCAGAGGGTGCCTATGTGAGAGGGGCGGGACGTGAGAGGTACTCCTCAAGCCTTGGGGTTGGGGCTGGAGGCTTGAAGGCGTTAGGGCTGGGGTCTGTGAGATGGGGGAAGAACTAAAAACTTGATTAGGGAGAGGTGTTGGGAGTCTAGGGATGGAAGGAGCTGGGATGCAGGAAATGGGCTTTGGGCTGCCACCTGCGAATCTCAGGTGAGAAAAACTTACCCTGGAGGAGTCATTCAAGGGCCCATCCCTCACCATCTCTGAGATCGCCCTTAGTACTCTCCCTAACAGACACCTCTCAGCTAAGGAAGCTCCGAGAGCCCCGCTGTGTGTTTTTCGCGCCCTCTAGCGGCGGCGCAGATTGATTCTGTCTTGATTGGTCAGAAGCTTGGCGTTTCCTGGTGGCCGGAGCAAGCCTGTAGGCTGGGCTCCGCCGTCTGAAACGGAAGGGATTGATTCTCTGGAGCCTGAAGGCCAGGCTCCTCGCGATCAGCCGAGGCCTCAGTGTCGACAGGCTGTGAGAGCACCGGTTGCGGTGCTCCCGCAGCCTGCCTCCTGCAGTCGGAGCTGGTGAACTATGAGCGGGTGCGCGAGTACTGCCTCAAGGTGCTGGAGAAGCAGCAGGGCAACTTCAAGGCTACCTACCGCGCCGGCATTGCCTTCTACCACCTGGGCGACTATGCACGCGCCTTGCGCTACCTGCAGGAGGCCCGCAGCCGGGAGCCCACAGGTGGGTGGGAGCGGGTGGGAGCAAGTGAGGGTGGGAGAGAGGAGGAAACACGGGAAGGAGCATGAGGGCAGAGCGGCTTCAGCGAGTGCTGTGCCCCCTACCCCACGCCCACTCTTTACCCATCTACTCCTCACACATACACTCATCCACTCACCTGCCAGTGATTCATGTCCACTCACCTGTCGTCCCTGGCATTCCCTCAACCACCTCTCAGCTCTTTGGCCATTAACCCACACTGATACCTTCTGTTCACCTATTTAGTCACTTTCCTGGCCACTCACAACCTCTGCCCCCGGCCCCTCCACCGCGCGCCTCCATCTCCATTTACCTATCCCCCCTCAAACCCATTCACCTACTCACTAACCCATTCACACACTCACCTATTCATTCACCTTTCCTGGCAATGCCAGAAAATTAGCAGGGGGAGGGGTTGGCAGACATGGAGGCTTGTTCCTTGCCCAATGGGAGATCATAGGGTGTGTGTGTGGGTGGAGGAGGCAGAAGACTCAGTTCTGTGTTAATAACCAGTGAAGTAGGAGCACAACAGGTGCATGGCCCAGGGTGTGAGGAGAGTTTTCCTCTAAGGGCTTTGGAGAGAACACACTTCCTCCAGTGTTGCTGGAGGGTGAGAAGTGCGACAGGAGTCTCTGAGCGCAGGCGTGCCTGGCTGAAGGCATGGCAGATACAAAAGTATGGAGGTGTGACACGTCCTGCTCTGCCTGCTTGGCTGGGCTTTGTGAGAAGGGCTCTGGCGACACAGGCTGTGTGGGGGAGCCAGTGGAGGATGGGGACCATGACGTATGAGTCAAGGTGGTGCGGATGTCACCTGCTGCCCCAGGACACACAGATAATGCCTTGCCCACCTCTCCTGCAGACACCAACGTCCTGCGCTACATCCAGCTGACTCAGCTCAAGATGAACCGCTGCAGCCTCCAGCGGGAAGACAGTGGGGCCGGGCCTGGGACTCGGGACGTCGTTGGCTGAGGCCAACCTGGGGGAGTGTCCCTACTCCCCCCTTCCCCATCCCACCTCACCTGACCGTGTAATTTCCCCTGACTCATTCATACCGAGTTCTCTGGTAAAGCACTCATCACTGGTGACCATAACTTCTTTGTGTGGTATTCTTGTGGGGCCTAGGCTACACCCCCTGGACTCAGAAATCCAGAGAGGCCCGGGACGGAGCATGGGGGGTGCTGGGCCACTGGGGATGATCTAGGACCTGGGCCAGGGAAAGACACACAGCCAAACGCGGTAGGGGGCAGGGGTTACCTTTAATGCTGCATTTTGTGCCGAATCCCCTATGACGCCCTGTCCCTGAGTACCCCTGCCCACCCTCCCCCCTACAGCAGGGCAGGCACAGGGCCCCACCCCTGGGGTACAAAGGAATAAATTAAGTGCCCTCCCTCCCCCCTTCCCCAATAAATAGTGAGTATCCTGCCCAGGGCCTCCCCTGCCGCGGGGCACGGTGGGCTGGGGCGGGGCCTGGGGCGCTACATTCAGGGCCGCCCAGGTGGGCGGCTGCGGGTAGGCCTCAGCGGGAGCCGTGGGCCCCGCACAGGGGCACTGTGCTGTCCTGGCTTTGCCCCTCCATGTCCATGTCGAGCAGCGTGGGCTGCATGCTGGGGAGCCTCGGGCTCTCCGGAGTGTCCGGCCTGCTGGGAGGCGAGATGCTGAGGGTCTGGCCGAAGGAGACCAGTTTCCAGGGGTCCAGGCGGGGACGGCTGGCGGCTGGCCGGGGCCTTGGGGCGAAGGTCAGGGTGGTGGGGCGACCCGGAAACTCAGGGGGCCGACGGCGGGTGGGGAACAGGGCCTGGGGGTCGGGCAGGCGGGGGAAGTCCAGGGGATCTCGAGGGCCTGGTAAGAGAGGATCGGAGGAGGTGAGTGGGGTGGGCCAGAGGGTGGTGTTTAAAAGGCAGGAGCATTTACATGAAGATTGGAATTGGGCTTCTCTTGACAAAAAAATCTGATTTTGTTGGGCCCGCTGTCCAACCGGGTTTGGACCTTTACCTTGCCACCCCCACCCGCCCCCACTCCGAACTGCTCACTCGTCTGGGGGCGACTCTGGGCAGCCCTTTCTCTCTCAGAGCCCGTCTCCTTGCTAGTACTCCCTCCTGCCTCTCCAACCCTGGGCAGGCTCACCAAGACCCAGAGACACCTTAGGCATGTTGCTGTCTGTGAATGGGGATTTCAGCGCCTCGCCACACAGGCCAGGATTAAACACAGTAATGGAAGAACAAGCAGCGCAGTGCCTTAGTTCCTTTCTGTTCTAATCATCTTTGTCCTGTTGATAAAACTATAGAGCGCGGGTACCTAACAGGTGTTAGCGCTAGTAATCGTTCCCATTAATGTCACCTGCCTGGCCCCTGTAGGCATTAGAGTTGCCACCCCTGCTTCCTCCTGCGTCTCAGTTACCCAGGGATCCACAAAGCCTCTTGAAGCAGTGGGGACCATGGGGACACTGACTCTCCTCACGCTAAGCAAGAGGACTCCGCGTCCAGCGGGTCCCTGCTGGGCTGGGACATAGAGCTTTGGCGGGGGCAAGGGAGATGGGCCCTTTTCTGAGCGCGTGGAGCCTTACTCACCAGGGCCGGGGCCCGTGGGCTCCAGCGCCCCCCGCTGGCCCAGCGCCCCATCCGACGGCGTCCGCCGGTGCCCGCGGCTCACAGCGCGCGCAGCCGTGACGTGGGTGGGCGTGAGCGACTGCCGGGGGTCCTTCTTGAAGCTCTCCAGCTCCAGGTCCACCAGGGGGTTGGTGCTGGGCTGGGGCGGGGGTGGGGAGGGTGGCGGGGAGGGCGCGGCCGGCGCAGCCTCGTCGCTGTCGGAGCGCAGCAGCGAACGCGTGGAGTTGCAGTCGGACACCGACGACAGTGACACAAGGGTGGCGGAGGGCGCCAGGCCCGGGCCGGGGGCCGCGTCGTCGCGGCGGCCGGGAGAGCGCCCGGTCGGGCTCAGGCCCCGCGGGAAGCGGCCGCCGCGGGGGAAGAAAAGGCCGTCGAGCCAGCGCCGCTGCTCCTCGCCTTCCGCCGCGCGCGCCTCGGCCACGTCGGCGCCCAGGCCCACGGCGCCCAGCAGCGTGGCACAGCCCAGCAGCGCGAGCTCGCAGCGCCGCCGGGAGCCGTGCCCGAGCCGCGCGGGCGGCGCGGGCGGACTCGGCTCCCATGGCGCCCGCGCCCCCGGGGAGGGCTGGGCGGGCAGCGGCACCGTGAGGTAGGACGGGGTGGTGTAGGGGGACGGGGGCACGCTGTTGCCTTCGTCTGCCTCTGCAAACTCCTCTGCAACCGGAGAGGGCCGTCACTGGCCTCTGACTCACTTAACTCTGGGCCCGGGGCCCTTCGGCCCATCCCCCCACCCCGGGACTTGGGGGCAAGGGGTTGCCCCCAGTGACCCCACCAAGATCAGCAAGTCCCACTAAGCCTGGTTCTTGAGCATTTCTCCCCCCAACCCCCCTCCCCTTGGGAATGACCCCCACCACCCAGGGACCAGCTATCTCCCATTCCAGGAATTCGTCCTACCCTCTGGCCAGTGAAATCCGGCTCCCTCCGTGCAACCCTGGGGAATGGTCACCCCTTGGTCTTGGGTTATGTTCCCCTTTGCCAGGGAATGTCCCTCTCCCTCCCTTTTAAAGGCACCCTCACCCTCTTACCCATTTCATTGAGGCTGGCAAAGCCTGGGGCGATGGGTGTGTGTTTGGGGGATTTGCCCAGGTTGGGGGCACTTGATGACCACTGTTTGCTTCCTTCTCCCAGGGCTTTCAGCCTGCAGGGGGCACCAAAGATTAGGGGGGGGACAGTCATAGGCCTCCTGGCTGCCAAGGGCCTAGGAGAGAGGCACAGGGCGGGGGGCGGGGGGTTGCTCCATGCAGCCAGTACCTCTCCTCTCCACCAGCCCGTTCCTTCTGCAGCGTGGAGCTGGGCCCCCAGGTCCGGCCCTTCTTCTTGCCCCCGACCAGCTCTTCCTTCTTCGGGGGGGCGCTGCTGCGGCCCCACGTCCCACCGCCACCACTGCTGCTGCAGCTGCTGCTACAGCCACCACCATCCACGGGGGTCACTGGCCCAGAGAAGCCACTTGGTCACTGGGTCTCAACCTGTCCCAGTTGATCTCCAGCCTTACTCTTCCCACCTTGGTCTCACCCTCCACCTGGAAGCCCAAGGGAGCTGGGATTCTGACTCCAATCATGATCCTTCCCTGCTAGCCATCCTCACATAGCTCCCCCCAGCTGTCGGGATGATGTCCTGGCTTCCTCGGTGTCATCACCTGTCACCCCTCACCGGTTAACTCTTCAACCATCCCTTAATTCCCAAATGTTCACTAGCACCGTCTACGTGCCAAGCCCTGTGGGAGATGCTGAGAAGACAGCAGTGGTATGAGCAGACCAGACACCCTGCCCTGGCCCTGGAAGAGTTTACATTTTAGGGGCCGAGGACAGATGATCAACAGGAGTCACCCTAGGTTGCCACCTGAGTCGGGGGCTAGAAGGTGGTCAGCAGTGTGGGGCATGGAAAGCTGGTAGGGGGCTTGGGGAGTTAGGGATGGTCTGGCGTGTGAGAAGGAGAGATCTGAGCAGAGACTTGAAGGAGGTGAGGGAGGGAGTCAGGGGGACACAAGGCAGAGGGAGGAGCAGATGCCAAGTCCCTGTGGAGTGTTCCGGAACAGCCTGTCCCCTGCAGAGTCGACTGCTCTCTCTCCTCTGTTCCCATCACACGTTGAACATCCTGACCACCATGGTTCGGTCATTATTTGTCTCTGTGTCTGCCCAAGAGAATGACCTCTGGGTACAAAGCAGGTGCCCAAACAGCAGTGTGTGTCAGGGGTGGTGTGTGGGGCGAGGCCAGGGGTGAATGATGGAGCAGAATGGAGTGGGGAAGCTGACCGGGAATCCTTCACCTCCTCAGTGAACCCTGTACCTCTGCCATGCAGCTGACAGGCCACCTGCCCCATTCAAGGTCCCTGCCCTGGCCCAGCACCCTCGTCTCACCTGTCTCCCATCTTGACTCCTGCCCGCCTACAATCCCTACTCCTCTCGGCAGTCAGAGGGAAAAGGTCAAGTTTCCTCCATCACTGCCTTGCTCACAGCCCTCCAGAGGCTCCCCCTCAGATTTTAGATAAAATCCAGATTCCTTATCCCCGCTCTTAAGGCCCAGGGCAATCCTCTCCTGCTGAACCCTTGACCATAAACTCACTGCTCTCCCTCCCATTCTTGCTACCTCATCCAAGTTGGCCTTCCCAGCTCATAATCAGCATACTTGTTCCTGCCTCTGGGCTTCTGCCTTTGCTGTTCCCTCTGCCAGGGACACTGTTCCTTCAGATCTCTGCATATGTTACTCCTCCTGACCATGCAGGTCCCTACTTAAACCTCAGCTTCTCTGACGGGCTTTCTTTGTGATTTAAAAATAGCAGCTCTTCTGTTTTAGTCCCTCCCCTGACTTCCTTGAGGGTGCGTATCACTACAGGAAATTATCCTGTTCACCGGTCTGTTTACTTGTTGTCTGTTTCCCCCAGTGAGAACGAGGGAGGGGGGTCCTACCTGCCTGCCACCCTGATGTTGCTCTGGCTTGGTGCCAGGTATGTGCTCAGGGAAATCTGTTCACTGACTGGTCAAGGCCTTGGGAGATACTCACGGCGAATGGCCCTCAGCCGGGGAATGATGCTGGGGCTTGCGGGTGGGCTGGCCCCATCTGAGCCTTTCCGCTTGTCCAGGGTTGGAGAGGCCTGGACTGTGATCTTATGTTCAAAGCCTGCAAAAAGAAAGAGACTTTCCTAAGCACAGGGTTCCATGAGTAGCCAAAGAGAAGTTTCCTTTGAAGGAAGATAGAAGGAATGCCACCATTTCACATTCCTTAATGGGGTGGTTCTCAAAGTGTGTTCCCAGACCAGCAGCATCGGCGTCAAGTGGAAACCTCTTGGAAATGCAGATTCTCGCTGCCCTCCCTGAATCAGGAACTGTGGGGGTGAGGTGCAGCAATCCAACTGCTGTGTAACAGTACCCAAGCTACCTCTGCTGCTCACTCAGGTTTGAGAGCCGCTGCCCCCGAGGATCTAGGCTTGAGTGTCCAATATGGCAGCCATTAGCCACACATGGAAAAGCGCTTGAAATGTGGCTTGTGCAACCGAGGAACTGGAGAGTGTTACCTTTAGTTATTTAGTTGTAAGTAATTTAAATTTCCTTTTAAAAACAGATACTCAGTTCAGTCATTGGAAACATTTAAGTATGTTTGGAACAACTTTGGTATGTGAATCTGCTCTTTCAACTGTACATTTTATGAAACCTAAATATAGGTCAAGAAATTCTGAGGAAAATTTAGAGCCCAGATTGAGATGCACAAGAATATAAAATGAACTCAGGCATAAGAATGCCTGAGTGAAGTCGCTTCAGTCGTGTCTGACTCTGAGACCCCATGGACTGTAGCCTGCCAGGCTCCTCTGTTCATAGGGATTCTCCAGGCAAGAATACTGGAGTGGGTTGCCATGCCCTCCTCCAGGGGATCTTCCCAACCCAGGGATCGAACCTGAAACTCTTACATCTGCTGCACTGGCAGGCAAGTGAGTTCTTCATAACTAGTGCCACCTGGCTTCCCTGGTGGCTGAGCTGGTGAAGAATCCGCCTGCAATGTGGGAGACCTGGGTTTGATCCCTGGGTTGGGAAGATCCCCTGGAGAAGAGAAAGGCTACCCACTGCAGTATTCTGGCCTGGAGAATTCTATGGACTGTATAGTCCATGGGGTCGCAAAGAGTTGGACACGACTGAGCAACTTTCACTTTCGGTGCCACCTGGGAAGCCTGTAAGATGCACGCTGGATTTCAAAGATTTAGTGTGGGGAAAAAAAGGTAAAATATCTTATTTTAAAATTTTCTTGTAATGACTACATGTGAATATTGGGCTAAACAAAATACACTATTAAAGTTAATTTCACCTGTTTCGCCCCGCCTTTTTTCCATATGGCTACTAAAAAATGTAAAATGACACATGCAGCCTGCCTTATTTCTGTTGGCTGGTGTTATTCTAGGCACTGCTATAGGGCTTGTAACTCTTGTAAGAGAGAGAATATCAGCATGAAGTGCCTTCTGACGTTACCTAGGAAGCAATCTCCCCCCCAAAAAAATCAAACCTGAAATTAAAACTGATTAAGTCTTGAGATCCAACTCTTAGGTTGAGCCATGTGAAACTTCTGTTTCTGTAGGTCAAAAATGGCTGAACACCAGCAATTTCACATGGTTTAACCTAATACCAATTAATAGGAAATTCAGGGGACAGAGGGACATGTTAAGAGATACCAGGGAGCTGCAAGCAGCAAAATCCAGACTATGGGAAATGCTCTGGGATAAATGAGGCAAGGAGGATAAAGAAGATTTTAAAAGATATTAAACAAATAGCTGGGAGACAAAACTATGAGGAAAAGTAAGGAATTGACGGCCCTGAACGTCAAGGCAGGCGTTTACTCTTAGGGAATGGCAGGGGGATTGTTTGGAGGGGGCATGTGCAGGCATCTGGGGTGGCTGTAGGGTCTCTCTGCTCTCCTGGGAGATTCTATTAATGCATTAAGCTATATAGTTGTTTGGGGGTCATTTTCTGTAGTTGTGATATATTTAGTAATAATAATAATAAAAAGGCTTGAAAAGTAAAGAAATAAAAGGAAGAGATGACCCCTGGGTTAGCGCTGCTCCCAGCGGCCTCTCGGGGCTGCTGAAGGGGCGTGGCCGGGTACCGGAGGGCAGGCTGATGTGGCTGCCGCCTTCCCGCAGCTTGAGCAGGCGGCTGCGCTTGAAGTTGCCCTTGCGTTTGCGGACCCGGGGCTTCTCCTGGCTCAGCTGGCACATGAGCAGGTGCAGCTCCCGCTCCACGATGTCCATCTCGCGCTCGGCCAGCTCCTGCTCGCGCCGCCGCAGCTGCTCCTCCTGGAAGCGCTGCTCCTGAGCCGCCCGCAACAGCTCCTCTTCGCGGCTCCGGAGCTCCTGGGGAGGAGATGGGCGGCTTGGGCGGAGGGCTGGAGCTACCCTGCCCCCGGGGATGGTCCCGGGGCTGCTGGGCTTGGTTGGTGTCCTGCACAGGCCATCCTGCTGTGGGGCAAATTGGGGGCACAATCCAACTTACTCTTCACTGACCAGGTTGGGGGCCAGGGTAGGATCTGGACCATCCATCCAACTTTGACAGTTACTTTACAAATCTTTTTTCACGCATCACCTTCCTGCTCCTCTCTCCCTCTCACTTTTGCTGTGGGGTTTTAAAGCCAATTTCTAGACCTCATGCAGTGTCACCTGTAAGTACTTCAGGGTAGGGTGTCTTTTTCTTATCAATCTGCCAACAGGAGGCTGTCTTTCCTTAACATGTGAAAAAGGCTCCCTTACCCTGCATGGGACCTAAAGACCCCGGGGCTCAGGGGAAGGGACTCTGCCCCATCCATGGTATCAGAACTTGGGGATCTTGCTCCATCCCTCCCACCTCAACCCTGCCTTCACCTTCTCCTTGGTCCGCAGGTCATCGAACATGTGCTGAATCTCCAGCTTCCAGTCTTCCTGCAGCGAGTGAAAAGACTCCAACGGCATCTGGAACAGGGCTGACTGTTCGATGACTTCAAGTTGCTTCAAGATGCTGCCAAAATCTGGCCGCCCGTGGGGGTCTGGGTCCCAGCATTCTGGGGTTGGGGCGGGGAGGACAGCAGTGGGAGTGGAGATGTCAGTGGCCATGCTCTGGGGCATCAGCCTGCTCAGTGGAGGCAGGACTTTAAGGGACTGTGGACAAATAGCTCCCATGGAGCCCGGGGGAAGGAATTCAAAGCCACGTTCTTGGCAGCGTTTCACTTGGTGAAACTCTGGGGAGAGAAACTCAGGGACCTGTTCCCTGACTGGTGGTAGGATCAAGGGTCAGGGAGGAATCCCAGGGCCAGTGAATCCTAATAGACTGCCCTCAAGCACTGTGGGCTTGCCTGGCCAGAACAAAGGTCTGGAGGCCATGGAGGTCTGGAGACTGATCATGGTCCCATGGTTCCAGCCCCTTCTCCCTCACTCCTGGGCCCAATGGAATGGATGGGTGTGAAGGGGTGGATGGGTGTCTGGGCCTGAGGGCTCCTTGCCACCCCAAGCTGAGCCTACCCTCTCCACGGGGCCCTGGCTCACCCTCCAGTAGGCGGGCAAAGGGCTCGGGGCATGTGGAGGGAATGGGCAGAGTCAGCTTGTTCATAGCCACGCCATATGCCACGGCCAAGGCGTCGATTTCACGGTAGGGGACCTCACCCGTCAGCAGCTCCCAGAGCAGTACCCCGAAGCTGCAGGTGGGGGAGAGGGAGGGGTGATGCCAGAGCCCACCCTCATCCTCACCCACACCCCAGCCCTGCCTCCAGTCCCGTGGTGAGCCTCCCTCCCCCCAGCATCCAGCCCCAGCCAGTGAGGCCACAACTGACTTTGACCTCCACAGCCTGATCTCAAACAGATGTGGTGGGGTTGGTCCTCTGGTGTCTTCTTTGCTCTGTCCCTCTTTCCTCTCCCCTGCCTGAAAACCTTCGGTGGGTTCCTTGTGCCCACTGGGCAAATCCACCCTGATCTTGCTGACCCTGCAGCTTCCCCCTCTAAATACTCGGCCCCTGTACCAACCCCGGCTGCATCTCGCAGCCATGCTAAATAGTTGAACAAATCCTGTTTTTCCTAATCTCTGGCCTTTGCACACGTTGTTCCCTTGGCTGAGAACACCCTTCCCCTTTGCCTAACTGTCCTTTAAGTCACAACTCAGGTGCCCTCTCTAACCAGGAAGGCTTCCTTGATTCCACAGCCTCCACATCTGGGTCGGAGGCCCCTTCACTACATTTCCATTGAAGCCTCTGCACTTACCTCTAAATACAAGTTAACACTATTTAACATTTACAGAACACTCACTCCAGGCCACCATTAGAGTCCTGTAAGGCAGAAGGCACTCGGTATGACCCCTATTTTATCCAGTGAGTGGGTGCAGGCTCAGAGAGGTTAAGTTGTTTGCCTAAGGTCACACAGCTTGTAAGTGGTGGAGCCACACTGCACTCGGGCCCACCTGAAGCCCATAGCAGCTGCCTTGGCGGCTACACGTTCCAGAGCACGCGTCACTATTACTGTCACCTGCAAGTTCCTCTTCTCCAGTAAACCGTGCTCCTTCTGGCTCCTCATCGGTGTTTTATGTAATGCCTAACACGGAGTGGATCTCCATGCTCCCCCATATCCAGGCATGCGTTCATCATCATACACTTATTAAACGTCTGCTATGTGCTAGGCACTGTTCCGGGTACTGGAATAAGATAGACACAGCCCCTGCCCTCATGCAGCTCACAGCCTCTCCTTTCTCAGTGACAACTCTGGGAAATTTGAGCTGGAGGAATGCTGCCTGAAATAATTTTCCATCCTCCTTTGCATCAAAGTATGCCCATATGGCAAGGGTTCTGGCCAGTGGGATATGGAAGTGTGTAGTGTGCAACTCGGAGAAGGCAATGGCACCCCACTCCAGTACTCTTGCCTGGAAAATCTCATGGCCGGAGGAGCCTGGTAGACTGCAGTCCATGGGGTCTCGAAGAGTCAGACACGCCTGAGCGACTTCACTTTGACTTTTCACTTTCATGCATTGGAGAAAGAAATGGCAACCCACTCCAGTGTTATTGCCTGGAGAATCCCAGGGATGGGGGAGCCTGGTGGGCTGCCGTCTATGGGGTCGCACAGAGTCAGACATGACTGAAGTGACTTAGCAGTAGCAGCAGTGTGCAACTAATTTCCAAAAAGTCTCCTTAAAGGGATGAGGTCCCCTTTCCTCTTTTCTCCTTCCTACTGGTTGGAATACAGACAATAAAAACTGGAGCCCAAGCAGCCATCCTGGACCATGAAGTAGCCTTGGGAATGGAGGCCATACAAGGTGGAGGAAGATAACAGTGGATTGTAAGTGCAGGTGGCCGGACCCCAACCCCTCTACCTCTTCTACATCTCTGGAAACCTGTGGGGATGTTTTGATTGCCCAATGTGAATGACACCCCTATTAAAAACCCTAAAATAGGACTCTGAATTCCTAATAGTATATCAGTCCTGGGCTTTTACATGAGAGCAAAAGCATCCATATTATTTTTATTTTGGGTTTTCTGCTCTTTGTCACTGAAATATGGCTTCTATAAATGTTTGGGATCATAAATGAATGCCTTATGTGAAGCAAGACTAAACTTCCCCCCAAGGGCTGCGCTGCTCTAGTTGAGACTTGCTGTCTGATCTGTCTGCCCCAGGACCATGACTTTGCTGCTTGCTCCATCTGGAGCCTCAGCTGGGGACTGACCTGAGTTTGGCTTCCTCCCAAGAGAAGGCTGAGTTTCTGCTGTCACCAGGTCCTGCAGGTGACAAACAGCCACCTCACTGGCCTCCTGCCCCCTCTCCTGTCCCCTGAAGTCCATCAGCCGAGGGAGCCTTTGTGATGCTCCATCAGATCATGTCATTCACAAATGCCTCCAATGGTTTTCCAATGCATTTGGAATAAACCTAGAGTCCGCTCCCTTCTCTGCGGAGCCCTCGGCTCTCTCTTTCCTCCGTCATTTCCCACGAATTTCCTCCCGGCCTGCTCTGCTCCAGCTATGTGTCCTTTTCTGGAACAGGTCATGCCTGTTCTCACCTCAGTATTTCCTTTGTGGCAGCTGCTCCCCCTGCCTGGGAAGCTTCTTTCCCTGAACTCTGCATGACTGGCTCCTGCTCGTCATCCAGAACCAGGCTCGAGTGCCATTTCTCATAAAAACCTTCCCCAAAGTCATCACCAGACCGCAGAGTGTTTTTCAGTTAGCTTCTTAGCTCGTAATACTGTCTAATCCTTTATCTGGTGGGTTAACTTATTATTTATTAAAAATTATTTTACAATTTTCTTAAAAACAGCCTTTTCAGCTCCACATGTATGTATGTGAAAGTGAAGTGAAAGCTGCTCAGTCGTGTCTGACTCTTTGTGACCCTTTGGACTGCAGCCAGCCAGACTCCTCAGTCCATGGGATTCTCCAGGCAAGAATACTGGAATGGGTTGCCATGCCCTCCTCCAGGGGCTCTTCCCGACCCAGGGATTGAACCCATGTCTTCTGTGTCTCCTGCACTGCAAGGGATTCTTTTCCCACTGAACCATTACGGAAGCCTGTGTATGTATGTATTATTCCTGTGGGCAGGAACTGGGTCTGTTTTTATATGCTGCTGTATCCCCTGAGCCCAGGGCAGCTGGATGAATGAATGAATGAATGGTTACCTATAAAGGTCTCAGTTTCCTGTCTGAGGAGTGGGGGCCATGTCATGGATGGCGTTTTGAGGGTCTTTGGTGCTGACAGCTATCTTTATACCACTTCTGCTAGCAGAGCAGGCACCTGCTTTGGTGCTCATCTGCTGGTCTGACCTTGCTGGCGGCCCCTGGACCCAGATCCCAGCTCCCAGCGGCTGTGGCAGCCAGTCCCTCCCACTCTGCCCTTCTCCCCCTTCCTCCCTCCTCCACTCCCAGGAGGCCTCCCCTCCCCCTCCCCCACCCCACCGTCAGCACCTCCAGACGTCACTGCTTTTGGAGAAGAGGGAGAGACGGATAACCTCCGGGGCCATCCAGGCGTACGTCCCCGCAGCGCTCATTTTAGTGGTCTTGTGCCACTCGCGGGCGAGGCCAAAGTCCGTGATCTTGAGCACCGTGTCTGCGAGGTTGTGGTTCTCTATGGCCTCCAGGATGAGGACTGCAGGGTGGAAAGAAAGGGGGGTCATCCTGGGTCTGCTTGGCTGCAGACCTGTGTCCTACCCCCACCTCACCTGGAATCTCCTGTTTGTTCTCTCCCTGTCACCGTGGGTCGCCCCCTTCTGAGTAGCTCCTTCCCAGGTCAGAAGCCCATGAACCCTTTCCCCCGGGTCTAATCGCTGCCTTAGCCTCCCATCAAGGGCTGGGGGGCTTCTCCTGAGTTCACTGGCCTCCCGAGTCTAACCTGGGCTCCCAGGAGCTCAGTGAAAGGTTGACAGCCATGGCCTTGGTTCTCCTTGGTCTATGTCTCAGACTCCCAACCACCCCAGAAGTGGCAACTGCAGACGTGAGCAGGAGGGGATGGTTTTCCTTCCCCTTTTGTCACCTGCTGTGGGGCCTTCGTGGCCCCAGTTCTACTCTTTTGTTCGTCACACTCTTTGCCATGTGACTTTGAAGTTCTTTCCACTACAGAGGCAGCATGTATCTCCCCATCCTTTACTTTGGGTTGGCTGTATGACTCAACTGGTCTGATGAAATGAGGCAAAAGAGACAGAGTGCCAGTTCCAAGCCCCGGCCTCTCATATCTGCTTGCCCTCTTGCCCTTCTGCCATCACCACGACAACATGCCCTGGCTAGCCTGCTGGTCCAAGGAAGATGAGCCCCAGCTAAATCAGTTTACCTCCAGCAGGCCTGCAAATGTATGAGCAGTAACGAAGGACACTGAGTTTTAAGACACCAAGTTTGCCGGGTGTGTGTGGGGGGTGGTTTGTTACACAGCAGTATTATAACAAAATCTGACTGACTGATCTATCCCCCAAGCATATTGAATGGTTCCAACTTACTTGCTGCCTAGAGTGATTACTAACAACAGTAACAATCATGGCCAGTGTTTATCAGGAGCCTATTAAATGGCAGGTACAGGGCTAAACCCTTTAAACAAATTAACTAGCAAGCAACCCATTTTATTGACAAGCAAACTGAGGCTCTGGCATGTGACTCTACCTTCTAGAAGTCTTCCCTTCTCAAGTCACCAACTCCTGCTTGTGGTGTGACCCTGTGACACAGGGAACACTCCATGGTCTTACACTTTATTTCTCCCATGCTGGGCCTAATTCAATTCACTTACATATATATATACTATACACACTATATATATATATATATATATATACACTATAGTATAATATATAGTTAATATATATAATATATTATAATTTATAATATACTATATTAATACAATATACTATAAATATATATTATATACTATACTAATATATAATATAGTATAGCTTTATATATTTTTTTATATATATATATAAAATATATATATAACATACGTATATGCTATACAGCCCATGGAATTCTCCAGGTCAGAATACTGGAATGGGTAGCCATTTCTTTCTCCAGGGGATCTTCCCAACCCAGGGACCGAACCCAGGTTTCCCACATTGCAGGTGGATTCTTTACCAGCTGAGCCACAAGGGAAGCCCATGCTATATATACGTTATATATATATAACATAATATATGTAACATATATAACATATGTATATATAATTATGTTACCCCTGCTTAAGACCCTCTAATGGCTTCTACTATATTGAATAAAATATCCAAAGTCTTCACCATAGCCCCTCAAGATTGACGTGATCTGGCCCTTCTGCTTTTACAACCTCATCTCCTTCTGCCTGACTCCTGCTCTTCCAGGCACCTTAGGACATTTGCCCTACCCAGGTCTTCATAAAGCTGGGTCCTACGGGTTCAGGTCTCTGCTCAAATGTTGCCTTCCTGGACCATCTGATCTAAAGAGCTCCCTCTGCCCCATTCTTAATCTGCTTTATTTCCTTCAGAGCCCTTGATACTCTGAAATTTTGTTATCTATCTCTTTAAACATCAACCATCTATTTCTGCCCACTAGAATATAACTTCCATAAGTGAGTGTGTGGGGTAATCTTATCTTGTTCACTTCTGTAATCCCCAGAGCCCAGGACAGTGCCTACACTTAATTCTGCTTCAGAATTATTAGTTGAATGAACCAACGAATGAATGACATCAGATGAGGAGTTCCTCAGGGGAGGCTAAACGGGGGAAGCTGTGCTGTGGAGGCCCTGTTTCCTCTGTCTCATGCGTGCGTCAGTCCCAGTGCCCAATCAGGAAGCCAGGCTAAGGGCCCTACTGACCCCTTGTCCAAGCGGCATTGGCTACAGAGAAATTTGGGGCCATGGGAGCATGTCCTTACACCCCACCTGCAGGCTGTGAATCAGCAGGGCAGCGGGGGGGAGGGACTGAGAAAGGATCCCGGGCTTCAAGAGGAGCGTGTTGGCAGTCCTGCCTCCATTTACCCAGAATTTCAGCATTAGAGCGTGAGCGTCAAAGAGGACGGGGGCCGTCTGTCTGTCTTGCTCAATTCCCCGGCCCTGGCGCAGGACTGGTCACACCCTGGGCACATGGTAGCTGTCTGTTGAGTGAATGCCAGACCTGGAAAGTGAGGAAGACCCCATCCCTCTACTCCAGGGGCTCACAGAAAAATAGTGAGGTGGAGTCAAACGTTTCAAGATGAAGAACTGACATGAATCAGAAACAGATGAGACGTGAGGGTTGAGGGCAAAGAGAAAACCCTCTCATATTATGTGAGGGCAGGGAACATGTTGGCCTCACTCACAATGGACCTCTCTTTCTTAGTATACGATCTGATCCAGTAAATACCAAACGGCAGAATAAACAAATCAATGCAGACAAGAAAGGAAGTGACATGGGGCAGAGGAAGGATGGGAGAGCCAGAAAGGTAGGATTTTTCTTTCCCTGCTGTGTCCTAACAGTCAGGACAGGGTCTGGTACCCAACAGGTGCTCAAGAAATATCCAGAAAATATCCAGGAAATGAATGAAACCCCTAGATGGTGAGTGCCATAAGGGAAGAAACCATGGCTGTTTTGGTCCCTGTTGGGCTTCAACGTAATAGCTACTCAGTTAATATTAACTGACATCATGAGAAGCTGGTTGATCTAGATGTAAGTTCTGGGGAACCTTGCCTTCCATCTGGCCCCAGTTCTCTGTCAACCAACCAATCAACTTTTGAGAGTCTTATGATAGGTCAGGCAGCCTGGAAGCTTTTACATAAGCCACATCCCTTTTCTTCCTCCTCCTCTTTCCCAGTTTGTCTTGGCTAGCTGGGACAGAGGCCCAGGAGGACACCAGGAAGTGGTTCTCAACTGAGGGCTATTTTGCCCTACAGAGGACATTTGGTAATGTCTGAAAACATTTTTGGTTCTCCTAACTGGGGGGTGGGGAATGCTAATAGCATCCAGTGGGTAGAGGCCAAGGATGCTACTCCATAACTTAAAGCACCCAGGTCAGCCCCTCTGCAACCCTCCGGTGCCAAATGTCCATAGCACTGAGGCTGAGAAACCCTGACTCTGGGCCAGGCTCTTTCTGCCTCTGCCTGGTGGACTATGGTAGCACTGGACTGTAAGGGCCATGAGGGCAGGCCCTGTACCTGTCCTGTTCTCATCAGGGAACACAGGGCCTGTCACAGTGTTCATGGACACATGTTTATAGAGCTACTGTGACTGTAGTCTTCAACATTTCTGGGCTTCCTTTTCCTCCCTTAATGGGACAAGGACTGTCTCACCCAGCCCTGAAGGTATATTGCTGCCCCCTCTTGCCCCAGCCAAGATTTTCTGGTGTCCCCCTCCCGCCACCAAGGCTTGGCCTCACAAGGTTCAGTGGAAGCAAGTTTTTGGAGGAGGACACCACTTACTGTTGATGGACTTGAGGTCCCGGTGGATGATGGGCACAGGGGCATCATTGTGTAGGTAGTTCATGCCCCGGGCCACCTGCACAGCCCAGTTGACCAGCACGTGAGGGGGCACCCGGCGCCCTGCCAGCACCCTGCTCAGGGCACCCCCTCTGGCATACTCCATCACCAGGCAGAGGTGTGGGGGGCTGAGGCAGGCGCCCCTGAGGGCAATGATGTTGGGGTGCTGTAGGGCTCCGAAGAGTCGGGCCTCCTGGCGCACCTGCTCTGCTGTCACTGCCGGGTCCCGTTCAGGGTCCAGCCGGGCGGCCTTGACCGCCACCTCCTCGCCTCGCCACAGGGCCCGATAGACCTTGCCAAAGCCCCCGACGCCGATGATCTCCTCTAGCTGCAGCTCGTGGAAGGGGATCTCCTGGGGCAGCTGGAGGCCGGCGGGGGCGGCGGGGGTGCCGAGAGCCACGTAGTTGCTGGGGAAGACGCCCACACGACCGCTGGGTAGCTGCCCGGTCCACCAGCCCTCGTCGCCCGACACGGCACAGTCCTGGGAAAGCACCTGGACGCGGTCGCCCCTCCGCAGGGTCAGCTCCTCGTCGCCCGCCGCCTCGTAGTCGAACACTGCGGTCCAGACGGGCCCCGCGGGGGTCGTGCCCCACTCCTTGGCCGCCCCCCACTCCTCCTCCTCCATGGGGGAGGGGCCGGGGGCTGCGGGAGGCCGCTTCACACAGGCTGCCCGCGGGATGCAGAGGGCGGGCCCCGGCGGCCAGGATGGGGGGCAGTCCCTGCGGATTCTAGGGGACTCCTGGGGGCCATGGCTGGGGGGCCCTCCATAGGAGCAAGAAAAAGCCTCTTTAAAAGGGCAGGGTCGTGCCCCCTGATTCAGCTGTCCAGGCAGGGTGGGGTGGGGGAAGGGCAGCGGGTTCACCTGTCCCCCCTAAACGTCAGGGCGCTAAGAAGGCCTGGCCGCGCAGCTGCCGAATTCCTGCCGGGGTCCGCCGGTGGGGGACGAGGGTGAGGGAAGCAGGCAGCCCCCTTCCCCGCGCCTCTCACCCCGCGCAGCTCCACCGGCGGCCCCCGGCTCCGCATCCCGGGCCACAACCTCCGGGCGGGGCGGGGCTGGCGGGGCTCCGGGGGCGCCCGCCCCAGGACGGGGTGGCGCGCCCCTCAGCCTCCTCACGCGCGGGGCGGCCGGGCGGCCCTCATCCTCAGCACCGGCCTCCCGGTTGGCCCCAGCCCCTGCCCCCGCCCGCGCCGCTTCCCGGGGCCGCCGGCGGTGCCTGAGTGACGTGCTCGCTGCCGCCGCGCCGCGGTGCCGCCTGGGAGTTGTAGTCTCCGGCAGCGCGGCTTCGAAGTCCGTCCCCGTCCCTCAGTCTCCACAGCCTGACTGCCGGCCTCGGGCCGAAGTGGGGACTACGCGGGGCCGAAGGAATCCTCCCGGGTAGATAAGCCTGGCCTCGGACCCTCCCTGGGACGCGGTGGGCCGGACGCCTGGAGGAGGAGAGGAGGAAAGGGCCGAGCGCTCCTCACAGTCCCTTCGAGAGCCGCGGCCCAAGGTGCGGTTGACGGTGACTGACGCGCTTCGCAAAGGGAAAAGTAGGAGCTGGGTGAATGGTGGTTACTGCCCCAAGCCTCTAACGCGGCCGGGACGAGGTCCCCACGGCTGGACTGCCCCTCGGGGGCCCGACCCGAGGTGCACGCCGGGAAGTGTCCGTTCGGACCGGCGCTGTGGGGAGGCAGCCCCCCGGAGAGCTCCCACAAGCTCGCGGGTCGGGCTGACAGTGAGGCCTCTGCTGGGAAGACGGGGCTGGGAGGATGTGTGGAGTGTCCCTGAGGAAATCACCGCCACATCTGCTTTCCCCAGCAGCCCGGGGTTCCTCTGCCTCCACAGTCACAACTCGAGAATCCCCGCCTTTCATAATGGGAACTTCAATTTACTGAGGCTTAATATGTATCTTATTACTAAGTGCCTGCACACACGGTAGTACTAAATGCTCTCAAAGCCCCGTTCTACAGATGACACCTAGGGAAGTAAAGTGTCTTGTCCAAGGTCACAAATGTAAATGGCAAAGCAACAATTAAAGGCAGATTTTTAAATGGAAACCCACCACGACCGCAACGACAGTAATGATTAAAAAAAAAAAAAAAAAAGCACCATGCCTTCCCATTTAAAGAGTGGGTAAACAGTCCTGCAGAGGTTCGGCGAATTGCTCAAGATCCGAAAGCTTGTAAGCAGCAAAATTCTGGACCTCTTCACTAAGCCTCTCCTGACTGGTGTGGGGATCTGGCGGGAGGAGAGAAGAGGACTATGACGGGCTCTGGTGCCTGAACCCTAGAGAACTGCCCCACAGTCTCCTGGGCAATTGTTCCCCGCTCAGAGGGAAAAGGGTACCTGCTGTCCTGGCTACCTGTGAGGGAAGCTCAGGAATTCTCAAGAATTCCTTGCTTGTTACAAGAGAGGCCCCAGCTTCTTGAGGACAGGTCTTGCTGCTATAACTTGATACATGCTTTCCTGAAAAACCTGTAGTTATGCAAAACAGTGCATGTTAAAAATAAAAAGGCTTTATGGGGAAAAACAGAATTAGGGACAGCTTGCTGAAAACAACTATATGCAACTGTATAATGAGTTATACAAAACCAGTAACGCGTTCCAATAAAAATGTGCTCAGCCATCCCATTCTTTTTGACCCCATGGACTGTAGCCCACCAGGCTCCTCTGTTCAGGGGATTTCCCAGGCAAGAATACTGGGAGTGGGTTGTCATTTCCTCCTCCAGGGGATCTTCCCAACCCAGGGATGGTGCCCACATCTCCTGCCTTGGCAGGCAGATTCTTTCATCACTGAGCCACCTGGGAAACCCTAATAAAAATACAATCACAGTTAAATCTCCATAGGGCATATGCACTTAGTAATACTTCCTGTTCCTTCCTTGCAGTTTTAAAGGCTGGGGTTTGTAACTCCTTCACAGAGGTGCCCATCTGGGGATGCTTTCTCATGGAGATCATTTTCATCAAAAGTGAGAATCTGGAGAATTCCCTGATGGTTTAGTTAGGATTCCGCTTCCACTGCTGTGGGCACGGGTTTGATCCCAGTCAGGGAACTAAGATCCCTGCAAGCTGCCCAGAGCTTCCAAAAAAAAAGAAAAAAGAAAATCTGATCCAAGGTGTAGTCTTCATTAATCTGTTATTTTAACGTGGGAAAATATTGTTGCAGTTTCTTCACCTGCTTTCACAGCTTTGCCACATACTATCTCATTGGAAAAGACCCTGGGAAAGATTGAGGGCAAGAGGAGAAGGGGGCAACAGAGGATGAGACAGTTGAATAGCATCACCAACTCAATGGACATTAGTTTGAGTAACTCTGGGGAATAGTGAAGGACAGGGAAACCTGGCTTGCAGCAATCCATGGGATCCCAAAGAGCTAGACAGCACTTTGTGACTGAACAATATCATTGTAGTAAATGTTATGGTTTTTGAAATCACTAAACCATCCATTGTGGATCTAAAGGAAGACATTTCGGTAGAGTTGCAGCTTTTCCCTTTAATATCTTCTTTTTTAAAAATATCTTCTTCTATTACTAAGTCTTCCCCTTTAATTATGAGAAAATTTACCTCTGATTAAAAACATTAGCCTCCTAGAGAAAATTGCCTATTAACCAATATGATGGTGATATGCTACCATCTTATTTTGTTTACCAATTGTTTATGGGTGATTCAAGTCAAAGAAGGTGAGCAGCAGAACAGGTGGTCTCCAAGCAGATGCCTAGACTTTGGTGAGGAGGACTTGGCTTGGTTCTAAACCTGGGGGACTCTGCGATGGGAATGGGGAATGGGGTGGCATTTGTGAAATCCATAAAAAAATCCTTCGGATTTTGGTTGGGAATGTAATGAATAATTATTAATTTGGGGAGAATCTATTACTTTGTAATACTGAGTCTTCCGTTCTTGGATGTAAATATAATTTTTTCCTGGGATATCTTGTATGTGCTTTTTGTTTCACTGGCTAGACTTGACTGTTTTTACTTTTTTACTAATGGCTGGGAATTTTTTTTTCCCCTTATCAGTTACTGCTGTCTTTAATGCTGAGCTTGGATTTGGCTACCTTGTTGAACTCACTCTTATTCATTCTAGAATAGCTTGACAGATAATTCTCCATACTATTCTAGCTAGATGGCCCTGGTGTCTGGGGGGGAAATAAAAGCTTAATTTTTCCAATCTTTATAACTCATTTCTCACCCCTCCCTCTTTGGTTCAGAGTTCCAATACAGTGTTGAATGACAGTCATGATAATGGACAATCCTTGTCTTGTTCTAGACTTTTTAAAAGAATGCCCCTAAGGTTTCATCAAGTATGATGTTTTCAGTACATTTTAAAAATTTATTCCTAATTGCTATGAAGTTTTTCTTTAGTAGGTATTGACTCTTATTAAATGCTTTCTATACATTTATTGATATAATCAGATGACTTTTATATTGTTAATGTAGTATCATCCTCCTCTCTTTCACTATTGCTGGATTTGATTTAATACCATTTTATTTAGAGTTGCTGTGCATTTGTTTTCATGAGTGGAATTGACTGACTCATGGTTTTCTTTCTTGTGCTGTCCTTGCCCAGTCATGACGTAAGGGAAGCTAGTGCTGCTCTATTCTTTGAGGGAGGGAGCCGCCTACCTTTTCTTACACTCTGGAATGGTTTGTGATATATTAGAGGTATCTGTCCCTTGGACATTTGAGTGTCAGATCATTCATGTTGGGTGCCTTTTTAGTAGGTCTTTGACTACAATTTCAACCTGTTCTGTGGATATTGGTTTATTCAGATTTATTACTTTCTCCCAGAATACATTTTTGTAATTTATATATACCTAGAACAGTATTTTATCTGGGATTTCAGATTCATTGGCATGATTTTATGTTTATTATTTCTGATGAATCATATGGATCTGAAGTTATATTTCTTTTGGCTTTCCTGATGTTTTTATTTATTCCTTATCTTTCTGGATCAGATTTGAAAAAAAATTTACAGTTTTATTGGTCTTCAAAAAGCTTTCAGCTTTTTGTTTGCTGAAAATAAGTAGAAGATAGTCCCTTTTACTAATTTTTTGGAGGGATATTTTATTTCATTAATTTCTGCCTATTGACTCATTTTTTTTCCATATTAGCATTTATTTTATTATTATGTATACCCCAGGTTTTGATATGTAGTGCTTTCATCATCATTCAGTTCCAAAAAAAAGTAATTTCAATTCTTCTTAACCCCCAAATTATTTAGAAATGGGTTTTTAATGTCTAGGTAATGGATTTTTCCTTGATTTTCTTTTTGTAGTTGATTTCTAATTTTAATGAATGTATTTTGAATGACATAGATTCTTAGGAATTTATTGAGATTTCATTGACCTAGTACGCAGCAATTTTTGGTTTTGTTTTGGAAGTGTTCTTTTTTTTTTTAAAATTTAAATGGCTTTATTTAAGTCAATTGTAGAGATCCTGGATGTTGCTTTTTGAACACAAACATGAAATTAACAAAACAAGCATTCATATTTCTAGTTTTAAACACTTTAGTTCTACATGTGGAATGCGGATATTTGAAAGAGATTTTCAACAGTCAACACAATGCATGAGACAATACACACTGAATTAGGCTAGTCTTCACCTCCATCTTCATGTTTATGATCCTAAGTTGGCTGGAGGTTTGTGTGTGTGGAGGGGGTGCTTTTTTGCTTTTTCATTTCACAAATGATTGCTCAATACAGAATGAAATACACCAAAAGAAGAAAATAGTCTTTTTATACCTAGAGAAGAAGCTATTACTCTTAAAATGATCACTTCAAGGTAACAGACATCCAAATTGACGTGGTTTTCTTTGAAACTTCGGAAAATCATTTCTTACACAGTAGGTTTGGCATTAACCCTGAATTTAGGATAGTTAGTGTTATGGAGGGCTGGCTGCTGTATACCCACATCAGTATCAAGTTCATTGTCAGGAATTAGAGACTGTCCCAGATACCAAGCAGGACAACACTGGCCAAAAAACACAAAAAGTGAACTGCAGATAGGTCAAAACAAGCTACATTTACTCTTAGAAAAATATCATAAAATGTTATTGGATATGTTGTTTTAAACGCTAACTTATAATAAAACACAATGGAATCTTCTATTTTTAACATCTTACGCTCAAATGGTCTTTATATAGGTTGTGTTTTAATAAAACACATTAGACAACATACACACCCAGAGAACAAACATTAAAAACTTGCCATTTGGTGAAGGTTATTCTTCTACTTACTATGAAGCTCACATTTCTCTATTTATCAGATCAGCAGACAGGTTGGACTGTCATCACATTAAAAATATACAAAATTGTTTGCTCTATTAGACGATTTTCAAAGAAATATGTTTTCTTTAGTTTCAACAGGTTTTTGACAATAAGAATCTTATTCAAAGAAGTTTTGCTCCTGTGTTATTATTAGTCCAAGTGCTCAGAACACTCCCCCTTTAAAGGCTTCCACAAACTTAGTGTTTTTCAAGCTGTAAATTTCAATAGTGATGGTAGAAACCACACCTCAGAGGGAAAGGCAGTGCCCTTTAGAGTTATATTTCAAACAAACGAAAGAGCTCTACCAATTTGTCACTCATCCAATTTTACAGAAATTCCATTCACATAACTCATGAAAATCAACCACAGTTTTACCATATCAAACAACCCAAAGAACACCACGGGTATCCAGGGGAGATGGTTCACCAGTGCATCTTTCAGTTCAGTTCAGTTCAGTTCAGTTCAGTTCAGTCGCTCAGTCATGTCCTACTCCCAGCGACGCCATGAATCCCAGCACGCCAGGCCTCCCTGTCCATCACCAACTCCTGGAGTTCACTCAGACTCAAGTCCATCAAGTCAGCGATGCCATCCAGCCATCTCATCCTCTGTCGTCCCCTTTTCCTCCTGCCCTCAATCTCTTCCAGCATCAGAGTCTTTTCCAATGAGTCAACTCTTCGCATGAGGTGGCCAAAGTACTGGAGTTTCAGCTTCAGCATCATTCCTTCCAAAGAACACCCAGGGCTGATCTTGAGAATGGACTGGTTGGATCTCCTTGCAGTCCAAGGGACTCTCAAGAGTCTTCTCCAACACCACAGTTCAAAGCATCAATTCTTTGGCGCTCAGCTTTCTTCACAGTCCAACTCTCACATCCATACATGACTACTGGAAAAACCATAGTCTTGACTAAGCGGAGCTTTGTTGGCAAAGTAAAGTCTCTGCTTTTGATACGCTATCTAGGTTGGTCATAACTTTTCTTCCAAGGAGTAAGCGTCTTTTAATTTCATGGCTGCAATCACCATCTGCAGTGATTTTGGAGCCCCAAAAAATAAAGTCTGACACTGTTTCCACGGTTTCCCCATCTGTTTCCCATGAAGTGATGGGACCAGATGCCATGATCTTCGTTTTCTGAATGCTGAGCTTCAAGCCAACTTTTTCACTCCCCTCCTTCACTTTCATCAAGAGGCTTTTTAGTTCCTTTTCACTTTCTGCCATAAGGGTGGTGTCATCTGCATATCTGAGGTTATTGATATTTCTCCCAGCAGTCTTGATTCCAGCTTGTGCTTCCTCCAGCCCAGCGTTTCTCATGATGTACTCTGCATAGAAGTTAAATAAGCAGGGTGACAATATACAGCCTTGACATACTCCTTTTCCTATTTGGAACCACTCTGTTGTTCCATGTCCAGTTCTAACTGTTGCTTCCTGACCTGCATACAGATTTCTCAAGAGGCAGGTCAGGTGGTCTGATATTCCCATCTCTTGAAGAATTGTCCACAGTTTATTGTGATCCACACAGTCAAAGTCTTTGGCATAGTCAATAAAGCAGAAATAGATGTTTTTCTGGAACTCTCTTGCTTTTTCGATGATCCAGCGGATGTTGGCAATTTGATCTCTGGTTCCTCTGCCTTTTCTAAAACCAGCTTGAACATCAGGGAGTTCACGGTTCACGTATTGCTGAAGCCTGGTTTGGAGAATTCTGAGCATTACTTTACTAGCGTGTGAGATGAGTGCATCTTTAGCTAGATTTTAAAGTCAATCTTAGAGACGGTGTGGGTGCCGCAGTTCTCAAAGACAAACTGCCTATCCATTGGCTAAGGATTTTTCAAGTTAATGAACATTTCATTTTCCACACTTTTGGTACCAAGAGATTTAACCAGGAAAAAGCTCAAACCTCAGGGTTCAAACTATAGCATGGAAAAATAAAGTATACAGCAAGCACCATCTACCTCCTTTGCTCTCTCAAAGATGTCAATACTCTATTCTAGTCATGGGGTGGGGTGAAGAGGCTGAAGCCTGGAAGGAAACTTCACCCAGAGGGGGAAAATTCTGTTTGGTGGCTATTTCAAAACAAGTTCCCAAACTGCAGAAGGGACTCCAGCCCCTTTGACTTGCAGGAACCACACATAAATAAAGGACAGAAAATACTACAAGGCAGGCTTATTTTAATCACCCAGAGGTTTCCAGTGCAAAGCAGGACAACTTAAATGCATATTCTAAATTCTTGCTCCAAAGCCGTCTTCTTTGTGCACATTGTTTGAGCTCTCATTGACCCCAGGTCCGGATTAGGCAGCGGCTGATTCCTGCTTTACAGCCCTGCCGGCCTAATGAGGTGACCAGGCACAAAGCGTCCTCGGAGCCCGGGTGACAGTGGGTTTATGGCCGCCAAGGGCCCTGAGGGTGAGAGGTCAAAGGGTCAGCGGGCTGAGAGAATTGACCCTAGGAAATAAGGTCTTCTCCCTCCGGCCCCAGCTTCGACCGGTCCTCGCAAGAACTTGGTGTGTGCATAGGGACCCCGGGTGCCCTGAGGACGGGCCCGAGGACCCGGAGCAGGAGCCCTGAGCTGGCCTCGGCCTGAGGCTGAGCCCGACTGTGTTCTGTCTTTAAATGATCTGCATTCCAGTTGTTGCGATAAGAGGTCTGACCATACAAGTTTATTAATGATCTAATTCTTAACTATTATGTCTGTCCTTTTTCCTCCCTTTGATCTATTGGCTTCTGGAAGGTGTAATAAAGTCTCCCATTATGAGTTAGGCTATGTTCATTTCTCCTTTTAACTGTATCAGTGTTTGCTTCGTATATTTTGAAGTTACATTGTTAGGAGCATAAGGTTTTATGATATTAATATGACATAAGTGAATTATTTCTTTTATCAATATGAAATAGCTTTTGTTGTCTTTCCTAATGATTTTTGCTTTTAATGCAACTCTTTTCTTAACATTTCCTTGGTACTTCTTTTTTCATTCTTTAATTATTCTTTTTTTTTTCTTTTCTTTTTCTGAGAGTTGATTTTACCATGCTGTTTCATTTCTGATACACTATAACAATAGTTTGTATGAAGTTATTCTTTTATTTTTTCCTCCATATTCCCATTCCAATTTTCCTTTCTTCCTCCTCCTCAAAAACACACTTTCTAATGTGTTTGTGGTTCTTGGATATGTCTTTATTTCTTTTTTAAATATAATAGTACTTTTATGTCTATATTTCTAAAAGATGTATAGTGCTTTGTATATGTATATGGTTTTAATTTATAAAATTGAACCAACTACATTGTGTTTTTACATTTTTTGCTCAATATTGTTTTGAGAGCATCCCATATTGTTTGTGTATCTAGGTACTTGCTCTGTTTGCTGCATAACACTCTAATTTATTAGTTCACTATCCTTAATTATTCATCTACCAATGAAGAAGACCTACATTGCCTTGAATTCTTTGCTACTACAAACAGCACTTCAATTAAGAGTCTTGTACTTATATCCTTTGGGATGTGAGTGAGAGTTTCTCTGGATTATACACCAAGATTGTGGTTGCTGGATCATACGATATGCATACTGAATTATGCTAACCAAAGTGCATGATAGTTCCAAATCCTACATGTCTTCACTAATACTAGTCCCTCACTGACCTTTTAATTTTGACCAGTCTGATAGGTTTAAAATGTCATGTTGTAACTGGCCATACCGCAATACAAAATAAAAAGTTAAAAAAGTTATAATTTTCTAACTGATTATGAAGGAAGTTGAGCATCTCTTCAGACTTGTTAACCAGTTAGATTTCCTTATATGTTAATTGCCTATTCATATCTTAAAAAAATTGTTTATCTGGCTACACTGGGTATTCATTTCTGCGCGTGGGCTTTCTCTAGTTGTGGCGAGCAGGCTCCTCTCTAGTTGCGCTGCATGGGCTTCTCACTGCAGTGACTCCTCTTGTTGCACAGCATGGGCTCTAGGGCACCCGGGCTGCAGCATTTGCAGCATGTGGGCTCAGGAGTTGCATCTCCGTGCTCTAGTGTGCAGGCTCAACAGTTGGGGCATGGGCTTAGATATCCTGGGGCATGTGGGATCTTCTCGGACCAGGGACATGCATTATCAGACAGATTCTCCTTTTTTTTTTTTTTAATGACATAGTTTTCATTTATTCAAAAAGAAAAAGTAGAAAGAAGGTATACCAACAACTTTACCCTTGATTCCAGGTATACCTTGGGCAAGCAAGTTGACGACTCTGAACCTCAGTTTTCTGAGCTGTAAAATGGGGAGTTATGATAGCTTAAAACCTCTCGGGGTTCTGATGTTGTGTAATTCTGATTCCCATTATTCAAGGCACGAACTGTTCTATTGGCATCATGTCATCTCTGTTTTTGATTACAATTTAATTCCTCACTCAGATTTTTAATAAAAATGTGAAAACAAATATGTTGAAAGAAGTTCTAATATGTACTTTCAGCAGTTTTCCACATTGCAAACCTGCAGGTTAAGTGTGGATTAATCTACTCTGATAAGTGTTTCTTTTTCCGTGGGTGGAGAAAACCATGGATATAGCAATTTCTGATAATTCTGTGCTTGGCTCAACTTTCAGATTAGTTTTGTCTTTAAATTAAATAAACTCTGAAATTTCTGGATTATTCAGATCGATCAGAGACAGACAGATTTCCCTCTTCAAATTTCCAACTGGAGTAATGACCATGACTGAGACAAAATTTTTCAGGGAGTGAGATGGTGGGCATGCCTGTGCTTAATCCCTGCCTCTATCTTTTTCCAGATGTGCCAAGATTTTCCTTTGGGGAGTTCTGGTAGGATTATGTTGTGGTTTGTCATATAACACTCAGTTCAACAAGATATACATTTACTTTTATATCCCAGAAAGAAGACGATTCATGGTTGACTTGTCTCCATAGTGTTAGGGACTCAGACTCCACCATGAGTTTCCTCCATCCCCAAATCACTATGTAGTCAAAAATGACTAATTTGTCTCCAGCCATCCTGTCCACATTCTGGACATAGGAAAGGAAGAAAGGACAGATAATCATGATATATCCGTTTGAGGACATTTGCTGGAAGTGATCTCATCACTTCCACTTGTATTCAGTGGATCTGAACACTGTTGCCTGGCTTTTTAGCTTCAAGAGATTCTTTAAAATGTAATCTTGATTCTGGATGGCTATATTCCTGGCTAATACATGAATGTTTTGTTACCCAGAAAGAACTTTGTCAGGCAGATTCTTAACCACTGGACTACCAGGGAAATAGGCCTATTCATATCTTTTGCCCATTTTTATATTGGGGTTCCTGACTGAACCATTGATCATGCATGCATACATTCTTAAATATTTGCAGGATTTTGTTGTATAGTCTGGATTTTTAATCAAATTTTTTTTGAAGCTAGAAATATGTTCTCCTGGTTTGTCATTTATTAAACTTTTTCAATCATGTCTTTGTTTGCAG
Source organism: Capra hircus (assembly GCF_001704415.2). Taxonomy (NCBI): domain Eukaryota; kingdom Metazoa; phylum Chordata; class Mammalia; order Artiodactyla; family Bovidae; genus Capra; species Capra hircus. Next base: position 50,481,835 of record NC_030825.1, on the reverse strand, counting down.
GAAAATTTTAATCTTAATATGGTCAAATCCATCTCATTATATGGTTTCTGTTTTCTTGGTTTAAACATCTTTATTCACTCCAAAGTCATAAAAATATTCTGCATTTTTCTACTAGCTGTTCTGGGTTGAATTATGTCTCTTAAAAACAGATATGCTGAAATCCTTACCCCGAGTAGTCCAGAATGTGCTTTTATTTGGAAACAGAGTGGTTGCAGATGTAATGAATTAAATTAAGATGAGGTCATACTGGAGCAGGGCGGGGCCCTAGCCCAATAGGACTGATGTCCTTATGAGAAGACAGCCACTTGGAGACAGACACCCAAAGGGAAAAGTGCCCTGTGATGAGAAAGGCTGAGACTGGAGTTCCGCAGTGCAGCTGCAAGCCGAGGAACTGCAAAGATTGCCAGCAAATCACCCAAAGCTAAGACAAAGCAAGGAAGGATTCCCCTACAGATTCCAGAGGGAGCTTGGCCCCTTCACACCTCGATTTTAGACTTCTAGCCTCCAGAACTGGGAGACAGTACATTTCTGTTGTGTTAAGCCACCCAGTTTGTGGTACCTTGTCCTTGCAGCCTTGTGAAAGGAATATGCTAGCTTTATAGACTTATTATCTTTCATGTTTAGGTCTCTAATCCATTTGTTTGACCTTTGTATTGTGGTGAAAAGTAGGGAACCAACTTTTCTTTTCTCCTTATAAAGAATCAGGTTTCACGATGTTATCCTTTAACAGTCCATCTCTTCACTTCTGATTAGGATGCTTATTCTGAGATATCTCAAGGTCTTTCATATTCACGTGTCTCTTTCCTGTCCCTTTGATCAGTTTGTCTGATCATGTGCTGTTCCACCTTTGTTTTCTTTCTTTACTCTGGCTTTTTGGTATATCTTTTCGATAAACTATTTTTATTTACTTATTTGTTTGGCTATGGCAGGTCTTTGTTGCAGCATGTGGTTGAACCCGGGCCCCCTGCTTTGGGGGCATGAAGTCTTAGCTACTGGATCACCTGGATCACCAGGAAGTCTGTTTGGCATATCTTACTTGATACAGATCCTCTTATCTATCTGTGAGTCTTGATTCTTCCACATGCATTTTTTAATCCATTTATTTTGTTTCTTAAAAAAATCTTTCTGGAATTTGGGCTTGCGTTGAATTTATAGCTTGATTTAGATAGAAGAAACATCTTAATAGTATTAAATTGTTGCATTCATGAACATGGTGCATCTCCCCTTGTTAGATTTCTTCTGTTTCCTTTAATAACATTATTATTATTTTCTTTTTTGGCCATGCCACATGACTTCTGGGATCTTAATTCCCAGACCAGGGACTGAATCCAAATACTTGGCAGTGACTATGGTATAATAAAGAGAGTCTAGAACACGCTGCTTCAGAAGACATTTATTTTACAAAATGTCCCAGAGTAGGTGGGTGGCCCTGCCCCAAGAGGTCATCAGGTCCCAGCTATCTTACTGCTTTGCTTGAGCCATCATCCTGGCTCATATGTGTGAAGCCATCTTAGGGTCACTAAATCTGTTCCCCTGTATCAGAAGACAGAAGGCAGAAGTATGGAATAATTAGCTTCATTTTAAAGACATGACCCAGAAGTTACCTACCTTACATCTGCTTTTATTCCTCTGGCCAAAATTTGGTCATATACCGACAGGAGACAATATTAACTAGGGTTTGGTCAGAAAAACAGAAACTGTACCAGTTATTTTAACAGAGAGAATTTAATATAAGGAATTGGTTGAGCTGGTGAAATAGAAGTTGAGATGACCAAATGGGGATGTTGTATTAATCAGAGATAACAGATGCAGGCATTCACCCCCTGGGACTGAGAACAAAGGGAATAGGTTTCTAGTTGTTTATTGTTGTTGTTGCTTAGTCCCTAAGTTGCATCCAGCCCTTTTTCAACCCCGTGGACTACAGCCAGCCAGACTCCTCTGTCCATAGCATTCTCCAAGCAAGAATCCTGGAGCGGGTTGCCATTCCCTTCTCCAGGGGATTTTCCCAACCCAAGGATCAAACCCGCATCTCCTGCATTGTCAGGCAGATTCTTTACCACTGAGCCACCAAGAAAGCCCTGTTTACTATGATGTGAACATCATAGAGTTATTATAATCATAATAAGGTTATTAGAATCCAGAAGGTTGAAGGAATATTCCTGTAGAGCCAGAACCCAGTCCTCTGACGAGGGGACAGCTGTTTTCGGTGTTTCAGAGAGAGAGAAATGAGACCGAGAGTGTGGAAAAGACAGGAGTCAGCTGCTGCCATCAGGGAGAACTACTGCTGGAGTGATGCTGCCAGGAACAGCAGGCGAAACAGGAGGGAACATGTGCTTTCTCCTTCCAGCCTTTTGTCTTTCTTGTGCTCCCTCTCAGCAGAATCAAATAGGCAGCTGGCAGCCTCAGAGCCAGAAAGTGGAGTGTGAAAGGGTGGGTTTGGGCTAAGAAACAATTAGTCATGAAGGCAGTTCACCCACCCCTTTGACTACTCAGCATCCATACATATGGTTGTTTTTTTTTTTTTGGCTATGCCACGCAGCAGATGAATCTTAGTTCCCTGACCAGGGATCAAACCCACGCCCCCCACTTTGGAAGCATGGAGGCTTAGCCACTGGACCACCAGGGAAGTCCCATATGTATCTTTCTACATATATTCAGGCTTCCATTTAACAACTATAAACATCATGTTTCACCTGATCTTGCACAAAGATGCTCTCATCTATTCTCCAAAGAGGGGAGATACGGAATTCCTCCTGTCATATTACCCATTTCTCTTTTGCCTTTCCTATTATTCTCCTTCCAGCATTCATTTGGATTGAGTCTGCTCCCAGCATTTCCGTTTTCCCCTCTATGCTATATTGAAAGTTTTACACTTACTGTCTGTTCTTTTAGTGCTTACTCTAAAAATATCATCATGTGCATTCTACAAAATCTTCTCCATTTATAAGTTGTTCAAGATTTTAGTTCCTTTTTAAACATTAAAATTTGACATTGTTACTGTACTTTTGGTAGAGTTTTGATATTTTTGGTATGTTTACCTCATGCTTTTATTTACTTTTTCTTTTCTTATTCTTTCTTGTGTTTCAGAACTTCATTCTAGGATTAGTTTTCTTCCTCCCGATGTATATCTCTTAGAAATTCTTTTGAAAAGGGTATCTTGGGAATTAATTCCTACTTTTTAGTTTGTCTAAACAATCATTTTCTTTTTGTTCTTGAAAGATATTTTGCTGGGCATACAGTTCTAGTGTGACAGTTATTGTATTTTAGCCCTTTGAGGATCTCATTCCACTATCTTCTGGATTATTGCTATTGAAAAATAAAAAGTAATGCTTGGGCTATTCTAATGATATTCTCTTTAGTGGGCTAAGGTTTACTAATTACCTAGTGTGGATATTTTTAAAAAAATATTCTGCTTGGGATTCATTGGGTTTCCTGAATTTGAGGAAGAATCTTTCTTATCAGTTTTGAAAGTTTTCCAGACATTATCAAATGTGCTTCTCTCCCTTCTATTATCTTTTTATTTGTTTTGGCTCTGCTGGGTCTTCATTGCTGCCCGGGCTTTTCTCTAGTTGCAGCAGGCAGGGGCTACTCTCTTGTGGTGCACAGGATTCTCATCGCAGTGGCTTCTCTTGTTGAGAGGCACACGCTCTAGGGTGTATGGTCTTCAGTAGCTGTGGCTCCCAGATTTTAGAGCACAGGCTCAGTGGTTGTGGCACAGTATGTGGGATCTTCCCCTACCAGGAATTGAACCCATGTCTCCCACATTGGCAGGCAGACTCTTTACTACCAGGGAACCACCAGAGAAGCCCCTATCTTTTTTAAAACAAACAAACAAACCACAAATTAGATGTATGTTGGACCTTCCCACTCTGTTCCATATTTCTTAACCCATTGTTCATGATATCCATCATTTTTTCTCCCTATGCTGCACCCTGGGTAATTTCTTCAAATATATATGTGTTCTAGTTTCTTCTCCTTTCAACGGTGATATAATTTATTTCACTTGTCCACTGAGTCTTTAAATGTTCGCATATGTAATTTCTAGTTTCCCTTGTTCAAATCTTCCTTGCCAGTCTTGATAGTCTATTTTTTCCTTCAGTATTTTCAAAATACCATCTTCAATTTCTTAAAACATTTATTTATTTTGTATTCAGTACCTTATAATTTAATATTCATACCAGCTCTGAGCCTGACTCTGAGGTTTGTCACTTCTGCTTGTTAGGTTTGTGGAACTCATGTTCCTTGGGATTTTATCTGTGGAAATTCTTTAAAGCCTGGGTTTGAAATGCATTTCCCTGGGTAGAGTTAGTGTCTACTTCTGCCATGTAGCTGTGGGGTGTTATTCAACCCCTCAGTCGCGTTGACTCTTTGAGACTGCATGGACTTCAGCACGTCAGGCTTCCCTACCCTTCACCATCTCCCGGAGTTTGCTCAAACCCATGTCCACTGAGTCAGTGATGCCACCCAGCCATCTCTATCATCCCCTTCTCCTCCCATCTTCAGTCTTTCCCAGTGTTAGGTAGGTAGAATAAGGAAAAGGAGTCCAAAATGGCGGTGGCTAAAAGGCAAGGAAGGGAAAAGCCCGCGAAAATAAAACAAAGGAAGGTCCGAGGACCAGAGTGAGGACCTCAGGTAAAACAAACAACACTCCTGGCTGGCCCAATTTACATAGGACAGGCCCAGGGAGAGAAAAACATATAAAAAGAGGAGCCAAAGCTAGCTTTCTCTCTCTCTCTCCCGCATGCTGGGGTGCTCTTCTCTTTGTGTCTTTGGATCAACGTGCCCTCACGCCTTGAAGATGGATTTTCCTGCTATCTTCTAAATAAAATAGAGCTGTAACACTGGGCTGTAACACTGATTTGTCTAAGAGCTGTAACATGGTCTGTTTGAGACCTGAGAGGTATAACACGGTCTGTCCAAGACCCAAGAGCTGTGACAGGCCGAGGGGGCTTTAATGTCCGTCACTCCAAATCTTTGTTGTGACGAGACAGAACCGAGGAGCATACACTCGTGTGACACCAGCATCAGGGCCTTTTCCAGTGAACTGGCTCTTCCCATCAGGTGGCTAAAGTACTGGAGCTTCGGCTTCAGCATCAGTTCTTCCAGTGAATAGTCAGGGTTGACATAGCCAACTTGGGACCACTGTAAAATTTTGTCTGGAGGTCTTTCAGGCTACATAGATAGTACAAATTTAGACTGTAAACACACAGGAATATGGACTTACTGTTATGAATTCTCAGGGGAAGTTTTTCTCTTGCTTTACTCATCATAAAGGCAGAGACAAATGTATATTCCCATCGTGTTTTTCAGAGGGAGGGATTTTAAAAACGTACCAACCAAGGGTTTGCTCTCAGGTTCTAGAATTTTATATCAAGAACTGTGGTCTTTCCTTTCACTCTGATTAAGTCCCAGGATTTTTCTTCTCTGAAAATAGCCCTTTAACATCCTAGCTTTATGCTGATAACCCCAGAAAAAGCACCGAGTCTAGAGCTATCTTTACTTCTCTAGATTCATGCTTTCTTGTTTCTGGGGCTGTAAGGATATACTTTGGAGAAGGCAATGGCACCCCACTCCAGTACTCTTGCCTGGAAAATCCCTTGGACGGAGGAGCCTGGTAGGCTGCAGTCCATGGGGTCGCTAAGAGTCGAACACGACTGAGCAGCTTCAATTTCATGCATTGGAGAAGGAAATGGCAACTCACTCCAGTTTTCTTGCCTGGAGAATCCCAGGGATGGGGGAGCCTGGTGGGCTGCCGTCAATGGGGTCACACAGAGTCGGACACGACTGAAGCGACTTAGCAGCAGCAGCAAGGATATACTTAAGGCACACTCTCTCTCCTTCAAGACTGGCCCAATCAAGAGGAAATGTCTCCCCCGCTCTCATTGAATTAGAGTGCTAGTTTACATACAATTAATTGTACCTATTCATTTTAAAATTAATTATACCCTGTCGCTAGCATTCACAGACAGCAAATTCAATTACTCATTAATCTAATCATTACTACTTTTATTCAGAGAACACTGAAGGTCTGTTTTTTAAAATTAGTTTATTTTTGGTTGCACTGGGTCTTCCTTGCTGCATTCAGGCTTTCTCTAATTGTGGCAAGAGGGGGCTACTCTTTGTTGTGATGGGGGCTCCTCACGCCTGGGGCTCAGCAATTGCAGCATGTGGGCTCAGTAGCTGTGGTTCTCAGGCTCTAGAGCTCGAACTCAGTAGTTGTGGGGCACGGGCTCCACAGTTGCCTTGTGGCACGTGGAATCTTCCTGGACCAGGGATCAAACCCAGATTCCCTGCATCGGCAGGTGATTCTTAACCACTGGGCCAACTGGAAAGTCCTTGAAGGACTGTTAATATCCTAAAACCAAGGAATATCTCTTATGGGCTGAACTGTCTCCCTCCCATCCCCACCCCAAATCATGTGTTGAAGCCCTAATCCTCAATACCTTGAAATGACTTTATTTGGACATAGGACCTTTAAAGAGGTGATTAGGTGAAAATGAGCCATTAGATGGGTCCTAATTCAATCATGATTGGTGTCCTTACATGAAGAGGAAATTTGAACATACAAAGTATTTGCCTTCCAATGAATATTCAAGATTAATTTCCTCTAGGGTTGATTGGTTTGATCCAAGTGTCCACAGAGGAAAGAAGGCAGTCATCCACAAGCCAAGGAGAGAGGCTCAGAAGAAGCCACACCTGCCCTCACCCTGATCTTGGGCATTTGTCTCTGGAACAATGAGAAGTGAATTTCTATTGTTTAAGCCACCCAGCCTGTGGTACTTTGTTATGGCTGTCCCAGAAGGCTAGTCCTAGCGTCTCTGATGCTATGACTTCAGGCATCATATTGGCCTCGAGGGAAGAAACTATGATTTGACACAGGGGCCTTGTCAGGCTATTCCAAAAAACAAACAACAACAACAAACAAAAAAAGGAAAGAAAAAGCAAAAGCTAACCAAATAAATAAACAAAACCCCAAAACACCAAGCTGTTCCCATCACACCCATTGTGCGGCCTGGTTTGGCAGACAGACTTCTTCCCAGGCCTGGGATATGTCTCACTCATGCATCGTGTTTCTTTTTCCAGGGCCCTTCTGCTCAGGAATGAAGCTGAGGACGGGCAGCATCTCGGGGATGCTTCAGCCTCTGCAGATGACTTGGCTTAGAGGACCTGTGGGATGTGCAGAGAAGGAGAACTGGGGGAGAGGTGAGAACAGCAGGAGCTAGGGAGGGGGACGAGGGACGGGAACACTCTCTCAGGCTTGAAACCAGATTCTTTGAATAAGTGTGGGTGAGGAAGGCATTTTCTGAGGTCTAAAAACATAGGGGGAAATGCAGGAAGGGACTGATGTCCAATGAGCTCAGGACTAAGGGAATCAGAGGTGGTGCAAGTGTCCCAGCCCTCCTCTGCCTCTCTTGATTATCTTGGGAAGCTGATTCAGTCATATATAATCGCATCTAGTCACCTTTACTATTTCCCTTCCCCTGACTTCATGTACAACAAATTCATTCTCTCACTGGAAAAATATTTCCTGAGCATGGTCGATGTGTTGGGCACGTGGCAGTCTCTGCCTTCATCCAGCTCCAGATCTGGGAGAGCAAGTGCTCACAGAGTGTTTCACCAAATGGCTTAAAAACTTAAACCTAAGATGTGACACCATAGAGCTCCTAGAAGAAAGTATATGCAAAATGTTCTCTGACATATTGTTGTTGCTGTTCAGTTGCTCAGTCGTGTCTGACTCTGCAACCCCATGGACTGCAGCACGCCAGGCTTCCCTGTCCTTCACCATCTCCCAGAGTTTGCTCAAGCTCATGTCCATTGAGTCGGTCATGCCATCCAACCACCTCATCCTCTGTCGTCCCCTTCTCATCTTGTCTTCAGTCTTTACCAGCATCAGGGTCTTTTCCAATGAGTCGGCTCTTTGCATCAGGTGGCCAAAGTATATGCCTTCCAATGAATATTCAGGATTAATTTCCTCTAGGGTTGACTGGTTTGATCTCCTTGCAGTCCAAGGGACTCTCGAGAGTCTTCTCAGTTGGAAAGCATCAATTCTTTATCACTTAGCCTTCTTTATGGTCCAAATAAAAACAAACAAGTGAGACCTAATCAAACTTACAAACTTTTGCACAGCAAAGGAAATTGTAAATAAACAAGCAAGCAAAACCCGGAAAAGACAACTTATGGAATGGGAACGTAAGGCTTGCAGTAATATGGGGTTTACATGGGATTGCAAAGAGTCAGACATGACTTAGCAACTGAGCAAAACAAACAACAAAGATTTTAGACTCTTCCTGAAGGACATGGGAATCTACAGAAGGATTAGGCTGGGGAGCAACAGTTAGGTCATGAATGAACTGTAGAGCAAGATCTGAAAGGTTGCTGTTGTGTTCAACAACATCTTATGGAAAAACTTGAATGAACTTTTAGGGCAACTCAGTAGTACAGGTGAGAGATGATGGTGATTTGGAAGAGGGTAGATTCAGTGGGGAATGAGAGAACTGACAGATTTTGAACCTCTGGAACATTCTAAAGAGTCTGATATGGAATGAGGGAGTGGGAGGAGCTAAGTGTGACTCGGATTTCTAGGGAGACTAAGGAGTCAGAAGAGAAGAGAGAAGAGGATCTAGCTGTTACTCTAGGAGGTCTGTCAAGGGGAAGAAAGAACTTTTTTTAAGAGCGTGGAGAAGGAGGGGCTTCCCTGATATCCAGTGGTTAAGAATCCATCTGGCAATGCAGGGGACATGGGCCTGATCCCTGGTCTGGGAAGCTCCCACGTGCTACAGGGCGACTAAGCCTGTGCTCCATAACTCCTGAGCCTGCACGCTCTACAGCACATGTACTGCAGCAAGGGAAGCCACTGCAACGAGAAGCCTGCCCACCTCAGCTAAAGAGTAGCCCCCGTTCACCACAACTAGAGAAAGCGTGAAGAGCAACACATACCCAGCATAGCCAAAAGCAAACAAATAAATAAAATTATTTTAAAAAGGAGTAGCCCCTGCTTGCCACAACTAGAGAAAACCTATGCACAATGACGAAGACCCAGCACAGCCAAAAATAAATAGATTTTTAAAAAACCTGGATGAACCTAGACAGCATATTAAAAAGCAGAGGCATTACTTTGCCAACAAAGGTCCATATAGTCAAAGCTATGGTTTTTCCAGTAGTCATGTATGGATGTGAGAGCTGGAAAGACTGATGCTGAAGCTTCAATACTTTGGGTACCTGAGGCGAAGGGCCGACTCATTGAAAAAGACCCTGATGCTGGGAAAGATTGAAGGCAGGAAGAGAAGGGGATGACAGAGGACAAGATGGTTGGATGGCATCACTGACTCAGTGGACATGAGTTTGAGCAACCTCCGGGAGATGATGAAGGACAGGGAAGCCTGGCAAGCTGCAGTCCACGCGGTCACAAAGAGTCGGACATGACTTAGCTAATGAACAACAACAACAAGATTTAAAACAAGAGTGTGGGGAAAGATTGATAATATCTGGAAACAGCATTGAGTTGCTAAGGGATAGCAGAGTCTAAAGACATTTGATATCAAGCTTGGCCACATGACCTGCTTTAGCCAATGAAATAACACATCGATGTATATCTCTTTTGAGCTGAAACTCCAAGAGCCAGCTCATGGCCGTTCACATCTTTTTTCCCTCAGCCAGGAGATTGGTGGTGTTTTAGACACTGCTCCATCAGTCTGGGTGAAGGAAGGAGCATGTGGAGAACTTGGGCCACCCAAGTTGGACATGGCGCATGAGGGAGTCTCTACCTTTATGCGAGTCACTTGGATTTGGGTTCATTTGTTTCCGTAGCATATCCTGATTACTCCCCTCTCCTCCTCCAGACCTTGAAGTGTTTGGCGAGTGGGTGGATGAAGCGCCTTCAGTAAAGATTGTGGGCATAATCTCTGGAGAAGGATCTGGTGTTAGTTAAGGTAAGAGTGTGAGGGAACATTGAGTGAAAGGCTTACAGGGGTTGCAGTGGCAGAATTTGGGAAGGATGGAGGGAGGCAGGAGCGGGTAGAGCAGAGGACAGCACAGAGAATGATGGAGATGAGAGAACCTGAGAGGACAAGAGGAGCTTGTGTTGGGGGAATTACCAAGGGAAAGAAAAGATAGGGAACATGATGAATTTGGTTATGACACTCTTCGGAGGGCAGTGGGCTTTCAAGTTCAGAACCACATATTGCTTCAGAAAGTCTCCTCCCCATCCTGTCCACTTCCTCTCACCTCTCTCTTCCTCTCACCTCTCATCATCACTTTCCTCATAGTGGGCTGACTTCTCAGTTGCTGGTGTCCTTCTGGTAGAATGTGACTTCCATGCTCCAAGAGCCTGGCCTGAGTTGTTCATCACTCTACCCTGAATGCTGAACACAGGGACCCAGCTACCTGTGAGATGAATGAAGGAAACTTATGGATCCATCCTGTTCGTCATAGTCTCTCGCATCAGTAAAGGGTGGTTCTCAGCAATATGTAAGCCTAAATTTAGCTCTTGGCTTATGTTTTTCTGTCTTAGTCATTGTGGGCAAATTACTCAACCTCTCAGACTTTGTTTCCTTATGTTTAAAATGGGATGCTAGGGACTTCCTTGGTAGTCCAGTGGCTAAGACTTCACCATCCCAGTGCAGGGGGTCTGGGTTAGATCAACTAAAACAGATCCTACATATCGCAATGAAAACTGGAGATCCCAAATGCCACAACTAAGACCCGGCATAGCAAAATAAATATCAATATTTTGTAAAAATGTTTTATTAAAAAATGAGATACTGATAGTTATCTAAATCATAGGGTTGTTTTCAGAGTTAAATGAGATGATTTATCTCATTTAAAGGACTTAGCATGTTGAACAACTATCCAGTTTTTGGGTACTTGTCCTAATTATAGAAAGACATCTGACGTCTTTCCATCTATGCTGATGGCCATTGCAGACAAATATGCCAGTCCTCAGGCTTCCCAGGTGGCTCAGCAGTAAAAAATCCTGCAATGTAGGAAATGCAGGAACCTTGGGTTTGATTCCTGGGTTGAGAAGATCCCCTGGCGAAGGAAATGGCAACCCACTCCAGTATTCCTGCCTGGAAAATTTCATGGACAGAGGAGCCTGGGAATCGCAGAGAGTCGGACACGACTGAGCGACTGAGCATGTGCACGCCAGTCCTCTTTACCAGAACTCCACATAGTTTCCCCAATCTCCTTGCTTATCAACTTTAGTACAGAGGAAAGGTTTGAATAGACCCTCTGGGGCTATTGAAGACCCAGCCAGAACTTGCCCTACTGCACCTTAGAAGGAAGTGGCTCTCTCAGCTAATGAGGAATGTGACTCAAAGAAATACCAGAAAAAAGAAAGGAAAGCAGGAAGAAGGAAAGAAATATCCGGCAGGCATGGGAGTTTCCTACAGCTCCTGTAACAATTTATCACTGTCTCACTTCTCACACGGTGTGCTGAACCCAGGGTAGGCCAGGCATGAGAGAGGAAGCTGGAAGAAAACTTGAGGAGACGTAGAAACTGCAGACATGTTTATTCTCGCCGGGCAACAGCCATAACATAACCTTCTCTCCTAGCTTATGCAGCAGCCGTAACAGCAACCATAACATAAAGGCACATACCTGCAAGGGCTTTCCAGGTGGGGCTTATATAGCCCCACAGACCAAAAGTAGCCCTTGGTCAAGTGAGTACCTTGTGATACACATGTGCAGTGCTTTAAATAATCTCAGCTGTGACATGATCATTATTTACAAAATGTGGGGCAAGAGCAAGAGGCCGAGGGGCAAGAGAGCCTTACTATGTCATCTTGGCTAATTTGCTCTTTCCCTACAGTCACAGACTTAGTGGCCTCTAACAACACAACTTTACTGTTTTACAATTCTGGAGGTTGGAAGCCTAAAATCACTCTCACTGGGATAATATCAAAGTGTCACAGGGCTGCATTCCTTTTGTGTGTGTGTGTGTGAGTAATTCTTTCTTTTTTTTTTTTTATTTTTGGAGTATAGTTTCTTTATAATGTTGTGGTAGTTTCTACTCTACAGCAAACCCATGTCTTTTGCATCACCTGCATTGGCAGGTAGATTCTTTAGCTCTGAGCCCCCTGGAAAGCCCCATTTTATACTTCAGCACATCTCAATTCAGACTAGCCATGTTTTAAGTGCTTCATATTGAGAATATTTTATTGGACAGTGCAGGTCTAGATCCTAAACTCTGCAACAGCCCCAGGGCCTAGAACAATCCCTGGTCAATGGGCATTCAGATTTGGTGGACATAGGAATTTATGGACTGCTCTGTTCCGGTTTAGACTCTTTTTCAAAAGCCTTGGACCACTGACCCAAAGAAAGAAGCCTAACTGGGGTATGGGTGTGTGTGTGCGCTGTCATTTGCATCTAATTTGCATGCTCCCTCCCAGGTGTGCTTGCTCTCCAGTCAGCTCCTCTTTAGTGATTCCCATTGGGTCTGCTCTTACCTGGGCAACTTTTTTTTCTTCTGGCCAAGCTGTGCTATGCAACTTTCGGGATCTCTGTTTCCCCAGCCAGAGAGATTGAACCTGGGCCATAGCAGTGAAAGCCTGGGATCCTAACCACTATGCTAGCAAGGAATTAGGATTCCAGGCGACCTTGAAAACTGCACTGTTGAGCTGTGCTTAGTCCTGCCTGAAAGGTAAAGGACAGAAAGGGGACTCTGCATGGAGCCAATTCCCCGGGGACCTTCATAGGTAGGTGGGTCAAGAAGAAACTCCCAAACAGGCCTCCCAAGGCCCTCTGTGATCTGGTTCTGCTCCCTGCTCACCTCCAGCCTTAGCACATTGTTCTGGATTGAAACATGCCCTCCCCTCTTCAAATCCGTACACTGAAGCCCTGATGCCCAAGTATGACTGAGTTTAGAGAAAACTGAGCTTAAATGAAGTTGAAAGCCTAGAGCCCTAACCCCATAGGACTGGTGTCCTTGTTAGAAGAGGAAACGACACCAAGGGCATGTACACCCAGAGAAAAAGTCATGTGAGAACACAGGGAGAAGGCGGCCGTCTGCAAGCCGAGGAGAGAGGCCTTGAGAGAAACCAGCCCTCCTGGCACCTTCATGCTGGACTTACAGAACTGTGAGAAAATCAGTTTCAGTTGTTTAAGCCATTGGTCTGTGGTACTCTGTTATGGTAGCCCTGGCAAGCTAGCACCTACCTTGGCTCTCACCAGTCCTCAATGCTGCCCTTGAACTCCACTCTGTTAGCTTTCCTGGCATAAGCCAGCAGTTCTTCTTTTGGAGAATAACATTTTTTTTTCCTGGGTGATAAACAAGAAGTAGCAGAGCTAGCTGCTCATCTGGGTGCATTGAAAGGAGACAAAACTGCCTCAGAACAAGTGAAAGAGACAAGCAGGAGTGCTCCCTCTATGCAGATTGCTGTCAACCACTGAATACATCACTCCTTTTAGTTCTTAAAACACAACACTATGGGGCTTTCCTGGTGGCTCAGTGATAAAGAATCTGCCTGCCAATGCAGGGGACATGGGTTTGATGCCTTGTCCAGGAAGGTCCCACGTGCCTCAGAGCAACTATTGAGTCTGTGCTCTAGAGCCCAGGAGATACAACTACTGAAGCCCGTGTGCCCTGGAGCCCATGCATGCATGCTAAGTCACTTCAGTTGTGCCTGTAGCCCACCAGGCTTCTCTGTCCATGGGATTCTCCAGGCAAGAATAACAACTCTGGAGTGGGTTATTATGCCCTCCTCCAGGGGATCTTCCTGACCCAGCAATCGAACCCACCTCTCTTTCTTCTCCTGCTTTGGCAGATGAGTTCTTTACCACTAGCATGCCTGGGAAGCCCCTTGGAGCCCATGCTCCGAAACAAGAGAGTAGCTCCTGTTCTCCCCAACTAGAGAAAAACCCAAGCAGCAACGAAGACCCAGCACAGCCAATCAATCAATAAATTAAAATTATTAAAGAAAACACCATGAAGTGAGTACCATAGACAGTATGTCCATAACTCCAACAGCGAACATTTACACTCTGTCTAAAGTCTCAAGCACTGTGCTCTGAAGGAAACACGCATCACCTCATTTAATCCTCACTGGGACAGAGAAGGTAGGAACCATCATCACCATCCATATTCTGTACATAAGGCTGGCAGGCCCTGGGCAGTTCAATCATTTGTCCAAGTCTGCAGAACTGGGCAACTGCCAAACTGAGCAATCTGATTCCAGAGCGCTCACTCCTGCCCACTGAACTCTGTGAGTCAGCAGAGAGCCAGGCAACCATAAACTTGCCCAAGGTTAGGGACTTCCCTGATGGCCCAGTGGTTGAGACTCCGCCCTTCCACTGCAGGAGGCACAGGTTAGATCCCTGGTTAGGACGTGAAGATCCTGCATCCAGGTCAGTGGTGCGGCCTAAAATTAAAAAAAAAGAAAAAAACTTGCCTGAAGTTAAATAATCATCATTGGGGCTGTATTGGAATTTGGTTTTTTATCAAAAGTGCTGTCACACTCACTCAGTGGTCATTTGATGGTTGTCCACACTAGGAAAGATACTGTGCCCAAAATGTGGAGTCTGAAGACCAACACCCACAGTTACGGCCTAAAAGGAGGATCCGAATAGTGGAAAGATGGTCGTGCAAAGAGTTGTAATCCAATTCCCTCATTGTTGTTGTTGTTCAGTTGCTAAGTTGTGTCTGACTGTTCGACCCCAGAGACTGCAGCACTCCAGGTTCTTCTGTCCTCCACTGTCTCCCAGAGTTTGCTCAAATTCATGTCCATTGAATCACTGATGCCATCTAACTATCTCGTTCTCTGCTGTCCCCTTCTCCTGCCTTCCATATTTCCCAGCATCCGGGTCTTTTCCAGTGGGTCAGCTCTTTGCATCAGGTGGCCAAAATATTGGAGCTTCAGCTTCAGCATCAGTCCTTCCAATGAATATTCAGAGTTGATTTCCTTTAGGATTGACTGGTTTGATATCCTTGCTGTCCAAGGGACTCTCTAGAATCTTCTCCAGCACCACAATTTGAAAGCATCAGTTCTTCAGTGCTCAGCCTTCTTTATGGTCCAAATTTCACATCCTTACATGACTACTGGAAAAACCATAGCTTTGACTATACGGACTTTTGTTGGTAAAGTGGTGTCTCTGCTTTTTAATATGCTGTCTAGGTTTGTTATAGCTTTCCTTCCAAGGAGCAAACATCTTTTAAATTCATGGCTGTAGTCATCATCCCCAGTGCCTGGAGAATTCCATGGACAGAGGAGCCTGGCAGGCTACAGTCCATGAGGTCACAGAGTCAGACATGACTTTCTGACTAACTTCCTGGAGGAAGTTACTGAATCCAGCAGAATCCTATAAAAAGCCCAGAGTTTGCCTTGGAAGTCTTTCTTCACAGGGGAATTTATGCTGGAGAAAAACCAAATAAGACTGGTCATAAATCACTTGATTAAAAAAAATAATAATTGCAGTAGAAAGTGAGGGGGAAAAAAACAAACTCACTCTCAACCACATAACCACATAAGGATCTTAATAACTTTCAAATTTAAGAACAAGCTTAGAAAATTATTACCAAATTTTTTAATTGTCTGATATGACTGTATAAACCATCTCTAACTTTTAAAGTAACCATTGCTTTTCATTTATGGATTTCATCTAAAAATATATCAGACCTTAAGAAGAATTCAAGTATAAATATCTTTAACAGGAAAGAAAAACTAACAAGTTTCATTAGCACTGGGAGTGTTCTTATCTTTTTTCTCCCTGGGTGTTAAAAGCTGGAGAACAGTAAATACTGTGGAATTCAAGAACACATTTGCCTCGACATCGTTTTTTTCCTTCAAATAACACATTATGGATCAAAACTAACTTCCATTCTTAAAGGGGAGGCACGTATTCTGATCTTCTGTTTTTCTCTAAAAAAGAGATTTACGTGCTTTTCAGCAGATGAAAGTGTTAGTCACTCAGTCGTATCCGACTCTTTGCGACCCCTTGGACTATAGCCCGCCAGTCTCCTCTGTCCATGGTATTCTCTAGGCAAGAATACTGGAGTGGGTAGTCATTCCCTTTTCCAGGCGATTGAACCTGGGTCGCCTGCCTTGCAGGCAGATTCTTTCCATCTGAGCCACAGAGCTTTTCAATAGAAAAGGCAATAGTATGTTCAAAGCATAGCAACTTGAGAACATGATTTGCTTTAGGAAACTCAAAGATTTCTATATTTCTGGAACATAAAGTTCAGGAAAGAGATGAGACGCAGGCTGTAACTGAAGTTAACTTTGAAGAGCCCTTTATGCTATAATAAAAAGTAGGAATTTTACCCCTATTGGCTGGTAGGCAGTGAAAAGGAACAGACTCCTTTTCTTCGTCTACTCACCACTCAGCTTTCCGTACTGGTCACCTTTCCCACACCAAGAAATTCTCCAATCGGGGACTTCCAGTGGTTCAGTCCCTTCCAGTGCAAGGGACTCGGGTTTGATCCCTTGTCAGGGAACTAAGATCCCATATGCCGTGGGGCTACTGATCCTGCACACCACAACTAAGACCTGACGAAGCCAAATAAATGTATTTTAAATAAGTTCTCCACTTCTCCGGTGGAGAAGGAAATGGCAGCCCACTCCAGTATTCTTGCCTGGAGAATCCAAGGGACAGAGGAGCCTGGTGGGTTGCCACCTATGGGGTCGCACAGAGTCGGACACGACTGAAGCAACTTAGCAGCAGCAGCAGCAGCCGCTTCTCTGGGGACACCAACTGGATGTCTTAGAATTCAATTCAGTTCTGATACCATCTACCTGAAGTTCGCCTGAGATCCCGCGGTTTAAGGACTCTGTCCCACGAGTCTAACCCCTAACTCTCAGATACCTATTGCAACTAGTGGGTCTTCATGTTACCTGCAACCTCAGTACAAGTTGGCTACAAATTGGGGGTTCCCACGATACCCCCTCCGCAGGTTCAATGATTTGCTAAAACAGCTCACAGAATTCAGGAAAACAGATACTTACTAGATTGTTGGTTTATTATAAAAAGATCCAACTCCAGAGTGATTGAATGGAGGAGATGGACAGGGCAAGATATGGGAGAAGGATGCAGAGCAGACATGCCCTCTGCAGCTGTGCCGCACACAACCCGCCTCCCCCCCGTGCCTGCAGAAAGCTCTCAGGATCTCTCAGAGTTTTTCATGGAGGCTTCGTTACACAGCCACAGTTGGTTAAATCACTGGCCTTTGGTGATCAATGTCCAGCCTCTCTTCCTTCCCTGGAGGTAACGGGTGGGGTGGGGGTTGGAAGGCTGAGTTCCAACCCTCTAATCACAGGATTGGTTTCCTAGCAACCAGCCCTCCTCCTCAGCTTTCCCGCAGCCACTTCATCACCATGAACTCAGGTGTGGTTGAAAGGGGCTTGTTATGAAGAATAAAAGACACTCACTTAAAAAAAGATTTATTTGTGTTTTTCTGCGCTGGATCTTCACTGCTGCACACGGGCTTTCTCTAGTTGTGGCGAGCATGGGATCCTCTTTGTGGTGCGGGGGCTTCTCCTCTGGCTTCTCTTGGGGCAGAGCACAGCCTGGAGGCCCACGGGCTTCAGTAGTTGTGGTGCGCTGGCTCAGAAATTGTGGCGCATGGGCTTAGTTGCCGTGTGGCATGTGGGATCTTTCTGGACCAGGGATTGATGTATATCTCCAGCATTGAAAGTGGATTCTCAACCACTGGACCACCGGGGAAGCCCCCTTTCACTTTTATTGCTCTTATCACTTATCCAAGGGTTTCAGAGACTCTGAGTCAGGAAAGGGGATGAAGACCAGATATATATCTTTCTTAATATCACAACATCATAGGCAGCTATTGAAAACATATTGGCAAGAGTCTGAAATGATCAGTCATACCTATTTATAAAGTTTCTCTTGATAGCAACCCTGAGGATAGATTGTAAAAGACCGGGAAGATCATGAAGAGTCAATATCAATTATGAAGTTATTGTCTCCGAACTCCCAGCCCGCCCTCCTATGCCCTGCTTTGTGATGCTGAGCTGGGAAACCACATTTCATTTATTCAGAATTTATTTTATTTTTGGCCACCCTTGGTCTTCGTTGCTTCAAGCAGGCTTTCCCTAGTTGCAGCGAGCGGAGCTACTCTCTCGTTGCAACTGGAAAGCCCTAGAGTGCAGGCTCGGTAGCTGCGATACATGGGCTTAGTTGGCCCACTGCAGGTGGAATCTTCCTGGACCAGGGATCAAACCAGTGTCACTTGCATTGGCAAGCAGATTCCTAACCACTGGACCACAAGGGAAGTCTAGGGAAACCACATTTCTGTTTTGTCAGATGGTTCTATGTTAGACCCTGGTAATGGGGTTTGCTAGGAGACTACAGAAGTAAGGTGATTAAGTCGTCCTGGTTTGCTCTGGGTGTCCCTAGTTTTAGCAATGAAAGTTATGCTTCCTGGAAACCTCTTTCTGTGGGTGGTTGGTCACCTTATGCAGAAGGGACTTGCCTGCTGTTCTTGTAAGTGACACCTCAGCAACACTTCTTCACTCTGGTGCCGGTGGGGCGGCAGCAACCGCATTGCCTGAATCCAATTTGTTGTTTTCTAACACTTGCAAAGGGCTCCCCTGGTGCCTCCGTGGTAAGGAATCCTCCTGCCAATGCAGGAGACCCAGATTGGATCCCTGGGTCAGAAAGATCCCCTGGAGAAGGAAATGGCAACCCACTCAGGTATTCTTGCCTGGCCAGTGCCATGGACAGAGGAGCCTGGTGGGTTACAGTCCATAGAGTTGCAAAGAGTGGATACGACTGAGCGACTAAACAATAACAGCAACACTTGAAAAACTAGTTTCATCAGAAACATCAGTGCCGGTCGGCGGGTGCCCTTTCTTCGCATCTCTGTTCCCCCAGCTTTAGGTGTGGTCCCTGCTTCCTGAAGTTGCTACTTCTATGCTGTCTTAGAGTTGTGGTCCTCAGAGTGCGGTCCCCAGAGCAGCAGCATCAGTATCTGCTGGGAACTTGTTAGAAACAAATCATTCTGGCCCCATACCAGATCCATCAGACTCTGGTGGTTGTCCTCTGCAGTCTGCCTTTTAACAAGTCCTCCGGACAGTTTGGCTAAGGTTTAAGAACCACTGACTTAGGGATCTCTTTTTACCCTTGCAGTTTTCTAGATAACAACTCTGTGCCAAGTTGGCAATTCCTTATATTACAGTCCATATGTTCAATTCTCCCTGTTCAAGTAACTGGTGTGGCTTCACTATCCTTACTGGACCCTGACTTGTTATGAAGAATAAAAGACACTTCTTTCACTTTTATCACCCTTATCAGGAAGACTTCTTCAGCGATCAATGCAAAGAAATAGAGGAAAAGAACAGAATGGGAAAGATTAGAGATCTCTTCAAGAAAATTAAAGATACCAAGGGAATATTTCATGCAAAGATTGGCTCGATAAAGGACAGAAATGGTATGGACCTAACAGAAGCAGAAGATATTAAGAAGAGGTGGCAAGAATACACAGAAGAACTGTACAAAAAAGATCTTCATGACCCAGATAATCACGATGGTGTGATCACTCATCTAGAGCCAGACATCCTGGAATGTGAAGTCAAGTGGGCTTTACAAAGGATCATTACGAACAAAGCTAGAGGAGTGATGGAATTCCAGTTGAGATGTTTCAAATCCTGAAAGATGATGCTGTGAAAGTGCTGCACTCAATATGCCAGCAAATTTGGAAAACTCAGCAGTGGCCACAGGATTGGAAAATGTCAGTTTTCATTCCAATCCCAAAGAAAGGCAATGCCAAAGAATGCTCAAACTACCGCACAATTGCACTCATCTCACATGCTAGTAAAGTAATGCTCAAAATTCTCCAAGCCTGGCTTCAGCAATACGTGAACTGTGAACTTCCTGATGTTCAAGCTGGTTTTAGAAAAGGCAGAGGAACCAGAGATCAAATTGCCAACATCCGCTGGATCATCGAGAAAGCAAGAGAGTTCCAGAAAAACATCTATTTCTGCTTTGTTGACTATGCCAAAGACTTTGACTGTGTGGATCACAATAAACTGTGGACAATTCTTCAAGAGATGGGAATACCAGACCACCTGACCTGCCTCTTGAGAAATCTGTATGCAGGTCAGGAAGCAACAGTTAGAACTGGACATGGAACAACAGACTGGTTTCAAATAGGAAAAGGAGTACGTCAAGGCTGTATATTGTCACCCTGCTTATTTAACTTCTATGCAGAGTACATCATGAGAAACGCTGGGCTGGAAGAAGCACAAGCTGGAATCAAGATTGCCGGGAGAAATATCAATAACCTCAGATATGCAGATGACACCACCCTTATGGCAGAAAGTGAGGAGGAACTAAAAAGCCTCTTGATGAAAGTGAAGGAGGGGAGTGAAAAAGTTGGCTTAAAGCTCAACATTCAGAAAACAAAGATCATGGCATCTGGTCCCATCACTTCATGGCAAATAGATGGGGAAACAGTGGAAACAGTGTCAGACTTTATATTTTTGGGCTCCAAAATCACTGCAGATGGTGACTGAAGCCATGAAATTAAAAGACGCTTACTCCTTGGAAGAAAAGTTATGACCAACCTAGATAGCATATTCAAAAGCAGAGACATTACTTTGCCGACTAAGGTCCGTCTAGTCAAGGCTATGGTTTTTCCTGTGGTCATGTATGGATGTGAGAGTTGGACTGTGAAGAAGGCTGAGCGCCCAAGAATTGATGCTTTTGAACTGTGGTGTTGGAGAAGACTCTTTAAGAGTCCCTTGGACTGGAAGGAGATCCAACCAGTCCATTCTGAAGGAGATCAGCCCTGGGATTTCTTTGGAAGGACTGATGCTAAAGCTGAAACTCCAGTACTTTGGCCACCTCATGCGAAGAGTTGACTCATTGGAAAAGACTCTGATGCTGAGAGGGATTGGGACAGGAGGAGAAGGGGACGACCGAGGATGAGATGGCTGGATGGCATCACTGACTCGATGGACGTGAGTCTGAATGAACTCTGGGAGTTGGTGATGGACAGGGAGGCCTGGTGTGCTGCGATTCATGGGGTTGCAGAGAGTCAGACACGACTGAGCAACTGAACTGAACTGAACCCTTTGTGATTCTAGTTGTAAATATTTCTTTTTCCATTTTTTCATCTGTAGTTAATTTGCCCATGGTGGGTTTATGTTTTGAACCTGTGAAAGGTTTTCATTTTTGCTTGGTCATTTAACAAAATGCTCTTTCATCACCTCTGAATTTTGATGAACCGTTTGGCAAATATACCCCACTCTCACACTCTCAGGTCATTAGGAGACTCACTAGTGTTTTATTATTTATGAGATTGTATTTTTCCACTTAGGTCATTGATACACTTTGAATTTAAGCTGGTATCCTGTGTGAGGAACGGACTCAGGCTTTTGTTTGCTTGTTCATCTAGTTGATCCAATAGCACTAAATTAAAAACGTCCCTAAAGTTTCTTCCTGAATTAAAAAAGTAGTACATGCATGTATAAGTTTCCATAAGCAATTGTTTCTATTTCTGGATTGATCTGTGGATGTAACTGATGCATCCACAACACATTGTTTTATATTGTTTTTAATATCTGTTTTTAGTCCCCTTCTTCTTTTTAATTCCCCCCCCCATATTTGCCTGCTGTACTTCCAAATGAACCTTATAATCAAGTTGCCTAGCTGTAGAAAAGAAAAACCTGATGACATCTTTATTAGGCTTGGAATAAATGTATAGATGAACTCAGAGCCCTGATCTCTTTATAATGTTGGCAGCAGTTGTTTTTTTTTTTTTTTTTGCCTTTCATCCTTGGTATCCATGTGCCACCTGGTGGCCACCGTTCACAACAGCAATTGTTTTCTCTAAAGCTGCTCAAAATAATAAACGTTGGTCATCTCACACACTTTCTGTGAGTCAGGTATTAGAGGGATGGCTTATCTGGATGATCCTTGCTTGAAGCCCTGGCTCATCCTCACTGTGAAGGCCTCACTCTTCAGAAAGCTTGAAGGGGGCTGGGGGAATCCCCTCAGCCTCTTGGCCAGAGGTGTCAGCTCCTCCCAGGTGGCTCAATAGTAAAGTATCCACCTGCAATGTAGGAGACACAGGTTCAGTCCCTGGGTTGGGAAGATCCCCTGGACAGAGGATCCTGGCAGGCTACAGTCCATGGGGTTGCAAAGAGTTGGGCACGATTGAGCACAGCACACACACCTCAGTTCCTCACTGTACGGCCCTCACCATAGTTCCCTTAGGACCTGCATCTGGATTTCCCTCAGGGCAAGTGGACCTGAGGTAGGAGATAGATGGGCCTCCTGTCAGCTGGTGTTTGTCAAGTGGAGTAAAATCTTTGTTCTCACACAGACATCCAAGGACAAAGCTAGTGACAGAAGCTGAGCTCTGCTGAAATAAAGAGATAAGATGACCACTCCTGAGGTCAAGGAAAACTTCCCTTTCTGCACACGCGCAGGAAGACTCCTTGGGGGTTAAAAAGGAATGGGACCCCACCCCATAATAAGTGTAGGCATGTATCCGCAGGTCTCTTCAGTGGGATCCATCTTAACAAAAAATTGTTAAGGGCATATTGGAGAGGGTTCTAGGACTAGTCGGGTGTGAAAAAAAGAAACAAGAAAATCGGCTGAATGTAAACAAAGACGTGGAAAGACTGTCCTATATAAGTGATTTAAATCACCTCTTTACTGCGCTTCTCATTCAGGACACCCTCACTTCTCTCCAGAGATCAGGCCCAGAGGGAGTGAGGTGGAAGCTGCTATACTAGGTCATTTTAGACTTAGAGGAAATTTGCTGCTAGTACAGAGAATTCCCTGTGTATCTCTCACCCTGCTTCCCCTGATATTAATACTACAGTAGAGTGATCAAACTCATTGTAGTATTAATATAGTATTATAGCAGAGGGCTTCCCTGATGGCTCAGCTGATAAAGAATCCGCTTGCTATGCAGGAGACACAGGTTCAATCCCTGGGTTGGGACTATCCCCTGGAGAAGGGACTAGCAATGCACTCCAGTATCCTTGCCTGGAAAATCCCATGGACAGAGGAGCCTGGTGGGTTATAGTCCATGGGGTTGCAAAGTGCTGGACACGCCTGAGCAACTAACACTTTCACTTTCAGAGTGATCAAACCCAGGACGTTAAAATGGCATCATATTATTAATTTAAC
Source organism: Capra hircus (assembly GCF_001704415.2). Classification (NCBI taxonomy): domain Eukaryota; kingdom Metazoa; phylum Chordata; class Mammalia; order Artiodactyla; family Bovidae; genus Capra; species Capra hircus. Next base: position 50,458,744 of record NC_030825.1, on the reverse strand, counting down.
TACCAGCCTGGCTTGACGTTTAACAGTTTTTCTGCTGATGTCTTTATGTTCCAGGAACAAATCCAGGATCCTACCCTGAGTTGTCAGATGCCCTTAGCCTCCAAGAGAAAGTGACCGTTCCTCTTCATTTCCTTGTCTTTCATGACCTTATTCATTTATTTGGCCACTCCAAGTGGGCCATGTGGGATCTTTTGCAGCATGTGGGATCTTTGATCTTCGTTGTGGCCTGTAGAATCTTTAGTTGCAGCAAGTGGAAATCTGCCTCCCTGATTAGGGATTGAACCTGGGCCCCCTGCACTGGGAGCATGGAGTCTCAGTCACTGGATCACCAGGGAAGTCCCAACCTTGACACTTTTGAGGAGAACCAATCAGTTCTTTTATTAAATGTCCTTCAGCTTGAGTTTGCCTGTTTTCCACGGTTGAAATGAATTATGCAACTTTCTTTTTTTTGGTCAGGTGATGCTGTGCAACATTTGTTCAGCATCTTTCTCAGTGCAACATATCAGACATGTCACTATGTCCTTGTGGGTGATATTGACCTGGGTCACTTGGTTAAGGCACAGTCTACTGCACATCTCTGCTGTAAAGTTCCTGTTTTTCCATTAGCAATTAAGAAGTATCTTGGGGAAGATACTTTGTGACTATACAAGTCTTGATTCTCCTCAGACTTGCACCTACGAATTTTAGCATGGATCTGGTCTGCAACAGCTGTACTGGGCATTTGCCTAATAGTGATTTTGGGTGTCCCTTTCTCCTTCTACATCTGTTAGTTGGAATTCTATTGAAAGAAAGAGCCATGCCTTTTCTCCATTACTTACATATTTGACTGTGTACTTAAATCAACATGGACTCATGAATTTTTGTTTCACTCTGTGGATTAAAACCTCATATGGAGAGACTTTGATGTTTTTGACAACTAGCGGGATATGAAACAGTATACTGTCATAGTTTTAATGAGAATGTTTCTGAATACTGAATTCTAATGAGATTGAGCATCTTTGACTTTTTTCTGTTTGTGAAGTCTAGGAAATGCTTATAGCAGTTTTTTTAAAATTTTTATGGTTTTTAAAATTAAAAAATTTTAATCAAAATATAGTTGACTTTTAATGTTTCAGGTATACAGCAAAGTGATATGTTAAATATGTTTAGTTTGTTTCCATTATAGGTTACTACAAGATATTGAATATAGTTCCTTGACCAGTCCTTGTTGTTTATTTATTTTACATATAGTAGTGAAAGTGAAAGTTGCTCAGTTGTGTCTGACTCTTTGCAACCCCATGGATTATATAGTCCGTGGAATTCTCTAGGCCAGAATAATGGAGTGGGTAGCCGTTCCCTTCTCCAGGGGATCTTCCCAACCCAGTGACTGAACCCAGGTCTGCTGCATTGCAGGTGGATTCTTTACCAGCTGAGCTACCAGGGTATGTATCTTTTAATCCCCAATTCTTAATTTATCCCTCCCCTTTTCCCTTTTGTTAACCATAAATTTGTTTTCTGTCAGTGTATCTGTTTTGTAAATAAGTTCATTTGTATCATTTAAAAAAATTCCACATGTAAGTGATACCATATGATATTTGTATTATTTATCTTTGACTTAATTCACTTAGTATGATAAGCTCTAGGTCCATTCATCTTGCTGCAAATGGATTATTTCATTCTTTTTTTTATGCCTGAATATATTAGTCATTGTATATATGTACCTCATCTCATTTATCCATTCATCTGTTGATGAACATTTAAGTTTCTTCTATGTCTTGGCAATTGTAAATAGTGCTTCTGGCAGCTATTTAAATTTTTTTTCTTCTCTCTCTAGGTCGGGATGTCAGGCTCACAGTATAGCTAGGAGTCTATATCTTGTGAAATAGGCCTAAAATACGTTAGGGCTTGTTTGTGTGTTAGATGCAACTTCTAGGTCTTATGTTCCATCCATATGCTGATGAATCCTGTTGCAATTTGACACTGAAGCTCGGCTTGAAGTGTTAGACATGTGTGGAAGGAAGAGGGAAGCACAAGGTTTGTGCAGTGCAGAACTTGAATTGTGATACAGGTACAACATTGACCTTGGTTGACCCCACAAGGGGCTCTGGAGTAGAGATAACCCATTAGAGAGGCTTCCCTGGTGGTCCAGTGGTTAAGAACTTGCCTTGCAATGCGGGGGACACCAGTTTGATCCCTGACTGGGAAATTAAGATCCCACATGCAACACAAGCTCATGTGTTGCAACTACGGAATCCATGCGCTGTAACAAAAGATCCCACCTGATGCAACTAAGACCTGGTACAGCCAAATTAATTAATTAAAATTTTAATAAAGATAGCCCATTAGAGCTTTTCCCTATTTGGCTCTAATTCCTGGGCCTTATGTTTCCCCTTTCACTTTCATTCTTCCACAAGGGCTTAGTGGAGTTTTCCAGAGGTTACGTGTGTGATGGTGTCATTACTCTGCCCGCTAATGGCATGTGTGCATAGATTTTTTTTTTTTGGTGTGTGTATTTATTTTCCATAATAGCTTTATTGTGATAGTGATATAATTCACACACCATAAAAATTGCCTATTTACAGTATTACCATCCAATTGTTGTTGGTATGTCCACAAAGTTATGCAACTATCACCACAATCAATTTAAGAAAATTTTCTTCTTTCCTCACCAAAGAAACCCCACCACCCATTATCAGTTACTCCCTATTCCCACCACCTCTAACCCCTGGCAGTGACGAATCTTTCTTCTCTATAGATTTGCTTATTCTGAACATTTAACATAATATGGAATCATTCAGTATGTGGACTTTTGTGCCCAACTTCTTTTACTCAGCATAATATTTTCAAGGTTTATCCACATCGTAGCCTGTATCAAAACCTTGCTCTTTTTTATTGCCAAATATTCCATTGTATGAACAGACCACATTACATTTATCTATTCATCAGCTGAGGGGAATTCAGATTGTTTCCACCTTTTAGCTATTCTGAATAATGCTGCTATGAACATTTGTGTACAAGTTTTTGCGTGGGTATGTGTTTTTATTTCTCTTGAATATATATATATATATGTATATCTATAAGCAGAATTGTTGGGTAATACTAACTCTATGTTTAACCCTTTGAAGAACTTCTAGACTGTTTTCCAAAGTGGCTGCACCATTGTACGTTCCCACTGGTGATGTATGATGATTTTGATTTCTCTACATTTTTGCTGATAACTATCTGTCTTTTTGGATTATAGCCATCCTAGTGGGTGTGAGGTGGTATCTCACTGTAGTTTTGAGTGGTATTTCTCTGGTGGCTAATGTTCAGTACCATTTTTGTATTTCAAATTTCTCAGTTTTAATTTCTGATATGGTAAATATTGAGAGATGAAACACAAACATGTGCATTAGGATCCTCAATAATTTTTAAGAGTGTAAAGATAACTTAAAATGTAGGCTATCTTAATACCATGAAGTTTGAGAACCATGGATTGGGGTTTGGATTTACCAAACCCACTTGGCTCCTTGGGTGCAAAAGACACTTGACAACAGTGTCATCAGTCAGATATTGACTCAATAATTCTGTTTAATCATCTACCCACAAACTTCAGCAGCTTCAGCACACAGCCTCCTGATCACCAGACGGAGGTCAACTGCAGTGTGTCTGGTATAGAGCAGACTTTGGTGGGTGACTCTGCACCAGCCTACATGTTAGCTGGTCTTGGCTCTGAGCCATTGGTGGGATTCAGGTTTATTCTGTATGTGTTCATTCTGCAGCCCAGGCTGAAGGAGACATACTTTTCTCAAGGGCCATCACTAGAGTATTTAAAGCCTTTGTGGGACTTCCCTGGTGGTCCAGTGACTAAGACTCTGCACTCCCAATGCAAGGGGCCTGGGCTTGATCCCTGGTCAAGGAATTCGATCCCACATGCTGCAATTAAGAGTTCACATGCCTCAACTAAAGACCCTGCATGCTGCAGTTGACTCAGCTCAGTCAAATGAATGCATAAATATTTTAACATAAAATAAAACCTTTGTGTGCCTTGGTGGCTGCTGACATATCTCCCTTGGCTAAAGCTATTCATGTGGCAAGGCCCACTATCAACTGGGATGGAAACTAAACTCCACCTACTGCAGAAATGGGAGGAGCCAGTGTTTGCTGATGCCAAACGCCAACCTCAAGGTAGAGGCTCTGCACTCCAGTGTCTGCTTGGCTGGTTTCCTTTTTCAGAGAAAGACCTGACTTCCCCTTACAGAGCATCACTCATGCAGGACAACTTCCTGTGCCTGGTTCCTGTCCTGATATAGCACATTTCTAGAGCTCACTGGTGAACACAATAGCTTGTGTGTGTGCGCTGCATGGGTGCATGCTCAGTTGTATCTGACTCTTTGCAACCCCATGGACTATAGCCTGCCAGGCTCCCCTGTCCATGGGATTTTCCCAGCAAGAATCCTGGGGTGGGTTGCCATTTCCTCCTCCGGGGACCCTATAAGTCATCTGCTGCTAAAGTTATAAACTGGGGACCTGCAGGCCCACACTCTGTTTTTCAGAACTTCACTTGGGTCTTCCCTGATAGTCCAGTGGCTGAGACTCTACACTCCCAGTGCAGGGGGGCCATATTCCATCCCTGGTCAGGGAACTAGATCCCACACGCTGCAGCTAAGAGCTCGCATGCCACAACTAAAGATCCTGAATGCCCCAATGAAGATCAAAGATCCTAAGTGCTGCAACTGAGACCTGGCTGGGCCAAATAAATAAATAATACTTTTTTTTTTTTTAAATTCACATACCCAGATTGGCTGTTTTCATATAAAATTCCTGTCTCTGTCTTATCTTGAAATTCTAAAATCTGGCCCATGTTCCCCTATGGTGACAATCGATTAAGCTGAGTTGTGATCACCAGCCTGACATTTTCATTTGCCCGAGCCCCCATCCCTCCTTATTGCCTCACACCTGTCTTTATTCATCCACTTACCTGTTCTCCCTGTTCTTCTTGAGCACATATGTTTTTAAAACTGTGGTAAAATACACATTACATAAAAGTTTACCAATTACCAGGGTAACCACTGTACAGTGTGCAACTCAGCGGCACTGGGTACCTTTATAGTGCTGTGCAGCCGTCACCACTGTCTAGTTCCTGAACCTATGCATCTCTCCAAATGGAAACCTGGCAACCCCCAATCTGCTTTCTGTCTCAATGGATTATGAATTATTATGAATTTTTAATCACTGCTCTAGATAAACCCTAACTAGTTTGAAAATCAACACACATAGCGTGATTTTATTTGGGTTATAATGTATTTGTATATGTGTCTGTAACACTCAGATGTGGTCTGTTGATGAGTAGGAAAAAAATGTCTGAAAAAAATATGCCACAAGTTCTAAGCAGAAATGACCTCTAGGGGTTGGGATCAGAAAATATTCACTTCTTGCTTTGCATAGTTAACAGATAAAGAGATGAGAGTGTGGTGAGCTTTTGCTTTATGTTTGTGTATTCCTCCCCCTCTCGCACCCTGTATAAGAAGGAAGAAGAACAGAAATACATCTGGGGCCATTTCAACTATAAATAGTGGAGCCTGCCCTACATATGGCCTGCTTACAAGTGAGGTAACCAAATAAATCCCTTTTATTTTAAACCACTTGATTCACGTTATTCCTGCTGTTAGCTCCCTAATTGATATCTTTATAATGACTCTAACAGGCAGGTGCTGTCATTGTTTTCTACAAATGGAGACTTGTCTCGAGAGATGGAAAGTCGCTGTTTAGAGACACCAGCTAGCAGATGCACAGTATCTTTTCTTGTCCCAAATTGTCTGCAGCTGCGAAAGGGTGAAGAAAAAAATGGCGGAGTCGCCTAGATGAAATCCTTCCATCCCTTGGGCTCTGGATCTAAGAGAGGGTAAAGCCCAAGTGTCAGGTTACTCATGAGAAGGGCTCACACTCAGGGCTGCTGACTTATAAAATGTGGCTCTGGGCTGCATGGTCTGGGAGAGAATCCACCTCCTTTTACAAGGCTGGAGCCTATACAGTGTTCTTACTGGTGCCATACTGGGACCAGCTCGTATCATCTAACTCAGTCCCAGGCTCTGGTAGGAACTGGGTGGCAATGAAGGGATGTCTGGTCTGGGTCTGGACCCCTCCCAGTGATGGGTGTCTGGAGACCACTTCCATCCCATTCGAGAGGGGAGGAAACTCTCATAGACAAGGGCATGGACGTGCCCAAGGTCGTTGAGGTAATTTCTTTGGAGCCAAGACTCGAATCTATATCTCCTGTTTTCAAGTCCTTGGGTTTTTAAAAATTTCTTTTTAAATATTTCATTTTATTTATTTGGCTTCAAGAGGTCTTGTTGCAGCACACAGGATCTTCAGTCTTTGCTGTGATGTGTGTGATCTAGTTCCCCAACCAGGGACTCAGGTTGAGCCCAATGCATCGGAAGTGTGGCGTCTTAGCCACTGGACCACAGGCATGTCCCTCAAGTCCTTGGTTTTTCACACTCAAGTGACTCTAAAGACAGAGAGCAAGTAGCTTGTTCTTTCTCTCCTCTCCTGAAGGGTTGTGGACGATGCATGGGAGGAAAGAGTGCAGAGGGAGAAACAATAATAATAGCACTGCTTAGATAGTGCTTACCTTTATAGGCACTGCTTTAAGCACCTTACTTTTTGTGTATTACCTAGTTTAACCCTCATGAAGTAGTAGTTATTACTGTCCTCAGCTCCACTTGACAGATGAGGAAACTGATGCACAGGGAGGTTATGTAACTTGCCCTATGCCGCAGAACTAGTCAGTGGTTGGGCCAGGATTTGAGCCCCGACGGTCTGATTTCAAATTCCATAAGTCAAATCCCAATAAGTATGCCCTGGCCCCACAGAGTTCTACTTCATATCTGCTCCAGTAAACCAGAGACCTGAAACTTCTGCCATCACCAGGGTACCATTTTTAGTAATGCTTGGTGCTACTGTTGCTCACTGAACTTCTGCTCTGTGATAGCTGCTCTAAGTATAGTCTATTTGTTTTTAGAAACACCTGAAAAGAAGGTATTTTATTCCCCCCTTGAAGTTGAGAAGACTGAGGATATTTGCTCTGATCAAACATTTAATTGGGGAAAGTGCTTCTTTTCTATTTTGGTGGACTTGGGATGCAAATGAGATTTCAAATAAAAGACAGGTAGACATCAGAGTGAGGCTTCCCTGGTGAATCAGTGCTAAAGAATCTGCCGGGAATGTAGGAGGCCCGGGTTTGATCCCTAGGCTGGAAAGATTCCCCTGGAGGAAGGCATGGCAACCCACTGCAGTATTCCTGCCTGGAGAATCCAGTGGACAGAGGAGCCTGGTGGGCTGCAGTCCACGGGACCCCAAAGAGTTGACTGAGCACATGCCCATATGTGCATCAGACTAGCAGAACTTCAGCTGATGGATAACATCAAGTCCTGCCAAGTGTGCGTGGGAGATGACGAGCTCATAAGCAATGTTGGTGGGAGTGTAAATTGCTACATGTTTTAGAGAGAAATCTCACGGTCACAGAATGCAGTTTTAAAACATATATATCCTGGGACTTCCCTGATGGACCAGTGGTTAAGACTCCTTGCTTTCACTGCAGGGCGCTCGGGTTCTATTCCTGGTTGGGGAACTATAATAAAATACCACATTCCTCACGGTGTGGCCCAAAAGGTAAAAAATAAATAAATAAAAACTCATAAATCCTACTGAATCACTTCGCTGTACAGAAGAAAATAACACAGCATTGTAAATCAACTATACTTCAATAAAAAATTTTAAGAAGCCATATATACCCTGTGACTTAGCCATTCCATGTATATAAATCAATTCCACAAAATATTTTGATTATATAAAGACATAGGCTCAAGGATCTTCAGAGCAGTTTATTTTCTAAATAGCGAAAACATTGGAAACAGCTTCAGTGCCTCTCAATATAGGACTGGCTAGGTAATTATCATCAAAAAATTTTAGAATACTATGGGGAAACAGTGGAATCAGTGTCAGACTGTATTTTTTTGGGCTCCAAAATCACTGCAGATGGTGACTGCAGCCATGAAATTAAAAGACGCTTACTCCTTGGAAGAAAAGTTATGACCAACCTAGATAGTATATTCAAAAGCAGAGACATTACTTTGCCGACTAAGGTCCGTTTAGTCAAGGCTATGGTTTTTCCTGTGGTCATGTATGGATGTGAGAGTTGGACTGTGAAGAAGGCTGAGCGCCCAAGAATTGATGCTTTTGAACTGTGGTGTTGGAGAAGACTCTTGAGAGTCCCTTGGACTGCAAGGAGATCCAACCAGTCCATTTGGAAGGAGATCAGCCCTGGGATTTCTTTGGAAGGAATGATGCTGAAGCTGAAGCTCCAGTACTTTGGCCACCTCATGTGAAGAGTTGACTCATTGGAAAAGACTCTGATGCTGGGGGGGATTGGGGGCAGGAGGAGAAGGGGACGACCGAGGATGAGATGGCTGGATGGCATCATGGACTCGATGGACGTGAGTCTGAGTGAACTCCAGGAGTTGGTGATGGACAGGGATGCCTGGGGTGCTGCGATTCATGGGGTCGCAAAGAGTCGGACATGACTGAGCGACTGAACTGAACTGAACTGAACTGATGTAGCTATTAAAAAGAACAAGGTTGAGTTGAACATGCAGATCTGGAAAGAAACCCACAACATATTGGGAAGCCAAAATTCAATATTCAGGATCTTCTCTGGTGGCCCCGTGGTTGAGAATCTGTCCTTCAGTGCAGGGGACTTGGGTTTAATCCCTGGTTGTGGTAGATCCCATAACAGCAACTAAGCCCATGAGGTGCAACCAAGACCCAGTGTAGCCAATAAATAAATATTTTAAAGAACAATATTCAGCTAAATTTTCTTGAAAGTGAAAGTGTTAGTCACTCAGTCATGTCCAACTCTTTGTGACCCCATGGACTGTAGCCCACCAGGCTCTTCTGTATATGGAATTCTGCAGGCAAGAATACTGGAGTGGGTTACCATTTCCTTCTCCACGGGATCTTCCTGATGCAGGGATTGAGCCTGGGTCTCTGGAATTGCAGGCAGACTCTTTACTGACTGAGCCACTAGGGAAGACAGAGTTTCTTAGCATGACCCGTGTATAATGATTAATAATGTGTGCGTATTGTTTTGTCTCTATATACATACCTCTATAGACATTATTCATAGAAGCAGTCAGAAGTAAGCACCAAATACCTAATAGTTATCATTCAATATTTCTTGGAGTTGGAAAGGGCAAACTTATGTAAATTTCTTTTTTGCATAAATGTTAAGTGATGGAATTGCGGGGGATTTATCCTTTCCTGTTTGTGTTTCTCTTTTTGCTATTAAATAATACAGAACCATTACAATATTGTAAAGTAATTGTCATCCAATTAAAAATAAAGTAAAAAAAAATTCAGAAATTCTTGAGATACATATCCCATGGACTTCCCAGATGGCTCAGTGGTAAAGAATCTGCCTACCAAACAAGAGACTCGAGTTTGATCCCGGGGTCGGGAAGATCCCCTGGAGAAGGAAATGGCAAACCACTCCAGTATTCTTGCCTGGGAAATCCCATGGACAGAGGAGCCTAGTGGGCTACAGTCCATGGGGTCACAAAAGAGTCAGACGTGACTTAGCGACTAAACAACAGGAACAACATATCCCATAGGTGACAAACTAGGAGCCTGCGATAGAATGCAGCCTGCAGATGTATTTTACTTGGCCCATGTTGCAATGTTTTCCCTAATTGAGTGATAATAGTTATCAATGTTTTACACTGTGAGATCTTTCACATGAAAGTTCAGATTTCTGGATACTTTTGAAAAATGTGCAAGAGATTTTTCAATACTCGGCCACAACCTGCATTCATGGAGCAGCAACCTGGACCTGAGCAATGGGAAGGTGCCCTCCAGGTAATTAGAAACTGCAGCCCTCCTTATGGTTTTGTCTATCCCAAGACTCTGCATCTGTAGTCATTTATCATTATACCTGCATCATAATTATTTTTCTTTAAAAATTAACATGTAATTCACTTACCATAAGATTCACAGTTTGAAAGTGTGCAATCCAATGCTTGTTATTATTATTATTTTTAATTTATTTACTTGGCTGCACTGGGTCTTAGTTTGGGCACCCGAGATCTTTAGTTTTGGCATGCAATGTCATGGTTTCAGCATGCAGGATCTAGTTCTCTGACCAGGGATTGAACCCAAGCCCCCTGCATAGGGAGTGTGGAATCTTAGCTACTGGACCACCAGGGAAGTCTTATTTCAGTGGTTTTTAGAACATTCGTGGAACTGGGCAAGCATTCCCATTAGGATCGCTCTTGGAGTCCATGCGGGATTGATTCCAAGACCCGCCGCAGGTACCAACAACTGAGAATGCTCAAATCCCACAGTCACCCCTCCCTATCTGCAGTTCCACATCCGTAGATTTAACCAACAACCTCAGATCATGTAGTACTGTCTGTATTTATTGAAAAAAAAATGCATGTATAAGTGGACCCATGCAGTTCAAACTTATGTTGTTCAAGGATCAACTGTATATAATTCCAGAACACTTACACCATCCCTAAAAGACACTCTAGATCTCATCACCTCCCAGCCTCTGGCACCACTCATTACTTCCTGTCACTATTGATTTGCCTGTTCTGGACATTTCGTATAAAGTGAATTATTTGTCTGGCTTCTTCCACTTAGTGTAATTTGTTCAAAGCTCATCCACGTGGTAGCATGTATCAGTACTTCATTCCTTTTTTGTGGCTATATAATATTCCACTTCATGGATACAGTACATTTTGCTCCCTGTTATCAGTTGATGGACATTTAACTTGCTCCTGCCTTTTGGCTATTGTGAATAATATAAATGCTAACATGAACATTTGTGTAGAAATTTTTGTATGAACACATGTACCTAGCAGTTGAATTGATGGGTCACACAGTAACTCTCTGTTTAACTTTTTGAGTAGCTGCCAAACTTTCCAAAGTAGCTGCACCATTTTACATTCTGAGCAGCAATGTATGATGTTTCTAATTTCTCTACATTCTTGCTAACACTTGTTATTTTATTTATTTGAACATTTTTATTTATTCACTTATTTTTGGCTGCACTGGGTCTTCATTGGAAGACAATGTACAGTGGAAACAGGGACAGACTATTTTCTTGGGCTCCAAAATCACTGCAGATGGTAACTGCAATCATGAAATTAAAAGACACTTGCTCCTTGGAAGAAAAGCTATGACCAACCTAGACAGTGTATTAAAAAGCAGAGATATTACTTTTCCAACAAAGGTCCATATAGTGTTATGTTTTTTCCAGTAGTCATGTATCGATGTGAGAGTTGGACCATATAGAAAACTGAGCGCTAAAGAATTGATGCTTCTGAACTGTGGTGTTGGAGAAGACTCTTGAGAGGCCTTTGGACTGCGAGGAGATCCAGCCAGTCCATCCTAAAGGAGATCAGTCCTGAATATTCGCTGGAAGGACTGATGCTGAGGCTGAATCTCCAATACTTTGGCCACCTATGCAAAGAACTGACTCACTGGAAAAACCTGATGCTGGGCAAGATTGAAGGCAGGAGAAGGGGATGATACGGGATGAGATGGTTGGATGGCATCACTGACTTGATGGACATGAGTCTGAGCAAGCTCCAGGAGTTAGTGAAGGACAAGGAAGCCTGGCATGCTGCAGTCCATGGTGTTTCAAGGAGTTGGACACGACTGAGCAACTGAACTACACTGGGTCTTCATTGCTGGGCAGGCTTCTTATTGCGGTGGCTTCACTTGTTGTGCAGCACAGGCTCTAGAGCGTTTGGATTTCAATAGCTGTGGTACACGGGCTTAGTTGCCCCAAGGCACGTGGAATCTTCCTTGACCAGGAATTGAACTCACGTCCCCTGCATTGGCAGGCAGATTCTTAACCACTGAACACCAGGGAAGTCCTTATTTGTTTATTAATTTTATTAAAGCTGTCCTACAGGGTATGAAGTGGTAGCTCACTGTGGTCTTCCTTTGCATTTCCAGATGGCTAATGATGATGGGCACTTTCACATGTGTTTACTGTCCATTTCTACATTGAAAGAATGTCTAATCAAATCTTTTGCTGGCTTTTAAATTGGGTTATATTTTTGTTGTTGATCTGTGAGGATTCTTTGTATATTTTGAATGTTGTGGTTTGTTGTATAGTTGCTAAGTCATATCCGACTCTTTTGCGACCCCATGGACTGTAGCCTGCTAGGCTTCTCTGTTCAAGGGGTTTCCCAGGAAAGAGTACTCGAGTGGGTTGCCATTTTCTTCTCCAGGAGATCTTCATGGATCAAGGATCAAACCCACATCTCCTGTAGTGGCAGGTGGATTCTTTACCCCAAGCCACCAGGGAAGCCCATTTTGAATACTAGATCCTAATTATATACATGATTTGCAAATATTTTCTCCCATCCTGTGAGTTGTGTTTTTACTTTCTTGAGTGTGCCCTTTGAAATCCAAAAGTTTTAAACTCTATGTCCAATTAATCTTTTCCTTTGGTTGCTTGTGATCTGGTTATCACATCAAGGAAGCTTTGCTTAATCCAGGCTTACAAAGATTGTGCCTGTGTGTTCTTTAACAGTTTAATACTTTGGCTCTTATGTTTAGGTGTATGATGCATTTTGAGTTAATATTTATATGATGTGAGGTAGGGGTTCATCTCCCTCTTTTGCATATGAATATCTAGTTGTCCTAGCACCATTTATTGAAAAGATTGCTTTTTCCCAATTGACTTGTCTTAGCACCTTTGTCAAAAATAAATTGGCCATATTTGTCTTTCTCTGTCTGATTTATTTTGTTTAGCATGATACCCTCCAGGTCTGTCCATGTTGCTAAAAATGACAAGATTTCATTCTTATGGTAAATCAAGGCTGTATATCATCACCTTTGTTATTTAACTTATATGCAGAGTACATCATGTGAAATGCCAGACTGGATGAAGCACAAGCTGGAATCAAGATTGCTGGGAGGAATATCAATAACCTCAGATATGCAGATGACACCACCCTTATGGCAGAAAGCAAAGAGGAACTAAAGAGCCTCTTGATGAAAGTGAAAGAGGAGAGTGAAAAAGCTGGCTTAAAACTCAACATTCAGAAAACTAAGATCATGGCATCCAGTCCCATCACTTCATGGCAAATAGATGGGGAAACAATGGAAACAGTGACAGACTTTATTTGGGCTCCAAAATCACTGCAGATGGTGACTACAGCCATGAAATGAAAAGACGCTTGCTCCTTGGAAGAAAAGCTATGACCAACCTAGAAAGCGTATTCAAAAGCAGAGACATTACTTTGCCGACAAAGGTCCATCTAGTCAAGGCTATGGTTTTTCCAGCAGTCATGTATGGATGTGAGAGTTGAACCATAAAGAAAGCTGAGTGCCGAAGAACTTATGCTTTCGAACTGTGGTGCTAGAGAAGACTCTTGAGAGTCCCTTGGACTGCAAGGAGATCCAACCAGTCCATCCTAAAGGAAATCAGTCCTGAATATTCATTGGAAGGACTGATGCTGAAGCTGAAACTCCAATACTCTGGCCAACTGATACAAAGAACTGACTCATTGGAAAAGACCCTGATGCTGGGAAAGACTGAAGGCAGGAGGAGAAGGGGATGACAGAGGATGAGATGGTTGGATGGCATTACCATCAATGGACTCAGTGGATATGAGCAAGCTCTGGGAGATGGTGATGGACAGAGAAGCCCGGAGTGCTGCAGTCCATGGGGTCAAAAAGAATCAGACACGACTGAGTGACTGAACTGAACGATGGTAAATCAGACAGAGAAAAACAAATACTACATGATTCCACTTATATGTGAAATCTAATAACCAAAAACAAATGAACAAACGAAACACAAACAGACTCATAGAGAGCAAACTAGACATTGCCAGAGGGAGAGATTGATAGGGGGATGGGTGAAATAGGTGAAGGGGATTAAGAGGTATGAACTTCTGGCTATAAAATACATAAGTCATGGGGATGTAATGGACACATAGGGAATAAAGTTAATAATATTTTATGCTGATAGATGGTAACTGATCTACTTATTTATTTGGCTGCATCAGGTCTTATGGAGAAGGCAATGGCAACCCACTCCCGTATTCTTGGCTGGGAAATCCCATGGACAGAGGAGCCTGGCAGGCTACAATCCATGGGGTTGCCAAGAGTCAGACACACCTGAGCGACTGAACAACAATAATTGAGTCTTAGCTGCGGTACGTGGGATCTTCCTTGCATTAGGCGGAATCGTTCATTGCCGCACACAGTCTGAGTTGCTCCATTGCATGCAGGATCTTGGTTTTACAACCAGGGATTGAACCCAAGTCCCCTGCATTGCAAGGCAGATTCTTAACCACTGGACCACCAGGGAAGTCTCATATAAAGTCATTTCTGAGAACATGAAACAAAATCTGCATGAATAGAAAGCCATGCTTTTGGATAAGGAGCTGCACAATTTTTAATGATATAATTTCTCCTAGAACTTAAAAGTTTAACGTGGTGCTAGTTAAAATCCCCAAAGGACTTTTTTCCCCCCAAAGGAATTTTTGAGTAAAATACTCATATAGCTTGCATGGAAGAATAATGTCTCATAAAAAGCAAGAAAATTATGAACATAGAGAAAATTGAGAAGAGGTTAATCTTATCAGATGTTTGAACTCACCATAAAGCCGTTGAGATAAAAATCGTGTAGGGCTGCCATATGACTAGGCAGATATATCGGGAATGTTAGAAATAGAGCCTGGAAAAAATATATAATTTTATCACATGTACAGGTGGTATTTGAATTTGGTAGGAGAATGGCTTATTTTTTAAAATGGTGCTGCCACTGCTATATTTAAAATAGATAACCAACAAGGACCTACTGTATAGCTCATGGGACTCTGCTCAATGCTGGTGGCAGCCTGAATGGCAGAGAGGTTCTGGGGAGAATGGACACAGGTGTATGTATGGCTGAGTCCCTCCACTGTTCACCTGAAACTATCACAACATTGTATGTTAGTCAGCTAAATCCCAATACAAAATAAAAAAAAACTTAAAAAAAAAAAAAAAGACAGGAACAGACTCACAGACATAGAGAACAGACTTGTGGTCTGAAGGAAGGACCAGGAGTGTGGCATTAGCGGATGCCACACAAGCTGTACAAACTATGTATACAAACTATATATATAGGGCGGATACACAGCAAGGCCCTGCTGTGCAGCACAGAGAACTATAGTCAATGTCCTGTGATAAACTATAATGGACAAGAATATTTTTTATAGAAGAATGTCTATATATGTATAACTGAGTCACTTTTCTGCACAGCAGAGATTGGCACAACATTGTAAATCAACTATACTTCAATAAGAAATAAAATTAAAAAAATAAAAATGGTGCTGGTGTAACTGGAAAAAAATAAAGTATGATTCCTGCATCATGCCATGTGTGCGTGTGCTAAGTCGCTTCAGTTGTGTCCTACTCTTTGGGACCCTATGGACTGTAGCCCACCAGGCTTCTCTGTCCATGAGGTTTTCCAGGTAAGAATGCTGGAGGGATCGAACCAGTATCTCTTACGTCTCTTGCATTTGCAGGCGGGTTCTTTACCACTAGTACCGCCTGGGAAGCCCATATCATGCCATTCAGGAGACAAATTCCAATGAACAAAATACTTATAGATTAAAAAAATCAGTAAAGATATTGGAAGAAAACTGAAGAAATTTTGTGTACAGTTTTGTGATGGACAGGTACCTTTATGATAAGGACTCTCAAGTCCGTATAATAAAATATCAATAAAAATCCTAGGCAGATGATGACTGTAAACAAAGCAATGGGCAGGATTGTAGCATGCAAGGCAAATGAAAGACAGCTGTATGAATAAAAGAATAATAACCAAGAAGATTGGGCAAAAAATATAAATAGACAAATTATAGAATGAAAAAATCCAAGAGGCCAATAAAACTTATGAAAAGATGCTCTGCCTTTATTATCCAGGGAAATGGCGGTTAAAGCAAAAATAAGACATCATTTTCTAGCCATTAATTGGCAAAACAGAAGATGACTTACGAAGTCAGCGCTGCTTGGAACGCTAAGAAAAGGGTCCTCTCACATATTGCTGGTGGCAGTGTGCTGCTGCTGCTGCTAAGTCGCTTCAGTCGTGTCCGACTCTGTGCGACCCCATAGATGGCAGCCCACCAGGCTCCCCCGTCCATGGGATTCTCCAGGCAAGAGTACTGGAGTGGGTTGCCATATTTGTTACAAAAACAAATCAGTAATTTATTTGGCTGCACCAGGTCTTATTTGCTTCGCTCAGGATCTCCGGTCTTCATTACTGCATCGAACTCTTAGTTAGGGCATGTGGATCTAGTTCCCTGACCAAGGATCGAACCTGAGCCCCCTACATTGGGAGTTCAGAGTCTTAGAACTTCCTCTTATTTACACTTGTGAAGGTTATGACAGATCTTTGAGTTGGAGGAGTTAGATTTGATATAAGAAACTATAGTGTAGTTTTCATATTTAGTTACTTATAAATAAGCTTAGTAAATTCTTTAGTCTTCTCATAAACATAAAATCTCATGGCCAACATATCAAAAAATGTTTCAAGATGAAAATATAGTGAAATAAAAAGAATTGAAAATTTAACACTTTTTCTTGATTTAAAAAATTTTAATTGGAGGATAATTGCTTTACAATATTGTATTGATTTCTGCCGTATATCAACATGAGTCAGCCATAAGTATACATATGGGTTGTTTGTTTTAAAGTCACTGTTGAATTTGTTCCAATATTGTTTCTGTTTTCTGTTTTGGTTTTTTGGCCAGTGAGGCATGTGGGATCTTAGCTCCTGCCTCTGCATTTAGGAGTGAAGTCTTAACCAGTGGACTGCTAGAGAAGTCCCTTTGAGAAAAAATTTAATATAAGCATAACAAACAGGAGAATGCATGATTGGTAAATGAATTTTAATTTTAATGAATTTTCTAAAGTGAATATACCATCACCCAATCAAGGAACAGAACATTAACAGGATCCCAGAAATTTCCCCTCATGCCTCTTCTAGTACTACCTCTGACCTCTTCCTGAGAGGTAAACACTATCTTATCTTCTAATAACCCAGATGAATTTTTCTGGGGTTTTGACCTTCATTTAAGTGAAATCATTCAGTATGTACTCTTTTGTGGCTGGCATCTTTCGCTCAATGTTATATGTGGGATATTCATCCAAGTTGCTGAATATAGCAGCAGTTCATCCATTTTATTATTGTACAGTATATCACATGGGCTTCCCTTGTGGCTTAGCTGGTAAAGAATCTGCCTGCAATGCGGGACACCTGGGTTTGATCCCTGGGTTGGGAAGATCCCCTGGAGAAGGAAAAGCTACCCACTCCAGTATTCTGGCCTGGAGAATTCCATGGACTGTATAGTCCATGGGATCGCAAAGAGTTGGACACGACTGAGCAACTTTCACTTCACTTTCATATTACACAACTCTTTGGTGGAGGAATTATGTACCATTTGTGTAACTCTATTGGAGGAAGACTATCATAAGCTTCTCTGTAGTTTCCTTCAGACTTGGCTCATGTACCTTTTCCCCTTGCTGATTTTGCTTTATCTCTTCTGCATCCTTTCATAAGGATAACCAACAGCCACGAATATGACTAGAGGTTAATCCTATGAGTCCTCATAGTGAGTCATTGACTCTGGGGCTGGTTGTCTTGGAGACCTCTGATACAAATGGTGTCAGAAGTGGGATTCACTAGACCCACCTCTAACTCACTGAGCTTCAGCAATAGCATTGCTTCAGAAGAGGAAATGAAGATGAAGGGATGTGTTATGATGAAATTTTGTTCCTGGGTGATTGTGGAGTCATCCATGGTATGAAATAGCACTGAGTTGCCATCTGTTGTGAGAGGTAGAAGTTGTTGTTGTTTAGTTGATAAGTCGTATCCGACTCTTTGCGACTCAGTGGATTATAGCTTGCAGGCTCCTCTGTCCATGGTATTCTCCAGGCAAGAATACTGGAGTGGGTTGCCATTTCCTTCACCGAGGGATCTTCCTGACCCAGGGATCAAACCTGTGTCTCCTGTATTGGCAGCTGAATTCTTTTCCACTGAGCCATCAGGGAAGCCCTAGGTAAAAGTTACTTATGGAATATGAGTAATAGATCATTCCTAGGACAGCTGGCTCACTGGGTGCCCTGGCTGCTTTTGGCCATGCTGGCTAACGTGAGGAGGAAACATGCAGGCTGAGTGATGCTTCTAGTTTTTGTTTTCTCCTCCAGGAAGAGGAGAAAGGGCTCCTAAATTCCGTCTTCCCACTTGCATACCAGCCATGATTTTTCCTGAAAGCTATATTAATCTTGTAAGTGCTAAATTGACTTCTAGAAGTTTGAGTGAAATTTCAATGAGGAAAAAAAGAGTGGTATTTTAGTTGCTTTGTATCTTGTTACTCTTGCATATGGCTGTATGGTAAAATTGATATAAAATGTTAAGTGCTTTTAATTTCATAAATTCTAGAGGGATCATCCTTATAGGAAGAGCTGCAAAGTAGGGAGACTCAAATTCCTTGCTTTTTTTGCCACTGATGGATGGATTAAGATGAACTCTTTTGAGTATTGTAAACAGAACAAGTTTCCATGGGTGGTGATCTTTTCTTTTTTTTAGATTTTATTTTTTGACCTCTCATTTTGGCATTCAGGATCTTAGTTCCCTGACCAGGGATTGAACTCATGACCCTTGCAGTGGGAGTGCAGTGTCTTAACCACTGGACCACCAGGGAAGTCCCAATAAGAGATGATCTTTAACAATGATCATTGCCTATTGAAGTCCAAGGGAAAAAATGAGACAACATAAAAAGAGAGCCAATCTCCACATAAAGATGCACTTTTGGAGTTTTAAACAATTTTCAGTGAGTGTGTATATACTTGCTAGATGGGATGCTGCTGCTGCCGGATTCATGAATTGCTTAATAAAGCCACTCAAAGATTAAAAAAATTTTTTTCAGTTTTCTAAAGAAAGTAAAAATAAAAGTCACTCAGTCATGTCCAACTCTTTGGGACTCCATGGACTGTCCATGGAATTCTCCAGGCCAGAATACTGGAGTGGGTAGCCTTTGCCTTCTCCAGGGGATCTTCCCAACCCAGGGATTGAACCCAGGTCTCCCACACTGCAGGTGGATTCTTTACCAACTGAGCTATCAGGGAAGCCCATTTTTTAAGGAGCTCTTGTGAAATTGTATATCTGACAACTCTTATTTTTTTAAGTTTTATTTTATATTGGAGTATAGTTGATTAATGGGCTTCCCAGGTGGCACAGTGGTAAAGAACCCCCCTGCTGGTGCAGGAGATAAGAGTCGGGTTCGATCCTTGGCTTGGGAAGATCTCCTGGAGAAGGAAATACCTGCTCCAGTGTTTTTACCTGGGAAATTTCATGGACAGAGAAGCCTGGCAGGCTATAGTCCATAGGGTCATAAAGAGTCAGACACGACCGAACAAGCATACATATAACTGATTAATGATACTGTATTATTTTTAGGTATACAGCAAAGTGACTCAGTTATACATATACGTGTATCCATTCTTCAAGTTCTTTTCCCATTTAGATTCTTACAGAATATTGAGCAGAGTTGTCTGTGCTATACAGTCGGTCCTTGTCCTATGTCTGACAGCTCTCAGAGGCTGATGATTTTCTGGCCTGAGGTGCACATTTTGAGTGGATCAATTTGGACTCAAAGTTTGACAAGATAAAAAGAGCTTCGGAAAACCTTGCCTGTCACTTGGGCTTGGAACATGACTATCTGGCCCTGTAGTGTCTTTGCTGCTGCTGAAAAAAACATCTGCTGGTTTAAAAGAAATCCTGAATCAACAGATCCTAATTGCCTGGTCGTGTCTGTAAGTGAAAACCTGCTATGCGCTGTGCTGAAATGAAAGCAGGTATAGCTCAATAAATAGAACTCACACTCGAGGCCTGTTACAGATTTAGGGCAGCCCTCTGTGGGGGCCAGAGCTGTGACAACGCTGTGCATACTGGCTGGACCATCTGGGTCACTCACAGGTGCCCACAGGAAAGGGTTGATCCTCTAATAGGACTATCTATGTTTGAGCTCCCCACCAACTCTGTTTCTTTTCTTTCTTTTTCTTTGTAGATTTATTTTATTTGTTTTATTTTTTGGCTGCGATGGGTCTTTGTTTCTGTGCTTGGGATTTCTCCAGTTCCGGCAAGTGGGGACTGCTCTTCGTTGCGGTGCATGGGCTTCTCATTGCAGTGGCTTCTCTTGTCATAGAGCACAGTTCTTAGAGCACACTGGCTCTGGTAGTTGCAGTACACAACTCAGTAGTTGCAGCACAGAAGCTTAGTTGATCTGGAGCTTGGGGAATCTTCCCGGACCAGGGATCGAACAGATGTCCCTTGCATTGCAAGGTGGATTCTTCACTACTGGACCACCAGGCAAGCCCCTCAGCTCTGTGTTTCTAATGCTGAGTAACTGAATTCCTAACTTGGGTTTCCTGCCCCCAAACTGTGGGTTGGAAGAGGACATCACAAGGACTGTGACCCCTCCACCCACTCCTGACAGATCTGGCTCTTGACCCCTCTCTTGGGGATGTCTCATTTCTGTTGATTTGTGTTCAGTTTTCTGAATTAGATGCAGTTTGCAACAGTGGACCTGGAGAAGAAAGTGGCAGCCCACTCCAGTATTCTTGCCTGGAATATCCCATGGGCAGAGGAGCCTGGCAGGCTACAGTCCACGGGGTCGCAAAGAGTCAGACATGACTTACCAACAGAACAACAACAACTATTTGGATTTTCTTTTCTTTCTTTTTAAAGATTTTTTTTTGCCATACATTGACATGAGTCAGCCACAGGTGTACATGTATGGCAAAACCAACACAGTATTGTAAAGCAAAATAAAGTCAAAATAAAAATAAAAAAAAGATTTTTTTTTTTAATGTGGACCATTTCTAAAGTTTTTTTTGAATTTTGTTACAATATTGCCTCTGTTCCATGTTTTGCCTTCTGGCTGCGAAGCTTGTGGGATCCCAGCTCCCCATCCAGGGATTGGACCTGCACCCCTACATTGGAAGGTGTAGTGCTAACCACTGGACCACTAGGGAAGTCCCACTTGGATTTTGTTTTGAACTGTGGCAGCAGGCTTTTGTTCTGGGGCAAAAATCTGAGTTTGCAGTCCATTTCTGAGTCAGACTGGCAAATAACCCAAGGGAGAAAGTCGCTGTGGTTCATCAGCGGCAATTTACCACACTTGCAAGAACTTCCAGATCTTACCTGTTGTTCTCAAGGCCTTTCCCCCAGTAGGATTTTGTCTCCTATGTATTAAATATCTGGATACCATGGGAGTTGTAACTCTGGTTTTCTGAGATTTTGGTTTAGCTATTTAGTCTCCTACCCAGCCGAGTTTTGCAATTTAGCAAATGTCTTAAGTAGGAGGTCCGTTTCTTTTCTATTTTTGTATTTATTTATTTATTTGGCTGCAATGGGTCTTAGCTGCATCCTTCAGGATCTTTTGTTGCAGTGTGGGTATAGTTGCTCCACAGCATGTGGAATTTTAGTTCCCTGACCAGGGATGGAACCCACATCCTCTGCATTGCAAGGTGGATTCTTAACCCACTGGACCACCTGGGAAGTCCTCAGAAGTCAGTTTCTTGAAGCCCCTCAAATCTCTGGTTGATCCTTCCACCCTCAACACAACTTCTGAAAGTTCTGCTGGCTTCACTATGTCTCAGAAGTGGCCCCATGCCTGGACCAAGCCCAGATTCTTTGGACCATACCCAGGATTTGCAGAGGACTCTGGAGAGACACAAGGATCCTCAGCATTTGTTTGAAAATTCTTCCCTCTCTGGAATTTTATTTCCTTCAACCTTTTTGCTTTCACAGCTCTCTGATATCTTTAAGATAAGATTGTAGTAATTGATCTGGCTTTTCTACTTGTTCTGAGCAGAAGCACTGGGTTGCTTCATACTCAGTTCAGTTCAGTTCAGTCACTCAGTCGTGTCTGACTCTTTGCAACCCCATGGACTGCAGTGCGCCAGACCTCCCTGTCCATCAGCAACTCCCAGAGTTTACTCAAACTCATGTCCATTGAGTCAGTGATGCCATCCAACCATCTCATCCTCTGTCGTCCCCTTCTCCTCCTGCCTTTAATCTTTCCCAGCATCAGGGTCTTTTCAAATGAGTCCTTCACATCAGGTGGCCAAAGTTTTGGAGTTTCAGCTTCAGCATCAGTTCTTCCAATGAATATTCAGGACTGATTTCCTTTAGGATGGACTGGTTGGATCTCCTTGCTGTCCAAGGGACTCTGAAGAGTCTTCTCCAACACCACAGATCAAAATCACCACTTCTTTGGCACTCAGCTTTCTTGATAGCTTCATACTACCCCATCCTATCCAAACATCAATGTCTTCTGTTTTTTCCTGTTTAAATCAAGTTTCTTGTGTGACTTCTCTGGTGGTCCAGTGGTTAAGACTCCCAACACAGGGGGCCCAGGTTCAGTTCCTGGTCAGGGAACTAGATCCCACATGCTGCAAAGAAGATTGAAAATCCCACGTGCCACAACCAAGACCCAGTGCAGCCAAATAAATAAATATTTTAAAAGCATCAACTTCACTGTGGTATAATTTACATACAATAAAATGTACCACTCTAAGTGTACAGGTCAATGTGTTTTGACCAGTGTATGTCTGACCTATGCAACCATCATTACAATCAAGATATACATCTCCACCACCCCCAATATATTCTGTCGGGCTTTCCCAGTGGCTCAGAGACAAAGAATCCACCTGCACTGCAGGAGATGCAAGAGACTGGGGTTTGATCCTCAGGTTGGGGAGATCCTCGGGAGGAGAAAATGGCAACCCACTCCAGTATTATTGGAAAATCCCATGGACAGAGGAGCCTGCCAGGCTACAGTCCACAGAGTCACAAAGGGTCAGACAGGACTGAGCTAATGAGCATAATATGTTTTGTCACGTTCCTTTGTAGTCAATTCCACCTCCTTCCCCAGTCACAGGCAATTAGGCAACCATCGACCTGCTTTCTGTCCCTACAGAGTGACTTTTCTAGAATTTCACATAAATGGAATCATACAGTATGTACCCTCTTGTGCCTGGCTTATTTACTCAGCAAAATGTTTTTTGAGATACATCTTTGGTATTGTATCAGTTGTCCATTCTTGAGCAGAATTCTGTTAAATGATATCACTGTTCATTGCTGAACAGTGTTCCATTCTGTGAATATACCATAATTGGCTTATCTATTCACTGGGTTGTTTCTGACTTTTATTATGAATAAATCTGCTACGAACATCATGTATAAGTCTTTGTGGGGATGTACATTTTCACTTCACTTGGATAAATACTTAGACGTGAAACTGTTGAGTTGTATGGTAAGTATAGGTTTAACATTATAAAAAATTGTTGAATTGTCTTCCAAAGGAGTTTTAACATTTGACATTCCTGCCAGCAATATATGAGAGGTTCAGTTGCTCTTCATCATCAGTCTCTTAAATTTTAACAATTTGAGTGAGTATGTAGTGATATCTCACTGTGGTTTTGTGTTTCCCTAGTGACTAATCTTGTTGAACATTTTTTCAAGTGTTCACAGACCATTATTTTCTTTAAATTATTTATTCATTTATTTTTGGCTGTGTTAGGCCTTTGTTGCCGCATAGACTTTTTCTCTAGTTGTGGTGAATGGGGGCTAGTCTCTAGTTGTGGTGGGTGGGCTTCTCATTGCAGTGGCTTCTTTTGTTATGGAGCTTCTGCTCTAGGCACGCAGGCTTCAGCATTTGTGGCATGTAGCTCAGTAGTTGTGGTGCTCAATAGGTGTGGGCTTAGTTGCTCCACGGTACGTGGGATCTTCCTGGACCAGAGATGGAACCCGTGTCCCCTGCATTGGCAGGTGGATTCTTTACCTTTGGACCAGCGCCATCTAATTTATCGCAACTTTTGTAATAAGTTCTTTGTCAATACACGCTACCTCAGTTAGATGTCCCCACACTTTCTCCTTGAGAAAGGCTTCTTTCTTTCTGACCAAATCTTGAATAGGTGGAATTCATCAAGGTCTTAGCAATCTAAGACTTCTCTCCTAGGAAATATATTTTTCAGAGATTTTCAGAATATAGACAGCATCACAGTTTATTCTCTAAGGTCTCACTTTTTAGGACTCACAGTTATCTGACCTCATCCCTGTAGGGAATGCAGAAAAAAATGTTTACATCCAGTCACTTCTGACAGCATCTTGGGATAGACTATTTAAACACTCATAATTAATTTGGATAATTAGTATGCCAAGAAAAAGATGTTTAGAGAGTTTCTTGGAGGCACTGTCATTGCTGCTAGAAATAACATAATAATTACAGCTCCAGAGAGATGAGGTCAGGAAAACCAAACCTATAATAAAGGGGTTCAGATTTTCCCTCCCATGACAAGTCTAGTGATCATTGGATTCAGCATCCCAGAACTGAAGTTACTTAAGTGAGTGGAGTTTTTATTTTGGACTTAGAAACTGCCTGGAAAAAAAAAGAAGTGAGTATTTGGAGATGAGAATCTACCCAAGATCTGGATAATAATACCTTTTCATGAGAACATGCAAGAGTCCCTGAGAGAGTCTGTGTGAAGGGCTGCTTTCTGATTATTGCAGAGAATATTCCTCTTATTCACTACCTCCAAAGTCATCTCTCTTCTTTCCCTGCGTTCTGTCCAAGTTTTTACCTCTGTCTGCGTTAGTTCTGTCCTTTGATTAAAGTGTCTTAGTCTGAGGAAAGTTCCTGAGCACAGGAACAAGGTGAATTAAATGTATAAAACATGAAAGTATTAAATTATTATAGTGCACAAACTATTTTATTTTGGTTTTGATATTTATTTATTTGGTTGCAGCATGTGAACTCTTAGCTGTGGCCTGCCGGCTTTATTTCCCTGACTACGGGTTGAACCTAGGCCCCCTACACTGGGATCAGGTGGAGTCTTAGCCACTGGACCCCAGGGAAGTCCCCACACTATCTTAAATCAATGTTTAG
Organism: Capra hircus; assembly: GCF_001704415.2. NCBI lineage: Eukaryota > Metazoa > Chordata > Mammalia > Artiodactyla > Bovidae > Capra > Capra hircus. Next base: position 50,433,761 of record NC_030825.1, on the reverse strand, counting down.
GCCTTGTTTCCACTGGACCTTGTCTGGATGAGACTGAATTGGGGAAACTCATTTATACTGAAAAGTTCTTTGAGTGCCCTGTATGAAGATTTTAAGACCTTGTCTAAATCTTTACTACAACTGGTGCACTAGGAAATTACATTGTTGTAGATTTTGATCTTCAAATTGAAATAATACAGCTTGGAATTAATGCTGGATCCAATTACAGAAGGCATCTACCAGTGAATATCCTCAGAGTTGGGTCTTCATTCCTAATAGCAAACTTGGATCCAAGACTTGATTTCTGAGATGTGATATTAGTCCTACCTGATGTGAACCCTGCCTTCAGCTCTGTGTTCCAGGGGAACATAAGAATATTGAAAGTAAATATGACAGATCAGGGCAGCGGCTAGCGCAGGGTCAGTGTTCACAAGAGCTTAATGATTTACTAAAGTCCCTCTGAACCTCAGGGTAAATAAAACTGTAGGGAGACATCTTCACGCTTTTTGCTCAAATACAGAGCCCATTCAGGAGTTATAAATAGGAAACTACAATACTCTACAGCTACAACACTAACCAGCTACAATACTCTCTTGGTCAGTGACACCTTTGGTGTGTGTGTGTGTCTGTTTCCTGGTCTTTCTGATTTTTTTTTTTTTTTTTGCCCTGAAATTTGTTTGCCTGTAAGATTGGGCTTCCCTGGTGGCTCAGTGGTAAAGAATCCACCTGCCAGTGCAGGAGACAGGAGTTCAATCTATGCGTTGGAGAGATCCCCTGGAGAAGGCAATGACAACCCACTCCAGTATTCTTGCCTGGAGAACCCATGGACAGAGGAGCCTGGCAGGCTAAAGTCCATGGGCTGGAAAAAGAGTAGGACATGATTAGTGAGCACACGCTGAACTTACCTTGCTTGTTGAATTTCCTATTTATAATTTTTTTCCTGAAACTTCTTTCTGAAGCATTGATATGTTTAACTATTTTTCATTCGTACCACACAAGTTTTTAAAAACCGCGGTATGAGATTTAAATTTTTTTAAATTTCCATCTCTTTTCTTTATTGTTTTATTTTATTTTTTTAAATATAAATTTATTTATATTAATTACTTAATTAATTTATGTTAATTACTTTACAATATTGTATTGGTTTTGCCATACATCAACCTGAATCCGCCACAGGTATACACGTGTTCCCCATTCTGAACCCCCCTCCCTCCTCCCTCCCAGTACCATCCCTCTGGGTCATCCCAGTACACCAGCCCCAAGCATCCAGTATCATGCATTGAACCTGGGCTGGTGACTCGTTTCATATATGATATTATACATGTTTCAATGCCATTCTCCCAAATCATCCCACCGTCTCCCTCTCCCACAGAGTCCAAAAGACTGTTCTATACATCTGTGTCTCTTTTGCTGTTTCGCATACAGGGTTATTGTTACCATCTTTCTAAATTCCATATATATGCATTAGTATACTGTATTGGTGTTTTTCTTTCTGACAAGCAACTCCTACAGCTCAATTCCAGAAAAATTTTTTTATTTTTAAACTATTTATTTATTTGACTACGCTGGGTCTTAGTTGAGGTGCATGGGATCTTTGGTCTTTTAGTTGTGGCAGGCAGGACCTAGTTCCCTGATCCCTGACCACTGATTGAACCTGGGCTCCCTGCATTAGGAGCATGGCATTTTAATCACTAGACTACCGGAAGTTCTCGTACCACACACTGTAATTCCTGTGTTAGATTTTAAGAAATTGGGTAGGTCAATCCACTTCATCATCGTTATTTTTCTTTTGTTATTTTTAAAGAATGACTTAGTTTTGTATGTTTGTTTGTTTGTATGTTTAGTTGATTGATGTTGAATTGAGTCTACACCTTTGAGGAAGTTTCAAATCTTGATGACATGTTATATCATCCCATCTAAGAACATCGAATTTAGTTCTGCTAATTCAAGATTTCTCTTATGCTATTTAATTTTCTTTACTTTTATATTTCCAGTACATTATTGACATAGTTTACTCCTAAATTTTTAAAGTGCTTATTCAATGTATATTTTAAAAAGTTTTGCACATTTGTATAATATTTGGATAAATTACTAGTGTATTGCTTCTAAAATATTTCAGTTTTATAGCAGCAGTTTCCTCTCTGTGATCTATTTAAAGTCAGCCTTTGACACAGGGGTTTGTAAAGAAAAGAGAAAGAGAGAGAAAAGATAAAATTTAAACAAAGAAGAAAGAAATTAAGAAATTTCAGTTGAATGTAACACATAAAATAATCTGTCTTCTGAAGAAGAATAATTTTTTCCTGCAATTTTATTGAAAAAATTGGAAAAATATTGAATAGCTGTGTGCCTGGGGCTTCCTAGGTGGTGCAGTGGTAAAGAACTCATCTGCCAATGCAAAAGACACAGGTTCAATCCCTGTGTCAAGAAGATCCTCTTGAGTAGGAAATGGCAACCCACTCCAATATTCTTGCCTGGAAAATTCCATGGACAGAGGAGCCTGATGGGCTAGTCTATGGGGTCACAAAGAGTCAGACACGACTGAGCACACACATGCTGTGTACCTGTGCTCATGTTATTCTTGTTTCCTAATGAAATGAGATTGCTTCCAGTGTTCATTATCATATGAATCATATGTACTCTTGGAATACACCTTTGTTATGTTGTCTTAATATTATTAAGATATACTGCTTGGGAATTCCCTGGTGGTCAAGAGGTTAGGGGTCCATGCTTCCATTGAAAGGGGTATGAGTTTGATCCCTAGTTGGCAAACTAAGATCCCACAAGTCACAGGTGGGGCCCAAAAAAGAAAAAGATATATTGCTCAATTCAGCTTAGGTCCTTGATTCAAAAGTTTTCAAAAATTGAATTGGTATATAGAAAGATAATATTGGACAGAGAGTATTTGATCCAGTCGAGTGCAACATAAGACACCCAAACACCTGTTTCTTGAAAATGCTATACTTTTGCATAAACAAAACAAACAAAACCCCCCAAAATCAAGCAAGGATATGCAGTTTTGAATAATACAACCAGTGAGTTTAATGTACTTTTTTAAACTCTTAAGTAGAGAATGTGCATTTCATGTTAAGAAATCTATTAAAGGCCATGTTAAAATAACTTTTGAGATGAAAATAATGACACTATTCATTTGTTTATTCATTTATTCATGTAATAGTTATTATGGACCGCCTACTAGTGACAGATTGTTCTAGAGCCTAGATATGGGTGGAAAACAAGGGAGACAAATCCCTACTTTCATAGCTCTCATGTTTCCATTGGAGGAAATTGTCTTCCTTCAATAGACATTAGATAATCCAATGAAATAATTTCAGGTGTTATAAGTATTATGAGGGTCATACTGGGTAATTAAGAGAAACAAAGTTTAGGGATGGATTTTCTTTTTTCTTTTTTGGCCTCACGTGCTGCGAAGTTTTGGGGAACTTAGTCCCCTGACCGGTTTGAACCTGACCAGGGATTGAACCTGATCCCAAGCACTGGACTGCCAGGGAATTCCTCATGGATGGATTTTTATGCATGACATTAGAATAGGATTTCCAGAAAGGACATTTTAAAGAAATTCTGGTGGGAAATGTACTTCACTTGACTTGAAGAAATTCATACGTGTCTTCTGTTTCTCCCCAGGTTCCATGTATCTGAGCATAACCATCATACCCCAGCCAAGGAAGGAATGATTTCTGTTGATGGGGCAATAGGGACGGTGATCCTCGCTCAGGCTGGAATAGGGACTGCGGGGAATGTCTCACTCCTTTGTCATTATATCTGCTCTCTTTTTAAGAGGCATGGATTGAGACCAATTGAGCAAATAATCAACCATCTTGCTTTAGCCAATACTTTGACCTTAATCTGTGGAGCAATCCCTCCAACATTGGCAGCCTTTGAGATGAAGTATTTCCTAAGTGACATCGGATGTAAACTTGTCTTTTATTTTCACAGAGTGGCCTGGGGAACCTCTCTCAGCGTCACCTGCCTTTTGGGTGGCTTTCAGGCCTTAAGTATTAACCCCCCGAACTCCAAGTGGGCAGAACTCAAGTTCAAATCCCAGAAGTATATTACTACTCCATGTATCCTGAGCTGGATGTTTCACTTGCTGGTCAATGTCATAGTTCCCATGAGAATGACTGGACAGAAGAATGGCAGAAATGTCAGTGTGAAATCAAATCTTGGCCATTGCTCTTGTCTGTCCATTAACGCAATTACAGAATCAATCTGTTCAGTGATTTTCTCCTCTGTTGATGTTGTTTGTTTGGGATTCATGATATGGGTCAGTGGATCCATGATACTTTTCCTTCACAGGCACAAACAGCAAGTCCAACACATTCACAGCACTAGGCAACCCTCCCCAACATCCCCTGAGACCAGAGCCACAAAATCTATCATGTTACTTGTGAGCGCTTTTGTCATATTTTATTTTCTCTCTTCTGCCTTTGAGATGTATGCTTATCTTTTTGACAATCCACAGTTGTGGCTTGTGAACACCAGTGTGGTCCTAGCATCTAGTTTTCCAACCCTCAGCCCCTTTTTGCTCTTAAAGAGTAACACCCATGTCTCTAGCCTCTGCTCTTCCTGCTGAGGAAGTTGTAGAACTTAACTCAGTTGCTGACAGCATTATACTGTTTTCATTCATCCATTCGTTGCCTCGTTCTATGAAGTACCTTCTCTGTATCATTCATGTTTTAGACACAGTAGTGGGCTGCTGCTGCTGCTGCTGCTGCTGCTGCTGCGTTGCTTCAGTCGTGTCCGAATCTGTGCGACCTCACAGACGGCAGCCCACCAGGCTCCTCTATCCCTGGGATTCTCCAGGCAAGAATACTGGAGTGGGTTGCCATTTCCTTCTCCACAGTAGTGGGCAGCAAGGGTATATGTGCCAATAAAGTCTGTAGGCGAATCTTGACATCAAACAAGCAATTATATGAATACTTATGTAATTTCAGATATACAGGTTTCTGCCATGAGGAGCTTGCGGTAGTATGTTTCAGGATTTTGGAAGGCTTCCCTTTGCATCGGCAGTTTAGGCTACTTCCTGAATATTCTGGAGGATGTTCTAGGCAAATGGAAAATTATGTTGGAACACCATTTGCAAGAAGGAACACAGGACAAAGAATAAAGAATTCCCTGATGGTCCAGTGGTTAAGAATCCACTTTCCAATGCAGGAGATGCAGGCTGGATCCTGGTTAGGGAACTAAGATCCCATATGTTGTTGTTTGGTTACTAAGTCATGTCCCACTCTTTGCAACCCCATGGGCAGCAGCACGCCAGGCTTCCCTGTCCTTCCCAGAGTTTGCTCAGATTCATGTCCTTTGAGTCAGTGATACTATCTAACCATCTCATCCTCTACCATCCCCTTCTCCTTTTGCCTTCAATTTTTCCCAGCATCAGGGTCTTTTCCAGTGAGTTGGCTCTTCGCATCAGGTGGTCAGAGTATCGGAGCTTCAGCTTTGGCATCAGTCCTTCTGATGAATATTCAGGGTTTATTTCCTTTAGTATTGACTGGTTTGATCTTACAGTCCAAGGGACTCTCAAGAGTCTTCTCCAGGACTACAATTTAAAAGCATCCATTCTTCAGTGCTCAGCTTTCTTTATGGTCCAACTTTCACATCCATACATGACTACTGGAAAAACCACAGCTTTGACTATACAGACATATGTCCCATATGCTTCAGGGCGACTAAGCCCATGAGCCACAACTATAGAGAAGCCCACAAGCCACAGTGAAGACCTTGCTCTCCACAACAAAAGATCCTGTGTCCTGCAACTAATAACTGATGCAGCCAAAAATAGATAAATAAATTTGCTGTTGTTTACTGGCTGAGTAGTTTCTGTCTCTGCAACCCCATGGACTGTGGCCCGCCAGGCTCCTCTGTCCATTGGATTCTCCAGGCAAGAATACTGGAGTGGGTTGCGTTTTTCTCCTCCAGGGTATCTTTCTGATCCAGTGATCGAATCCGAGTCTCTTGTGTCTCCTGCATTGGCAGGCATTGGCAGGGGGTTCCTTTACTGCTGAGCCACCAGGGAAGCCCAAATAAATACATAAATATTTATTTATTTATTTTAAATTTTTATTTTTACTTTATTTTGCTTTACAATACTGTATTGGTTTTGCCATACTTTGACATGAATCAGCCACGGGTGTTTAAAAGAAGAACACGCAAAGAACTGAAAGAAATTCCAAGTGCCTCATGTGCAAAGAACAAGAGAATTTGACATGAGCTGAAGTTATTGAGTCGGGGTCAGATAATAATTTGCCAGGCTTATAGATTATGTTAAGAACACGTACCATGGATCCCAATAGTAGTTCTAGGCTTTAATCAAGAAGATAAAAAGATTAATTTTTTTTTCTCATCAAGGAGAAAGAAGGCATTTAAGGACTTCTCCAGTTTGCCTCACATAAGCATAACTTACTGAATGGAGCAGGAGTAAATTTGGGAAAAAGAATGAGGAGACTTTTGAGATAAACCGGATGAGAGAGGATGATGATTCCGATAAAGCTGATGAAAATCAACATGCAGAAGAACAGAGACTTGAGAACGTTACCTTAAAAGGAATGGAATTTGGTGACTGTGTCATAAGGGGTGGTTTAAGGCTGATGTGGGCATTGAAGCTCAATTCTCTTAAGACTCGAGCAACCAGATTGGCTGTGGTGGTGTTTCTTGATATTGAGAAACCGGGGAATTTGTACTCTGGGTGTAAAGATAGTGTGCATTCTTTTTTGTACATAGAATGTGTTATGTCTCTAAGGTGTCTGTATTATCACATGTCTAGTCATAGATCACATACATGTGCATATGAATAGGGCTGCCAACAACATATGTTGGTGATAGAAGTTTTTGTTATTGTTATTTAGTCACTAGTAGTGTCTGACTCTTTGCAACCTCATGGACTGTAGCCCACCAGGCTCGTCTGTCCATGGGATTTCCCAGGCAAGAATACTGGAGTGGGTTGCCATTTCCTCCTCCAGGGGATTTTCCCAGATCGGGGTTGAACTCACATCTCCTGCATTAGCAGGTGGATTCTTACCACTGAGCCACCTAGGAAGCCCAATAGGAGCTTCAGTAGTGTTGAAATAAGAGAAAAGAAAAATTGAGGGTGGAGAGAACAGGCCTGAGACCTAGTAACAAGTGGGGCTTCCCTGGCAGCTCAGAATCTGCCTACAAAGTGGGAAATCTGGGTTTGATGCCTGGGTCAGGAGAAGGGAATGACTACCCAACTCCAGTATTCTTGCCTGAGAATTCCTTGGACAGAGGAGCCTGGCAGGCTACAGTCCATGGGGTCGTGAAGTGGACAGGGCTGAGCAACTGACACACACACACACATGCTAGTAACAAGTAAGCGTCATCTGAAGATCAGGCACTTTCCGGTAGCCCAGGAGTTAAGACTCTGCCCACCAATGCAGGGAGCACAGATCCCATCCCTAGTCAGAGAACTGAGGTCCCAGAACTGAGGTCCCATGTGCTGCAGGGTGTAGCCAAAAATAAAGAAAAAAAAAGATCAGATAGAGAAGGTGGAGCTCACTTTCAGTTCCTTCTTTCATTTATTCATTCATTTTATCCAGAATATTCAATGATTCCTTACTGTATGTCAGTCACTTTTATAGGTGATATTGGATATAGTAATGCATATGACAAGAAAAAACAACAGTCCTTATGGAATGTACATTCTACTGGAATTGACTGAAAATGTTATATAAACAGGTAACTGAAAGACTGTAGTATTTCAGTTCGTGCTTAAGTGCTCTGTTGAAAAGTATTGGATAGGAGAGGGAGAAGGAACGCCCCGAGTGATTCAGCTTTTAAACAATATTTATTTGTTTACTTGCTGGGTCTTATTTCAGCACGAGGGATCTTCAGTCTTCATTACAGCATTCAAACTCTTAGTTGTGGCATGTGATCATAGTTCACTATTGGTCATAGAACTGCTACTGCTGCTGCTAAGTCGCTTCAGTCGCGTCCATCTCTGTGCGACCCCATAGACAGCAGCCCACCAGGCTCCTCTGTCCCTGGGATTCTCCAGGCAAGAACACTGGAGTGGGTTGCCATTTCCTTCTCCAGTGCAGGAAAGTGAAAAGTGAAAGTGAAGTCGCTCAGTCGTGTCTGACTCTTCGCGACCCCATGGACTGCAGCCTACCAGGCTCCTCTGCCTATGGAGTTTTCCAGGCAAGAGTACTGGAGTGAGTTTTGCCATTTCCTTCTCCATGATCATAGAACAATAGTTCTCTATTGTTGAGTTGCTCAGTTGTGTCCGACTCTTTTCACCAGGCTTTCCTGTCCTTCACTGTCTCCCAGAGTTTGCTCAAATTCACATCCATTGAGTCAGTGATGCCATCCAACCATCTCATCCTCTGTCCCTTCCTTCTTCTCTTGCCCTCAATCATTCCAAACATCAGAGTCTTTTCCAATGAGTCGGCTCTTCACATCAGGTGGTCAAAGTATTGGAGTCTCAGCTGCAGCATCAGTCCTTCCAATGAATATTCAAGGATCAAACCCAGGCTCCCTGCACTGGGAGTGCAGAGTCTTAGTCAGTGGACTACCAGGGAAGTCCTGGGGATTCAGTTCTAAATACTCTGGTCAGGAGGTCCCTCCCTGAAACTGTGGTTTTGAAGAGTGCGGAATGACTTGAGGAAGGAAGTAATGTGTATAATCCATGGCAAGGATGTAAAGGGTGGAGGGAAGAGGTAGAGGGGAGAGTGAAGAAGGACCATTATTGGTGTGTTGAAGGGCTAGCAAGGTGACCAGGGTGGCTGCAGGGAGACAAGAATGAGCAAGTGGCAGGAGTTAAAGGGCCAGCTAATGTGTAATGCTGTAGGTAGTGTAACTGTTTTGACTTTTATCCTAAAAGAGAAAGGAAACCATCAGAGGGTTTTGAGTAGAGGAATGTGATGATCTGATTTTTAAACAAATGATGATGGTGTTTTTTTCCCCGTATTCTTACAACTGCAGTTTTATTATAGTGAATGTAACTCTGGAACTGCCAAATGGAAGATACATGTGGTGTAAAGTATGTGCCTGTGAGGCATACCCAGAGCTCCCATGCTTCCATTATTTTATTTATTTTATTTTTGGCTGCTTGCTTCTCGTTGCAACGACTTCTCTTGTTGCAGAGCATGGGCTCAGTAGCTGCAGCTCCTGGGCTCTAGAGCATAGGCTCAATAGTTGTGGTGCCTGGGCATGTGGTGCACATGCTCCTGAGCATGTGTAATCTTCCCGGATCAGGGATTGAGTCCATGTCTCCTGCATTGGCAGGCGAATTCTTTACCATTGAGCCACCAGGGAAGCCACTATTTTTATTTTACTATTATTTAAAGTATATATATAGTTAATGGCTGCACCAGTCTTAGCTGCAGCACACAGGATCGTTGATAGTTGCGTTGCACAGGTGGGATCAATTTAGTTGCATTCAGACTCCTAGCTGTGGCATGTGGGATCTAATTCCTTGACCAGGGGTGGAACCCGGGGCCCCTGAATTGGGGGCTTGCAGTCTTAGCCACAGGACCACCAAGGGGAGTCCCAGTTGTGCTTGGTTTTATACCGTATCAATTTAGCTAAGTTAGACCATGGTTCCAAGAGCTCCCTTCCTGAATGGTTAGGCTTGGTCAGGGGCATGTTGTGGCATATTTACAAGCTGGAAGAGAAGCAGTGCCATATGTCCGGAAGGGCAGTGCTCCACGTTGCTGATCATCTGCTGGCTCGCCCTGCTGGCTCATGCCAGGTGCCCTCCTTCAGCTCCTGCTAATGCTAGGCCAGCTGTATGCTGTCCACGGCAGGGTGCCGACCTCCTCAGGTCACTCACGTTGTAGAACTTGGAGGTTGTGAGACCCGAGCCAGGTTCCACTTTGTCTTCACCCCTTCCTACTTGACATCCAGCGTTCACAACCTGATGGCCGTCCACCCGCCCTCCACTCCCTCCCCACAGTAACCTCAGCCCACCGCTAGAGGCAGCAGCATCCTGTTCTCACCAGCACCAGCTCTTGCAACTTCAAAAGGTGTGATTCTTTAAAAAAATTTTTTTTGTTACCATCTTTCTAAATTCCATATATATGCGTTAGTATACTGTATTGATGTTTTTCTTTCTGGCTTACTTCACTCTGTATAATCGGCTCTAGTTTCATCCACCTCATTAGAACTGATTCAAATGTATTCTTTTTAACGGCTGAGTAATACTCCATTGTGTATATGTACCACAGCTTTCTTATCCATTCATCTGCTGATGGACATCTAGGTTGCTTCCATGTCCTGGCTATTATAAACAGTGCTGTGATGAACATTGGTGGATTCATGTTGATGTGTGGCAAAACCAATACAGTATTGTAAAGTAAAAAAAAAGAATAAAAAAATTTTTTTTTTGCAGGAGGGCACCCTGAGGGGCATGTGGAATCTCACTTCCCTGGCCAGGGATCAAACCTGCACCTGCTTGCTATGGAGGCACAGAGTCCTAATTACCAGACCTCCTTCTTTTAAAAATTAATTAAATTGGAGGATAGTTGCTTTACAATGTTGTGTTAGTTTCTGCTGTAAAACAAAATCAATCAGCTCTAAGTATACATATATCCCCTCCCTTTTGAGTCTCCCTCCCACGTCTCCTGTGCTTCACAGCCCTCTCAGTCATCACAGAGCAACAAGCTGAGCTTTGTGCTATACAGCAGCTAACTGCTGGCTATCTGTTTTACACATGATCGTGTGTATGTGTCAAAGCTATTCTCTCAGTTCATCACACCTTCCCCTTTGCCCGCCGTGCCCACAAATCTGTTCTCTACATTCGTGTCTCTATTCCTGCCCTGCAAATAGGTTCATCTGTACCATTTCTTCTGGATTCTGCATATATGCGTTAATATATGATATTTGTTTTTCTCTTTCTGACTTCTCTCTGTATGACAGACTTGAGGTTCATCCACATTTTTACAAACAACCCAGTTTCGTTCCCTTTTATGGCTGAGTAATATTCCATAGTGTATACAGCTGCACCACATCTTCCTTGTCCATTCATCTGTCATTGGACATTTAACGTTGTTTCCATGCCTTGGCCACTGTAAACAGTTCTGAAATGAATATTGAGGTACACGTGCCCTTTTGGGTTTCCCAGGGTATGTGCCCAGCAGTGTAATTGCTGGGTCATATGGTAGTTCTATTTTTAGTTTTTTAAGGAACATCTACACTGTTCTCCACAGTAGCTGTATCAGTTTACATTCCCACCAACAGTGCAAGAGGGTTCCCTTTTCTCCATACCCTCTCCAGCATTTATTGTTTGTAGCTTTTTTTGATGATGGCCATTCCAATTGGTATGAGGTGATACCTCATTGTAGTTTTGATTTGCATTTATCTAATAATTTGTGATGCTGAGCATCTTTTCATGTGCCTTTTGGACATCTGTATGCCTTCTTTGGAGAGATGTCTATTTAGGTCTCCCACCCATTTTTTGATTGGGTTGTTTGTTTTTTTGATATTGAATTCCATGATCTGCCTGTACATTTTGGAGATTAATCCTTTGTCCGTTGCTTTGTTTGAAAATATTTTCTATCATTTTGAGGGTTGTCTTTTCATCTTGTTTATGGTTGCTTTTGCTGTGCAGAAGCTTTTAATTAGGTCCTGTTTGTGTTTTCATTTTCATTGTCCTAGGAGGTGGATCAGAAAAGATCTTGCTCTTGTTTATGTCAAAGAGTGTTTTCCCCTAAGAGTTTTATAGTGTCCAGTCTTACATTTAGGTTTTTGACCCTTTCTGAGTTTATTTTTGTATATGATGTTAAATGGTATTCTAATTTCATTCTTTTACATATAGCCATCCAGTTTTCCCAATACCACTTATTGAAGAGGCTTTTCTCCATTTATTAATATATTCCAATATATTCTTACCTCCTTTGTCATTTAGGTGACCATAGATGCATGGGTTTATCTCTGGGCTTTCTCTCCCATTCCACTGATTGATATGTCTATTTTTGTGCCAGTATCATACTCTTAATTACTGTAGCTTTGTAGTATAGTCTGAAGTCAGATAACCTGATTCCCCCAGCTCTGTTTTTTTGTTTCAAGATTGCTTTGACTAATCAAGGTTTTTTGTGTTTCCATACAAATTAAAAAAATTTTTTGTTCCAGTTCTGTGAAAAAAGCCATTGGTAATTTGATTGGGATTACATTGAATGTGTAGAGTATCTTGGGTAGTATAGTCAATTTTAACAATATTGATTCTTTCAATCCAAGAACATGGGATATCTTTCTATCTATTTTTGTCATCTTCCTAACCTGTGCAATAAGGCAAGTGAAGGATATAAAGGGAAATGAAAATGAAAAATGAACTTCATATATGTCTCAACTATGTTTATAGAAAACTCTAAGTAACTTATCCATCAGAGGGCAGACAGAATGAAAACCACAATCATGAAAACTAACCAAACTGATCACATGGACCACAACTTTGTCTAGCTCAATGAAACTATGAGCCATGCCGTGTAGGGCCACCTGAGATGGACAGGTCATGGCAGAGTTCTGACAAAATGTGGTCCACTGGAGAAGGGAATGGCAAACCACTTCAGTATTCTTGCCTTGAGAGCCCCATGAACAGTATGAAAAGGCAGAAAGGTATGATACTGAAAGATGAACTCCCCAGCTCAGTAGGTGCCCTATTGGGAAAAGAGTAGAGAAATAACTCCAGAAAGAATGAAGGAAGAGATGGAGCCAAAGCAAAAACAGCACCTAGTTGTGGATGTGATGGGTGATGGAAGTAAAGTCCAATGCTGTAAAGAGCAGTATTACATAGGAACCTGGAATGTTAGGTCCATGGATCAAGGCAGATTGGAAGTGGTCAAACAGGAGATGGTAAGAGTGAACATCGACATTTTAGAAATCAGTGAACTAAAATGGACTGGAATGGGTGAATTTAACTCAGATGACCATTATATATACTACTGTGGGCAAGAATCCCTTAGAATAAATGGTGTAGCCATCATAGTCAACAAAAGAATCCAAAATGCAGTACTTGGATACAATCTCAAAAATGACAGAATGATCTCTGTTTGTTTCCAAGGAAAACCATTCAATATCACAGTAATCCATGTCTATGCCCCAAACAGTAATGCTGAAGAAGCTGAAGTTGAACAGTTCTATGAAGACCTACAAGACCTTTAAGATTAATGCCCAAAAAAGATGTCCTCTTCATTATAGGGGACTGGAATGCAAAAGTAGGAAGTCAAGAGATACTTGGAGTTACAGGTAAATTTGGCCTTGAAGCACAAAATGAAGCAGGTCAAAGGCTAACAGAGTTTTGCCAAGAGAACACGCTGGTCATAGCAAATACCCTCTTTCAACTTCACAAGAGAAGACTCTACACATGGACATCACCAGATGGTCAATACTGAAATTAGACTGATTATATTCTTTGCAGCCAAAGATGGAGAAGCTCTATACAGTCAGCAAAAACAAGACTGGGAGCTGACTGTGGCTCAGATCATGAACTCCTTATTGCCAAATTCAGACTTAAATTGAAGGCAAGAGGGAAAACCACTAGACCATTCAGGTATGACCTAAATCAAATCCCTTATGATTATTCAGTGGAAGTGACAAATAGATTCAAGGGATTAGATCTGATAGACAGAGTGCCTGAAGAACTACAGATGGAGGTTCGTGACATTGTACAGGAGGCAGTGATCAAGATCATCCCCAAGAAAAAGAAATGCAAAAAGGCAAAATGGTTGTCTGATAAAGCCTTACAGATAGGTGAGAAAAGAAGAGAAGCAAAAGGCAAAGGAGAAAAGGAAAGATATACCCATTTGAACGCAGAGTTCCAAAGAATAGCAAGGAGAGATAAGAAAGCCTTCTTCAGTGATCAGTGCAAAGAAACAGAGGAAAATAATGGAATGGGAAAGACTAGAGATCTCTTCAAGAAAATTAGAGATACCAAAGGAACATTTCATGCAAAGATGAGCACAATAAAGGACAGAAATGGTATGGACCTAACAAAAGCAGAAGATATTAAGAAGAGGTGGCAAGAATACACAGAAGAACTATATGAAATATATCTTCATGATCCAGATAACCACAATGGTGTGATCACTCACCTAGAGCCAGACTTCCTGGAATGTGAAGCCAAGTGGGCCTTAGGAAGCATACTATGAACAAAGCTAGTGGAGGTGATGGAATTCCAGTTGAACTATTTCAAATCCTAAAAGATGATGCTGTGAAAGTGCTGCACTCAAAATGCCAGTAGAAAACTCAGCAGTGGCCACAGGACTGGAAAAGGTCCATTTTCATTCCAATCCCAAAGAAAGGCAATGCCAAAAAATGTTCAAACTACCACACAATTGCACTCATCTCACACACTAGCAAAGTAATGCTCAAAATTCTCCAAGCCAAGCTTCAACAGTATGTGAACTGTGAAATTCCAGATGTTCAAGCTGGATTTAGGAAAGGCAGAGGAACCAGAGATCAAATTGCTAACATACAGTGGATCATCAAAAAAGCCAGAGAGTTCCAGAAAAACATCTGCTTTTGCTTTATTGACTATGCCAAAGCCTTTGACTGTGTGGATCACAAGAAACTGTGGAAAATTCTTCAAGAGATGGGAATACCAGACCACCTGACCTGCCTCCTGAGAAATCTGTATGCAGGTCAAGAAGCAACAGTTAGAACTGGACATGGAACAACAGACTGGTTCCAAATCAGGAAAGGAGTACATCAAGGCTATATATTGTCACCCTGCTTATTTAACTTATATGCAGAGGACATCATGAGAAATGCCGGGCTGGATGAAGCACAAGCTGGAATCAAGATTGCCGGGAGAAATATCAATAATCTCAGATATGCAGATGACAACACCCTTATGGCAGAAATCAAAGAACTAAAGAGCCTCTTGATGAAAGTGAAAGAGGAGAGTGAAAAAGTTGGCTTAAAGCTCAACATTCAGAAAACTAAGATCATGGCATCCAGTCCCATCACTTCATGGCAAATAGATGGGGAAACAATGGAAACAGTGACAGACTTTATTTTTTGGGCTCCAAAATCACTGCAGATGGTGACTGCAGCAATGAAATTAAAAGACTCTTGCTCCTTGGAAGAAGAGCTATGACCAACCTAGAAAGCATATTAAAAAGCAGAGACATTACTTTACCAATAAAAGTCCATCTAGTCAAGGCTATGGTTTTTCCAGTAGTCATGTATGGATGTGAGAGTTGGACTATAAAGAAAGCTGAGGGCCAAAGAATTGATGCTTTAGAACTGTGGTGGTGAAGAAGACTCTTGAGAGTCCCTTGGACTGCAAGGAGATCCAACTGATTTCCTAAAGGAAATCAGTTCTGAATGTTCATTGGAAGGACTGATGCTGAAGCTGAAACTCCAATAGTTTGGTCACCTGAAGAAAGAAAGAAATCAGGAAAAGACCCTGAGTCACTGGAAAAGACTCTGATGCCCGGAAAGATTGAAGGTGGGAGGAGAGGGGGACGACAGGGGATGAGATGGTTGGATGGCATCACTGACACGACGGACATGAGTTTGAGTAGGCTCTGGGAGTTCGTGATGGACAGGGAGGCCTGGTGTGCTGCAGTCCATGGGGTCATGAAGAGTTAGACATGACTGAGCGACTGAACTGAACTGAACTGAATTTATTAAAACAAACAAACAAACAAACTTCTAGATCTAACTGAATTTATGGCAAGGATATCAAAGATGTAGTCAATATATAAAAGTTCATTATATTTTATAGGCAGATTGTTTACAGTTTTTAGAGAAGAGTTAATTACAAATCTAAAATCTTATCAAAGAAAAAGAAAACTATAATACTGCCTCATATATGATTATAGATGGAAAAATTCTAAATCATATATTACCAAATGAACTTCAGCAGTACGAAAAAAATCACAGTATATTACAAGAATTGTTTAAAATTTACTTTTAAATTAAAACAAATCAAGGCACCAATAAACTTACATCAAGAAACAAACAGAAACAAATCAATACATCAATAAATTTAAGGTGAAAAATATAAGATTTCATCAATAGATAATAAAATGGTCTTGGACAAAATTCAGCAACCACTAGCAATTGAAGGAAATTATTTAGAAACAACAAGGAGAATTTATCTCCAAATAGAGTGAACATTATAGTAAATGATTAAGTACTGGGACATTTCTAAATTCAGAGAAATTGATGGCTGCAGTCCATCCTAAAGGAGATCAGTCCTGGGTGTTCATTGGAAGGACTGATGCTAAAGCTGAAACTCCAATACTTTGGCCCCATCATGTGAAGAGTTGACTCATTGGAAAAGACTCTGATGCTGGGAGGGTTTGGGGGCAGGAGGAGAAGGGGACGACAGAGGATGAGATGGCTGGATGGCATCACTGACTCAATGGACGGGAGTCTGAGTGAACTCTGGGAGTTGGTGATGGACAGGGAGGCCTGGCGTGCTGCGATTCATGGGGTTGCAAAGAGTTGGACATGACTGAGCAACCGAACTGAACTGAACATAACTGAAAGAATATATAATGTATGAACAGTTCTACTTTTCCATGTGTACAATTAAAGAAATTCCAGTTCACACAAACCAGTGGTCACAGACAAGCATATATCTGAAACTGAAAAACTGTTAAACCTGAACACTAAAAATTAAGAGGTTTAAATACATCATGGTATGTTCTTAGAAAAAAACTAGATCAAATAAGTGTTTAATTTTGTAGAAAGTATCATTTAAAGCACAAGCAGTTGACTGCAGAGGAAGGTATGAGCAACAGAGAAATACACCATGCATTTCCTTTCTCAACATAGGTCAGCACTTGCCACGGTTATCTGGACTGTCCATCTTGAGGGTCACTCTTCTTCAGTTATGGCAGCATTTTCAGTGGGTTCACATCCTGAAGATATTAGGTGTTGTGAATGAGGCTTCCTTAGTAAAGGTTAAGCAACAATAGGATAAACAAAGCTAAGCAAATTTTCTTTATTGTAGGCCTCTCAAGTCCTTGTATGATACTGAGCATTTTTTTCTTAGAAGGGATTTATTATTTAGACGTTCATAAGTGACCACAGAACATTTTCCTAGTACCATTAAATCTACTCTTCCCAGAGACATTCTTTTAGATAAGTTGGGTTAAGGCACTGGTTATCTATCTGTAATATTACAGACATGGTACTATTGTTAATCTCCTTCAGTGTGAACTTACACAGTGATTGAGTAGGAGGCAGTCTTTTTTCTCAGGAGTTGCATGATACACAGAGAGGTGAAATGTTACGATGGCTATGCATGCATGCTTATTCACTCAGTCACGTTCAACTCTTTATGACCACATGGACTGTGACCCCCCAGGCTCCTCTGTCCATGGAATTCTCCTGGCAAGAATACTGGAGTGAATTGCAGTTCCCTTCTCCAGGGATCTTCCCAACCCAGAGAATGAATCTGGACCTCTTGCATTGCAGGAAGGTTCTTTACTGTCTGAGCCACCAGGGAAGCCCCATGATGTCTAATGTCTATATTTATACTCAGATACTACAGTAAAAAATGTCAAAAATTATACAAAGCAAATAAGAGAACATATTAACAATCATTGATTCTAGAGAGGCCATTATATTATTCATTGCATTTTTATTTTATTTTTCCAAATAGATAGTGGTCTTTTCATTGTTAGTTTCTAATTTATCATGAATTTGGAGCAAAAAAAGCAGACAGTAACATGTCTGCTTTATGGATTATAAAAGAAAAAGCATTACAGTGCTCCCAGATTCTTTAAAAGCTTTCTCTCATAATCTCCACACTTATCAACTCTAGAGATTTCTTTCTCACATCAGTTTCTGGAAATGACTGCTTAATTTTAGAAGTGAAAGTTTATTTTACTAGACTTTATCCATAATTAAGTAAACAAAATGAAAGATAGTGGACAGTTTTTAAAAATTCCTTATATTCACAGGGTCTTCCTCTCACATGAATTTACTAATATCACTGAAAGTAATATTATTGAACACATTCTCTTCTAAAGGTCTTTTAAAATTAAAATTTCATCCTTAGAAAAGTATTATTAGGTAGGTACTATAATCACCCTAGATAGCATATTCAAAAGCAGAGACATTACTTTGCTGACTAAGGTCCGTCTAGTCAAGGCTATGGTTTTTTCCTGTGGTCATGTATGGATGTGAGAGTTGGTCTGTGAAGAAGGCTGAGCGCCGAAGAATTGATGCTTTTGAACTGTGGTGTTGGAGAAGACTCTTGAGAGTCCCTTGGACTGGAAGGAGATCCAACCAGTCCATTCTGAAGGAGATCAAACCTGGGATTTCTTTGGAGGGAATGATGCTGAAGCTGAAACTCCAGTACTTTGGCCACCTCATGCGAAGAGTTGACTCACTGGAAAAGACTCTGATGCTGGGAGGGATTGGGGGCAGGAGGAGAAGGGGACGACCGAGGATGGGATGGCTGGATGGCATCACGGACTCGATGGACGTGAGTCTGAGTGAACTCCAGGAGATGGTGATGGACAGGGAGGCCTGGCGTGCTGTGATTCATGGGGTCGCAAAGAGTCAGACATGACTGAGCGACTGAACTGAACTGAACTGAACTGAACTATAACCACCACTTTAAAACTGAGGCACAGAGGGGAAGAGTGTCTTGCCAATATCACATAGGCAGTGGTGGAATTATGAGAACTCTAGTAAAAATTTTGCCATGGCTAAAGTCTTCTCCCACATCTGTCACATTAACAGAATTGTTTTCTGTTGAAATGCTGTATAAAGTGTGGTCCATGTACTGATGCTGGTCCACAGATTGTTTGCTTCTGGTCTGCAATGAGTTAAGGTACAGACACTGAGAGCAAATATTTGTAGAGTTATTCACAGAAAGATGACAGGGCCAATTTTTGTCTGTTAAATCCAATAACAAAAAATTGGGGGAACTTCCCTGGTGGTCTAGCAGTTAAGAATCCATAAGGCAATGCAGGGTACATGGGTTCAATCCTGGTCCAGGAAGATTCCACATGCTGTGGGATAACTAAGCCTATGCGCCCCAACTACTGAGCCTGTGCTTTAGAACCCATGCTCTGTAAGAAGAGAAGTCACTGCAATGAGAAGCCCAGGCACCAAAACTAGAAAGAGTAGCCCCCTCTTGCTGCAACTAGAGAAAGCCCTCATGCAACAATGAAGACCCAGCACAACCCAAAATAAATATTTTTTTTAAATAGTAAAATAAATTGGGGGCTTTTGTTTTGTATGTTTGTTTGTCTTTCAGTTTTATTTATCTGGTAATCCAATTTCATTGTGCCTTTTAAAAGTACTGGTCAACAACAATTTTTGTGGGGAGGTGGTATCTTTCATCTTGGTTTGAAATGCACTGCAGCAGTATCATCCTCTAAAGTTAACCAAGACTGGGTGATGCTTTAATTTTTTCAGCTCTTTAAATCAATATATGTAGTATAAAACTATCTCTGTTAACTTTTAAGCATGAAGCAAAGGGGATTACCACATGTTCCCTAACAAGTAAAATTTTTCTTAATTATGAATTCTCTGTTATAAAAAGCATTTTCTAAAGGCCACTTTATCCTCTGTAGGGGCTTCCCCGGTAGCTCAGATGGTAAAGAATCCACTTGCAATGCAGGAGTTGTGGGTCAGGAAGATCCCCTGGAAAGCAAATGGTAACCCACTCCAGTATTTTTCCCTGGGAAATCCCATGGACAGAGGAGCCTGGCAGGCTAGTCCATGGGGTCACAGAAGAGTCAGACACAAGTTAGCAACCAATCAATATCCTCTTTACATTATGCATAGCGATTCCTCACTAATGTGATTTCTCTGATGTAAAGTGAGTTGATCACTACAAATAAAAGCCTTCCCACATTCTTTACATTTATAGGGTTTCTCACCAGTATGAATTCTGTGATGTCGTGTAAGTTCTGATTTAACACTAAAGGCTTTCCCACATTCTTTACATTTATAGGGTTTTTCACCGGTATGAATTGTGTGATGTCGAGTAAGTTCTGCTTGAAGACGGAAGGCACCCCCACATTCTTTACACCCATAAGGTTTCTCACCAGTATGAAGTCTAAAATGTTGAGTAAGATGATACCAGCGACTAAAGGTCTTTCCACATTCCTTACATTCATATGGAATCTCACCAGTGCGAATTCTTTGATGTAAGGTAAGTTGATAACTACAAATAAAAGCATTCCCACATTTGTCACATATGTAGGGTTTCTCCCCAGTGTGGATTCTGTGATGTTGAGTAAGATGATAGTGCCGACTAAAGGTCTTCCCACATTCGTTACATTCATAAGGTTTCTCACCAGTATGAATTCTCTGATGTTGAATAAGATGATTGCTACAGATAAAGGCTTTCCCACATTCCTGACATTTATAGGGCTTTTCACCGGTATGAATTCTGTGATGCTGAGTGAGTTCTGTTTGAAAGCGAAAGGCCTTTCCACATTCTTTACATACATAGGGTTTTTCACCGGTATGAATTTTATAATGTTGAGTAAGATTGTAGCGACGACTGAAAATCTTTCCACATTCTTTGCACTCATAGGTGTTGTCATTGGTGTGAATTCGCTGGTGTGAAATAAGTTGACTGCTACGAACAAAGGCCTTCCCACATTCCTTGCATTCATAGGGTTTTTCACAAGTATGAATTCTGTGATGTCTGGTAAGTTCTGCTTGAAGGCGAAAGGCCTTCCCACATTCTTTACATCCATAGGGCTTCTCACCAGTATGAATTCTGTAATGTTGAGTAAGATGATAGCGACTACCGAAGGTTTTCCCACATTCCTTACATTCATAGGGAATCTCACCAGTATGAACCCTCAGATGTAAAGTTAGCTGATAGCCACAAATAAAGGCCTTCCCACAGTCCTTACATTCATAGGGCTTCTCTCCAGTATGAATTCTACAATGCCGAGTCAGTTCTGTTTGGAGACGAAAGGTTTTTCCACATTCTTTACATTCGTAGGGTTTCTCACCAGCATGAATTCTATGATGTCGAGTAAGTTCTGCGTGGAAACTAAAGGACTTATCACAATCTTTACATTCATAGGGTTTGTCACCAGTATGAATTTTCTGATGTTGAACAAGGTATGAGCCATGACTGGAGGCCTTCCCACAGTCATTACATTTATAAGGTTTTACACCAGTATGAATTTTCTGATGTTGACTAATATGTCGTTGTACCCTAAAGGTCTTTCCACAAATTTTACATTCATAAGGCCTCTCACCAGTATGAATTCTTTGATGTTCAGTAAGCTGATAATGAAGTCTAAAGGCCTTCCCACATTCCTTACATTCATAAGGTCTCTTCCCAGCATGAATTGTCTGATGTACTCTAAGGTCTCGAACACGACTAAAGGTCTTCCCACATTCTTTGCACTCATAGGGTTTCACACCAGAATGTATTCTCTGATGTTCAGTAAGGTGATAATGAAGCCTAAAGGTCTTCCCACAATTGTTACATTCATGGGGTCTCTCCCCAGCATGAATTGTCTGATGTACTCTAAGGTCCCCCACACGACAAAAGGCTTTCCCACATTCCTTGCATTTATAGGGTCTCTCACCAGTATGAATTCTTATATGCTGAATAAGGTATGACTGTTGTCTAAAAGCCTTCCTACATTCCTTACATTCATATGACTTCTCTATAGCATGAATTTTCTCATGTAGAGGAAGAACTACATGTTTTTGGATTATCATTTGACTAGCACATCTCATTTGATGTCCTTCTTGTCTCTCAAACTCATGTTTACGCTGCAAATCATTTCTGAAAATGGTGTCTTCATGGATAGAAGCTTGACTTCCGTCCACTGTCTGCAACTGAAACAAATATATTCCACAAATATCCTTTTCTGGAAATAACTTCTTGGTGAAATACTTAGATTCCAAATCTGGAGGAAAAAAAGGAAACAAATGCTGTGATGTGATTTCTCTATGTTGGGGGTAGAATAAGGGATTGCATCTTATAGTCAAAATAAAAGACAAACTAAGAATAACACAGATTAGAAGTTGAGTTTTAGAGCAGAGGTCGGCAAACTTTTTCTGTAAAGAGCCAGATAGTAAAAATTTTGCCTTTATAGGACATATGGTCTTTGTGACAATTACCCAGCTCGGCTGTTATAAGCTCGAAGGGAGCCTTAGACAGTATATAACTGAATAAGTGTAGCTATGTTGTAATACCATATATGGTATATGGACAAAGAAATTTGAATTTCGTAAAATTTTTGTTTCACAAAATATTCTTACTTTGATTTTTTTTCAACCACTAAAAATGTAAAAACCAGTTTTAGCCTGTGAGCCATTCAAAAGTAGATGATAAGCTGTTTGTCTTCTGGATCCTGATTTAGAGAACTCTAAATTTTCACACAATCTGAAAGAAGGCAAAAGGCTTCAGAAAATGATGTGATGCTAAAAGAGGGTAAAATAAGTGATTGGATGAACAAGTTGAGTCAGTGGTCCCCCTACTTAGGATGAATGCAGGGGAGTTCCTTACGTATACTGCTTTTTGGGCAACAACCCAAACAAAGGAATGAAAATCTATAGGAACAACTTCTGAATGTCTTTATTTTTAATCTTTTTCATCAGATGATTCTGACGCAGATCACTTTGAGAATGTGTACATAATTTTTTCCCCAAAGGTTTCTCTTTAATCTCTTAGAATAAAATTCAGACAAATTACCACAGATAAAAACGTACCACCATATTGCCTTGCTTCTCTGTACAGGTCATCTTCTTTACTACAACATGTAGGAATCTATATCAATAGTACTTAAACTTGGGCACAGTCTTGCTTTCAAGTAAGTTGGAAATGTGTATAAAATGATTTTATGGAATGGAGAAAAGAACAGAAGTGTAAATATAGACGAGGACTTGGAAACATAGATAAAATTGTTGTCAATGGGGAAAAGAGAACGCAGTTCACTCTTTGAAATGGGAGGGAAATAGAAGAGAAGTGAAATAAGCAGCATGACAAACTAGGGTAAAAATGAAGTGCTTTTGGGGGCTCATGTTGGGGGATTTTAATGTTTTCCCAGAAATCAGGCCTTTTCCCCTGGGTCTTGGGCCTTTGAAAGGAGCCTTCATCTCAGGGCCATGTGTCTACCTGACCCAGAGGGTGTGATGGGATTCCCCTTGGCTGATCTGCCTTCACTCACCTGTGAACCAACTTCCTGTTCCTTCTCTCATTATCATCCAGGGCTCTTTCTCTTGCTCCAATAAAGTAATCATGTCTGGCTTAGGAGTGGAACATCCTGCTCACAAGAAAGAAATGCCACATGACTTACAACAAACAAAAACCTTAAGTTCAAAATGACTTAATTTAGACTTGGTTACATTTATATTAAACTCTAGGTCAAAGTGTGTGTGTGTGTGTGTGTGTGTGTGTGTGTGTGTGTGTGTGTGTGTGTGTGTGTGTGTATGCACTCAGTCCTGTCTGACTCTTTGTGACTCTATGGACTGTAGCCCCCAGGCTCCTCTGTCCGTGGAATTTTCCAGGCAAGAATGCCAGAGTGGGTTGCCATTTCCTACTCAAAGGGATCTTCCCGACCCATGGATCAAATCTACATCTCTTATGCCTCCTGCACCAGCAGGTGGATTCTTTAGCACTGTGCCACCTGGAAAGTCCTATATAGATAAAATTGAAAAAGCCATTGAAGAATATTCACATTTAGATGGATTGATGGTCATAGGACTAAAGAGGCCAAATAGGGGAGGGAAAAGGTCTGTTCTGCTTTTAAAGGCAGTATAGAAAGGCATTGAGGACACAGACTCTGGAGCCCTATGGTCTGGGTTCAAATACTCTGTCACTCACCAGCTGTTATTCTTTCCATGTGTTATGCTTTTATCAGTGTAAATGGGGCTTTTATTACCTTAGAGGACTCTTGTGAGAATTAAATGAATTAATATATATAAGAGCTTGCAAGGATGCCTAGCATGCAGTATTATTTTTGTTGCTGTTCTTATTTTAGTAAAAGAAAAATTTCTTGTTATTGTTTAGTCATTAAGTCATGTCTGACTCTTTTTCGACACCATGGACTGTAGCCCGCCAGGCTCCTCTGTCCATAGGATTTTCCAGTCAAGAATATTAGAGTGGGTTGCCATTTCTTTCTCCAGGGGATCTGCCCCATTAGGGATCAAACCCATGTCCCCTGAAACAGCAGAAGGATTCTCTACCACTGAGTCACCTGGGAAGCCCAAAAGAAAAATATTGTCTTCAAAAATACTTCCACTACCTCAGAATTCTTTCAATAGAAAATGTAAGATTCACAGACTAGAATTTTCAACCACAAAGTAGGTTAGAGAGAATATGTCTCTTCTAGGATGGGATGTGTTTACTTCAATTTTGAATGAATACTATTGGGGACTTCCCTGATGATCCAGTGGTTAGGACTCTGTGCTTTCACTGCAGGGTGGGGGGTGTGTTTGATCCCTGGATGGGGAACTAAGATCCTGCATGCCAAGTGGCACAACTGAAAAAAAAAAAAAGGAAATGAATATTGTTAATCCATCCAACACTATATAAACTGTAGAAGCTCCTCTGATGATCACGAAAACACAAAACTCTGAGACTACCTAATCTCTCTGCAGGTAGGCCAGACCTGAACACAGAAGAGCTCCAGGAATTCTGAGCATGCACATTATATGACACCTGGCTTCTCTGAATACATTACAGGACTCAAACCTAGAAATAATGTAGAATAACGGGCAACTGTAGGAAGGGCCAGAGGAAAGAGTGAAGGTCACTGAAGGATGGAGAAGATGGCACTCAACCAAGTGCCCATTTCCAACCCAATAATACTCAAACCATTCTTTCAAAATAGGGGAAAGCCATTCAGCTGGTGTCTTAAAACAGCTCTGAAATTCAACAGTGGAGAAAACTGGTATTCCAGAAGGCAGATTGTCAATTATTTGTGCAGATATCCTTACCCAAGGAGACCAGGTTGCTGTAGTTCTCCAACATCACATCCCTGTACAAGGCCCTCTGAAAAGGGTCCAGGCACTCCCACTCTTCCTGGGAGAGGTCTATGGCCACATCCCTGAATGACAAGGACATCTGAAATGACAGACCCATGTATTATAAACAATGTTTTAACTGTCTTTTCAAAAGGGGGAGCCTGCTTTGTAGGAAAGAGGCAATATAACAAGCAGTTAACCTGGCATCAAGCCCGTAACATGTATGGAAGAAAAAGAAAATCAATAATTTGTAAAATGGAGTGCCTACATACTTTTGAAGAATACAGTTGTTACAAATAGAATGTCCTGTATATCATGTAATGAATCAATAAAGTTTTCCAGTGAAATAAAATCATATAAACAAGCACATTGCCTATCATGCGAATAGTTTAAGCTATGAATAAATGTGAGTTATGTTCTGTTTTCCTTTCAAAAAATTAAAAGAAAAAATAAGTATGAATTGTTTTTCCCCCAAATACTCCCAAATCTCTAAGAAAATAGGACTTTACCGACATTTGATTTGGCGCAGTTGGTAATGAATCCACATGTCAGTTCAGGAGACACAAGAGACACGAGTTTGATCCCTGGGTCAAGAAGAGCCTCTGGAGGAGGAAATGGCAACCTACTTGCAATATTCTTCCCTGGAAAATCCCATGGACAGAGGAACCTGGCACGCTACAGTCCATGGGGTTGCAAAGAGTCAGTCATGACTGAGCACAGCACAGCGGCAGACATTTGATTTAATCAATATTCAGGTTCATTATTATGCAAGATAATGTCATAAGCATTTTCCCTTGTCATAAAAGATGACAAATTCTTTTATTTACTGGCTGGCTATTCATCCATCTTGTGGATATATCGGACTAATCCTTCTGTCACTTTTAGGCATTTAGGTTGGACAAAATGTCTAAGGTCTCCCCCAGTCCCTTTAAAAGTGAAAAGTGAAAGTTGCTCAGTCGTGTCTGACTCTTTGTGACCCCATGGACTATACAGTCTATGGAATTCTCCAGGCCAAAATACTGGAATGGGTAGCCTTTCCCTTTTCCAGGGGACCTTTCCAACCCAGGAATCGAACCTAGGTCTCCCACATTACAGGCGGATTCTTTACCAGCTGAGCCACAAGGGAAGCCCTAGTGTTTCTTTCTAAAGCTCAGTCCCTTTAGCCTTTCTTCATTCCCTATTAGGGATCTGGGAGGGTCTTCCCACCTGCTACCACCACCATCCATCAGGAACACTTATTTGGATCCTAAGCTGAAGGATGGTGATGTAGGATGATCCACAATGACACTGATGTCACTAGAGACCCGCACACCCTCCTCAAGCACAAAACTGACTTCTGTCCTGTTATCTATCCTTCTGGGGGGATAGACCCTTGGAAAGACCCTTGAGATTCTGACATGCAGGCCTCAATCACACTCCAACCTAGTCTTATAAACCTCTTACAATATGAGATCTCATCATGTGCAAAAAAATCAACACTAAATTCCATCTTATCAACCGGAAACACTCAGGTCTGTGGAGTCTTAACGGACCATCATCTCTGTGTCATGGAATCATGACTCTAACGAGAGAAGTTCAAGGATTTCCCTCAAGCAACTTCACCCAATGGTCCTGAGAGAGACTCAGTCCTTGGAGAGGTGATGAAATAGGTGAACACCAGAGAGAGAAACGAGGGGCAAAGAAGAAGGCCACTAGGTTGTGTGGCTCCATCCTTCACTGAGATCAGAGTGATTGAGGGCAACCTGAGCAATAGTGCTGTCTCAGGAAGGAAGTTTCAGGATAATAAACATGATCACATGAATTCAAAAACCACAGCATCTCAAGGAGGAGAAACGTGAACTTACATGGGCCATGGTTGTAGAACTGCAAGAACGTGGTAGTCCTCTTTGGGCTTCCTCCACTCGAAAAGCACAGAATCCAGAGAAGCCAGGACTGGGGGAGGAATAAGAGACTCTGAGACCAGCCATGTCTCAAAGGAATCCCAAAATGACTTAGTTAATACGATCCTGTTTTGCCTTCTTTGTATTTCTATCCCCATAATATCCCACATACAAATCAGAAGAGAAAAGAGGGAGCCTAAATGAAGCCAAACCTTCACTATACCACAGGGAACAAGCTGCACAAGTCAGGATACAAAGCAGGGGCTTCCTGCATGAAGCCAGACCAGGCCCTCCAGCAGAAGGGTCTCCAGGGACTTCCCTGGTGGTCCAGTGGCTAAGACGCCGAGCTCCCAATGCAGGGGGCCAGGGTTCAATCTCTGGTCATTGAACTAGATTCCACATACTGCAAAGATCCCACAAGCCACAACAAAGATGGAAGATCCCACATGTAGCAACTAAGACCCAGCGCAGCTAAGGAAAGAAAGAAAAAAAGGGTCTTCAGTCCACCCAAATTTCTGATGATACTGATCTATATCTGTTCCATTAGTCTCACTTTGAATCTAACATCATTAGAAGCAAAACTGTAAGATATGAAGTTGTGCTATCCAATACAAGAGCCACATATGGCTATTTAAATCAAATCAAATTTAAGTAAAATTGAAAGTTCACTGCCTCAGCTGCACCAGCCACATTTCGAGTCCTTGAGAGCCTCATGTGGCTAGTAGCTACCATACTGGAGAATGTAAATATAGAACATATCGATCTTTGCAGAAAGTTCTACTGGACAGAGCTGGTATGAATCATACAGCCTAAATTTCATTTTTCACCACAGAGTTCCCCTAAACTCAGAATAAACTGGTCAAAAGCTGACAGAGGTTGCTAGAGAAATACTATCTCCTCTCTATGAACTCCCAAGAAATGTGACCTCTAGTGGCTTTATGACCTCCTGTTGTTGTCTAGTTGCTCAGTCGTGTCCAGCTCTTTTTCAACCCCATGGACTGTAGCCCACCAGGCTCCTCTGTTCATGGGATTTCCCAGGCAAGAATACTGGAATGAGTTGCCATTTCCTTCTCCTGGGGATCTTCTGCATTGCAGGCAGATTCCTTACCACTGAGTCACCAGGGAAGCCCTTATTACCCCTTATTACCTCCTATCTCATGCTTATTCTGTCTATTTTGACTTTATATTATTTGCTATATTATAAGAAACTTAAGGATAGTGACTATGTTTCAATACTGTATTCCTCTAACTACTATCATAAGATTCAGCATACTGTGAGCCCTAATGTCTGTTATTCAACCACAATTCCATTTTTAGGCAGTTTTTCTTAGCACACTAAGATATATGTGCAAGATGTTTATCATATAACAACTTAGAATAATCAACTGTTAGAAAAATAAATAGCTACAGGAGGCAACAGGTCGAATAAATTATGGTCAGTTTTTTACCCCCCTTTGAACTTTTTATTTTGTTTTGGGGTATAGCTGATTAACAATGTTATAATAGTTTCAGGTGAACAGTGAAGGGACTCAGCCATATATATACATATATCCCTTCTATCCCAAACCCCCTCCCATCCAGGCTGCCATGTAACATTGAGTAGAGCTCTATGTGCTATACAGTGGGTCCTTGTTTGTTATCCATTTTAAATACAAAATTATGGTCAGTTTTGATGGCACACTAAGGCCCCTATTAATACCGATTATACTGGTCCATATTTAATGTTGGAGAAGGATATTCCTGATGAATTACTGACTGATACAGGCAAATTAAACAAGTATGGGGAATTCTCTGAGTGTCCAGTGGTTAGGGCTCTGTGCTTTCACTGCTTAGGGCCTAGGTTCGATACCTGGTGGGGGAACTAAGATCTTGCAAACCGAGTGGTGCAGTCGGAAAAAAAAAAAAAAAGTATGTAAAATTAAGGGAAAGATTATAATGTCATTCATAACACAGACTCTGTTGTTGACTTTCAGAATGTAAGTCCTAATCTGACAGCTGCCAACTTCTCAGTTAGTTTATTGATAAACTAGGGATAAGAACAGTACCAATCTCCTACAGTTGTCACGAAGACTGGGATATTACATAGCATTTAGTGACAGGTAATTGCTAAATAAAAGTTAGATGGCATTGTTATGAACTTATTTTGTACTTGCTATTTTTATAGTAAAATTTGCGTCTCAAGCCCACTTTTTTTTATAATGGTATTTTACATATTTTAGAGGCAAGGCTTGAAAGTGCTAAGTAGATCTCTCCTCATCCTTGCTGCTACAAAAGAAGAGACACCATTGTTCAACATAAAGCTGATAAAGAGAACCTAATAAGGCATTAAATGGAGAATGTTAATAAGAGGTTCAATCTTACTCTCCTGCCCTATGTAAAGATTTACATTAATATTTATAGTTATTACCATTTTATTCTGCTTTCTACTATTATAAACCTGCCTTCCAAAATGTTGTTTGCATTTAAAGATACTTGGACTAGACAGGTTATCACTGTGTTCTGTTAAAGCAACTTAATTTTTTAAATATTTATTTATTTAGGCTGTGCTGGGTCTTAGTTGCGGCATGTGGGATCTAGTTCCCTGACCAGAGATCGAACCTGGGCTCCCTGCATTGAGAGCATGGAGTCTTGGCCACTGGACCACCAGCAAAGTCCCAAGAGCAACCTAAAAAAGTTTAATCCTGAAGGGCTATCTTATTTGATAAATTGTGCCAATAATTATTCATAGTTGATTTATATAATACAAATTTGGAGGTATAAATACTTGGCAGGTTTATGAAGCATCACTGACATGTTCCCCTTCTTTCTATATTCATGGAGATATAAGAAACCTCTGCTTTGGTAGAATTACTTTTTCCAAATAAGAGTTGTGGAATCTGTGTCCTTTGAATATTCAATTAGAACAGTTTCCATTCTGCACACACATGCATACACACACACATATACAGGTTCACAGAAAAAACTTTTGCTAAAATAAACCTCCCCCAAATATTAATCATAATGCCAGGGCTATTTTACTTTCTTTTTTACAAGTCCTTCATGTAATATAACTGAATAACTTCTTTAAAAAAATTAGCATCAATTCCATAATATTAAGTATACAACAAATCTATATCCAATTAAAAATATTTGAAAATCTTGGAAGCAAATCTGTTTGACATGTGTGGGAATAGTAAGGGAATCAGTATGACCATTATAAATAAAGACTAACAACTCGTGAACATTCTTCTTCAATATAATAAGACCTTTCCACAGATAAAATTCTCCTCTGAATGAACATATCAGGTGAGGGGCATTGCAGACTAAATAAGAAAATGTGGGCAAAGCAGACAGACAGTGTTTGATTCATTTCCCCTCTCTCCACTGAATAATCAATTGAAACATCACTTTGGATATAACCCTTGTAAAATATCTCTGAATCCCAATAATAGTAAATGAAATTCATATAACATTTAAAATTGGAGTATTATTGTTCATCACAATGAATCTTACTTCACTCATATGCACATTTTTTTCTTTTGACAAACTCTTCATAAGCAAATCTCAACCCATCAATTCCCTAGAAAAAACCTTACACATGATGACAGATTTCCGTGATTTCCAATCACATTCCTGCTCTAAACACCTTAAAAAGCAGATGCCCATGTTACTGACACCAATCAGACCACCTCTGCTCTTGCCTCACTTTTAAACTGAGGTTCTGCAGGACAGCAATGATGTGATTCCACTTAAATATTCATCTCATTTGCTTTATTAAGCAGAGTTGTAACTTTAGACTTCAGGATATATATTTACTATTACAAAAAGTGAATGAGAGGGTGACCCATCTGTATGGCCGCTCATTTATTGGGAAAGAAGAATAGGGCTAGAATAGGCCACTGATATTTCAGAAAAAGAAAAGCAAATGTTTCTAGGTACTAAAAATAAAAATGCATTTACAAACAAAGAGAAAGTAGAAGCTCACCTGATCTGCACTTTTAGATGGGGAAAATTTTTTCCTTTCTCTTCAGGATCCTTCTTGTGAAGACTGGCAGGACTGGGGAAGAAGGAAATCATGAGACACCAAGCCTTTCTTAGAGCACAGCCAGATAGGTAATGTCCCCTCCAGGGCCACATCAGCTCTGCCTCATGCCTGTGACCAGATGGGAGCCTGTCTTTGACATGATAGCCGACTCCTATCCTAACCACCTCAGAGTTAAGGGGATGCTGTGGTTCTGAAAAATGCAGCAGCACCCACATTGCCTCCAAGTAAGGACCCCTCTCACCATTTCCTCCCAGGAGTCTGTTTCGGAGACACTTTTAGCTCTAAAAGCCCCATCCCAAGGCCAGGATTGTGCTTTCTTGCTGGGAACTTTCATCCTGGGGTTCAGTCTTGGACTTTTCTCTTGGGGACATAGCTCTGTGCAGACACAGGGCTGAGGGGAGGGAGGGGAAGGCAGCAAGAGCGTGGGTCAGTCACACTCATCACTGAACCAAGTACCAGTATCAGACTGACAACCGCGCGCGCACACACACACACACACACACACACACACACACACACACACACACAGAGTTACACAATCCATTTCCTCCTCTCCTCCTGCCCGCACACGCCTGAGGCTGCAGGCAGAAAAGGCTCCCTGGGGTCCTCACTTTGGGCGGCATCTCCATCCCCACTCCGGACAAATCCTGCTCCTCCTCACCTAGGACCAACTTCTCCCCCGGCTTCTACAAGCTCACCTGCAGTGGCTGGGCAACCCAAAAAGCCCGGCGGGGAGCCCTCGGGGTGGAAGTTTACACCCTCCCCCTGGGGCTTCTGGGAAATGTAGTCCACGGCCGGTCCTGGTGGGCTTGGGCTCTGAGTGCGCAGGCGCAGGCGCAGGCACGCTCGGACCGGGGCGGCTCTGGTCCCGGACTCTGGTACCCGCGTACTCGCGCGGTGAGCTGACAGAGCTCAGCCGGGAGCAGTCCCGGCTATGCGATCCTCGACGCACCTCCAGACAATGGAGTCCAGAGTCTTGACAGCCGAGTGCGTCCGTAGTGCCGCCCTGAGGCCGAGCGCATGTGAGGCGGATTCTGTCAGATTCTTCCCTCGAGGTAGTCCCGGCGCGTGGTTCACAGGCGTGTGTCCCTATGTACCCGGCCTCGTGAGCGTGTGTACGTGTGTGTGTGTGTTTGCCGCTGTGAGGGTTGCGGGACCGACTGCGCCTTCGGCTGAGAATGAGTTGTGTTTCTGCGTGTGTGTAATTCTTTGGGTGCCAGACGGCGTGTGCTGAAGCAGCACCTAACTGGAAGGAGTCCACGGCCTGGAGTGTGATTCGTGACTGAGCTGTGAGGTGAGAGGCGCGGTGGAGACCGTGGCTGTGCTGGAGTGTGACTGGGGTGATGTGTGTGTGATGGGGTGGGTATGCGGGTTGCTCTGTGACGGGGGTGGTTGAGCGGCGGGTGCAAGTCAGGCTGTGTGGAGATAGGTCTGTGAATCTGAGTGTCTGCGTGTGGTACTTCACGGGTGCCAGTGGCCTTGTGACTGGTACACGTGTGTGATCATATGAGCCGCAGATCTGTTACAAAAAGAATACGTTGCATCTTCTTGCAGCATCAGCTGTTTCACGACTTGAGCTGAAGATTTGTCATTTATCTGTCAAAACAATTTTGCCTGTTTGTATAGAATGAATGGACTTCCCTAGTAGCTCAGAAGGTAAAGCATCCGCCTGCAATGCAGGAGACCCGGGTAGGATCCCTGGGTCAGGAAGATCCCCTGGAGAAGGGCATGGCAACCCACTCCAATATTCTTGCCAGGAGAACTCCATGGACAGAGGAGCCTGGCTGGCTACAGTCCATGGGGTCGCAGAGTCGGACCCAACTGAGTGACTAACACACACATAGAATTGAATGAATTTTTTCATAGAGAAAAATGGAAATCATAGTATTTTTTTTTTAATATGAAGGAATTCTTTCCACTCTTCTGTGATGTATGGGTCTGTGGCGGATACTTTTGAGAATCTTGGACTGAAAAAATATTTCACTTTATGCTCGAGAAGGCAGTGTGCCATAGAATAGTGAGCCCACAATTAGTCAGATGATAACACATTTTGTACTTCCCTGCCCTTTCTGAGCAATTCAGTCCTAAGGCTGTAAGATGGGCTTAGAGCCTGAGCAGGATGAGGAGGGTGATCCTGCAGGGAGTGGCTTGAGGCACTGGGACTGGGATTCTGATCAAATATAAGTAAATATATCAAGTGCAATGGGAGCAGCCAGGCTTCTCCCTATCAGTGGGAAACCTCAGACATGGAAAAGGAGATGACTAGAATGAACCCTGGGATGGTAGGTTGAAACTGGATGTAATGGTTTGAACTCACAATTATCTATATGGTTCTTGGCCTTCCCCAATCAATAGAAACTGCCTAAAGGCCAGACAAGAAATTTACACAAGGCTTTACCGGGGCTCCTGTGGGCTGCAGTAGGGAGCATAACAGGTTCCCTCTTTCGCTCCCCAAGGGGTGGGTGTGAGCTCGTTCCTTATATGGGGTGAGGGTCGGGGTGTGTCCAGGGGTCAGGCTGGAGGGGTAGCTTAGGTGGTTTGCCCACCCTCTGGTAGTGTTGAGTGCAGGGGGTGGGGGCATGTGCAGTAACCCTGCTTTTGCTTCCAGCTCTTCAGAAATGGCATTTGGGGTTTTGGGGGCGTTTTTGTGTGTGTGTGTCTTTTTGTATCTTTGGGTCCAGAATTTGCCTGTGTATGCACACAGTTATTTGTAGTCCCATGTAGTTTCTTGTATTTTGTAGCTCAAGGAGAGGTGTGTCCAAGTGCAAGCATCGCAGTACTGAAGCAGAGGGTCCCAGGTCTGTCTCAGATTGATATAAAAATTAATAGGTGCTGGACCACTGAGGGCACCAGGCTTACTTCTGGAGAGAACCCTGCTGTCCCTTGCAGGACTCTGGGGTCAGCATCTGCCTGACCTGATATATCCCCGCTTCAGCAGGAGTCACTGTGCTGAGCGTTCTGCTGGAGCCTTCTATCCTATGACATGACAGTACATATACCTTAAGAGGCAAGATGTCCAAGTCATGTTTTGGGATACTTTGTGAGGATAAGTAAAGGAAAAAAAGATGCAGTCTTTAGGATGTTGAGCACCATCTATTTCAGGCTCTTTCTTCTTATATATCCTCCTCTTCCTCTTCTCCCCATGAGGCTGACATGGAAGACTGTTTAAGTCACCTAGGATGGCTGTGGTGTGATCTGTGGCATCATGACATGGCTTCTGGTCTGTGCAGGCAGTGGTGATGTTTGTCATGTTGCTGCATTGGTACAGAGTCATTTTTGATCAATCAAGTCCTTTTTAACAACTTAGCAGTATATACACTGTAGTCTCACCTGAGGTATGCTTACTGATCCTGGCTGTACTCAAAGGAAATGTTACTAAAGAATACATGAGGGACTTCCCTGGTGGCCCAGTGATTAAGAATCCATCTTGCAATGCGGGATGTGGGTTCAATCCCCGGTCGGGGAACTTGGAGCCTTAGTCCTTGGAGCCTTTGTCCTGTGGAGCAACTAAGCCTGTGTGCCGCAACTAGAGTCCATGTACCAAAACGAAAGATCCCACGTGAGGCAGCAAAGATCTCGAGTGCTGCAGCGAAGACCTGATGCAGCCAAATAATTTAAAAAAAAAAGAATAGGTATATATGAAACCTGGGGAAATGATCAACATTTGTCTGAGCTGTTGTTCTTTCAAGCCAGGGTACGCTGTCCATTGTAGGAATTGCAGAGGTAGTCACAAAATGGATAATTACTGCTCCTGGGCAGAGTTTTATAGGAATTTTTCAGTGGGAACCTACCACCTGGTCCTTGGATGATGGTTACACCAGTGTTCTATTTATGATGTTGTTACATTATACATTTATATTTTGGGCTCCTTTATGTGTATTATTATAATTAAAACAATTAAAAACAAAACGGTTTACATATATTTGTTTTTTTCTTTCTCTTGTCTTTGCAGAGCAGAGAGAGAAAAGGGATCTGTTTCCCTTAGTAGGAAAACATTTGCTTTCAAGACTCCACTTCCAATGTGTTCACGTGTTGGACTGTTCAGCAAACTGGCCTTACTTTTTCCTTCTTAATGCAGTAGCATGTAGCTGAGAACAGAAAAAAGCAGTCCCCGACATCCAGGAACTGGCCTGACACTTAAACAGGTAGGCCTCAGTGGTATTGAAAGATAGCCTAGTGCTCACAGCTGAGCCATATTATCCTATTGGACATAAGCAGTCTCATGGAACATCAGCATTAGGGTCACTCAGACCATAATGAAGGGAGGCCACTTTATAATTTTGTCTAAGCATAGACAACAAGGTTGCTGGGCAACCCTCAAAATATACCAAATATCCCCTCTTCCAGCTAATGTGAGTGGCTACTACTTTTTTACCAATTAGAGCGTCACACTAGTCTGCTGTCATTTCTGGGGTACATGGCTTTGTTTTTTTCCCAGTCTCTCTGCCCTTTATCACTGATGTTTACAATGTGTTTTGTCCCTTTGTGGCAGGACCCAGGGGTCACTCCTGCATTTAAATTAGGACTTAAAAATAACAAAGCCATGCAAAAAAAAGAGGATTTTACAAGTCCTCTTGCAGGAGGGAGAGTAAAGGAGGGAAACTGCTGAAGTAGGGTTGGATCCCTGGGTAGGGAAGATCCCTTGGAGGAGGAAATGGCAACCCACTCCAGTATTCTTGCCTGGGAAATCCTCTGGACAGAGGAGCCTGGCGGGCTGCACTCCATGGGGTCCCAAGAGTTGGACACGACTTAGCAACTAAACAACAACAAACCTAATTCAAGTATAGCACTTCCCTGGTGGTCCAGTGGTTAACATACCACATTTCCAATGCAGGGGCAGAGGTTCAATCCCTGATTGGGGAACTAAGATCCTACATACTGTATGGCACAGCTGAAAAGAAAAGGTCAAGTATATATTGAATACAAAGTGTATTAGAAAAAAAAGCATTCTCATGGCACACTTGCCCTGTATTTCCCTGTCTACTTCCAAGAGGCAAAGACCTCTCATCCTTTTGTTTCTTTTGAAATTTACTTCCATTATTTCTAAACTATATGCTTTTGTAAACTCATCAGTTTTGATATTAGCTGCTACTGAATATGAACGGTGAAGACTTCAGGTGTCTTAACCATCCACTTTCCTCTTGATCATGCTGCTTGGTTTCCTCAGAAGGAATCCTTCAGTTGCCTGCCCAGGGCACTTAGTTAATCTCATCTTCAGCATGGCCCCTGTCTCATTCTTGCCCCAGGTACACCAGCCCAGAAACTGCTGGCCCAGCCTTTGCAGAGTAAATCTGAGGTCTTCAGCCAGGCTGGGGAAGGGTCACAGGGCCTGGAGTAACAACAGCTCATTTGTTTCCAGCACACTCTTGTGTATCAGTTCTGGTTTTTATGTAGCCTTTTAGGCAATCCTCCTGTTTCCTGCCCTCACCTTCAGAACCTGGCTCCTCTGGTTTCTGCAAATGGGAGTCTGTTTCTGGACTTCCCTTTACGTTCAGGTTCACGTTTCCTCAGATCTGCTACATCAACAAGCAGATCTCTGCCTCTTTTCAAAATTGTTTCATTGCCATCTCCTCCCTCCTTCTGTGTCCATGAGAATTTATAACCTACTTTTGTTTTCCTGAGGTGCCAGGAGGGAGGAAGAGTTAATCAACTTCTCTGCTCAACCTGCCATGCTTATCTACAGAGGAATCACCTATCTCTTCAAGGACCTGATTCGACTGTTTTTCCTTATACCTTCTTACCATCTCACTCCCAGCTCTACGGTGACATTCACACATTTGTCCAAGGAACATGAACTGAATGTCTGCCATGTGTGGGTGCTGAGACTTGAATTGTGATCAAGCTACAATCCCTGACTACAAGGGAGTCCAGTCTGGAGGAAGCAAATGTAAGAAGTCCCAAGCAGAGCACGTGCACGGTGCAAGGGCAGCATAGGGAAAGGGTTACTTCCCTTTGGGGTATCGGGGAAGGCTCCCCAGAGGGAGAGGGGTCTAAACAGAGACGTCAAGATAAAGTGGAAACTGATCCTACCAAACACATCTGTGCCCCAGTGAGATGGTAGGAAGAGCCAGAGACACTGACAGAACTCAGGCATCCAACTTCCCCCTTGCCCCCTCATCCCTGCTCCAGGGGACTCCACTGGTTGGTTCCTCTGCCCTTGATACATACTCTGAGTGTAAAGAAGGAAGGAATTGCCCAAAACTTGAATGGTCTTCTACCTGTAGGAAATGTGGATAGGGAGATTATAGAGGCTTTATTTTGTGGTCATGGGCTGTTCATTTTCCATCCTTTTCCCCAAATTTCTGAAGCCATTTAGTGTGAATTCTTTACTTCTCCCTCAAGCTGTAACCCAGGCCATGTACCTCAACTGTGTATCTGTCAGGAGAGCAGGAGGGGCACAGAGGATCCTATTCAAGGACCAGCTTCTCCAAAGGAGTTAAACTTATAATGAGAAATTAAACAGATTCAGTCATATTTGTTTAATGAATAAATCAATCCTGGGTAAAGAGGAAAGAGAACTGGGTTTGGGGAAAGAGGCTGGGGAGGTGAGAGAAGCCCCCAGCCCCTCTGGTTTGGGTAGAGGGGTCATTTGTAAAATTCATGCTCCTGTTCGTCCTTCTTGATGACTGTCTTATATGCTTTCTCGAAGTCCTTGGCCAAAACAATGTAGCGATTCTCTCGGACAGCCAACATCCCGCTCTGTAAAGGGATAAGAGTTAAAACCTACTCCTTGCACTCCCCACCTCCAGTGATGGTGCAGGAAGACACAGACGCAGCCCAAGACCCAGGGTGGCAATGAGGGACAGAAGGACCGTGGCAGAGTGGTTTCAAGAGGAAGGGTCTCCACACATACCCCTGACCAATCTAGACAGAAACCATCACTCACCTCCTGACAGATGGAGTTGATATCAGCGCCTGAAATCTTATCTGGTCTAGCCACATCTGTGGCAGATGTGTTAAGGAAACTATTCCCTGCATGACAGGGTTAACACCCAGAGCCAGAAGTTGTTCGTGGGCTGTCTCTGTTATCAGCCCCCTCCCCAAACCTTGGTCTCCCACCTGCTCAGTCTGGGTGGCGGTGAGGGCAGAGGTGGAGATACAACCCCCATTCCCAACAGTGACCTCCCCTTGCTTCTAGAGGAGGATACAATCTTCCAAGTCAACCTCCTCAGAGAGATTCATCTTGCTGGTGATAGTAGAGAAAATCAGTCTCTTCTGGCGGCGGTCAGGGAGTGGAAATTCAATTTTACGGTCAAGGCGTCCCGGCCGCAGCAGGGCAGGATCCAGGGTGTCTGCTCTGTTTGTGGCCATGATCACCTGGCATTGGGGACAGGCCAGCTCAGACCTCTGTCCCTTCTATACTCTCCCTCCCATTGCAATAGCTGTCCCCTCACAGGCCAGCCTCCATCTTTCCCTGCTTCCCACACCACAGGTGTCCCCTGCCCATCCTGAATCCCAAACCTTCACGTTGACGTTCTGGTCGAATCCATCCATTTGATTCAGTAGCTCCAGCAGGATTCTCTGAACCTCCCTGTCAGCTGGAGAGTATGTAACACGGTCAGCCCAGGGCATCCTGTAGGCAAGGCTGCCCAAGACCGCAGGCCCTGTGTGGGCATCACTCACCCCCTGTCTGGGCATCAAATCTCTTGGTGGCGATGGCATCAATCTCATCTATGAAGATGATGGCAGGTGCGTTCTCCTTGGCCAGGCGGAACACGTCCCGGACCATGCGAGGGCCCTCGCCCAGGTACTTCTGTACGAACTCTGAGCCCACGACGCGGATGAATGCAGCTGATGGCAGGATGACAGGGGTCAGATGGGAATGGGACTCCTGCCTGTAGGGCCCCATTCTACTTTAACTGAAACTGAGCAATCCTTGAGGACATCCGTTTCTTTGGATGCCCACTCCAAGCGGTCAGGTCATTCACTCATGACCTGGGCAGGGTCCTAGATCCAGTCAGGAGGACCAGCTACTCCCTCGTACCCCTCAGAGACCCAGCAGCCTAAATCGTGAATCCTGCCTATGGATGTGCCATTTTTTTGCCCAACATTTAAAAATCAGGATATTTTAAAAAATGTGTCTGTACTCCAACATGCCTATAAAATAGAGCTAGAGACATTCATGGAATCCAATGTATATTAAAAAAAAAAAAAGTGGATTTTCAGAGTGCTTAAAAAACCAGCAAGAAAACAGGCTTTTCATACACTAAGGCATCATGTTACCTCACCAAGAGCTCAGTTCCATTTGCTCAAAGGACCCACCTTTGAATATCATGCGAGAGTCAGGAACCAGGAGCATATATTCTGACATAACAAGTGGCAATGGGGTTGACAACAGGTTTGTTCTGGGCCTGCCTCTCCTTTCTATCTTTTCTTAGAGCTTAACTTGTTTCTTAGTGTCTAGATGTGGCGTTGTGTTGCATGGAGCAACCTTCAGGACATTCCTTCCAGGTACCACAGAGAAAGGAGACACAGAATCCACTATGTAGACCTGGTCATAAACTAGGAGTTGTGCAGCTTGTAGCCCAGGCCTTCTCTAATACGGTGGCTACTGGCCACAGTGGCTACTGAGCAAATGAGATGTGGTTGGTCCAAACAAAATGAGATATACTCTAAGTGTGAAATACATACCAGACTTCAAAAGACAGCACCGAAAAAAGTAAAACATCTCAATAAATGGCCACCAACAAATGAACGAACAGATAAAATATGCTTTATACATACAGTGGAATATGATTTGGACTTTAAAAGGAATTAAGTTCTGACACATTCCAACACGGGCAAGCCCTGAAGACATGATGCTAAGTGAAAGCAGGCAGTCATAAAAAGATAAATACCGTGTGACTCATCCACATATGAGGTGCCCAGAACAGGCAAATTCAGAGACTGAAAGTAGAATAGAGGGTTCTCAGGGATGGTGGGAAGGGAGAAATAGGGAATTATTGCTTAATGAGTACAGAGTTACAGTTTGGGATGATGAACAAGTTCTGGAAATGGATAGTGGTGGTCACTGCACAGGACTGTGAATGCACTTGATGTCACTTGTAAACTGTACACTCACAAAGTGGCTAAAGTAATAAATTTTACATTACATATATTTTACTACCATGAAAAAATGATAGAAAAAACTCAAACTTCATATCTGTTACATGTTAAAATAACATTTTGAATATACCAGCTAAATAAGAAATAGATATATTTTAGACTAAGTTCACCTGTTTAATGTGTTTAAAATAATGAGTACTTAAAATTTTAAATTATATATATAGCTTGCATTCTATAGCTAACCCTTGAACAACACAGGGTTTAGGGGCGCCGATCCTCTGTGTAGTAGAAAATCTGTGTATAACTTTATAGTTGGCCCTCCGTATCTACAGTTTTGCATCTGTGGATTCATCCAACCATGCATTGTGTGAAAAAATCTGGGTACAAGTGAACCCTCAGAGTTCAAGCTCTGTTGTTCCAGGGCCGTATTTCTACTGAACTCGGCCTGTCTACAACCACCGTGCTCTCAGGACAACAGCCAAACTCTCTTATATTAGCACTAAGATGATTTACATTCATGCCCTTTCTGACTTCTTCTGGTCCCACAGCCCCTCCTTCAGTCAGCCTTCATCAGTTATTTTCTGAGCACCTACCACAATTCAGCTACTGGGCGGGCACTGGAAACACAAAAGGACAAAATCACCAGTTCCCTGCCCCCACAGAGTTCAGTCACGGTCTATTCACCACTACTCATGACTCCCTAGATAAGTTCTTTCCCACCCCCTCGTCTTTGCAAATGCTATTCCCTCTCCTTACTGAGTGCCTGGCAGACTGCTCACAGCTCTCTTTTGGGACCCCTCTCTGAGAGGCCTTTGCAGAATGGATTGACAACCCCCCTGGAGGGCCATCCCACTACCTTCTTTGCTTTCCTGAGGCATTTGCTACTCTGTAGACTGTCCCCACCCAGGCTCACTTCCTACCATGACCCCTTGCTCACACGGCTTCAACTATAGGGGCCTCCTCACTGTTCTGGGACATTAAGCACATACCTGCCTCAAGGCCTTTGCACCAGCGAAGTCCCTCAGTCTGACACACTCCGTCCCTCCAGACGTTCACGTGATTCACTCTCTCAAAAGCATATTCTAGGTCTTTACATAAATGTCACCTCAGAAAAGTCTTCTCTGACCACCTCCAGTCCTGGCACATACAGCTATAGCCCCTGATTTTCCCTATCTCCCTGCCTCTTAATTATTTTCTTCAGGCATTTAGCACCATATGACATATGACCTATTCATTCATCTGTTCAAGTACTTCCTCAACTAAGACATCACATCTATGAGGTATGGAGACTTGTCTTCCGCACCTAGGACACAGCTTGTTATGTATCAGGTGCTCAATAAATTTTGAATGACTAAGTGTTTATTTTCCTTTTTCCCTCAGTCAAACTGGGAAACTCTCCAATGCAGGGACATGTCTGGCTCATCACTCTATCCCAGCACTGGGGACTGCAGAAGTTCAATGAGCTGCTAAACCAATGAATGATCACGACAATGGCTAATATTTACTATACTTACTATGTGCCAAGGTACAGTTTTAGAAGCTTTATATTGGTTTAATCCTCTGAATAATCCAGAAAATTAGGAAATGGAGTCACATAGAGGCTAACTTGCCAAAAAGTTACATAAACTAACTTACATAAGTAGTACAGCCTTACATAAGAAGTTGTAAGAGGTCCATATTTCAAAAACCCAGGCGGCCTGACCCAGTGCTTACTCACTACTCTCTACTGCTCCCTGGCTTAGTATATTAAGATTTTAGGAGTCCTGTTTTTAGGCTTTACAAACAGTAATACAGTGACTTTCAGACATCTTTGAAACTTACAAGAAGTACATTTGTACAACCATAGCAGATATGTGTATGCATATTTGTGTGCATTAATTTGCACAAACAATATGAGCGTTTAGTATGTGGGGTGAACTCTGATGTTTTCTGTTCTATTTTACTTTTTAAAATGCTGGTTAGAACCCATGAATTTGAATTCATAATTACTAACAGGTCATGACCCACCAAAGGAAAACTATGTCATTATTTCATTAATTCTCTCCACAATCATGCTATGAAATGAATGTTTTATTAGATGAGGAAGTTGAGGCACGAGAGTAAAGTCACCTCCCCAGGATGGCATGGCCACCCAGTAAGACATACACTGGGGCTTTGACCCCAGAGCCTACCTTCTTAATCGCCATGCCACACTACTTCCTGAGGAGGATGAGAGAGCTGAGGGCAAGGTCAGAAAAGCCCAGAAGACCAGAGCTTGGGGGAGGGGCCAAGCGGCTCACCTGTCGTGTGATGAGCCACAGCCTTTGCCAGCATGGTCTTCCCGCAGCCAGGTGGGCCGTACATGAGGACACCTCGGGGTGGGTCGATGCCGATCTGAAGCCCAGAGGTGGAGAGAAGGATGAGCCAGGGAGTGCATCACCAGCTGGAGACCCAGCGGACCTGGCCTCTCCCTCCCCTGCCAGATCTGGCTCCTTACCTGCTTGTAGAGCTCGAAGTGTGTGAGTGGGAGCTCCACGGCCTCCCGCACCTCCTGCTTCTGGATGTCCATGCCCCCAATGTCCGCATACATCACGTCTGGCTTCTGATCTGGTGGGAGAGCAGAGCTGGGGCTCCCAGCCTGGCCCGCAGGGTCCCTTCAGGCCTCCCTGGCCCAGGGCTCCCCCTCACCTGAGGTGAGCATCATGATGCTGCTGTCGGCCTCGGGAGGCAGCACGTCCACCAGGGCGTTGCTGTGCTTGTGGAGCGCCACCGAGGCGTTGGGCTTGAGCAGCTCCCGGTCAATGGTGCTCAGGATGCGCACGTAGTAGTTGGAGCCTTTGTGAAGGACAAGAAGGGAAAGGGGAAAATGAGAAGCCCCAGATTCTACCCCTAACTCTTGAGCTCCGGACCAGGTGACCAGCAGCCCCCTGGAATGCCTGCCCCTGGATGTCCCCCAGCAGGGCTCACTCACTGTGTCTCAGTGTGCTCTCAGTATCTTCCCCCCAATCTGTGCTTCTCCTCCTGGGTCTCTGTCTCTGGGAGGCCTGTGGTCCCGAGTCACTAAAGAGAGACCTAAGCCTCATCCTGGGCTTTTCTCTGTTTCCCTCCACAGCTTGTCAGTCACCATGGCCTTCCACTGGCTTCCTAAAATGTCTTTCCAACCAATCCCTCCCCTCCTCCCCAGGGACCCTGCCCTGACTCAGCACCAACCTCTCCCATCTAATTTATTTTTGTATTTGTTTAGGGCTGCACTGACTCTTTGCTGCTTTCTCTGCGAGAGGGCTTTCTCTAGTTGCGGTGAGCAGGGGCTGTTCTCTAATGCAGAGCATGGACTCTAGGGCACACGGGCTTCAGTAGTTGTGGTGCACAGGCTAGTTGCCCTGCAGCATGTGGAATATTCCTGGACCAGGGCTTGAACTTGTGTCCCCTGCATTGGCGGGTGGACTCTTTACCACTAGACCAGCAGGGAATTCCTCTTTCCCCATCGAGGTCTCTGCCACAGACTCTTGCTTGCCCAGACTCCTCTATCTCACCTCCTCAGTTCACCTTCTACATTTATGGTAGTGACACACACATCTCCTTCCAGCCTCAGTCTTTTTCCTGACCTCCAGACTTGGCTGTCCTGTAGCCTCCCAGACACTTCCCTGTGATGTCCCAGGCTGCCCTCACTCTCTCAACAAGGCTGCTTTTCTGCCCATGTCACCATCTCAGGGACAGCCACTGTCCCTGAGTCCAACAGATCAAAGACACACTCACTTTGGATCTCTCCCTCCCTTCACTACCAACTCCAGGGTCCAGTCACACACCTTTCCCCACAAGCTTTATAATCATATGGCTTGATCTAGAGGAGCAGAGGCCAGAAGCAAGAAAAGACAAGTAAGACGCAGAAACAATGATCATCATGAAGGCAGCACCTAGACCCATGTTAATAACAGCAGCTCTTACATAATAACTGAGTCCTAACCAGAGCCCAATCTCACTTCTGTTTTCAAACTGCACGTCCCAACTCAGTCCCAAAGAAAGGCAATGCCAAAGAATACTCAACTACCACACAATTGCACTCATCTCACACGCTAGTAGAGAAGGCAATGGCACCCCACTCCAGTACTCTTGCCTGGAAAATCCCATGGGCGGAGGAGCCTGGTAGGTGCAGTCCATGGGGTCGCACAGAGTCAGA
This sequence comes from Capra hircus, assembly GCF_001704415.2. Classification (NCBI taxonomy): domain Eukaryota; kingdom Metazoa; phylum Chordata; class Mammalia; order Artiodactyla; family Bovidae; genus Capra; species Capra hircus. The sequence goes on along the minus strand of NC_030825.1, from coordinate 50,389,783 downwards.
CACTACTGAGAGACTTCACTTTCACTTTTCACTTTCAAGTATTGGAGAAGGCAATGGCAACCCACTCCAGTGTTCTTGCCTGAAGAATCCCAGGGACAGGGGAGTTGCCTGTCTATGGGGTTGCACAGAGTCGGACATGACTGAAGCGACTTAGCAGCAGGAGCAGCAGCAGCAGCAGCACACAATAGTAAAATAATGTAAAAAAATTCTCCAAGCCAGGCTTCAGCAATACGTGGACTGTGAACTTCCTGATGTTCAAGCTGGTTTTAGAAAAGGCAGAGGAACCAGAGATCAAATTGCCAACATCCGCTGGATCATCGAAAAAGCAAGAGAGTTCCAGAAAAACATCTATTTCTGCTTTATTGACTATGCCAAAGCCTTTGACTGTGTGGATCACAATAAACTGTGGACAATTCTTCAAGAGATGGGAATACCAGACCACCTGACCTGCCTCTTGAGAAACCTATATGCAGGCCAGGAAGCAACAGTTAGAACTGGACATAGAACAACAGACTGGTTCCAAATAGGAAAAGGAGTACGTCAAGGCTATATATTGTCACCCTGCTTATTTAACTTCTATGCAGAGTACATCACGAGAAACGCTGGGCTGGAAGAAGCACAAGCTGGAATCAAGATTGCTGGGAGAAATATCAATAACCTCAGATATGCAGATGACACTACCCTTATGGCAGAAAGTGAAGAGGAACTAAAAAGCCTCTTGATGAAAGTGAAGGAGGGGAGTGAAAAAGTTGGCTTAAAGCTCAACATTCAGAAAACGAAGATCATGACATCTGGTCCCATCACTTCATGGGAAATAGATGGGGAAACAGTGAGAGACTTTATTTTTGGGGTTCCAAAATCACTGCAGATGGTGATTGCAGCCATGAAATTAAAAGACGCTTACTCCTTGGAAGGAAAGTTAGGACCAACCTAGACAGCATATTAAAAAGCAGAGACATTACATTGCAACAAAGGTCCGTCTATTCAAGGCTATGGTTTTTCCAGTAGTCATGTATGGATGTGAAAGTTGGACTGTAAAGAAAGCTGAGCGCCGAAGAATTGAAGCTTTAGATCTGTGGTGTTGGAGAAGACTCTTGAGAGTCCCTTGGACTGCAAAGATATCCAACCAGTCCATCCTAAAGGAGATCAGTCCTGGGTGTTCATTCGAAGGACTGATGTTGAAGCTGCAACTCCAATACTTTGGCCACCTGATGTGAAGAGCTGACTCATTTGAAAAGACCCTGATGCTGGGAAAGATTGAGGGCAGGAGAAGGGGATGACAGAGGATGAGATGGTTGGACGGCATCACTGACTCAATGGACATGAGTTTGGGTAGACTCCAGGAGTTGGTGATGGACAGGGAGGCCTGGCGTGCTGCGGTTCATGGGGTCCTAAAGAGTCGGACACGACTGAGTGACTGACCTGAACTCAACTCAACTCAGTAGTAGTTGTGAAATCATTTTAGATAGTCATGACCAGAATGCTGTTTAAAACAAAACAGACTGGAACAGAATGGAAAACCAATTAGAGTATCACACCACAGTGAAGCTAAGTATCCTTTGATCAAACTTTTACTGTATAAGTTATATATACATATAGAGGAGAAAGGGAGAGAATGTAAAATATGTAAAATATATTTCTACTTTTTCATCAGACTGAAAATGCTCTGAAAAACACTATTACACCATCTTCCCTTGTTTGCCCTTGTAAGTTCCTGTCACATGGCAGGAAATAGTTACTAGCTGTTGAATGGACAGATGGGTAAACAACACCCCCTCTCACCCCCACCCCCGCCACGCACCTGTGGTAGAGCCCACGATGGCTGTATTCTGATCCACAGCCTCCAGAAACTGCCCGATAACCAATGGGATGCTCTGGATTCGTTTCACCTCCTCCTGGGCATGGAGGAACTCCTTCTTCAGGTTCTTTTGCTCATCCTTGATATACTCCTCCTGCACCTCCAGGAACTCCAGCTCTTGCTGCAGCTTCTGTGAGCAGACAGTGGAGAAGCAGGGATGGTTCCAGGCCTTGCTGAGCCAAGGAATGAAGGTAGGGGAAGTATGGGATGCTGGGCCCTGTGCAGGGTCCAGACTGGTTTTGTTAATTTTTTTTTATTGGCATATAGTTGATTTACAATGTTGTGTTAGTTTCAGGTATACACCAAAGTGAATCAGTTATACATATACTCACTCTTTTTTCTTAGTTTCTTTTCCCATTTAGGCCATTACAGAGTATAGAGTAGAGTTCCCTGCACTATACAACAGGTTCTTATTCCCTGGTAAAGATCCCCTGGAAAAGGAAATGGTAACCTTCTCCAGTATTCTTTTTTATTTTTTAATTGAAGGATAATTGCTTTACATAATTTTGTTGTTTTCTGCCAAATATCAACATGAATCGGCCATAAGTACACATATGTCCCCTCCCTCTTGAACCTCCCTCCCATCTCCCTCCCCATATCACTCCTTTAGGTTATTACTGAGCCCTTGTTTTGTACTCCAGTATTCTTGCCTGGGAAATCCCATGGACACAGGAATCTGGTGGGCTCCAGTCCATGGGGTCACAGTCAGACAGGACTTAGTGATTAAACAACAACAACGTTGATATTTTGCAGACTGGCTTTGAATGTACCTTGTAGCGGCTGTAGAGGTCCTCCAGGTCCTCTGGCTCAGGCCCCAGGAAGGACAGGCCAGTCTGGGGCCGTGACACAGACAGGGCCGGGATCTCATCCTAGGCCATGGAAGGAAACTCAGGTTGGAAGGTCCCCTTATGAAATAATCTAAAGCCCCCCTCCCCACTTCACCATGAAGTCACTTGGCCCCTAATAGGTTCCTGACATCGTTCAGCACCCTAAATAGATCCTGGGAACTTCTCAGCCCCCTAAAGAGGTTCCTGAAGTCACCCAGCTCCTAACAAACTCCTCGGTCACACAGCCTTCCAAACAGATCTGGTATCAGATGCCACTTGTAACATGTCCTCAATGTCCTAACTCCCGTCTAGGGCCTAAATGTCTGATCAACTCCTTACCAGACCTCAATGCCCTCCAGCCCCCCTCAACAGGTTTGAAATACTACAGGGATGCCTCAATTGATGGTGAAAGTCACCATGCCTTCATACAGTCCTGGTATTACTCAGTTACCCCCCAAATATCCCTCATGAACTCCAACTCACATTAGGCCCTTATGTCACCCAGCTCCCAGGCAGGCCCCAAAAATCACTCGGCCAGATTACAGATATTACTTGGCACTCCAACACCAAATATCAGTCAGCTCTCCAGCTTAACCTCATATATCATTCGGCCCCATGGCCGAATCCCATACATCACTCACCACCCGACCCACCCCTAATGCCACTGGGCCTAGCTATGTCACAGCATTCCACCTAAACCTCGAAATCATTCAGCCCCAAAGAACCTCTAGCGTCACCGTTTCCCCAGCCCCGCTTCCCAAGCCCTACTACCATCACTCAGCCACCCAGACACCCAGCCCAGGCCTCGGATCGGCACGAAGCTCTCCACTGAGGCCTCCGAAATCACTCAGACCTACGCCTGGATCCCCAAAGTCACTCAGAATCCCAACCAGGTCGGCTTCGCCCTCTCCCCGAGACCCAGGCCCCACCGGACCTGAGCTTTCTCCACCAGGATACCTATCTCCTCCATAGTGACCAAGCCGGCCTCTGTGTGGCCCGGCCTAATCCAGTCACCGCTTCCGCTGACGCCACCGGAAAGCAAGGCCTGGATGGGTTCTGGGAAGCGTAGTTTAAGACATCGCTGAGAAGGTTGAATGGGCGCGGTAGGTAAAGTGCAGGGCGGCTTCGTCCTGAGCTCCGCCCCCAAGACTTGCTCCTGCGCACTTTGTACCTCGCGGGCGCGCGGGCGCGCGGGCGGGCCCGGGGAGGTGCGCGTCGGCAATAGCGCGCGGGGCCGCAGTCTCGCGCGGCTTTTTCTGGCGCTGGTTTTCGTGACAGCAGGTGGCGCTGCCCGCATTGGTTTTCAAACTGAGTAATTTCTCAAGATATCTGTCAGATCTGGCCAAGTGCTCTTCTTTCTTGTTTAGAGGCTTGGGCAGGGTTCCGCAGAGGCGGGGGGTGGGGGGTGGTGGGGTGGGTGGGGGGGGTGGGGTGGGGGGGGGTGGGGGGGGGGGGGGTGGGGGGGGGGGGGTGGTGGGAGTGGGTGGGGGTGGTGGGAGTGGGTGGGGGTGTTTAACGGGGTTTCCACGTGGGCTGCAGCCGAGGATTGCCCTCCGCGCGGAGCCAGGAAGACCAAGGCTACTCGTAAAGGGTGACACCCTTTACCCGGCTCCAGACCCGGGGTGAGGAGCTCCAAGCCCGCCATTACCGGTAGCCGCGAATCGAGTAGAACCCGCGCATTACGGATGGAGAAAGTGAGGCAGCGGTGCCAGGAGTTGGGTCATGCAGGCCCTGTTGCTTAAGTTTTACGTGCTCAACCCATTGAATCTTAACAGACATTATGTTCCCTCTTTCATTCTAACTGAAACTAGAGCGCGGGGGCCCAAAGTCTGTGCTTCCGGCCGCGGGAAAACACTGCCGCTTATCACACCAGCTACAGTTTTGTTAAGTAAACTTTGTATTCAAGTACAGAGACGTATACATATCATTAAAAGTGAGGTCGCTCAGTCGCGTCCAACTCTTAGCGACCCTATGGACTGTAGCCTACCAGGCTCCTCTGTCCATGGGATTTTTCCAGGCAAGAGTACTCGAGTGGGTTGCCATTTCCTTCTCCAGATACATATCATTAGTGTACCGTTCAACAGATTTGCACAAAGCGAACACACTCATGGCTTTCAGGTGGCACTAGCGGTAAAGAATCTGCCTGCAAGTGCTGGATATGCAAGAGACACGGGTTCGAACCCTGGGGTTGGGGAAGATGCCCTTGAGAAGGAAATGACAACCTACTCCAGTAGTCTTGGGCTTCCCCGGTATCTCAGCTGGTAAAGAATCCGCCTGCAATGCAGGAGACCGGATTCGATCCCTGGGTCAGGGAGATCCCCTGGAGAAGGAAATGACAACCCACTCCAATATTCTTACCTGGAGAATCCCATGGACAGAGGAGCCTGGTGAGCTCTGGTCCATAAGGTCACACAGAGTTGGACATGACTGAAGTGATTTAGCAGCAGCAGCAGTAGCATACATGGGAGAACCCAGAAAAACTGAGTAATCCCTGAAATATCTTAATTATCTCGCCTCTTCTACCTGTATCATTTCTAGATTTCTGTCTTCGAACTGTCCTCCAATGTGTTCTAATGGTTCTTCATCTCATCTATTGAGTCCTTCAGTTCCAGTTCTGTTTGGTTATTATTATTTTGAGTTTCAATTTCCTTGGTAAAGTATTCTTTTTGTTCATTATTTTTATTCCTAAGTTTACCAAACTGCTTTTCTGAGTTTTCTTGCAGCTCACTGAGTTTCTTCATGACAAGTATTTTGAATTCTCTATTAATTAGATAACAATATTCTGTGAATTCCAGTTGAGCTATTTCAAATCCTGAAAATGATGCTGTGAAAGTGCTGCACTCAATATGCCAGCAAATTTGGAAAACTCAGCAGTGGCCACAGGACTGGAAAAGGTCAGTTTTCATTCCAATCCCAAAGAAAGGCAATGCCAAAGAATGCTCAAACTGCCACACAATTCCACTCATCTCACACGCCAGTGAAGTAATGCTCAAAATTCTCCAAGCCAGGCTTCAGCAATACATGAACTGTGAACTTCCCGATGTTCAAGCTGGTTTTAGAAAAGGCAGAGGAACCAGAGATCAAATTGCCAACATCCGCTGGATCATGGAAAAAGCCAAGAGAGTTCCAGAAAAACACCTATTTTTGCTTTATTGACTATGCCAAAGCCTTTGACTGTGTGGATCACAATAAACTGTGGAAAATTCTTCAAGAGATGGGAATACCAGACCACCCAACCTGCCTCTTGAGAAACCTATATGCAGGTCAGGAAGCAACAGTTAGAACTGGACATGGAACAACAGACTGGTTCTAAATAGGAAAAGGAGTACATCAAGGCTGTATATTGTCACCCTGCTTATTTAACTTCTATGCAGAGTACATCATGAGAAACGCTGGGCTGGAGGAAGCACAAGCTGGAATCAACATTGCCGGGAGAAATATCAATAACCTCAGATATGCAGATGACACCACCCTTATGGCAGAAAGTGAAGAGGAACTAAAAAGCCTCTTGATGAAAGTGAAGGAGGGGAGTGAAAAAGTTGGCTTAAAGCTCAGCATTCAGAAAACGAAGATCATGACATCTGGTCCCATCACTTCATGGGAAATAGATGAGGAAACAGTGGAAACAGTGTCAGACTTTGTTTTTTGGGGCTCCAAAATCACTGCAGGTGGTGACTGCAGCCATGAAATTAAAAGACGCTTACTCCTTGGAAGGAAAGTTATGACCAACCTAGATAGCATATCAAAAGCAGAGACATTACTTTGCCAACAAAGGTCCACTTAGTCAAGGCTATGGTTTTTCCAGTGGTCATGTATGGATGTGAGAGTTGGACTGTGAAGAAAGCTGAGCACCGAAGAATTGATGCTTTTGAACTGTGGTGTTGGAGAAGACTCTTGAGAGTCCCTTGGACTGCAAGGAGATCCAACCAGTCCTTTCTAAAGGAGATCAGCCCTGGGTGTTCGTTGGAGGGAATGATGCTGAAGCTGAAACTCCAGTACTTTGGCCACCTCATGCGAAGAGTTGACTCATTGGAAAAGACGCTGATGCTGGGAGGGATTGAGGGCAGGAGGAGAAGAGGGCATCAGAGGATAAGATGGCTGGTTGTCATCACTGAATCAGTGGACATGAACTTGGGCAATTTTTGGGAAATGGTGATTAACAGGGAGGCCTGGCCTGCAGTCCATGGGGTCACAAAGAGTCAGATGCAACTGTGCAACTGAACAACAACTTGTGTCTACCATTAGGTGGTGCAATAGCACAAGCTTTGGAGTTCTCTTACGCGCGCTACCTCTGGTTATGAAAGTGAAAGTATTAGTCACTTAGTCCTTTCTCTTTGCGACCCCATGGACCCCATGGACTGTAGCCCACCAGGCTCCTCTGTCCATGAAATTCTCCAGGCAGGAATACTGGAGTGGGTAGCTGTTCCCTTGATTGAACCCGAGTCTCCTGCACTGCAGGCAGATTCTTTACATCAGAGCCACCAGGGACCCCCAATTCTGGGTGCTCATTCTCAAATATTCAATTATACATATTGCATAATTGAGCACTTCCACTCTTAGAGGCAGGTTTGATCCCTAGCTCAGGAAGATCCCTTGGAGGCAGGATGGCAACCCACTCCAGTATTGTTGCCTGAAGAATCCCCTGGATAGAGGAGGAGCCTGGGGGGTGAAGCCGGGCGGGCTACATTCCATGGGGTGGCAGAAGAGTCAGACATGACTTACCGATGAAACAACAACTTTCAATTCTCCACTACCTCTGTTCGTGGTGTCCCTTGTGCCCTCATTGTTGCTGTTTTTGGGTGCCTTGCTGCTGCCAACGTTGCTGGCATTACCACCTGGGGTACTGGGAGGGTACATGCCTCCACCATGTCTGGGGTCTCCTGGCTCTGCCACAGGGGGGATCCAGGGTGGCAGGCATCTCTGCCATGACCAGAGTGGTCAGGTTGGTGGGCTCTGCTGCTGCAGACAGGGCAGGCACTGGCGTTGTGGGTCCCTTTGTAGCTGAATGGACAGGGTCAGAAGCCCTGCTGCTGCTGCTGTGTGATTCCCTGTGGCTGCGAGCATTGCTGCAGCTGGGAGGCTGGTGTCACGGGCACTGTCTCCCCTGAAGCCACTGGTTTCTCAGCGAGATCAGCCACCATGGCCAGGTTCCAGGGATCAGGTCAGGAACCACCTCGGCTGTCCCCCTTCTTTTGCCTCCTCTGTGTGTTCCAATCTACCCACCTTCAGATGCATACTTCTGAGGAATTCTCTGGCATCCTGCTGTGTTGGGAAGAGGCACCTTTGCTGAGTTATGGATGTTTTACTGGTTGTGGATTGAAGGGGAGAGACAAAGGGAGTGTCTCAAGCTGCCATGATGCTGAAGTCACTCCTAAAATCAGAGAGCATAGTTTTTTGTTTTGATTTTTAAATTGTATTTATTTACCTTTGACTGCACTGGGTCTTCTTTGCTGTGCAAGGGCATTTTCTAATTGCAGGGAGTGGGGGCTGCCCTCTAGATCCAGTGCACAGGCTGCTCACTGTGGTGGCTTCTTTTGTTGTGGAGCATGGGCTCTGGGGCGCGGTTTCAGTAGTTGTGTTGCGTCAGTTTAGTTGCCCCTTGGCATGCAGGATCTTCTGGGACCAGGGATCAAACCCATGTCCTGTGCATTGGCAGGCAGATTCCTAACCACTGGACCACCAAGAAAGTCTAGACAGCATACAATTTTAATCTAACCTGACAACCTCTGCCTTTATTTGGTATGTTTCATTCATTTATGTGCAATGCAATTATTCATAAATTGGACTTAGATCTATCATTTTATTATTCGTTTTCTGTTTGCTCCCCAGTGTTTTGTTCTTATCTTTTCCCCTTTCTGCCTTCTTTTGAGTTGGAGTTTTTTCATTTAATTACTCTATTGGTTTCCCCAACACCTCCTCCCCTCTCTCCCATACACTGGCTGCTAATAGATGATCCTTCCCTGTCCTCTGACTGAAAAGAGAGTTTCTTAAAATTTTTACGCCTTCGTTTGCTGCCCCGATCTGGGATTTGGATCACCATCTGGTTAAAGGTGGGCTTCCTTGGTGGTCAGACGGTAAAGAATCTGCCTGCAATTCAAAACACGTGGGTTCGATCCCAGGGTTGGAAAGATTCCCTGGAGAAGTGAACGGCTACCCACTCCAGTATTCTTGCCTGGATAATTCCATGGACTGAGGAGCTGGTTGGGCTACATTCCACTGGGTCGCAGAGAGTCAGATACAACTGAGCAACTAACACTTTCACTTTTTCATTGGTTAAAGTAGAAAGATACAGGAAGGTAAAAAAAACCCACAAAACTTTACCACCATATCAGTAATTTTTTGGATTTTGACTTCCCTTCCCAACCTGCCATCTCTCAATTACTTTCCAGGGTTCTTGGGAAGTTGCTTTCTGTTTTCTGGCTAGAACTTTTAGTTGTAATCAGTGAGAGCTTACTTACAGTAGGCTTGACCAATCTTAATGAGAACCATAAGGAAACACACACACAAAATCGGCCGAGAAGAGTGACATTATTTTGAGTTTTTCAAGTATCTTTTATGTCCTGCTTAACTGAAAACAGTTGAATTCTGGTATCTGTTTCTGCATTCAGTGTATTGTGAAGCATTGTTTTTGGTGAAGTATATTAGGAAAATCTGGCTTCACATGTATAAGCAGTTACAGAGGTATATTTAAAAGATTTACTAAAAATATATATAAATGATACAAATATTATAAATATAATTATATCAATATTTAAAATATTATAAAAATATGATGTGGCACAGGGCTTAGTTGGGCTTCCCAGGTGGTGCTAGTGGTAAAGAACCCACCTGCCAAAGCAGGAGACATAAGAGATGAGGGTTCGATCCCTGGGTGGGGAAGATCCCCCGGAGAAGGGAACAGCAACCCACTCCTGTATTCTTGCCTGGAGAATCCCATGGACAGAGGAGCCTGATGGGCTACATACCGTCCATGGGGTCACAGAGTTGGACACCACTGAAGCCACTTAGCAGCAGCAGCAGGGGCTCAGTTGCTCTGCAGCAAGTGGGATCTTCCCCGATCAGAGATCAAACATACACCTCTTGCATTGGCAGGCAGATTTTTTACCACTGAGCCACCAGGGAAGCCCTTGAGTACATCTTTTACCTGTTCACTGTTTTATACCATTATGCATCAGATAACTGGAAAATATTGCTTTAGTAAGTTATTCAAATTTTCAAAAATGTTGAAACATTTCATTATATAATATCGAAAAAATCATAGTCATGAGTATCCACATTGATCTTATCAGAAAATCTGTAAATATTTAGAAAGTTGCTAGACACAAGGTGGCAGATATGTGTTTCTCCTCGAAGGTTCAGATTTTATCATCTGTCACAAATCCAGTCCGTTATTCTCCTTAAAGGGGAGTCTCACTTTGTTCTTTTTCAGAAAATATCTGCCAGATAATCAAGTCTATGGTTTTAAAATTGTTCTTTCAATGTAAAAAAAAAGTTACGCTATGACAAAAGCTGGCAGTACAGTTCATAACTCAAGTAATCAAACAAATGCTTTTTCTTGAGAGTCATCATATATCATTATGTAGCTTTATATTGACCTTGCATTTTGTCATGCAGTATATTAAAATGACATGTACTCAAGGGTAGAGATTTAGTGGAATTAATAATTTAAAAACTGGATATTATTGTTTGTTTTTTGCTGTGAGTCCTTTGTAGAATACAATAATTTCTGGGATGTTGGGTGCTGCTGCCTTGATTTGCAACAAGAGCCAGGAGTTTTTCTTAGCTGCAGTACATGGGATCTTCATTAAGTCACATGTATCTTTTGTCATGGCACATAGACTCTGTAGTTTTGGCACCCAGGCTTCAGTAACTGTGGCACACGGACTCTCTAGTTGTGATGTGCAAGCTCTGGAGCCCACAGGCTCAGTAGATGCAGCGTGAGAGTTTAGTTGCTCCTCAGCATATGAGATCTTAGTTCCCTGACCAGGGATCAAACCCACGTCCCCTGCATGCAAGGTGGATTCTTAAGCACTGGACCATCAAGGAACTCCCAAGAGACAGGATTTTCACCTGCTGTTGTTTTTGCAGATTTTAACATAATGTAAAATCTGAATAACGTCTTAGTTTTGCTATGAAAATAAGCTTGACCCAGGGGACCCCCTGAAAGGGTTGAGGAGATGCAGGGGTCGCCAGATCCACTTTGAAAAGCACTCTACTAAGAGAAAAGAGAAGGGAAGCATTTGTGGGTTTCCTACAGGACTAACAAGAGTAAAAATGGACGGCACTTAACCCAGCCAGGAGGTTAGAGCCAAAGAGACCTGAAGAATAAGTAGGAATGAGATCAGTGAGGGAGGCATTCCAGACTAACAGAAGAAGCAGGGCAAGTGAGAGTATGTGTAGGAGACATAAGGGGACCAGGGGTGATGAGTTGAAATAGGAAAGAAGAGCTGGAGGCATAATTTGCAGTCTTGAATATTATCTAAGGAGTTTAAAACCTATCCTAAATGTAAAGGACAAGCACTGAAGGGTTTTAAGCTGGAAGATGACTTGACAAGATTTTACTTGTTTAGGATGATCACTCTTATTGCAGTGTAGATATGGATGCAAAGGGGAAAAGACTTTGAGCAATGGCTATGTGAATCCATTAGTAAAATGGCAGTTGAGAAGAAGAAAGAAATGAGTGTTAGTAGCTCAATCTTGTCCAACTCTTTGTGACCGCATGGACTGTAGCCCACCAGATCTCTGTCCATGGAATTCTCCAGGCAAGAAGACTGGAGTGGGTAAATGTTCCCTTCTCCAGGGAATCTTCCCAACCGCGGGATCAAACATAGGTCTCCTGCATTGCAGGTAGTTTCTTTACTGTCTGAGCCACCAGGGACTTGGAAGTAAATAGATGAATTTGAGGCAACCTACTCCAGTATTCTTGCTTGGAGGAGCTGGGCAAGCTACAGTCCACGGGGTCACAAAGACAGACACAACTGAGTTACTAACACTAACACACACTGTATATTAACTTAAAAAAATTAAACAGGCATTTTACTCTTGCTTTTCTGGAGAACTGATGCCAATGGTGGCATCATTCACTGAGATTAAGAATAAGAAAACAACCTAGGTAGGTGGAGCGAGACTAAGGTTTGGGATATACTAAGTTTGAAGTGACTTTGAGATATCCAGTAGATATCCAGTAGACAGACACACCATCTGGAACTCAAAGGAGAGCTATTCTTAAAATTTTCAAAATCCTCTCTTGGTGTAGAATCATTGATTTTTCTCCGGAACTTGTACCCCTGTTATCAAGAATTACTGTGTCATGTTCCTTATCTCTGTACTTCTATTGGCCTAGCACCAGTGACTTAGTTTTTACATCTCAGCCATTATATGGTGGTGAATAGTGAATATTGATAACTTCTGGATGGGATCTTATTTACAATAATAAATATAACAAAAGCAGGAGGTCATTTAGTATCATTACAAGGTATGAGTCACCTTATGGTGGTATCTGAAACCAGGAAAAGGTTTGAGAAGGCGTAGAAAGAGTGTAGGATATAAGAAGAGGCAACAGTGATAGAGGCTTGAAGATGAGTGGTGGCAGAGGGTAAGGAGCTTGAAAGTTGCAGCCCGAGGGGTTAGATGGAAACTTAGGTGCGTGCACACACACATGCACGTAAGTATGTGCTGTCAGAGAAACAAGTAGAGGGAGAAAATTTAAAAAACAGGTTGTGAGAGATCACACCAGAGCAGGAAGATATCCTCTGGATTTAGTTACAGTGGTTATTGGCGACCTTGGCTGGTGTAAACTCAGCAAAGTGGTGGGGTGAAAACTAGACTGTAAGGGCTGAAGAATGTAGAAAGAATACATGTAGAAGAATATAGAAAGTTGAGTTAGTGAGTGTACACTGCTCTTTCAAGAAACTTGACTCTGTGGAAAGGAAAGTTAGAGGGTTTCATTTAGGGCAGAATGCATTGTTAGAAAAGTATGTGTGTGTGTGTGTGCATGTACATATGTATTTTAAAGAAACTGAACAAGATTATACAATGATGTGTAGGAGCAGAGATTTAGAGAAGTGGGTTAATTGGTGAAGCCTGTCTCCTGACACAAGGAGAGGGGGATAGTATTTTGATCAGGTTGCCCTCTATCTTCAGTTCCTTCAACTTTATGCCTCTAATTAAGGGGCATGAGAACTGGAAACTACCTCTATTTGATGATAATATGATTATAAGAGGATCAGTGAAGGCACTTTCCTGGAGGTCAAGTGTTTAAGACTCTGCATTCCCCATGCAGAGGGCATGGGTTTGATCCCTGGTCAGGAAACTAAGATCCCGCATGCTGCATGGTGTGGCCAAAGTAAAAAATAAATAAAAAGAATTGGTGCACAGCAACCATGGACAGGAGAATTTAGTGAAGCAGCATGACACACGATTAATATACAGAAGTCAACAGCCTTCAGCAGTATCCAGTCAGAAGAGGTCACAAAAGAGCACAGCCTATACGCGAGAGCAAACAGTAATGATAATAAAATACACAGGCAGAAACTTAGCAAGAAACCTGTAAAACTTATATGAGGAAAATTATAAATACTCATAAAAGAGGGAAAAGTAAACATGAATGAATGGAAGGCCAATTTCTTTGAATAGAAGTCTCACATAATATAGTAATTCTTTCCAAGTTGATTTATAAATGCAATGGAACTCCCTCAAAACTATCATCAGGTTTTTATCTAGAATTAGAAAAGTTGATTATAAAAATATATTTGAAAGAGTAAACAAGCACAGCTAAGAAAGCTCTTAGAAAAAGGACCATGACAGGTAGGTAATGACCAGAGAGTTAAACATAGTATAACACTTCTGTAATTACAACAATGAGGAATTAGCACATGAATGGATAGACCAAAAAAATAGTAGAAAATTCAGAAAGAAGACCCAAGTGCATATAGAAATTTAGTATATAATAAAGGTTGCATTTCAAACCACTGGAGGAAAGAAGGATTTTTTAAATAAGTACTGGGGTAAGTGGATAATCATATGGAAAAAGATCAAATTGAATCTACTCCTTACACCATACATCAGAATAAATTTTAAAAGACTCAGAGATCTGAATTTTAAAAGATGAAACTATGAAAATCCTAAAAGAAAACAATGACTTGATTTATAATCTTCAAGTGGGCGAAAGTTGCTAACTGTGATTCAGAATGTAGAAGCAGTAAAAGAAAAGATACAGTTGACTACATAATGATCAATTTTTGCATAGCAAAAAATACAATGAGAAAAAAAGACAAAAGAACAGAATTCACAGAAAACACAAGTCCTTAAACAAATGAGCAGATGCTTGACCTCTTATAATACTTACAATGCAAATAAAACTACACTGAGATATAATTTATTTATCTGATTGACAACATACTTTGTTGTTCTAATGTTGTGGGGAAATTGGCACGCTCATATTGCTGTTGGGAATGAAAAATAGTACAAACCTTAAAGAGTCCCCCTACATGCAGGAGACCTGGGTTGGATCCCTGGGTCAGCAAGATCCCTTGGAGGAGGGCATGGCAACCCACTCCAGTATTCTTGCCTGGAGGATCCCATGGACAGAGGAGCCTGATGGGCTACAGTTCATGGGGTCACAAAGAGCCAGAAAGAACTTAATGACTTTCACTCATATAGAGGAGGATCTGGTAATCTCCAGCAAAGTCACATACATGTAGCTTTTTACATATCACTCTCACTTCTAAAGAACTTATATATTCCCTTTGATCCAGAAATTCTCATTCTGCTCTCATTTCTAGGGTTCTATCACAAGGATACAGTGACAAAAATACAAAATAATGAAAGTACAAGGGTGTTAATGGTAGTATTTTTTGTAACAGAAAAATACTTGAAACCAAAATATCCATCAATAGTGGAATGATTGAATAAACTTAAGGTATATTTACACAGTAGAGTACTATGCAACTCTAAAAAAGAAATGAGATCTTTACATGTTGTTATGGTATGACCGCCATGATAAAGTGTTACACAAAATAGTAAAGTGTAGGATGGTGTATGCAACATGCTACCTTTCGTGTAAGAAAGAAGGGAAATGCAAATACACACATACATACGTTTGTGTATTTTCAAAGAGAAACACTGGAAATGAATAAAAATCCCATAAATATAGTTATTTACAGGTGAAAATAAGAACTCTTTTTTTCCAGCAGTTCTTTTTCTTTTAATTTTTGGCTGTCCTGGGCCTTCGTTGCTGTGCAGGCGTTTCTCTAGTTGTGGCTAGCGGGGGCTGTTCTCAAGTTGCGGAGGGCAGGTTTCTCATTGGGGTGGCTTCTCTTGTTGCAGAGCACACGCTCTAGGGTGCGCAGACTTGAGTAGCTGCAGTGTGGGCTCAGTAGCTGTGGTTCTCCAAGCTCAACAGTTGCTGGCTCAGGGGCTTAGCTGTCCTGTGGCGTGTGGGATCTTCCCGAATCAGGGATGGAACCCGTGTCTCTTGCATTGGCAGCCGGATTCTTGACCACCCGGGAGGCCTGGAGAAGAAATGCGATAGCGGGCACAGAGACTGCAGCTAGACCTCTGGGAATATACCTCATTATAAAACCTGGGCTTTGGAATCGTGCAAATGTTTTATACATTTCTCTCTCTCTTTTTTTTTTTCCCAACGAGATCAAAGGGCCGCGACCGATCCCTGTGCCCCCGCGCCAGGGGTGGCAGAGGACCCGCGGCGCGGGTGCTTATAGCCTCACGTTTCGTCGGCCCTCGGCTCTGCCCGCAGCTTCTCCCCTTTCCGCGTCCCAGCGCCTGGGCGTGGCCCCGGCCGGGAGGGGAGGGGGCGAGGCGCTGAGGCCCAGAGGTCCCGCGAGGGCCGCCCCCTTCCCCTCGCCCCTCCTCCGGCGGGGTCGCGCCGCTGGACCCGAGGCCCCGGCTTAGGCTGGACGGACGCCTCCTTAGACCCACGGGCGCGGGCGAGTCCGGGGACGTGCGCGCGAGCCCTGCCATCGCTCCTGTCGCGCGGACCAGGGCAGCCGCCGAGGGTGGGCTGAGGACGCCGCTGGGTAGGGGTAGGGGGGCGCCCGTCGGGAGAGGTAGAAACGAACAGCCTCCAGAGTCCCGCCGCCTAGCGCAGCTACAAACCCTTGTGGGGAGGGCTGGCTTTCGGTAGATAGGTAAACTAGTAGGAATCAAAGCTCTTTGAGAAATGACTGATTTCTGGGTTTGGTGAGGAAGTGTACAGCGATGAGCCTGACTGTACTGTCAGCCATACTGTACTGGCATACTGTACAGTATGGCAAGAGGATGACATCTCGTCATACTATAAATCAAGGAGGCTCCTACTAGTCAAAGGTGGAAATTGAAAGAGCAAATATGTTTAAAACCTATATATTCGTAATAGTATTAAACACAGACACACACACCCAATGTTTGTTTGCCTTCAGAAAGAGCTAAGTCTGAAAACTGAAGCATTTGAGTTGTTTTTTCTGTATTACCTGCAACTCAGGGCAACCAAGGAATTAATGAGGGATGTTTCTCTGCATAGTAGTGTATGTGTATATTAGTGTACAGATGTTTCTGTATATAGTATCTAGTAAATGAAGAAAGAATGATAAATTAGCAACCCCCATTTTGCAAAGTCCCTAATGAAATAATAAATCTAGGAAGGTTGCCAGATTCGGCCTATAAATTTCATGGGAACTACTTATAAAATTATAAGTAGTAAAGTTATATTGAACATGTATGTGTGTTAGTTGCTCAGTCATGTCCAACTCTTTTTGATCCCATGGACTCTATCCCTCCAGGCTCCTCTGTCTATGGATTTCTCCAGGCAAGAATACTGGAGAGGGTAGCCATTCTCTTCTCGGAGGGATCTTCCCATCCCAGGGATCGAACCTGGGTCTCCTGCCACCAGGGAAGCCCTATATTGAACATATTTATCCTGAAAATTAATTTTGTTTATCTGAAGTTCAAGTTTAACTGAATGTCCTGTATTTTACCTGGCAGCCCTAGATCTAGATAATGGTCAACAGTGGATGTTAACATAACTGAGACAGATGCAGAAGTATCATTTAATAAAATTAAACATTCATTTATGTGTAAAAAAAACTAAAAAATAGAAGGAAATTGTTTAATAGAATAATGTGTACTCACAGAAATACTATGCAAGCATTATATTTAGTAGCCAAATGTTGAAAGCTTTTGCTTTCTGATCAGGAGGAAGACTAGAATGCCCTCATCATGACTTTTATTCTACTATGTATTAGAGAGGCTAAAGAAAAGATATAAAGATGAGAAAGAGAGTAATTAAACTCATTCATAAGCCCATGTGGCTCAGTGTGTAAAGAATTTGCTTGCAATGTAGGAGATGTAGGAGTCGCAGGTTTGGTGCCCAGGTCAGGGAGATCCCCTGGAGGAGGGCCTGGCAACCCACTCCAGTATTGTTGCCTGGAGAACCCCAGGGACAGAGGAGCCTGGCGGGCTACAGTCCATAGGGTTGTAGAGTCAAAAATGACTGAGGCAACTGAGTGCATTCATAAGCAATAGGATTGGGTACATAAGAAATTTTTTAAAACCCTACCAATAAATTATTAGAATAATAAATGGTAACTTCTGGTTCCAGACAAGTTGGCAGAGGTTAATTTCTCCCTACCTCTCTCTGATATGGCCAACAAAAATTCTAGAAATAATACAACAGACATTTGTAAGAAGTCTGTGAAAGGTATAAAGTAGAAGCCTAAGTGACTTGGGACCTTAGGACTTGAGGAACAACACAGTGAACCAGCATTTCTCAACTGACCCAATGGCAGGAGGTGGCCCACACCCACTGGCTCTCTAGCCTTCATTCAGCGGTAGAAGACACTCAAGTAGGTGCTTTTCTCTCCCATGGGCGTTATCAGCAGTGATCAAGCAGAAGCCCCGCTGCCACTGGGCAGTCCAGGAAGAAAGTGCTCTCCACCCCTTCATGCCAGTATCTCCTACCCATAATCTAGCAGCATCATGCAGGCACTGGGAAATTCTTTCAATTTCCACTGTTGGTGCCAAAACAAATTGGATGCAAGTGCAACCATAACTAGGGAAAGTAAAAAGACCAGAATAACACTACAAGTCTTCTGAAAATTAAATTGTCACTGGAACCACAGCACACAAAACTAGGCCAGGACCTGCATGCTAAACCTAGACATGGCAACTGCCTGCTAAAATGGAAGAGTTAAATAAGATCCAGAGTTTTTTTTTTTAATCATAATATCTAAAATGTTCAGGATATAATAAAATAATCACACATCATAACAAGAACCAGGAAGGTCACACCTTGAATGGGAAGACAATCAACAGATGCTCACACTGAGCTGAATTAGATGTTGGAATTATCTGATGAAGATGTAAAGTAGCCATCATAAAAATGCTTCATCAAGCAGTTACAAATACTCTTGAGACTAATGAAAAAGTAGAAAATTTCACCAAAGGTATAGAAAATATAAAACAATGGAAATGATCAAACTGAGAACGATAATAACTGATATTTAAAGATTCACTGGAAAGACTCAAGAGGAGGAGGAATATGACAGAAGAAAGCATAAGTGACTCTGAAGATAAAACAATAGAAATTGCCCAATCGGAAAAAAGAAAAAAAATCAGAGTGGCTCTGGGAAGGAACTGGTTCGCGGGCACAGTGATGGCTGTGGGTGTCCCCTGCATGCTCGTTACTAGCTGCTCCTCCACCTTCTCCGCAGACAGGCTGGTGCAACATATTCTTGGAACAGAAGATGCTGTTGTGGAAGTGACTGCCAACGATGCTGTGAGATTTGATCCCTGGACCATCGATAATAAATACTACTCGGCAGATATCAACCTGTGTGTGGTGCCAAACAAATTTCTCGTCACTGCAGAGACTGCAGAGTCTATCCAAGCATTTGTGGTTTACTTTGACAGCACACAAAAATCTCATCTTGATAGTGTTTCTTCCTGGCTTCCTCTGGCAGAGTCATGGTTACCTGAGGTGATGATCTTGGTTTGCAATAGAGTGTCTGAAAATGGTGTAAACCGACAGAAAGCTCAAGAGTGGTGTATCAAACATGGCTTTGAATTGGTAGAACTTAGACTGGAAGAGTTGCCTGAGGAAGATGATGACTTCCCAGAATCTACAGGAGTAAAGCAAATTGTTCAAACCTCGAATGCCAATGTCTGGTCCAATGTAGTGATGAAGAATGAGAGGAACTGAGGCCTTAACCATCTCAGCTTATTGACTGGAGCAAACCATAGCATTGGCTCAGCAGAGACCTGCCACAGAGACCTGCCACTCAAAGCAGCCCTGTGTTCCAGCAGCAGAGAGGACTGAATGCCTCTTGGATCATCGAGGGGCTGCCTCTAACACAGTAGACAGGCAGGTCGATAGCATTGTGGATCCCATATTAGACCTGGATATTCAAGAACTTTCCAGTCTTACTACAGGTGGTGGAGATTTGGAGAATTTTCAAAGACTGTTTTCAAAGTTAAAAGAAATGAAAGACAAGGCTGCGACGCTTCCTCATGAGCAAAGAAAGATGCATGCAGAAAAGGTGGCCAAAGCCTTCTGGATGGCAATTGGGGAGACAGAGATGAAATTGAAGGCCTTTCATCTGAGAAAGAGCACTAAACTCTTCATGCTAGGGCTTGCCTGACTCAGACCCGAGCACTCTCTCCTTGAGATTCTTCCCTCCTCAACCCAGTCATCTTTTGCTGAAATTACCAGCATCATGTTGGCTGCCTGACTTGTTTATAGGGTCCCATTAACTTTAGTTTTTAGTAGAGGGTAAAGCAGAAATCTCTTCTCCCTCAGTGTTGGGGTCCTTTAATGGACCAGGACCTCATGGTCCGGAGTCGATGATAAGAAAGTGAAAGAGAGAGTCGGAGGGAGGGAGAGAGAGAGAGAGAAAGAAAAAAAGAAAGAAAGACATGGGGACCCAAGCTCTTATGGAGCAAAGGTACTTTAATGATTTTTCTGTGAGTATATATAGGCTGTAATACAAGAAATTTCTTTCAACAATGATAAAGATCAGAAAACCAAATGTACAGTAACCGTTACCAAGGGAACAGGGAGAATAATGGTCACAAGTTCAGGAGATAATCCATATCTTAAAAAGGGGGGCGAGACTAAGCAGTTTTGTAAAGAGAATGCTTACTAAAGGAGACCCAAGTCTGTCTCACACAATGACCTTAGTTCCTGGGAGCAGCCTGCTGCTCCGCTTAAAAAGAAACAAAGGACTTGTGAGAAACAGCAGGTAGGAATCCTCCCGTTAAATACTCCCTGACAATTCCTCCTTGTTTATTTATAATATTTGCAAAAAGAGTTCTGACCATTAGAGTTTGTTAGTTTTAATAATCTTTGCATGAAAGCAATGGTAGATGACAAAATAATGGTCAAGACAATCACTAAAATTACAGTTCCAGACCCGATGCTGTGAGTAATGCCCTGAAACCATCCACGTGGGTCTAGCCCAGCTAATTGATCAGCTAGTTGTTCAACTAAAGTTTTCAAATTAGTGGAAGAGGACAGACTTTTAGAAAAGGTTTCAAATTTCTTTTTGTAATAATTGCACATTCAGAGAGGCATTATCATGTATGTTTTGTAAATGAAATTTGATTTGTTCCCAGTTGTAGGCACTATTATTGAAATGAACAGAAGTAACACAAAATTGAGTAGAATTCCAATCACATTTTAGCATCACCTGTTTTTGTACATCTGTTAATTGATCTCCAACCCATTTGACGGCTGTTTTAGTTCCTGTATTTCCTCTTGAATATCCTCATCTATCTGAGCCTGAGTGGCCCATATAGTATGGGCATCTTTAGTCCAATTTTGAATAAAATTATGTGTTTGAATTGAGGTTTATAAAGCAATACCAGTGACAGCAGCATTGGTGCAAATAGCTGTTAATCTCAAAATGCCAAAAATCAGCCATCCAATGAATCATTTAGAGCGTTGGAGCAATTTAGTAAGTAACTGGGAAGCAAGTCCAGCCATGGGACCTTCTTCCCAGGGCCAGTGGAGATTTATTGGTAACCACAGATTATGTCGAGATCGAAGAATCAAAAGGGAGTCATTTCTCAAGGAAATAGAGAAGTTAAGTATATAATTTACAATTTATGCAAGTCACAGAACATAAAGTCTTATTGAATTGTAAATTTCCTATAGCTATAACAAAAGGAAGTGGGACGTAGGCTTGTATAAAATATGATTGATTATAATGAAAGAAATAGTTTCTATGACTACGATTGGTCCCTGTGAAATGTCCAGTCCAAGTCCCAAGTTCCTTGGTGCTTGCAGCAGTTTCCAGATGTCTCATAGTTTAGGCCCAATCTGTTTATCAAGGACAATTCGAGGACGAGGAGGGGCCATTCTACCGTCAAGTCACCCAAGAGTCCTCTGTCATGGTAATGTTCCATTGTAGTGTTAGTAACCTTCAATGCTACTTGAGTAATACAATCACATACAGTGCTGTTAATATCATCTGAGCAGTTAGATAACCTTATACCATGGGGTCCCCAATTGACAATTGTATGATTAGCCACAAACATTAATTTTCCTGACTTGGTCTGACATTTGTCCCAATGAACAGGAATATATTTAAAGTTCTTATTAGTAAACCCTTTGCATATTTGTAAACCCTTTGTAAAGAATATTCTTTGTTCTTTCTTTAATTCTTTCCCTAAAGTTTCAATAGTATAAATATGGTTCATGGACAAAGAAAGGGCAATAAATAATCCAAGCAGCATGTGGAAGTTCCTTTTTGGAGGCAGGACAAAAGCCTATGTTTGTTGATTAACATTAATATATAATTTTGTTTGGCCCATGCATAAGGGAAGGATTTCACAGCCTAGAGAAATGTTAGTTAGTCTTCCTTTTTTCTCAGAATGAGAGGGCCCCTCCAAGCCCCAAGGAGGGGGTATATGTGTTGAGCCATTAGTGGATACGATTGGTCCTATATCTGTCCATTCTATGAAGTGAAGTGAAGTCATTCAATCGTGTCCGACTCTCTGCAACCCCATGGACTGTAGCCCGCTCAGGCTCCTCTGTCCATGGGATTCTCCAGGCAAGAATACTGGAGTGGGTTGCCATTTCCTTCCCCAGGGGATCTTCCCAACCCAGGGATCGAACCTGGGTCTCCTGCATTGCAGGCAGACGCTTTATCCTCTGAGCCACCAGGAAAGCCTGCGGCGAGCTATAACCTACAATAAAAAAGGGGGGTTAGGTATATAAGCCCGATAAGTGTGATCAATCAAGTCAGCCTGAGTGGGGGAAGCAAAACCAAGCAAAGCAAGCATCAGTTCAGTTCAGTTCAGTCGCTCAGTTGTGTCTGACTCTTTGCGACCCCATGTTTTGCAGCACACCAGGCTTCCCTGTCCATCACCAACTCCCGGAGTTCACTCAAACTCATGTCCATCGAGTCGGTGATGCCATCCTGCCATCTCATCCTCTGTCGTCCCCTTCTCCTCCTGCCCCCAATCCCTCCCAGCATCAGGGTCTTTTCAATGAGTCAACTCTTCACATGAGGTGGCCAAAGTATTGGAGTTTCAGCTTTAGCATCAGTCCTTCCAATGATCACCCAGGACTGATCTCCTTTAGGATGGACTGGTTGGATCTTCTTGCAGTCCAAGGGACTCTCAAGAGTCTTCTCCAACACCACAGTTCAAAAGCATCAATTCTTCGGCGCTCAGCTTTCTTCACAGTCCAACTCTCACATCCATACATGACCACTGGAAAAACAATAGCCTTGAATAGACGGACCTTTGTTGGCAAGGTAATATCTCTGCTTTTCAATATACTATCTAGGTTGGTCATAACTTTCCTTCCAAGGAGTAAGCGTCTTTTAATTTCGTGGCTGCAGTCACCATCTGCAGTGATTTTGGAGCGACCCAAAATAAAGTCTGACACTGTTTCCATTGTTTCCTCATCTATCTGCCATGAAGTGATGGGACCAGATGCCATGATCTTCGTTTTCTGAATGCTGAGCTTTAAGCCAACTTTTTCACTCTCCTCTTTCACTTTCATCAAGAGGCTTTTTAGTTCCTCTTCACTTTTTGCCATAAAGATGGTGTCATCTGCATATCTGAGGTTATTGATATTTCTCCCTGCAATGTTGATTCCAGCTTGTGCTTCCTCCAGCCCAGCGTTTCTCATGATGTACTCTGCATAGAAGTTAAATAAGCAGGGTGACAATATACAGCCTTGAAGTACTCCTTTTCCTATTTAGAACCAGTCTGTTGTTCCATGTCCAGTTCTAACTGTTGCTTCCTGACCTGCATATAGGTTTCTCAAGAGGCAGGTTGGGTGGTCTGGTATTCCCATCTCTTGAAGAATTTTCCACAGTTTATTGTGATCCACAGAGTCAAAGGCTTTGGCATAGTCAATAAAGCAGAAATAGATGTTTTTCTGGAACTCTCTTGCTTTTTCGATGATCCAGCGGATGTTGGCAATATGATCTCTGGCTCCTCTGTCTTTTCTAAAACCAGCTTGAACATCGGGAAGTTCACAGTTCACGTATTGGTGAAGCCTGGCTTGGAGAATTTTGAGCATTACTTTACTAGCATGTGAGATGAGTGCAATTGTGTGGTACTTCGAACATTTGGCATTGCCTTTCTTTGGGATTGGAATGAAAACTGACCTTTTCCAATCCTGTGGCCACTGCTGAGTTTTCCAAATTTGCTGGCATATTGAGTGCAGCACCATCACAGCATCATCTTTCAGGATTTGAAATAGCTCAACTGGAATTCCATCACCTGCACTAGCTTTGTTCGTAATGATGCTTTCTAAAGCCCGCTTGACTTCACATTCCAGGATGTCTGGCTCTAGGTGAGTGATCACACCATCGTGATTATCTGGGTCGTGACGCTCTTTTTTGTGCAGTTCTTCTGTGTATTCTTGCCACCTGTTCTTAATATCTTCTGCTTCTGTTAGGTCCATACCATTTCTATCCTTTATCAAGCCCATCTTTGCATGTAACGTTCCTGTGGTATCTCTAATTTTCTTGAAGAAATCTCTAGTCTTTCCCATTCTATTGTTTTCCTCTATTTCTTTGCGTTGATCGCTGAGGAAGGCTTTCTTATCTCTCCTTGCTATTCTCTGGAACTCTGCATTCAGATGCTTATATCTTTCCTTTTCTCCTTTGCTTTTCACTTCTCTTCTCTTCATAGCTATTTGTAAGGCCTCCTCAGACAGCCATTTTGCTTTTTTGCATTTCTTTTCCATGGGGATGGTCTTGATCCCTGTCCCCTGTACAATGTCATGAACCTCATTCCATAGTTCATCAGGCACTCTGTCTATCAGATCTAGTCCCTTAAATCTATTTGTCACTTCCACTGAATAATCATAAGGGATTTGATTTAAGTCATACCTGAATGATCTAGTGCTCTTCCCCACTTTCTTCAATTTCAGTCTGAATTTGGCAATAAGGAGTTCATGATCTGAGCCACAGTCAGCTCCTGGTCTTGTTTTTGCTGACTGTTTTTGCTGAGCTTCTCCATCTTTGGCTGCAAAGAATATAATCAGTCTGATTTTGGTGTTGACCATCTGGTGATGTCCATGTGCAGAGTCTTCTCTTGTGTTGTTGGAAGAGGCAGTTTGCCATGACCAGTGCAAAACTCTCTTTTCTCTTGGCAAAACTCTATTAGCCTTTGCCCTGCTTCATTCTGTACTCCAAGGCCAAATTTGCCTGTTACTCCAGGTGTTTCTTGACTTCCTACTTTTGCATTCCAGTCCCCTATAGTGGACCGAGAGTGCCAGGCTGCTTCGGCACAGGAGTGGCCAAGAGGAGCTACCCCACATCCGAGGTCAGGGGAGGCGGCGGAGAGGAGCTACCCCACGTCCAAGGAGCGGCAGCTGTGAGGGCGCAGAAGGGCCGAGAGGAGCTACTCCACGTTCAAGGTCAGGAGGGGCGGCCATGAGGAGATACCCCTCGTCCAAGGTAAGGAGCAGTGGCTGCACTTTGCTGGAGCAGCCATGAAGAGATACCCCACGTCCAAGGTAAGAGAAACCCAATTAAGACGATAGGTGTTGCGAGAAGGCATCAGAGGGCAGAAACACTGAAACCATAATCACAGAAAACTAGTCAGTCTGATCACACGGACCACAGCCTTGTCTAACTCAATGAAACTAAGCCAGGCCATGTGGGGCCACCCAAAATGGGAGGGTCATTGTGGAGAGGTCTGACAGTATGTGGTCCACTGGAGAAGGGAATGGCAAACCACTTCAGTATTCTTGCCTTGAGAACCCCAAACAGTATGAAAAGGCAAAAAGGTAGGACACTGAAAGAGGAACTCCCCAGGTTGGTAGGTGCCCAATATGCTACTGGAGATCAGTGGAGAAATAACACCAGAAAGAATGAAGGGATGGAGCGAAAGCAAAAGCAATACCCAGTTGTGGATGGGACAGGTGATAGAAGCAAGTTTCAATGCTGTAAAGAGCAAAATTGCATAGGAACCTAGAATGTGAGGTCCATGAATCAAGGCAAATTGGAAGTGGTCAAACAGGAGATGGCAAGAGTGAATGTCGACATTCTAGGAATCAGTGAACTAAAGTGAACTGGAATGGATGAATTTAACTCAGATGACCATTATATCTACTTCTGTGGGCAGGAATCCCTTAGAAGAAATGGAGTAGCCATCATGGTCAACAAAAGAGTCCGAAATGCAGTACTTAGATGCAATCTCAAAAACGACAGAATGATCTTTGTTCATTTCCAAGGCAAACTGCCGGGGTCCAGCCCCAGTGGATCCAGGGAATTCGAAGTGGGGACAGCGTCGGCGTCCTTGGAAAAATACATATTTAATTACAGATAGAGAGGGATTAGAAACGGATAGTGTAGTAGGAAAATTAGTGGAGAAAAAGAGGCTGAATAACTTGGTTTACGTGGAATAGCATCCATGCTCCAGATGGGAATTCAGCCAGAGAAACGGGGAGCAAGAAAGAAGCAACATGGGGGAATCAGTCTTTCCAGAAACTGATCCCATTTTCTTTATTTTTAGGTTTGCTTATATACCTTTTGTTACACATAGGGATGAATACAGAGTCACGCAGGGGTCAGCAGTCCTGACCTTTATCAAAATCAGGTGCCTCACATAAAAAGGTCTCAGGGATTTTACATCATCTTATGGCCATGAGACCTGCTGACATTTTATGATCCTTTCTTTCTGATAACCAAAAACCTTATTTCTTCCAAGGGTGTTTTTTCTTTAACCAGGCACCACCCTCCAAATAAAGTTACATTCCTATAGGGTGAGGGTGTAGTGAGTTACAATCAAGAAAGGAATTTATTTAACCCAAGGTTAACATGATTAATCTTAAAGGTTAATACTTATTTCTCCTATATGTTAGTTATATTCATTATAAGGACAGGGAATATGGAGATTTAGCAGCAAACATCAGCCCAACAAATGAAAATCCTTTCACCAATGTTCCCCTTAAGATCTATTTAGTCTTAAGATAGTGATAAAGTTACATTTTTACATAGCAAGGACACAGTGATTTATAACAAAGTACAGTGATCTATTACAAAAGAGAAAATTCATTAACTCAAAAAGTCTAGTATTGCTAACCTTAAAAACTACTATATTTCCTTTTCTATATTCCAAATACATTGATTAATATATTCCCAGGTGCCTAAGGATATGGAGGCCTGGCGGCAATCATTGACTCAACAATGAGAAAAGCCCTATGCTAATTAAGACTCTCAAAATACTCCAGAACTCTCTGGGTGTTTATGGTTGAGAGGTAGTAAACAATCATGTGCGTAATGGCAGGAGTATGGATAATCCTGACCTGAAACACCCTTGTCCCACCCAGGGCAGGGAATTAGCAGCAATTATTGACACAACAAATGAAAAAACCCTTCACCAATATAATTCCTAACCAACCCGTTATACTAATAATTTCTAACTCCCCCAAAGAATTTGCCTTTAGTAAGTCTAAAACATCTCGTGCCTCTCAGGTTGGAAGGCTGTAAACAATCACATGTGGCCAGATGAACCTATACAGGCGGGCTAGATAACCTTCAGAGGAGTCTGTAAGCTGAAACACTCTTGTCACACCCAGGAATTTTTATTGCCTTGGAGCTGCACGTTTACTCCTTCTCCGAGAGAAACAGTTATGGGGGAGAGCCCCCCGTAAAGTCAGAGGTGTAGGTGAGAGCATAAAACAGACTCTGGTTTTGGCGTTAGATGCTCGGGAACAGGGGGTTTCTTGAGGCTTGATCATGCCTTTGCGTATGCCAAGCCTCCTTCCTCATGACCTTTGCCATGGGCGGAGTTCCTCATGTTGGCCCCCAGCAGCAAACCATTCAATATCACGGTAATCCAAGCCTATGCCCCAACCAGTAACACTGAAGAAGCTGAAGTTGAACGGTTCTATGAAGACCTACAAGACCTTTTAGAACTAACACCCAAAGCAAGCATAGCAAAGAAAAATATTTTCAGGATTCCGAGGCATTCCCTGTTGAGAAATCAGATTTTCAGCTTGGTTAGTAAGGGTTTTTATCTGTCCCCAAGTAGGGAGATCATAAGGTCAGTGACATCCAGTGCGGCGTTTTTTGGAAATTTTAAAACCGCCATGGCTTGTTTTGGAATTTCTTCTCCTGGGTTTTTGTTGTTTCGTCTCTAATTTGAATGCTGGGGGCCCCTTAGGTTGAATCTTCTGAAGAGGAAGCCATGTGTGTTCGTTGGATCCATCTAGAGAAATAAAAGCATATCCCTTTCCCTGTAAGATTAGTTTCTTAGATTTCCATTGATTAGTTAACCCATCTTGATATCAAATGCGTCAAGGAAGGGAGGTGTCCTTTAATGTTTCAAAATGTTTTTCTGTTTTTGTCAAAATATCTCCCTGTGGTAAATTTAAAAAATTTAAAATAAATAAAGCTATTATTAACAATAGTTATAGAAAGAAAGGAAAGTGATAATGATGAAAACATTCCTAGGAAATATTTCAGTCCAAAAATAAACATCTAGAGATCTGTTTGGGGACTGGTAGATAATATCCCCCAAGAGGACACTGAGAAGCTTTTATTTTAAGTTGACCTTAACTCTTGACTATTTAAACCTTTCCTCTTGAATGTTGTTTCCATGAATTTGTTTATTTCTGTGTCAAATGTATGAGCCATCATCTTGCTCAGCCAATGCTATTGTTCCTCCTTTTCATATATGTAAATCAAATAGATCCAATTTTGACTTTAAGTTAACTTCTTGGTCTTTGTTGACAACATTGATGTTGCTAGAGGTAGGTTTTTCTGGTTGATACAGTTTATGCCTCATGTTTAACAGATGGGGCAGTCAGTGGCCCAAAGCAAGCCTTTGTAGATATATGTACCCATTTTAAAAAATATTTTTTCATTAGTTCCAGGTGTTGGAGGCATAGTCTGTCTAATGTAGAGTTCATCAGCTCCAACCAAGCAACGTGTTAGTAAGCAAGTTTGTCTTAATTCCCATGAGGTACTATAGTCTTGTTATCATCACTGACTATGAAAATTTGGCTATGGTTTTGAAATAATGGGTTGATTTCTTTCTCATTCAGTACATACATCTTTTCTGATATAAAGAGAAATGGGATCTGACTGTGTTTTAAGTGGTTTGTGTAATTTGGGGCAAAGGATTAGGAGTAAACATTCAAATATTTTTTTTCTAAGTGAAATTATTGAAAAGCTGATGCAGAACAATTTGATTAATGAAATGTTGCTCATATCCAAATATATTTGACCTTGTCCTTGGGAAAGAAATGCAGCTTGGCACCTGTTGAATCTCTCTGTTCAGTGTGTCAAGGAAGATGATTATTCTTACAAGACAGGCTTGAAAAGAAGGTGAATATTTTGCACTTTTGATATTCTTAGGAACAAATAACTTACTTGGCAAACGGTGTCTTTTTTATGTTGTTTTTGTTTTGTATTGTGAAATAGGCATTGAAGTTGATGTTATTTTGTTTTAAGAATCTTACAGACTGGAAACAGAAATAAAGCTATATGAGCGACTGAACTGAACTGAACAGTAGTTAAAGGCAATGCTAAAGAATGCTCAAACTACTGCACAATTGCACTCATCTCGCATGCTAGTAAAGTAATGCTCAAAATTCTCCAAGCCAGGCTTCACCAATACGTGAACCGTGAACTTCCAGATGTTCAAGTTGGTTTTAGAAAAGACAGAGGAACCAGAGATCAAATTGCCAACATCCGCTGGATCATCGAAAAAGCAAGAGAGTTCCAGAAAAACATCTATTTCTGCTTTATTGACTATGCCAAAGCCTTTGACTGTGTGGATCACAATAAACTGTGGACAGTTCTTCAAGAGATGGGAATACCAGACCACCTGACCTGCCTCTTGAGAAACCTATATGCAGGTCAGGAAGCAACAGTTAGAACTGGACATGGAACAACAGACTGGTTCTAAATAGGAAAAGGAGTACGTCAAGGCTGTATATTGTCACCCTGCTTATTTAACTTCTATGCAGAGTACATCATGAGAAACGCTGGGCTGGAAGAAGCACAAGCTGGAATCAAGACTCCCGGGAGAAATATCAATAACCTCAGATATGCAGATGACACCACCCTTATGGCAGAAAGTGAAGAGGAACTAAAAAGCCTCTTGATGAAAGTGAAAGAAGAGAGTGAAAAAGTTGGCTTAAAGCTCAACATTCAGAAAACGAAGATCATGGCATCTGGTCCCATCACTTCATGAGAAATAGATGGGGAAACCGTGGAAACAGTGTCAGACTTTATTTTTTGGGGCTCCAAAATCACTGTAGATGGTGACTGCAGCATGAAATTAAAAGACACTTACTCCTTGGAAGGAAAGTTATGACCAACCTAGATAGCATATTCAAAAGCAGAGACATTACTTTGCCAACAAAGGTCCAAAACCATAGCCAGTGATTTTTTCCAGTGGTCATGTATGGATGTGAGAGTTGGACCCTGAAGAAAGCTGAGCACCAAAGAATTGATGCTTTTGAACTGTGGTGTTGGAGAAGACTCTTGAGAGTCCCTTGGACTTCAAGGAGATCCAGTCAGTCCGTTCTAAAGGAGATCAGCCCTGGGATTTCTTTGGAAGGAATGATACTAAAGCTGAAACTCCAGTACTTTGGCCACCTCATGAGAAGAGTTGACTCATTGGAAAAGACTCTGATGCTGGGAGGGATTAGGGGCAGGAGGAGAAGGGGACGATAGAGGAGGAGATGGCTGAATGGCATCACCGACTCGATGGACGTGAGTTTGAGTGAACTCCGGGAGCTGGTGATGGGCAGGGAGGCCTGACGTGCTGCAATTGATGGGGTCGCAAAGAGTCAGACACGACTGAGTGACTGAACTGAACTGAACTGAACTGATAGGCTTAAAGAATATATTGCATTAGAATCTAGTAAAGTCTGCTCTGGATAAGGAAGATAAAAGTGTTCCTGTGTATTTTTCTTTATTTAATTTTTTATTTGTAGCTTCAGTGTGTAATGTGTTTGTTTAATGTGTCTTGTGTTTGTAGACTATAAGGAATGTTTGTAATCTGTTTAATAGAGAATGAATGTAAAAATTGTTTGAATTGTTTAGAAATATAGGCAGGGCCATTGTCTGCTTTTATAGAATTAAGTGTTCTCATTATTGTAAAGTAAGCTAATGGGTGGGTTATAACATGTTGTGTAGTTTCACCTCGGAGAGGTGTGGCCCCTATAAAAGAAGAATTTGTACTGATCGAGACATGTAAGAAGGAAGAGGAAGAAAGTTCAGGGCAATGAGTTACATCCATTTGTCATAAAATTTTCTTTCATTTGTTGTAAACGTTTTTTATATTTATGTATTCATCATTTTACTTGCCATTTCTTATATCTTTTTATTAAAAGTATACATCTTATTTTTCTTTAGCAACTATGAAGTGTCTTGCATATTAGCATTTTATAGGTTGTGAATATATTTATTATATCACATATATTATAATATTTATTATATAAATATATATATTTATATTTATACTTATTTATAGTTTAAAATCTCTTTAGTTTTTCTGTAAGAAAAAACTTTTTATAAGAGGAAGTTTATGTTCAGTAATTAATGTTTTAAAATCTTACTTCATTTGGAAATGATCTAGCTATTTAATAAACTTTTATTATTTAGTTTAGTATAAATCCAGAAACTTAAGTTACCCCAATCCTAAGAGGTTATTTTAGATTATAATAATAGATTATTCTATTAAAAATATAATTATTTTAAATAGAGTTTATCTAAAAGTTTTCATCTCATATATATATATATAAAGGGTTACCTTTTTGTTGACAAATTTAGTTTACCTTAAACCTAGGCATGATAAAAGTATTATATAATGTTGATGACTTAAGACATGTCTTAATTAGATTAGCAAACAAGTGAATTTAAATAGAGCTCACTGACTTCATATTATCCAAAAACAAAGACATATATTGAGACATAGATAATTTTAGATAGACAGAGATAGTTTTCTGTTTGAAATATCTTTTCCGCTTTAAAATATTTTTTCGAGAGAGATATATATATATATATATATATATTCCCCCCCCCTCCAATTTGTTTATGGCTGGAGTCCCAGATAGAGTGGGTTGTGTATCCCAAGGACATGATAAGAGTTAACTTTAGGTTTTTTCTTAGGCCTGATTTTGTTTCTCAGGTAGAACTGGAGCTCCACAAAAGTATTTTAAGAAAGTTAACCTTTTCTTAACTGCACATGTAGGAAGAACCAGTTTTGTAATTTCAAAAAAGATTTTATTTTAATCAGTTTTCTCTGGAGTCTAAAGAATATCATGGCTATTCAGTGTCAAAAATATAATTTCTCCTTTTGTAGTTATAGTATGTTATTAATGATATATGCATGAAGGAATTGCTCTCACATTGGATGTAAAGCTTTGGCTACAAAATTTTTGACAAATAGTAGGACTGTTGAGCATACTTTGAGGTAACATAGTCTACTGAAATCTTTTATGAGGCCCGATATGATTAGGATAAAGGAGAGAGAAAGTGAATCTCTCCTGGTCTAAAGGTGTAAAGGTATTGTCACGCGAGTGTATGTTCCTCGGTTCTTTGTCTCGTCACAACAAAGATTTGGAGCGACGGACATTAAAGCCCTCGGCGCATCACAGCTCTCGGGTCTTGGACAAACCGTGTTCTAGCTCTTAGGCAAATCAGTGTTACAGCTCCATTTTATTTAGAAAATAGCAGGAGAATCCATCCTCGAAGTGTGAGGGCATGCCAACCCAAAGACTTGAAGGGAAGAGAGTGGAGGAGCGCATGGGGGAGGGGGAGAGAGAGGGAGGGAGAGAGAAAGAGTGCACGCACGAGGGAGAGAAAAAGAGAAAGAAAGCACTTTGGCTCCTTTCATATGTTTTTTTCCTCCCCCTGGGCCTGCCCTGTGCAAATTGGGCTCAGCCAGGAGTGCTGTTTGTTCTCCCTGAAGTCTTCACTCTGGTCCTCGGCTCTTCCTTTGACCTTCCTTGTGTTTTAGCCACCGCCATTTTGGACTCCTTTTCCCTATTCTACCTACCTAACAGTATATTAAAAAAGTAATCTTGTAAATCAGTAATAATAATGTGCTGATTTTGAGGAATAGTAGTAGGTGATGGGATCCCTGGTTGTAATGTATCCATAAGTTTCATAAATGTATTAACTTTTCTAAGGTCTGTTAAGAGATGCCATTTGTTAGATTTCTTTTTTATAATAAAAATAGGAAAGTTCTAAGGAGAGTAAGATTCCTCAATATGTTTTAATTCTAATTCTATGTGTGTCTATAAGTTCTTTGCCACTGCTGCTGCTGCTGCTAAGTCGCTTCAGTTGTGTCCGACTCTGTGCGACCCCATAGACGGCAGCCCATCAGGCTCCCCCATCCCTGAGATTCTCCAGGCAAGAACACTGGAGTGGGTTGCCATTTCCTTCTCCAATGCATGAAAGTGGAAAGTGAAAGTGAAGTCGCTCAGTCGTGTCCAACTCTCAGCGACCCCATGGAATGCAGCCTACCAGGCTCCTCCATCCATGGGATTTTCTATTATTCTTTTGTAAGGGGCCATTGCTCGGTCCAAATAGGCTCGTCATTCTTCTCAGTTATTTTAATAATTGCTTTGTTTGTTAAATGAGGAAAAATGTGGAATGTATATCTGAGTTTGCCATTGCATAAGTAAGTCTTTTTCTATTAAATTAAGCGGTGCATTTATCATATAAGGTCTTAATGTTGCAGGCTGGCCTTTTGGTCCTTCATATGAGTAGATGTGAACATTTTGATAAATTTCTCGTACTTTGGTTTGAGAAATTCCTGCAATTTGGTAAGAGACCTTTTGTATAGACCAGGATTTGGGCCATAAGTGTTTGGAAATAATAGTAATATTAGATCCAGTGCCAAAGAGACTAGAAAATCTTTTACCATTAATTTTGATATTTGTATTTGGTTGGGCATATTCAGACACCAATGATGTCCATAAGGATTGTTTTTGATCTGTACTGCTGAATCTGCCTGTTCGTACATTATTAGAGGAGTTAATAGAAATGTAAGGCAAAAGAAGTAATTGAGCAATTTTGTCCCCCTTTTTGAATTGCCATAGAATCTGAGATGATATCATAATTTGATGTCCTCTCTCCTTTATAATTTGAATCAATCATTCCAGGGTGAACAGTAATTCCTTTAGAAGCCAAACTAGATCAGCCAAATAAAAGACTGAAGGTTTGTGGGGGCAGGGGTCCAAAAAGTCTGGTAGGTACTCTAGAAGGGACTGCTTGAGGGTAAAGGAAAAAATCATTAAGGGCTGGTATATTGATGGCAGTATTGCTGAATGTTGAGGGTTTGAGGGAAAAGATAGAATTTTCCCCTGGTTTTTGTTGTAGGGGACCTGGCGGGGGGTCCCCTGTTTGGAGTTTCCTAGAATAGGTTTTCCCTCAATATCAAGTTTAGATTTACAATCTTTGGCCCAATGTATTCCTCTACAGCAGCAAGGGCAAATTCTTGGAGGTTTTTTATTAGCTTTCTTAGGGCATACCCTTTTTAAATGGTTTTTATCTCTATATGTAAAGCATCCATTATTTCCCTTTCTAAAGGTAGCAGCCATTGTCTAGGTTAGCATTTGCATCTTTTGAGTTTCTTACCCTAGATTGCGATAAGCCTTCAAATAATAATAGTCCCAGTCTCACAAATTGGAGTGATAGCTCTTTGACATTCCTGATTTGCATTCTCATAAGCAAGTAATTTTCTCTAGCTGTTTCTTGGTTTCTTCTCCAATTACAGTACAGGAAATAGCAGTTTCTAATCTAGCTAATCCGGTCCCATCACTTCATGGGAAATAGATGAGGAAACAGTGGAAACAGTGTCAGACTTTATTTTGGGGGGCTCCAAAATCACTGCAGATGGTGACTGCAGCCATGAAATTAAAAGACACTTACTCCTTGGAAGAAAAGTCATGACAACCTAGATAGCATATTCAAAAGCAGAGACATTACTTTGCCGACTAAGGTCCGTCTAGTCAAGGCTATGGTTTTTCCTGTGGTCATGTATGGATGTGAGAGTTGGACTGTGAAGAAGGCTGAGCGCCGAAGAATTGATGCTTTTGAACTGTGGTGTTGGAGAAGACTCTTGAGAGTCCCTTGGACTTCAAGGAGATCCAACCAGTCCATTCTGAAGGAGATCAGCCCTGGGGTTTCTTTGGAAGGACTGATGCTAAAGCTGAAACTCCAGTACTTTGGCCACCTCATGTGAAGAGTTGACTCATTGGAAAAGACTCTGATGCTGGGAGGGATTGGGGGCAGGAGGAGAAGGGGACGACCGAGGATGAGATGGCTGGATGGCATCACAGACTCGATGGACATGAGTCTGAGTCAACTCCAGGAGTTGGTGATGGACAGGGAGGCCTGGCGTGCTGCAATTCATGGGGTTGCAAAGATTCGGACACCACTGAGCGCCTGAACTGAACTGAATCTAGCTAAAAAATTAGCATAACTTTCATTCAGTTCAGTTCAGTTCAGTTGCTCAGTCATGTCCGACTCTTTGCGACCCCATGAATCGCAGCATGCCAGGCCTTCCTGTCCATCACCAACTCCCGGAGTTCACTCAGACTCCCGTCCATTGAGTCAGTGATGCCATCCAGCCATCTCATCCTCTGTCGTCCCCTTCTCCTCCTGCCCCAATCCCTCCCAGCATCAGAGTCTTTTCCAATGAGTCAACTCTTCTCATGAGGTGGCCAAAGTACTGGAGTTTCAGCTTTAGCATCATTCCTTCCAAAGAAATCCCAGGGCTGATCTCCTTCAGAATGGACTGGTTGGATCTCCTTGAAGTCCAAGGGACTCTCAAGAGTCTTCTCCAATACCACAGTTCAAAAGCATCAATTCTTAGGCGCTCAGCCTTCTTCACAGTCCAACTCTCACATCCATACATGACCACTGGAAAAACCATAGCCTTGACTAGACGGACCTTAGTTGGCAAAGTAATGTCTCTGCTTTTGAATATGCTATCTAGGTTGGTCATGACTTTTCTTCCAAGGAGTAAGCGTCTTTTAGTTTCATGGCTGCAGTCACCATCTGCAGTGATTCTGGAGCCGAAAAAAATAAAGTCTGACACTGTTTCCACTGTTTCCCCACCTATTTCCCATAAAGTGATGGGACCAGATGCCATGATCTTCGTTTTCTGAATGTTGAGCTTTAGGCCAACTTTTTCGCTGTCCTCTTTCACTTTCATCAAGAGGCCTTTTAGCTCCTCTTCACTAAAGGCTTTTGGAGTTGTGCCTGTTGGAAGAGGAAGAGCATTTGGAGCAGCTGGGGCAGGGCTAGTAAGAAAATTTTGAAATATTTTATGTTGTTCTAATTGGGCCTTTTGTAAAGTTTCATCATCTATTTCATATTCATGCAATAAGTGTTCTGTTGTCGAATATTAGGAGGGCTAGATTTTACCTTGAAACGGCCAGAAATCAATTGGAATATTTTTTCCTTGCTTGGCGGCTCTTTCAACATTTTCTTTGACCTGGTGCCAAATTTCTAAATCAAAACTGCATTTATCAGGGAACCAAGGATTATATTTAATCACTGTTCTAAAGTAAGCCTCTATTCATTGGCGTGAAACCAAAAGTCCCTGAGCTTTAAACAAATGGTGAAGTAAAGTAGAGAAATAATGGGAGTTTCTAGCCGTTTGACCCGTGTCTTAGTACTTACCAACCTCAATAGGCCCTGACCTCCTGGAGTCACTCTGTCCGAAATGCCACGTATACCAGTGTCTGTGTTCTGGGCGCCACTTGTTGGAGTCCTTTAATGGACTGGGACCTGGCGATCTAGAGTCGACCATAAGAAAGTGAAAGAGAGAGCTGGAGGGAGGGGGAGAGAAAGAAAGAAAGAAAGACACGGGAACCCAAGCTTTGATGGAGCAAAGGTACTTTAATGATTTTTCTGTGAGTATATATGTAGGCTGTAGTACAAGAAATTTCTTTCAACAATGATAAAGATCAGAAAACCAAATGTACAGTAACGGTTACCAAGGGAACAAGGGATGATAATGGTCACAAGGTCAGGAGACAATCCATATCTCAAAAAGGGGGGTGTGACTAAGCAGTTTTGTCGTAAAGAGAATGCTTACTAAAGGAGCTGTACAGATTATGGGTCAGCCACTGGCCCTCGGGTTAGTCTCTAGCTTAAAAAAAAAAAAAAGCATCTAGGCATTTCATCTGAAATACAGTATCTGACCTCTTGGTAGAAAGTATTGAGAAACCAGTGTGAATTTTTAGACTATAATAAATGATGCAAAGGTTTTCTACTCTGGTGGGGATAAAAATAAACCCTTCTCTACCAAGTTGTGGGCAGGAGTAGGGGTGGGGCATGGGTAAGAGAAATATAAGGAATTCCCTGTATAGACCATTGAATTAGTATGATCCTAGCCTGAGATTTTTGCATTAGTATTACCATGTAGAAACTTTTCTTTCTTAGAGTTTGCTACTTGAGATGGCAGGGATGGGTTGTCACAGTTGATACCCTCAGAACAAGGGGGGTTTCCTCTTCTCTCTCTGATCGCCAGAGATCACTGCCAAAATAGTAACACTTAAGTGGGACTTGGTGGGAAGGCATGCGAAACGCTAGGCAATAAATCTCTCAGTACCTGTGTTACTTCCAGGGCTGAGGAGTTCGGCTCCAGGGAAACCGATCTCCAAGGGGGAAAGTTTCCAGAAGAGTGGGAAATAGAGCAAATGAAACCCTTATTTCTGTTTGTATAGGGACTACGTAATGCATGTCATGAGGCTTCAGTCTGCCATGGCTCTCAGCTGGCTCAGGGCACATGGGCTGAGAACTGCTGCTGGCCTGGTGTGGCTGTGAACAGCGTAGGTCACCAGCAGAAACAAATTTCAGACCTGTCTGTGCAATACCTTTTCAGCACTGCAGAACCTGCTACAGATGGCAGAAGGAACAGAATGCTCCAGGGTCCTGGCCAGAGTGGCCACAGGATGAAAGGTTTCAGTGAGTGGGATATTCAGGGAGAGCCATTCCAGGGAACATTGGAGACTATCTTCCTTGACAACTTTTTTCTTTTTCTTTAACTATTCTGAGGGTCTTTGAGACTGTAGTTTACCACCATTCCAGCACTGTTTCTTTGAGGTGACTGCATTGGCCATTGATGGGAAGTGTAAGGAAAGTGAGCTCTGGGGTTGCAAAATGAAAGGTGGAACAAGTTTTTCTTAAAATATGAAAGGTTTCAGAGAACACATTAGGTCATGTTGTTTGGGAAAACAGACTATAAAAAGCTATGAACTTGATCTTAGGAATTAAACAAAGCCAAGTGATTAAAATGTGATTTATTTATTAAAAACAAAAGACAAAATCAGAAAAAAAAAAGTCGACAGGAAAAAAGAACTACCAAATTCCTTAGAGAACCTGCAGGACAATAACGCAAAATCTAACATTTGTATCACAGAAGGAGAAAACGAAAGAGCAGGGCTGAAAAGGTATTTGAAGAAATAATGACTAACCCTTAGCAAATTTGGCAGAAGATATAAACCTACAGATTCAAGAAGCTAAACAGAGTAAATCCAAAGAAATACACACCAATTATCTTATGAAAGGGATTCCCTTGTAGCTCAGTCGGTAAAGAATCTGCCTGCAGTGCAGGAGACCTGGGTTCGATCCCTGGGTTGGGAAGGTCCCCTGGAGAAGGAAATGGCAATCCACTCCAGTATTCTTGCCTGGAAAATCTCATAGAGAGAGGAGCCTGGTGGGCTGCAGTCCATGGGGTCACAAAGAGTTGGGCACGACTGAGCAACTAACACTTACCTACTTACTTTATGAAAACTAAGGCAAGAAAGATCTTGAAAGCACTAGAGACAAATGATACATTTCTACAGGGAAACACTGATCAAATTACAGTGGGTTTTTCATCTAATACCATTGAGAAGAAAGCATGACATCATATTTTTCAAGTGCCAAGAGAAAAGAATTGTCAACTGTGAATCCTATAGCCAGCAAAACTACCCTTCAGAAGTTAAAGGGAAATAAGTTTTAGGTGAAAAGCTAGTGTCTTTTCAGTAGAACAGCTGTTAAAGAATGGGTAAAGGAAGTTCTCCAAGCTCCAAATGATACCAGAAGTCTCAGAACTTCAGAAAGAAAGAATAACAGAATGGGTAGATATATTATCTTTCTCAGGACTAAATATATTACCTTGCTCATGAGTTTTTAAAATCAATTATGGCTGAAGAAAAAATTATATCATTTGATGTGGTGCTTACTGCAGATGGAGGTGATACTTGAAACAATTATATTTTTTAAAGTGAAGAAGGTGAAAGAACCTACGTGGAAGTAAAGTTTCAGCGCTTCAATCAAAGTGGTAAAATATTGAGCAATAAGTTACATATTCATTTGTAATACATGAAGCAAGTGGCAAGAAATTTTATCCAAAGTAATGGACAAGACCCTTAAAAGTCTCTTGAATGGCAAGGAGGTCAATCCTAAAGGAAATCAATCCTGAATAGTTATTAGAAGGACTGATGCTGAAGCTGAAGCTCCAATACTGATGCGAAGAGCTGACTCATTAGAAAAGATCCTGATGTTGGGAAAGACTGAAGACAGGAGGAGGGGATGACAGAGGACAAGATGGTTGGATGGCATCACCAACTCAAAGGACATGAATTTGAGCAAGCTCCAGGAGAGAGTGAAGTACAGGGAAGCCTGGGGTGCTGCAGTTCATGGTGTCCCAAAGAGTCGGACATGACTGAGTGATGGAACAACAACAAAAAGTGTACCCAAAAAGAATATAGGGGATTCCCTAGGGGTCCAGTGGTTAGGAATCCACCTTCTAATGCAGGGGGACACAGATTCGATCCTACATCAGTCACGTAAGATTCTACATGTCAAGGGGCAACTAAGCCCACGAGCCACAACTAGAGAAGCCAGTGCACTGCACCTAGAGAAGTCTGCATGCTGCAAGGAAGACCCAACACAGCCAAAAAAAAAAAAAAAAGGAAAACTACAGATCAAGATGGAATTATAAGAAATGCTCATGTTAACCCATAAGAATATAAGAAAAAAGACAAATGAGAAACAGAGGGGCCAAGTGACCTTAGGTTCTTAACCACCAGGGTATTTGCATTTTTAAAAATCTTTAAATATTTATGTAAATTTCAGATATGTAGTTCCCATGGTCTATATTTATTCATATCTGGCTAATACATGCATGTTGTATATCATAACAAAATTGGACTGAACCTAAAAATATTCAACTGTTACTTCTTCTAGAAAAGGTCTGATGAGCACAGAGACCATTGATCTGAGCTGTATACTTGAAGTATAACAAGCATATCCATTTTAAATGACCAGGCAGCCTGAGTCTCCCACTCTGCCTCTGCAAAGTGTCTATACTAACCTCCAGGAACTTCTCTGGTGGTCCAGTGGTTAAGAGTCCACACTCCCA
This sequence comes from Capra hircus, assembly GCF_001704415.2. NCBI lineage: Eukaryota > Metazoa > Chordata > Mammalia > Artiodactyla > Bovidae > Capra > Capra hircus. Next base: position 50,350,246 of record NC_030825.1, on the reverse strand, counting down.
ATCCAGGGGTCCTGGGTTCAATCCCTTGTCAGAGAACTAGATTCCACCTGCAGCTACAAAAATCAAAGATCCCACATGCCACAACTAAGACCCAGTGCAGCCAAATAACCGATAAAAATAAAATAAATAAATAGTAATATATATATATATATATATACCACTCTCCATTAACACTGTGGAAAGGACAACTTCCATCACAGGCCAATATAACAGACAGAACTGAACTCCACAAATCTCTTTCACTCCTCTAGATCTTTGCTTATTTCTCTATTCCATTCAATCAGGAAATAATTGTTAAGTACTCACCGTGAGCCAGGACTATACCAGGCCCTGGGGATTCACTAATCAGCAAAATAAACACATCCCTATTCAGATCCAGGAGGTCAAAAAAATTACAAGATGATGTGAATGTGTTTTGGTAAAGGAATTACAGGGTTCTGGGAGGGAACTCAGCTCTCTGAGTTCTCAGTCTTAAAGGTTTTCCAAAAGCGTCTCTTCACAGGGATTACATCAGTTCAGCTTTGAAATATTGTTAGATATTTTTGCCTAGTAGCCGCTGCCTTTCCTTTCCCTTTCAGAACCATCTATGGCTGAGGGAGAAGGGCAAGGCTCGGGCAGGAAGTTGCCATGTGCCTGTAGTTCACCTATTCAAAGAAGAGAAAAAGGGTATTATCTTTGGCTGGGAGGCATTCTTTTAACTTCCTGGATTGTGTCATGTTTCCACCTTAGGTAGGAGAACCCGCTCTACAGAGTCCAGGTGTTAAAGAGTTTCAACATTTGATCACATTTCTGAGAGTAGCAAGGAATATTCATTCATTCCTCATCACAGTCAATAGCCGCCATAGCTCTGACTCTCACTGTCGAACACAAAGTGTCCCTTTGAAAGTCTTCAGTGCTGTTGGTGGTTGAGTCGTTAAGTCATGTCTGACTCTTTGCAACGCCATGGACTGTAGCCCACCAGGCTCCTCTGTCCATGGGATTTTTTCAGAGCACATGTTTATTAGTTTCTTCAGACACAGTACATGCCAAAGTGACAGGGCTCATATCACTCTTCTGTTTTCCCTAAGTCCCCTCAGAATTCTTATTCCCCATCCCCAGAGTATTTCTGAAAAAAAATTAAATACTGGTGAAATAAATCCAAGAAAACCTATATAAATGGGAAAAAGAATGTTTATGTTGCTGCTTTTTAAATCTTTGTCTTATTAGCCCACCAGGCTCCTCTGTCCATGGGATTCTCCAGGCAAGAATACTGGAGTGGAGTGCCATGCCCTCCTCCAGGGGACCTTCTCAACCCAGGGATCGAACCCACATCTCTTATGTCTCACTGCATTGGCAGGCAGATTCTTTACCACTAGCACCACCTGGGAAGCCCAAAAATGTTTTTGGATTAGATGAATTCAACACAGGAAAAAAAAAAAAAAGACCAGTCACAAAATGTTATAGATTGATGAAATGAACCACATTAAAGTTAAGAATTTTTCATTATTAAAAAAGTGAAAGTGATAAGAGAGAATTCCTTGGCAGTCCAGTGGTTGGGACCTGGTGGTTTCACTGCTGTGGGTTCAATCCCTGGTCAGGGAACTAAGATCCCCCAAGCCATGTGGTTTGAGCCAAAAACAAAAAAAAAGAAAAAGAAAAATTTTGAAAAGGTAAATCACAGAGTGGGAGAAAAAAAGCAAATTATAAAACCAATAATTGACTTGTACCCGGAACATATAAATAATTCATACAGATCAGTAAGAAAAAAGACACCTAATTTAAAAAAATGGGCAGACTTGAACAAGCACATCACTAAAATCACCAACTGCAAAGAGATTCTAATTGCCAATAACTATGTGAAAAGGTCTCAACCTCATTAAAAGAACAAAGAAATGCACATTAAAACCACAACCCAACATCACTACACCTCTAGAATGGCTAAAATTATGAAGTCTAACAAGGCCAAATATTGGTGACGCTAAGGAGCAACCAGACCAGTCATTTATGGGAGTTGAAACTGAAACACGTTTGGTAGCATCTACTAAAGCCAAGCCCAGTGACCCAACAATGACCGTTGGGAACTCCACAGCACATCCCAACAGAAACTGCATGGGTGTCAAAAGATAGAATTCATTAGCCCAAAGTGGAAACAGTAGAATGGGGAAACATGTAGTGATTTTTAAACAAGCAAGTATCATATGGCAATGAAAATGAACTACAGTTATGTACATAGGATAATACTGAATGCAGGAAGCCAGACACAAAACAATATGGACATTTCATTTGTGTAAAGTTCAAAAACAGAGTCCACTGGTGAAGACTCCGAGCTCCCAATGCAGGAGTTTCGGGTTCCATCCCTGGTTGGGGAACTAAGATACCGCATGCCTTATGGCTTGGCCAAAAAAGAAAAGGAAAAAAAAAACCCAGCAAGCTAAACAATCTGTGGTGTTTGAAGTCATAACAGTGACTCCTTATGATCCCTGGGTCAGGAAGATCCCCTGGAGAAGGGGATGATTAATCACTCCAGTATTCTTGCCTGAAGAATCCCAGGAGCAGAGGAGCCTGGCAGGCTACAGTCCATGGGGTCACACAGAGTCAGACACGACCGAGCGACTGCATGCAAGCATGGCAAGTAGGGAGTGGGTAGTGATTAGAAAGGAAAATTCAGAAGGCTCTGGACTACTGAAAATATTCTTTCTTGACCTGGTTGTGGGTTACAGGGATGTATTCATTTTTAAATAATTCAATGAGCTGCATACATTTATGATTTATGCATTTACCAATATGTGTATTCTATTTCAAGAGGACATTAAAAATATTCCCATGATTCAAATTAGAATGGTTTCTACAAGGGGACCAGGAATAGAAAATGGGTATAAAAGAGAATAGATAGGTAGGTAGGTATGGGTGGCAGATAGAGTTTTCTAGAGTTTTATCCTGTCTAATATAGACATGAGTTACAGGTGGTTATTTAAATTTAATTTTAAATGGATTACTTAAATTAAAAATTCATTTCCTCCATTACATTAGTCACATTTCAAGAGCTCAATAGAGGAATTTCCCTGGTGACCCAGTGGCTAAGACTTCGAGCTCCCAATGCAGGGGACCCAGGTTCAATCCCTGGTCAGGGAACTAGACATGCCTGCCACTACTGAGAGTCTGCATTGCTACAACTAAAGATCCCTCATGCCACAGCAAGGATAGAAGATCATGCGTGCAGCAGCTAAGACCCAACACAGCCAAACAAATAAACGAAAGGAAAAATGTTGAAAAGAGCTCAATATATACATGGAGCTATTGCCTACCACACTGGACAGCCCAAAACACAGAAGTTTCATCATCACAAAAAATAGTATAAGTGGACACAGATAAGATCTGGAGAGGTCTTCCCTGGTAGCTCAGTTGTAAAGAATCTACCTGCCAATGCAGCAGAGGCGAGTTCCATCCCAGGTCTTGGAAAATCCCACATGCTACGGAGGAACTAAGCCTGTGAGCCACAACTACGGAGCCTGTGCTCTAGAGCCTGTGCTTTGCAACAAGAAAAGCCACTGCAATGAGAAGCCTGTGCATGGCAACTAGAGAGCAGCCATGACTCCCCGAAACTAGAAAAAAAAAAAAACCCACATAGCAGTGAAGACCCAGCATAGCTGTAAATATATATATATATATATATTTGAAAGCAAAGACATCACTTTCCCAACAAATGTCCATATAGTCATGTACGGATGTAGGAATTGGACCATAAAGAGGGCTGAGAGCTGACAAATTGATGCTTTGAATTGAGGTGCTGGAGAAGACTCCTGGGAGTCCCTTAGACAGCAAGGAGATTAAGCCAGTCAATCCTAAAGGGAATCAACCCTGACTATTCATTGGAAGGATTGACATTGAAGCTGAAGTTCTAATACTTTGGTCACCTGATAGGAAGAGCTGACTCACTGGAAAAGACCTTGATGCTGAGAAAGATTGAAGGCAGGAGGAGAAGGGAGTGACAGAGGATGAGATCATTGGATAGTATCACTGACTCAATGGACATGAGTTTGAGCAAACTCCGAGAGATAGTGAAGGACAGAGAAGCCTGGCGTGCTGTAGTCCATGGGGTTGCAAAGAGTCGGACACGACTTAGTGACTGAACAACAACAAAAAGATCTCCTGGAAAAAAAGAGGCAGTTAGAGAAATAAGCAGAGAGAGAATCTGAGGAACACCAATGTTAAAAGAGTTATTGTAGGAAACAGACCAAAGTAACACAAGATCCAGAAGAAAGTGATATGGAAACCAAGGCATTCGAAATTTTTAAGGAGGAAGTGTTTGTGTTACAGAGGAGCTACATTGGAGGGTTTAGCAGAAAGATTTCAACGCACATGGAAGTCAGATTGTGGTGGGTGGGAGAGACATGGGTGGGGAGGTGCAGAACAGGACCATAGATGCAGCAGGTCTGAAGTTTCAAGAAGGTAAACCAAATAAAGGGAGTTCCTGTAAAGCAAGGAAGCGGATGGCCAGTGCCACGTAGGAGGAATAAAAGAGGTTAGCCTTACCTCGGGGTCTCGGGAAATGACACATGCAGAAAAGGATATCTAGATTCCAGGCCTGGAGTTAGCAGGTAGGATATGACGAAGAGTGGAAGGAACTGCACCGGCAAGATGAAAGTTGCCGGAAGTGGGGCATTAGGGCTTCAGACAGCCCTGCCCAGAGTGTGGACTTGCATTCACAGGGACAGAGAGGCATGGAATGTTCTTGAGCAAAGGAAGAAGAAAGTCAAGTTTGAACCTCAGGGAGCTTAGTGGCAAGATGGAGGAATCCCCAAGGAGGTGTAAAGACCCCTTGTGGGATGCAGAGCATGAAAGAACGAAGTTCAACATTTCCAGCAATTTTGACCTCCTTGATCTGAATGTACTCTGAATTGAGCTGCAGAATAAATTCTCTCCACCTGTGCTCCGGATCTCCAAAACCCGGACAAGCCAGAGGGACCCAGGGGTCTCCGATGGTATGACCGACACAGATCTGCCCCCAACAGAGCCTGTCAGCAGGGAGAGGCCAGAGGCTCAGACACACAAACACCCACTTGTCTGGGCTCAGCCCAGGACTGCTGTTGCAGGACGGATGTGATTTCTCTGACCGCAAGGAACTGCCCCCACAGGTTGTCTCGGGGATCACTGGTGGGGTTTCTGAGAATTTGATAAGACATGGAGTAGGGCATAAGGTGCGTCATAGCATACCCCCTCCATACACACCTACCACCCTCATACCCCTTGGGCTCTGAGAGGAGGGAGAAGGTCCCAGGGGTGTCACATCCTAAATTGTGGGGACTTTCCACCACCACCTCACTTCTGGGGACTCTGCAGAATGCAGCCATGGATTTGGATGGGGGAAGGCTCCTCTCTGGGTTAACCAGGGCAGACCTCAAGGCTTAGAGATTGATGTGAAGAATCACCTTGGGTCTTAGCCTAATTCTCTGCTCCTCAGCCCTTATTTCTCTGGATGTCTCAGGCTAAATGAGGGGTATCTGTCTGATACAGAAGATTTGACATCTTTGTTTGCAAATAGCTGTTTCCTCCTCAGGACTCACAGCAGCCCCTCCTCCCAATCCTTTCCCTCAGGACCCAGGAAGGCCACCACACAAAGCTCTCATTCCCTGTGCATTCCCTCACCCCTGCCTGTTTCCTGATACCTTTGGCTCTCATGCAGTCTCTTGTTTGCTCACCTCATTTTCCCGGTTGACTTTGGGTTCCAGTCAACTCTGAGTCTTTATCTCTCCATCTGGGAACCTGCCCTGGGTGGGGGCTCTGACAGCTCCCACCTACCCTGGCCGCCTGGAGGCCCAGGCCTTGTGATAAGGGAGAAGTCCTGGGAACAGCAGCTGCTGGGGTGTTGTCTGATAGGACAGCCAGGCTTTGCAGCTGCTGTTCCCAGGGGAGACTCGCCAGCAAACAGTGCTGAGGCTGGGAGGAGGAGAGCAGGGCGTGGGTCAGGCCAGCCCCTCAGGAGGAAGAGACTCCATCTCTGAACACCCACACCTCCTCTCATCTGTCTCTGCTTCTGCTCCCCTAGATGTGACCTAGAACCCTATCTCCCATCCCAGGCAGATTTTGGGTTGATGGGGGCACCACATCACCCAAAACTTGTTCAGCTAGACCCTTTTCAGGAAACTAAAACAAAACACCTCCCAGAAAACAAATTCTCCAGAAAGCAGAGCCCAGTGTCTACATGGAACCAGGAAACAGTGGCCTGCATTCTTCTTTGCACACAGCTCGAGCCCCTGCATCCCACCTGCTCCCCACCTGGGGCCACACCAGACAAGCCTGCCTCCCCCCCACAGTCCTTGAGAGTTTACAGAGTGTCCTCTGAGAGACAAATAAGCCCAGTGAGGCTACTTCTGATGTTCCCATTTTGCAGATTAGGTACCCAGGAGACCCTGTGGGTTTGGGGGTGGAGGTATTGTGTCCCACTCCACAGCCCTGGGTCAAGTGCTCAGATTCTTGCCCACCCGATGCCTGACCTCCCCTGCCCCCGCCCCGCCCCGAGTGACTGGAAACAGGATATGGGTAGCTGGGGGCCAGAGAAGAGCTTGGGTGGGGGGGTGGCGCTGGGGACCCGGATGTGAATCCTTCTCTATTGTTCGTGGCAGGAGCCAAAAGGAAAAAAAAAGAAAAAGAAATCTAGCCATCGAACCAGCAAACAGGACCAAATACCACTTTCAGTTCCTGCTCCCTGACCTCTGGGATCCCAGGTCCAGGCCCTCAGCACCCTGCTCCCCAGCTGTTTCTCTTGACACCACCCTTCCAGGACTGCGGTCTCTAGCAGACTCCCTAGTCACAGCCGCCAGCTGTTCTCACATCCCTCTCAGGAATCAGGCATGTAGGCTTTCCCTCACCCTTCACAGGCTTCCAAGGTGCCCATTCCAGCTGACCCTGGGGTCAGCAGCCTCCTCCAGTGCCAGGGTCCAGCCCCGGTGGATCCAGGGTAATTCAAAGGGGAGATGGAAGCGGCGTCCTAGGAAAGAGAGATTAGAAAGGAATAGTGTAGTAGGAAAATTAGTAGAGAAAAAGAGGCTGAATAACTTGGTTTACGTGGAATACCAATAAAACTCCAAGACAAGGAATTTGCACCACCTACGTAGGCCACAGGCGTCTTTCTGTTCTCCCGAAGGAGAGGAGGCACTGAGGCCTCCCCAGTCCGATCTTAGAAGCCCAGGGAAAATTAGCAGGCTTGGCGAGTACCCACGTTCCAGATGGGAATTCAGCCAGAGGGGAAAGAAAGAACGACACGGGGGAATCAGTCTTTCCAGAAACTGATCTGTTTTCTTTATTTTCAGGTTTGCTTATATACCTTTTGTTACACATAGAGACAAATTGAAATTTTAAAGTCACGCGGGGGTCAGCAGTCCTAACCTTTACCAAAATCAGGTGCTTCACATAAATGTATAAGAAAAAGGTCTTAGAGGTTTTACATCATCTTCTGGCCATGAGGTCTGCTGACATTTTACGACCCTTTCTTTCTGATAACGGTCAGTTAACCAGAAAACTTATTTTTTCCAAGGGTGTTTTTTCTTAAACCAGGTGCCACCCTCTGAAGGTACCAGATAAAGTTGCATTCCTATAGGGTGAGGGTGTAGTGAGTTACAACTAAGAAAGGAATTTACTTAACCTAAGGTTAACATGATTAATCTTAAATACTTATTTCTCCTATATGCTAGTTATATTCATTATAAGGGCAGGGAATATGGAGACTTAGCAGCAAACATCAGCCCAACAAATGAAAACCCTTCACCAATGTTCCCCTTAAGATCTATTTAGTCTTAAGATAGTGATAGTTACATTTTTACATAGCAAGGACACAGTGATTTATAACAAAGCATAGTGATCTATAACAAAAGAGAAAATTCATTAACTCAAAAAGTCTAGTATTGCTAACATCAAAAACTACTATATTTCCTTTTCTATATTTCAAATATATTAACATATCCCCAGGTGCCTAAGGATATGGAGGCCTGGCGGCAATCATTGACTCAACAATGAGAAAAGCCCTATGCCAATTAAGATTTTCAAAATACTCCAAACTCTCTGTGCTGTTTATGGCTGAGAGGTAGTAAACAATCATGTGCGTAGTGGCAGGAGTGTGGATAATCCTGTCACACAAGCTAGTCTGCCAGCAGAGAGGTTTGACCTGAGAGACCCTTGTCATGCCCAGGAATTTTTATTGACTGGAGCTGCAAGTTTACTTCTTCTACGAGAGAACCGGTGGGGAACAGCCCCCCATAAAGTCAGAGGTGTAGGTGAGAGCATGAAACAGTAAAGTAGGTAGACTCTGGTTTTGGGGGTAGATGCTTGGGAACAGGGGGTTTCCTGAGGCTCAATCTCGCCTTTGTGTATGCCAAAGCCTCCTTCCTCATGACCTTTGCCATGGGCGAAGTTCCTCACGCTGGCTCCCAGCATCTCCCCCTTTTTTAATTCCTTAAAACAGCCAGAAATTCTCTGCTGAAGAATCCTGACAATACAAGGAAGAATGATTATAAGAAGTAAAATTAGAGCACCAACAGCAGCATAACTGAAGATATTAGACATTATGTTTTTTCCAGAAATAAGGTTAGAGGTGTGGAAAAGTCATTAGCAGCTCCAGCGGCAGTAAAATCCAACTGAGTGTTCCAAGGTCTGTATCTGATTGTGAAGTTTCCCTAAGTCTAAACTAATATCTGAGCTACTCCAAACACCTAAAATATGATTTTTCAACATATTGGGCATTTGCACTTGTTGAGTCAATGATATTGCTGCCAAAGTAACAGTAACAGTAATAGTTGTTGTTATTAAAGCTGAATTCCCTAAAATTAGTAAGCCCACAAACCGTTGTCACCTTTGGAGGGTGGATGTGAACGCCACAAAAGAACAAACACTGTACTGAAGAGTTAAGCAAGATGAAAGCATACATTTTTCATTAAGTCCACCTGTATAATTCATTTGTATATTGAGTTTTCCGGAATCATTAGCAAAGAAAAAAACCATAAAGAGAGGGTAGACAAGCTAAAATAGAGTAAATAGAATCATTTTCTGGTCAGAGTTGGCACTGCAGCAGCTGTCAGTCCTGCTGGGATCTCGATGTTTATCTTGCCTCTTCTGCCGGCGGAAGCAGGCGGCCCTCGATGCACCCCCCGCTGAACCAGCAGCGGCCAAGCAAGCCCAGACTCTGGCGGGGCTTACCGGCTGCGAGTACGGCACACTGGGCCCCAGCAGCCAGGCGGGCCCCGCCCACGGCTCCTGGCGCGCGGCTGTTCCCTGCGCACGGCTGTTCCCTGCGGCAGCGATGGCAGGGGCAGAAGAGTGCCCTTCGATGCAATGGGGGATCAGTCTGTCCGGGATCCAAATTGGCGAATCTGCGACCTGTGGAAAAATACAAGCACAGCCTCGACCACTAATTAATAATGGGTTGGGACCTTTCCATTGTCCGGAGAGGAGGTCCTTCCGTTTTACTAATGGCTTTGCATTTAATTGCTCCGGCACCAATGGCAAAGCATTGCAGTAGTTCTGGCTGAATCAGCATTTAAAATATTTATTACGAAAAGAGCATGTTGCATGATTTGATGGGGAGAGCTATACTTAAACTCCCCTTCTTTTAGTTTTTGAAATTAACAAAGCATGTGCTGTTCCGGCGCCACTTGCAGAATGCAGCATGGACTTGGATGGGGGAAGGCTCCTCTCTGGGTTAACCAGGGCAGACCTCAAGGCTTAGAGATTGATGTGAAGAATCACCTTGGGTCTTAGCCTAATTCTCTGCCCCTCAGCCCTTATTTCTCTGGATGTCTCAGGCTAAATGAGGGGTATCTATCTGATATAGAAGATTTGACATCTTTGTTTGCAAATAGCTGTTTCCTCCTCAGGACTCACAGCAGCCCCTCCTCCCAATCCTTTCCCTCAGGACCCAGGAAGGCCACCACACAAAGCTCTCATTCCCTGTGCATTCCCTCACCCCTGCCTGTTTCCTGATACCTTTGGCTCTCATGCAGTCTCTTGTTTGCTCACCTCATTTTCCCGGTTGACTTTGGGTTCCAGTCAACTCTGAGTCTTTATCTCTCCATCTGGGAACCTGCCCTGGGTGGGGGCTCTGACAGCTCCCACCCACCCTGGCCGCCTGGAGGCCCAGGCCTTGTGATAAGGGAGGAGAAGTTCTGGGAACAGCAGCTGCTGGGGTGTTGTCTGAGAGGACAGCCAGACTTTGCAGCTGCTGTTCCCAGGGGAGACTCGCCAGCAAACTATGAGTGCTGAGGCTGGGAGGAGGAGAGCAGGGCATGGGTCAGGCCAGCCCCTCAGGAGGAAGAGACTCCATCTCTGAACACCCACACCTCCTCTCATCTGTCTCTGCTTCTGCTCCCCTAGATGTGACCTAGAACCCTATCTCCCATCCCAGGCAGATTTTGGGTTGATGGGGGCACCACATCACCCAAAACTTGTTCAGCTAGACCCTTCTCAGGAAACTAAAACAAAACACCTCCCAGGAAACAAATTCTCCAGAAAGCAGAGCCCAGTGTCTACATGGAACCAGGAAACCGTGGCCTGCATTCTTCTTTGCACACAGCTCGAGCCCCTGCATCCCACCTGCTCCCCACCTGGGGCCACACCAGACAAGCCTGCCTCCCCCCCACAGTCCTTGAGAGTTTACAGAGTGTCCTCTGGGAGACAAATAAGCCCAGTGAGGCTACTTCTGATGTTCCCATTTTGCAGATTAGGTACCCAGGAGACCCTGTGGGTTTGGGGGTGGAGGTATTGTGTCCCACTCCACAGCCCTGGGTCAAGTGCTCAGATTCTTGCCCACCCGATGCCTGACCTCCCCTGCCCCCGCCTCCAGTGACTGGAAACAGGATATGGGTAGCTGGGGGCCAGAGAAGAGCTTGGGGGGGCGGTGCTGGGGACCTGGATGTGAATCCTTCACTATTATTCCTGGCAGGAGCCAAAAGGAAAAAAAAGAAAAAGAAATCTAGCCATCGAACCAGCAAACAGGACCAAATACCGCTTTCAGTTCCTGCTCCCTGACCTCTGGGATCCCAGGTCCAGGCCCTCAGCACCCTGCTCCCCAGCTGTTTCTCTTGAGGACACCACCCTTCCAGGACTGAAGTCTCTAGCAGACTCCCTAGACACAGCCGCTGTTCTCACTCCCTAGACACACCCTGTTCTCACACCCCTCTCAGGAATCAGGCATGCAGGCTTGCCCTCATCCTTCACAGGCCTCCAGGGTACCCATTCCAGCTGACCCTGAGGTCAGCAGCCTCCTCCATGAAGTTGGCACCATCTGCGTGGCAGGTGGCCCGGGGTGTGGTCTGAGGAATTAAGAGACTCCACTATATAGGCCAGCCCAGGAGCCATTACCACAGCTCCAGGAACCTGCAGGTGAGAGAGGCTGTGCCACCTTTAGAAGTGGGACATCAGGTCCCCTACCCTTGCTTCTGGCTCCAGGCCTCCCCATCCCACTTGCTACCAGACCCACAGGACATCCAACTCCTGTCTTGCCCTCCCTGCCCAACCCCCAGACCCACCAGATGTCCAACTCCCCTTATACATATGTTGGCCCTTGACCCAGCCCACCTCAGCCTTCCTGGTGCCCAGGTAGCCCTTGTCCAGAGACAAGGCACTTTTGTCCTCTGACAGGGGGACAGATCTGCCTCCCATGACCCCCTCTCTTCTCCCACTGCAGACATGGGTTCCCTGCGGAGCTGGTGGATGCTTTGGGCCGGAGCAACCCTCCTGTGGGGTAAGTTAGACCGAAATCCCATCTATGTCCTGGTTCCAGACTGAAGAACTCTGCCTGCCTGAGTCAGCACCCTCCACTGGAGCCACCTCTGCAAACCCATCTCCCAGTGTGACCTCAGGCTAGCTGAGACTGGGAGAGAGGCCCGTTAAGCCGGGCAGAGAAATGTGGTGAAATTCACCCATCCTCAGTTCTGGAGGGAAGCAGGTAAAAACTTTAGTCCCTGAATTCAAGTAGGTAAGAACTGCTACTTTCTTGGTTTTCTGCAGCTCAACTCAAGTTTTGACTTAGAGCCTCATTCCATTGAGGTGATGGAAAATTTCACTAACATCATTTTTGGGGGTCTTGGTGCCTAATTCTCTAGGGCTTTGCCAGGACTAGAGTCTTACATAAAGCCAAAGTTTGGGGGATGGATGGGACATCTGGGGCCTCTAGTTACCAGTCAACATCTATTTAGGTTACTCTAGTTACATTCATCCCCCTGATCCCCTGGCCCTGCAGGACACTGGGATGTTCTTCAAGGCTCCCCTTATTCAGCAGACTGTCCCTCTGTAACCCCCCACAACACTCTCTAAGACCCCATAGAGTGATCTCTCTCTTCCTCTCCCCCTCTCCTCTCAGCCCTGGAGGATCTCTTCCTTGATGGAGGTGTTGAAAAGTGCCCACTCCTCTCTATTGCTAGGAGACATTTTGTCCGTACTCTCATAATCCCCTTTTACCCTTCACACACATGCTTCATCCTGTGAAGACAGAAATCACAAACTGGCACCTGAGGTTGGGCCCCACAGTGCAATATTTGTTTTATTTGTTTGGCTACACCGGGTCTTCGTTGCAGCAAGTGGGATCTCTAGTTGCAGCACTTGAACTTTTAGTTCCAGCATATGGAATCTAGTTCCCTGACTAGGGACTGAACCCAGGCTCCGTGAACTGAAAGCTCGGAGTCTTAGCCACCAGGGACATCCCCAGGCTGCTTGCTTAAAACAATTTTGGATTGGAAATTTCACACGGAAATTCAACTCTCCAATTTCTCTTGAAAAATGGTAAGATCTGACATTTTTAAGGGAGAACCTATAAGACATCATGATCACAACAGATTCAAGCCAGCAGCAATGCGTATGGCATATGAATGCTCTAGCCACACAATCTGCCCCTTCTGTTTCACACATTTATGTCTCTTGTTGGGCCCATCAGCATTTGAGCCTGAGAGCCCTGTCTGAAGTGTTCAGGCTTCTGGAAGGCAAAAGCCAAAAATGTGGTAGGTGACCACTGCATGACTAAGGGGAAAGGAGAGAGAAGAAGAGAAAACAGAAACTCATGTTAGTATTTCAACCTGCGAGCCAGGCACAGGGCAGGAGGCTGCTTCTCTGACAGGGGTAGGGGGGATTGGATAAAGCAAGACCCACGACTGCATTTTCTCACCTCAGGGTTGACCCAGGAGGCCTCAGTGGACCCCCAGAGCAGCGGGGGTGAGGAATTCCTCACGGCCTTCCTGCAGAACTATAATCAGAAGTACAGCAAGGCCTATCTCTGCCTGCTCCTCTCCAGTCTGTCGGACAGCCTCACCTCAGTCTCCATCCTCAGCCAGGCAGATGGCACCACACAGAAGGTCACTGTCAGGCCAGGGCAGTCAGTCTTGGTCAACATCAGCGCCAAGGCTGAGATGGTCGGCAGCAATACCTTCCAGCATGCGGTGGTGGTCCGCGCTGACCGTGCCATCTCAGTGCAGGCGGTAAACGCTAAGCCCTACACGGCGGATGTGACACTGCTGAGGCCTGTCCACGCTCTGGGCACTGAGTACTTTGTGCTCACGCCCTCCAGCCCTTCATCCAGGAACCTCAAGGAGTTTGCTGTGGTGGCGGGTGCGGCTGGTGCCTCTGTCAGTATACAGCTGAAGGGGTCGGTGACATTCAAGGGCAAGTCCTATGCAGCGGGTCATGTCCTGAGTGTGACCCTGGACCCCTACCAGGTGGCCCAGGTACAGAGCACAGCTAACCTCTCGGGGTCAAAGGTCACTGCCAGCAGCCCCGTGGCTGTCCTCTCCGGCCACAGCTGTGCCCAGAAAAACTCGAACTGCAACCATGTGGTAGAGCAGCTGCTACCCACATCTGCCTGGGGCACCCGCTACGTGGTGCCCCCCCTGTCCTTCCACAGCCAGCACGATGTGGTCTACGTCATGGCCAGCCAGGCCACAAAGCTGACCTACCACCTGGGGGGCACCACTCGCTCCCGGCGGCTCCAGGCAGGCAAGGTGGCAAAGTTTGAGATCCAGCAGTCCCGGCCACTCTACCTGTCTGCAGACGTGGGCATCCAAGTCCTGATGTTTGGTGCGGGTACCACCAAAGACGGAGAGACCTATGACCCCCACCTGGTCCTGATCCCAGACGTGGCGGCCTACTGCCCTGCCTACGTGGTGAGGAGTGTGCCAGGCTCTAAGGGTGTGGCCCTGGTGGTGGCACCAACCAAGGCTGCTGACGAGCTGACCATGGATGGGCAGAGGCTAGGGGCCAAACTCTCCTGGGCCGCTGTGCCAGGCAGTGAGTTCTCATATGCCGAATTGGACTTTGGCACAACTGACAGTGTCCATGTGGCCGAGGCCTCTACCAGCTTTGGGCTGCTCATCTTCGGGCTAGACCAAGACGTGAGCTTCGGGACAGCAGCTGCCTGTGGCCGGAGTGAGTGACAAAAAACGACCTCTGACTCTGTCCATATGGTAACCCCTTTGCCAACTCTCCTGCCTTTTCCCCTTTCCCATCCTTTCTGTGCTCATCTGTGGTTTCTGGGTCAGCTGGGCTGCCTCCCACTTGCCTGAATCCTCCCTGCCATCCTTCCTTTCCTTAAGCCTTCCCAGGCCCTCCCTGTCCTCTTCCCACCACCCTACCACAGAAGCAATTCTCTCAATGTTTAGCAACTGGCACAAGCCAGGGTCCCAACCAGTCTGCAGAGATACCAGACACAGCTCTGCAGCAGGGTTCTAGAAGCCCACAGGGTGTCTGGCATCAGCCCTTTGTCTATTGCTTTTGTGGATAGAGGGGGTCTGGGGAGAGCCAGGGTGCCAAGAGGAAGGGATCTTTAGGGGCTGGGATCAGGTCAGCAGTTTCTTACCAACCAGCTTGAAAATATTTTGTTATTCTAGCAACTGATAGACCATTATGTGTGTGTTCAGTCACTCAGTCATGCCTGACTCTTTGCAACCCCATGGATTTTCCTGACAGGAATACTGGAGTGGGTTGCCATTTCCTCCTTCTCCAGGGGATCTTCCTGACTCAGGGACTGAACCCTCGTCTCCGGCATCTCTTGCATTGGCAGGTGGATTCTTCACCTCTGAGCCCCTCTGGGAAGCTACAACTATACCAGTTACTAACTCCCTCCCTCACACACACACCTCATATATGAATGCCAAACTCAGGAGGTCTAAAAGTATTAATATAATAATGATGGATACCATGGGGGGAGTATTTCTCAAAATACTGGGGACCACTCTAGGGGCCTTGTATGTGTTAACATAGTTCATTTCTAGGACCCGGCCCTGTGTGTGCTTGGGGGCCCAGCCTGTCGAGGAGTGGCCACCAGGCAGTGCAGCGTTTGAGGGCGTGGATGCTGAAGCCAGACTTCCCAGGTTCAGATCCCACCTCTGCCTGTGTGACCTGGGGCTTGTGACTTCACTTCTGTGGACCTGTTTCCACATCTGCAAAGTGGGAAGAATGCCTGCACCCCTCACGGGATTGTGAAGTGACAGTGCAATAAGTTAACACTGGTGGAGCCTTGAGGGGGTATTGGGCTAGTGAGCAGGGCCATGTAAGGGTGAGCCATTATTGCGAGCAGTCAGAAGGCAAGAGCTTTTGAAGACCAGGGGGCAGGGTTGGAAGAGCTGCTTCTTCCTGTGTAGGCCCCCAACCTGAAGCAAGGATCCTAGACACGGGTTCCTAGCACTCCTGTCCACCCTCCAGGGCCTGGAAGCCACTCAGCTGCAAAGGGCCACCTTGGGCTTGACTAATAACAGGGAAAAGATAGGTGAATGTTTATAACAGATAATAACCTCATTAACACCTGGGATCAGTTCCAAATCCTAACTTATGTTTTAGCTTATTTAAACCTGGCCACTCTCCCCTCCCCAACTGTCCCCATGAAGAAGGTATTACTATCACCCCCATGTCACAAGTGAGGAAACTGAGGCACAGAGAATTTTAAATTACTTTCTAGTGTCACACAGGTTGTGCCGAGATTCAAACATAGGCAAACTAACTCTGCCATTTCCATTCTGTTGAACAGTTTCTGTTTTCCATTTTCTATCTTTATTTTATTTTTATTTTTTGGCCACACCTCACAGCCTGTGGGACTTTAGTTCCCCGACCAGGGAGCAAACCTGAATCCCCTGCTTTGGAAGAAAGGAGTCTTAACCACTGGACCACCAGGGAAGTCCCCACTTTCTATCTTTAAAAAAGGATCCCTTAGTCTTTTACCCTGAATGGGAAGGTGAGGGGAGGGGCAGAGAGAAAAAGCAAAAATGAAGGCCTTTCCGTGATTGTCCCTGCCCCTGGCTCTTCACCACCTTCCAGTTCCTTGGGGCTGAGCCATATTAAACTGGGGAACCACCAAACCTAGGAACAATCAAGACTGAGCTGCTCTCTCCCTGTGAGATTCCAGACTTCAGTCTCCCCACTTCTTGAATGGGCGGCTGGGAG
Source organism: Capra hircus (assembly GCF_001704415.2). NCBI lineage: Eukaryota > Metazoa > Chordata > Mammalia > Artiodactyla > Bovidae > Capra > Capra hircus. Next base: position 50,333,857 of record NC_030825.1, on the reverse strand, counting down.
TCAACCACCCAAACTCCCCAGGGCGGGAGAACTCCAGGATTCCCACTGGGGTGGACACTCCTGATTCTTTCTCTGTGGCCATCCCCCTTCCCTCCCCAGCCCAGCGGACGCTGGAGAAGACCCCCTGTGAAGGCAAGCAGTGCGCTGCCAGGCAGCTCTGCAAGGTGGTAAATGGGCAGGCCAGGTGCATGGCCTCCGTGGCTACCTGCCGTGCCCAGGGTGACCCCCATTACACCACCTTCGACGGCCGCTACTACGACATGATGGGCACGTGCTTGTACTCACTGGTGGAGCTGCAGAGTGACGATGACAGCCTGCCTGCCTTCAGCGTCGACGCCAAGAACGAGCACCGAGGCAGCCGCCGTGTCTCTTACGTGGGCTTGGTGACCGTGCGCGCCTACAGCCATGCAGTGTCACTGGCCCGTGGGGAAGTTGGCTTCGCCCGGGTAAGGATCCAGAGGAGGCATCAGAGTTTAATACCCAGAAGCCGCCTGCCAGTCAGATGGAGAAGGCAATGTCTGGGTGTCAGACCCCCAGACCCAAGCTCTTTGCCATGGGGTGGAGGGTGCAGAGAAGTGGGCCAAATGTGTAGGGGCTGGGGAAGGGGGATTTGAAAATCAGTGGCAGAAGCTTAACTCCTTTTGTTCAGCAATTTGATTTCTAAAAGTTTTAAGAACGCTCAGAGATATGGTTAGAAAAACAGGTTTATACCAATGTGTTTATATTATTATATCAAAAAGGCAATGAGGGTGGGGGAGAGAAAGAAGACAAACATCCAACAATGGGAATTTCTTACGTGACCAAACCCTAAAATTTTAGTGAGTACCTACTATGTGCTGGGTTTGTTTCTTCGCACTTTCTATTGTATTAAGGGATTTAATGTTAACAGCAATCTATGGAGGTAGGCACTATTAACACTTTTTGATGAGGAAACTGAGGTCCAGGGCAATGAATGACTACTCAAGAGCTTCAGGCTAGTAAGAGATGGAGCTGGGAACACCAGCAGGGTGGCTCCCAAGCCTCCACCTTAACCTCTAGGCTATTCTGCCTCTGGTAAATGGATCGCTCCTCAGCCAATATAAATATCAACAATCTAATAATAGGAAAATAAATGAGTAGTGATTTTTTTCCTACTGTATTGCTATGAACATGCTTAATCATCCAGAAAGATTGAAATCGTTGTACAGTGAACACTCATTTGCCAGTTGCCTAGATTCTAAACATTTTACTCCTCTTAGTTCATCACACATCTATCATCTGCCTACCCCTCTGTCCACTCAACAATCCCTCTTTTTATTCACTTAATTTTTAAATTATTTTTAATTGAAGGATAATTGCTTTACAATGTTGTGTTGGTTTCTGCTGTATGACATATCAGTCAAAACTATATGTCTATGTATATATACATAGACAATTGTATACATAATCCCTCCCCCTCCCCTTTCACCGCTGCCCCCACAATCCCACCCCTCTAGGCCGTCACAGAGCGCCAGGCTGGGCTCCCTGTGCTACACAGCAGCTTCTCACCAGCTGCCTGTTTCGCATGCGAAGAGTTGCCTCATTGGAAAAGACTCATGCTGGGAGGGATTGGGGGCAGGAGGAAAAGGGGACGACAGAGGATGAGATGGCTGAGATGGCATCACTGACTCGATGGACGTGAGTCTGAGTGAACTCCAAGAGTTGGTGATGGACAGGGAGGCCTGGCGTGCTGCGATTCATGGGGTTGCAAAGACTCAGGCACGACTGAGCGACTGAACTGAACTGAGTATATATAGGTCAATGATACTTTCTCAGTTGATCCCACCCTCCCTTCCCCCACTGTGCCCACAAGTCTGTTCTCTATGTCTGTTATCTCCATTCCTTCACTGCAATTAGGTTCATCCGTACTGTTTTTCCAGATTCCATATATATGCTTTAATATATTATATTTGTTTTTCTTGACTTACTTCACTCTGTATAACAGGCTCCAGGTTCATCCTTCTCACTACAACTGACTCAAATTTGTTCTTTTGCACTTGAAAGTAAGTTCTAGACATCAACACACTTCATCCCTAGAGATTTCAACATGTATACCATTAACTAGAATATAATATTTTTACATTTTTGTTTACCTTTGAGATAAAATTTAAACATAATGAAATCTACGCATCTTAAGTAGACGGTACACTGAGTTTTGATAAATGTGCACATCTAAGTTCTGTCAAGGTATAGAGTGTTTTCAACCTTCTGAAAAATTCCCTCATGTCCCTTCTCAAACAATGGCCAACCCATGCTTGCAGGCAACCGTAGTTCTAACTTTTCTCCACCAGAGGTTACTTTTGCTGGTTCAAGACCTTGATAGTAACGGAATCAGCCAGTGCAAGAAGCCTTTTGTGGAAGGCTTCTTTAAGCTCAGCATAATAGTTTCAAAGTTCTTCCCTGTTACTGCAATTAGTTTTTTAACAGTTAAAGCATTCACAGCTCAAAACAAGACTACTTTACCCCCATCTCCACCTGCTTTCCCCTGCTCCCCACAGGTAATGACTTTTACTGATTTCTTGAGTGTTCATCTAGGGTTTCTTTATGCCAATACAAGTAAATATAGACATACATTCTTACCTCCCCCCTTTGTTAGCAAACAGTGCTGTACGTGGGCTCTGGTCTGCACTTGACTTTTTCCCTTAAACAGTGCATTCTGGAGCTGTTTCCTTATCAGTGGGGAGGAAGCCTCCTTTTTCCTTTCTATAGCTGCACAGCCTGCCATTGGCTGAATTCATCATGGTTCCTTTAGGTCAGGCCCTTGTGATTGGATGCTGTGTTTATGATGGCGAGCAGTACTACCCTGAATATTCTTTTTTTTCAGTTATAGTTTTTAATGGAGATCTCTTTTATAAAATTTATTTATTTGGGGCCAAGGAAAGGGCAGGAGCAAAGATCCTGAAGCTTGATGGGTGGCACTAACAGGAGGGAGGAATCCCCATGTGGCTAGAGGAGGGACACGCGTGGCGGGAGATGAGGGGCTGAAGGCCAGACCACACGGGGATCTGACCCTCCCCTCCTCATTCTCTCTGCAGATCGACAACCAGCGCTCACGCCTGCCTGCCTCCCTGAATGAGGGACGCCTGCGAGTGTACCAGAGCGGGACACGGGCCGTGGTGGAGCTGGATTTTGGGCTGGTGGTCAGCTACGACTGGGATGCCCAACTGGCACTCAGCCTGCCTGCACACTTTCAGGGCCAGGTGCGCGGACTGTGTGGCAACTATAATGGTGACCCCACTGATGACTTCCTTACACCTGACTCAGAGCAGGCTCCCGATGCTGTGGAGTTTGCCAGCAGCTGGAAGCTGGATGACGGGGACTACCTCTGTGAGGATGGCTGCCAAGAAAACTGTCCTGCCTGCACCACAGACCAGGCCCAGCTCTATGAGGGCAGTCGTTTCTGTGGCATGCTGACCCAGCTCAATGGCCCCTTCGCTGTCTGTCATGAGGCCCTGGACCCCCAGCCCTTCCTGCAGGAATGTGTGTATGACCTGTGTGTGGTCAACGGGGACCGAGCCAGCCTGTGCCGTGGCCTCAGTGCCTACACGCAGGCCTGTCTGGAGCTTGGCATCTCTGTCGGGAACTGGAGGTCGTCAGCCAACTGCCGTGAGTAATAGCCTGGTGGGGGCTGGGAGCATGTGGTAGGAGGCCGGGGTGCCTCCTGCATCTGAGCATTGACTGTGGTCCAGCCTGGAACTGGATGATGCTGGGGACACAGCAATGGCCAGATGGCCAGGCTCTGCCCACAGTGAGCCTAAAGTTGAAGCAGATATATCACTAGACAGTGATGGTCCAGAGTGGTCAGGGCTGGGATGAGGGAAGTTCAGAGGGGCTATGCGAGACCAGAGAAGCTTCCTGACTCAGCCTGTGGGGTGAAGGAGGCTCTCCTAGAGAAAGGGATGCCCAATCTGAAGCCTGTAGAAAGGATTAGAACTAGATGGGAAAGCAAGGGGCAAGAAATGGGCTCCAAGCTGAGAGAAGGACATGTACAAAGGCTTGGCATGAGGTGTCCCAAAGCAGACATGTGACTATCACTTCACTTATAACCCTTCCATGACTCCCCGACATCTTCTGGATAAAGTCCAAGCTCCATAGCCAGGTATCCATTCACTGAATCATTCATTCACTTATATATCCATTCATTCATTCATGCATCCCCTAAACCCCTATCTGGCTCCACCCCTGTGTTGGTGATGGGCATAGTGGGGACCAACACACACTTGTCTCTGTCATCGTGAGGCTCCCAGAGAAATGTTTGGGAGACAGAAAGCCCAGGGCAGGAAGGAGGAGAAGGCTTCCAGGTTCAGGACTTGAGACAGGGACTCTGGAGAAGTAAGTCTGAGGGAGACACTGGGGCCATTGGGGTTTGTCTTGGTCACTGCTGTGTCCTCACTGCCCAGTAAACACCACCATCACCAGCAGCACAACCACCACCACTGAGTTTCCCAACGCCTGGTGCAAAAGAGGAACCAGGGCATTCATTTATCTCCCTATTAGTTTTCACAGCACTTCCTGGGCATCTCTTGTGGGCCAGGCCCTGTCCTTGGTGCTGGAGATTCCACCATGTTTGAGACAGATCAGGTCCCCACTCTCACAGAATTTATAGTCCTAGCGGGGGAGACAGACAGTAAGCCATAAACTGGAATATCTTCAGAGAGCAAAAGAAACAGAGTTCATGGGATAAGACTAAATGGGAGGCTCAGGAAGAGAGTTCTCAGGGAAGACCTTTGTGAGGGGGTGCCTTTCGATCAGAGACCAGGATTAGGCAACAGAGTGAGTTAGCAATGATGCTCTGTATGGGATGTCTCTACATAGAGGAGACTATTATTATCCCATTCTACTGATGGGGAAACTGAGGCACAGAGGTTGGAGGTGTCTGCTTATAATCACACAGCTAAGAAGGGGAGAGCTGGGATTTGAACCCAGGCCATCTGTGTTCCAGGAGCCTTCTCTTAACTGCATGCCTTCAATGAGGAAAGGCTAATACAGTACAGGCAGAGGGGAAAAGGAGAGGGGGGAGTGTGGGGACCCGAGAGGAGGCCACCGTGTGGGGTGGAGAGAGCCAGAGGCAGACTGAAAGGAGGAGATGAGGACAAGGAGGTGAGGGGGGCAGACCGTTTAACCTGGGGAGGACTCTGGCTTTTAACCTGAGCAAGAGGGAGCCACCAGAGGGCTCTGAGCAGGACAGGGGACTCACGTGTTCACAGATCCCTCTGGCTGCAGGTGAGGAACAGGATGAGATGTAGGATGGGAGCAGCCGTGAGACCAGGCAGGAGGCTGCTGGAGCTGACAGCACCAGGGTGGGGACTGTGGTACATGGAGAAAGGTCAGATTCCGGATAGCTCCTGAAGATGGAGCTCACAGGGTTTGCGGACAGCTTGTTGTTCGGTGGATAAAGGGGAGGGAATCAACTACATCTCAGGTTTGGGGCCTGCGCACCCAGAAGGATGGACGTGCCATTAACTAAGATGGGGAGCCGCGGGTACGCAGTGGCTTGGGGAGGGAGGACCTAGCACGTTCCCACAGGCCTGACTCACTCTCCGTTGTCCCCGCAGCCCTGTCCTGCCCAGTCAACAGCCGCTACGAGCTCTGCGCCCCGGCCTGCCAAGCCTCCTGCAACCCCGACGCGGTGCCGTCCAACTGCTCAGCGCGCCAGTGCGTGGAGGGCTGCGTGTGCCTCGAGGGCTTCGTGGAGAGCGGCGGCGCCTGTGTGGCGGCCTCGTCCTGCGGCTGCATCTACGAGGGCCGCCCACTCGCGCCCGGCCAGGAGGTGTGGGCCGACGACACTTGCCAGCGGCGCTGCACCTGCGATGCCACCACCGGCCAGGTGCGCTGCAGCGACACGCAGGGCTGCCCAACGGGCGAGCGCTGCCTCGTCCAGAACGGCCTCCGGGGTTGTTACCCCGACCGCTTCGGAACCTGCGAGGGGTCCGGGGACCCGCACTACGTGAGCTTCGATGGCCGACGCTTCGACTTCATGGGCACCTGCACGTACCTGCTGGCCGGCTCGTGCGGCCAGGCCTCAGGGCTGCAAACCTTCCGGGTGCTGGTGGAAAACGAGCATCGGGGCAGCCAGACCGTGAGCTACACGCGCGCTGTGCTGGTCGAGGCCCGCGGCGTGAAGGTGGCGGTGCGCCGGAAGTACCCTGGCCGCGTGCTGGTGAGCGAGGGGCACCGGAGGCGGGCTAGAGGGGCCGGAATCCCCCTTAAAGAGGATGGGTCTGGTGGAAGGTGGGGGTCTGTGAGAAGACCTGGTGCTCAGTAGGTAGGCCTGCCCCACCTCCAAGCTGGGCAGTGCTGCCTCTTCCTAGCTGGGTGTCTGTCTCTTGGAGCCTCAGTTTTGTCCTCTGACAAATGGGATAATAAGATGGTGCCTCCCCAATGGCTGTTGCTTTATAAGGTGGTTGTGGAGATTTGGCCAGTTGTTATTTGCAGAATGTTTAAAAGAGGCGTTGGCACCCAACAAGTATTCAGTAAATGTTGACTTAATGTTTTATTGCTATGAACCCTCCAAAGGTAAAGATTTGGGCATTCTCTGGAGGACAATTGATATTCAGACAGTGAGGTGACCTGAAAGGTCCGGAACAAAAAGTGTGTTGGCAGGGAGGGGTTGCAAGGTGTGGGGGGTGCTTACAAATGGGCCCACAGGTCATAGGTTTCTGGACAGAGGGTTCTTAAAGAGACAACCACCCAGCAGAAGTCAAGAACCATTGATTTTTCTCTTTAAAAAAGATAAAAATTGATAAGTAGGATTTCTTAAGATTTACAGTGATAGTTGATAATTATTATTGAGTAGTTTGAGGCAGTAGCCCCTACCTTAGGGAGGAGAATGAACTGGAAATGGAAAACCAAGAGAGTGTTGCATGTGCCAGACACTGCAACAAACCCTTTACAGGCCTCAACCCTCTGTAACCCTCAGAACAGCCTTAGAGTAAAGGAGATTCTGCCCACAAAGCCTAGTGTTTGGAATACAGAAACTGTAGCTCAACAGAAGGCATAATATTAATATTTATATTCTCATTTATCTGAGATGACATTTAAGCTGAGTCTTGAGCAATAATAGCCAATATATATACATATAAATAGATAGATAGAGATACACATGCATTACAGTCACTCAGTCGTGTCTGACTCTTTGCGACCCCATAGACTATAGCCCACCAGGCTCCTCTGTCCATAGGATTTCCCAAGCAAGAATACTGGAATGGGTTGCTGCTTCCTTCTCCAGGGGATCTTCCCGACCCAGGGATCTAACCTGCCTCTCTTAAGGCTCTTGCATTGGCAGGCAGATTCTTTACCACTGGAGCCACTTGGGAATAATTTACTTTTCTGTGTTGAATGCTTGATGTATAGTAACTCATTTGTTAACCTCTGTAACAACACTGTGAAATAGCTAGTGTTGTTAGAGGAGAAAACTGAGGCTCAGAGAAGTCACCTATTCAAGGTCACATAGCTAATGAGTGACAGAGCCAGGATATGAAGCCCGGCTGTCCGGCACCAGAGTCCATACTCTTAACCTCTACATTCTGTTGCTTTTCCTAAATAAAGAGATGGAACAGGCAGGGAGGGAAGCAGATGGAAGAGTGTTCCAGGGAGAAGGAACAGCAGTTGCAAAAGCTCTGAGGCAGGAACAAACATGAAGGGTAGAGGGACAGCATGGAGGCCAGCGGGGCTGGAATGGAGAGAGGGAGGTGACAGCGAGGTAGGGGATGATGTAGGGGATGGTTATGATGGAGGTTTGGATTTAATCTGAAAGCTGAAGGATGAGGAAGAAGCTGCCAGGTGAAGAGTGGTGGTTGCCAGGCAGAGGGAACAACAGGTGCCAAGGCTGAGGCTGGACTGAGCTGAAGAACAGCATGGAGCCAAAGAGGCTGCACCGAGAGAGTGAGGCTGGAGAGGTAGGGTAGAGAGGATGGTGGAAGACGAGGTCAGAAGAGAGGGGACAAGCAGGGCCTGGTGGGTAGAGGACTTGATTTTAAACTGAGATGTGAAGGATAACAGGGAGGGAGCCAGACCAAGAGTGAGGATGCGGGAGAGAGTAGGCATGCTGCAAGCAGAGTGTACAGTAAGTGCAAAGGCCCTGAGGCTGGGCTGAGCTTGGTGAATTCAGGAGACTGTCAAAATGCTTGCATGGGGACTTCCCTTGTGATCCAGTAGTTAAGGCTCCATGCTTCCAGTGCAGGGCGTCTGGGTTCAGTCCCTGGGCAGGAAACTGGATCTCACATGCCGCAACTAAGAACCTGCATGCCACCACACTGTGGCCTTTTAGGCCACTCATTGTGAGGAGTTTGGATCAAGGCTGACACCTAGAAGGTGAAGTAGAGGTGGCTAAATAAAGAGTGATGAGTGGTATCCCAGGTATCCCAGGGAGAGGTCACAGCAAGTGCAAAGGCCCAGGGGTGGGGGTGCACTTGGTCCGCTCTGGGAGACAGCAGGGAGCCTGAGTGAGGGAGGTGGGAGGTGGTGCCCGCACAAAGATGGACAGGAGCCAAAGTTAAGCAGGATGTTCTAGGGAAGGGGCTTAGATTTAAGTCAAGTCCTAAAGGATGGGAGGGAAGCAGCCAGGAGAAAAGTGGTAGGCAGTGTTCTTGGCAAAGTGAAAAACCCCTAAAGTTAGACTAAACTAGGAGAGCTGGGCGACTATCAAAAAAGCCAGTACCTTCGTCAGTAAGTGCCTCTTTCAACCATACCAGAGTTTATGCTAATTAGGTGAATCAGGGCAGGTCCCTAGGTAGCTTCAGAATGAAGGCTCAGTTGCCTGTCAGGAAAACCAAGGTGACTGAGGGTTGGAACTTTCAGTCCCCACCCTGGGCCTCCAGTGGGGAGAGAGAAGTTGGAGACTGAGCTTAAGCAAGCGGCAGATGACTTCATCAACCCTGCCTATGTCATGTAACCTCCGTAAAAACTCTGAACAATGAGCACTTCCTGGTTGGTGAACATCAATATAGATACATGGGAAGGAGGTGCACCCTGACCCATGGGATAGAAGCTCTTATGCTTGGGACCCAATAGTCCTGTTAATCTGGCTCATCATTTGTACTGTTTATAATAAAACAATAATCATAAATGTAGTGGAAAAATGGTGGCTTCCCAGGTGACACCATGGTAAAGAATCTGCCTGTCAATGCAGGAGATGCAAATTCTGTCCCTAGGATCGGAAGATCCCCTGGAGAAGGGAATGGCAACACACTCCGGTATTCTTGCCTGGAGAACCCCATGGATAGAAGAGCCTGGAGGGCTACAGTTCATAATATCACAAAGACTCGGACATGACTGAAGCGACTTAGCACACATGCACATAGTAGGAAAAAGAAAAAAGAAGAAGAAAGCAAGCCAGTGTGAGTTAGGAGCAGAAAGAGCGTGGAGGAGAGTGGGAGAAAGGTTAGGTCAGGGAGGTAACCAGGGAGACAGATCCTGTAGGCTTTGAAGGCCATGGCTTAGGGATTTAAATTTAAGCAAATACCTGAAGGATGAAGGGCTTCCCAGGTGGCACTAGCAGTAAAGAACCAGCCTGTCAGTACAGGAGACGTAAGAGACCTGGGTTCGATCCCTGGGTTGGGAAGATCCCCTGGAGGAGGACATGGCAACCCACTCTAGTATTCTTGCCTGGAGAACCCCATGGACAGGGAGGTGGGTGATGTGCCAGGTAGAGGGAACAGCAAGTGCAGAGGCCCTGAGGGGCATCAGGAGAATAGCAAGGAGCCCAGAAGAGCCAGAGCTGAGTGAGTGATGGGAGGGCCACAGAGCCTCGACTACCCTGACCTCTTGGTCCCCTCCCATCCTTCCCCAGGTGGACGATATCCTTCAGTACCTGCCCTTCCAGGCGGCAGATGGGCAGGTGCAGGTGTTCCGCCAGGGCCGAAATGCTGTCATCCGCACGGACTTTGGCCTGACAGTCACCTACAACTGGGATGCCCACGTGACCGTCAAGGTGCCCACCAGCTACGCTGGGGCCCTGTGCGGGCTCTGCGGGAACTTCAACGAGGACCCAGCTGACGACTTGGCTCTGAAGGGTGGAGGCCAAGCTGCCAACGCACTGGCCTTCGGCAATAGCTGGCAGGAGGAAACAAGGCCAGGCTGCGGAGCAGCCGAGCCAGGCGACTGTCCCAAGCTGGACTCCCTGGTGGCTGAGCAGCTACAGAGCAAGAAGGAGTGTGGGATCCTCGCTGACCCCAGTGGTCCCTTCCGGGAATGCCACCAGACGCTGGACCCACAGGGTGCTGTGCGCGACTGTGTCTATGACCGCTGCCTCCTGCCAGGCCAGTCCGGGCCTCTGTGTGACGCACTGGCGGCCTATGCTGATGAGTGCCAGGCTGCCGGGGTCACCGTGTACCCCTGGAGGAGTGAGGAACTTTGCCGTGAGTACCGAGGGTGACAGCTGGGGGGCTCGGCCTTATGTACATTCACTAATACATAGATAGCATTAAGTCACTTAATTCTTACAACAGCTCCATGAGGTAGGGGTGTGGTTATACCCATTTAACAGACGAGGAAACAGGTTTTTACTTCATTGTCACTAACTTACATTTAAATGGGCCATGTGTGGCTCTCAAATTGGACGGTGCAGAGAGAGACTTGATTGGGGTCTGTTTCAGGGTTTTTTGTTTTTGTGGGAACGCCCTGTTTTATTATCTGAGGTGGTGAGTTTGGAGCGAGGAATGGGGATTCTTTTTCATCATTGTTTTCTTTACCACCCTGGGCAGATATTTTAATTTTCTATAAAATTACTACTACTAAAAATACTGCATTCACAAACACACTGCATAGATTATGGACACATGCCTATGCATGTTTAAAATATATATTACAGATCCACAACTTGTTACCAACTTGAATAAGGTCATTCAAGACAGTACGGATGACCCCAGACCACAGTTAAATTGGAATAGAATCTTAATTATCAGGATTAGATTAACTGTGATGTAATGTTTCCTGGGCCCCACTGAACCGAGGGGCTCCTTGCCGCTGGACTGCTTATACATGTCAGCGTATGTGTGCCTATGTGTGTGCACGTGTGTGTGTCAGGGGGTCTTCAGTGTCGCCGGGGAGCAAGGCTGCTTCGTCCTGACGGCCCCTTTCCCTGCAGCGCTGAGCTGCCCATCTCACAGTCACTACGAGGAGTGTTCCTATGGCTGCCCGCTGTCCTGCGGAGACCTCCCGGTGTCCGGGGGCTGTGGCTTCGAATGCAAAGAGGGCTGCGTGTGTGACGAGGGCTTCGTGCTCAGTGGTGAGTCCTGCGTGCCGCTGGCCTCCTGCGGCTGCGTGTACCAGGGCGCCTACTACCCGCCCGAACAGACCTTCTACCCGGGCCCCGAGTGCGATTCCCTTTGCTACTGCGAGGAGGGCGGGCTGGTGTCCTGCGTGCCATCCAGCTGTGGCCCTCACGAGGCCTGCCAGCCATCCAATGGCGTCCTGGGCTGCGTGGCTGTGGGCTCTACCACCTGCCAGGCATCGGGAGACCCCCATTACACCACCTTCGACGGCCAACGCTTCGACTTCATGGGCACCTGTGTGTACGTGCTGGCTCAGACCTGTGGGACTCGGCCTGGCCTGCCCCAGTTTGCCGTCCTGCAGGAGAACGTGGCCTGGGGCAACGGGAAAGTCAGTGTGACCAAGGCGATCACCGTCCAGGTGGCCAACTTCACCCTGCGGCTGGAGCAGAGTCAGTGGAAAGTCACGGTGAGAACAGCCCAGAACGTGAAGGGGAGGGGTCTTCGGTATAGGGTGGTCTGTGGGTCGGGCGTGCACAGCTCTCAGCTGAGGGGCGTGGGGGCACAGAGCTCTGAGTAGATGTGGGGGGCCTGGGGTCCCCCGGGAGAGGGGTGCCAGTCAGAGCCTACAGTGGGGAACCAAGGAGGGCGGAGACCTTGGGGACCTGGGCCTTCCCCCATGTGGCTCAGTGTCCCCTCTCCTTGCCCTTTTCTCTTTTTAATTTATTTATAACTGTGCTGAGTCTTCGTCACTGTCCACGGTCTTTCTCTAGGGGCGGCGAGTGGGAGCCGCTCTTCCTTGTGGTGCTCAGGCTTCTCATTGCAGTGGCTTCTCTTGTTTTGGAGCACAGCCCCCTAGAGCAGGGCTTCAGTCGTTGTGACTCCCAGGCTCTAGAGCACAGGCTCAGTAGCTGTAGCACACAGGCTTGGGATCTTCTCGGACCAGGGATTGAACCCATGTCCCATGCACTGGGAGGCGGATTCTTTACCACTGAACCACTGTGGAAGCCCTCCCTGGCCCTTGATTATCCCCTCCGGACATCCCCCCTAACCCCCTCCACCTGCCCCTCCCTCCTGGTCCCTGCTGTCCTAAGAGCATTACTCCATTGAGACCTATATTCATTTCCTGAGACTGCCATAACAACTCACCACCCCCTTGGTGGCTTAAAACAACAGCGATTTATTCTCTCACAGCTGTGGAGGCCAGAAGTTCAAAACTAAAGCGTGGGCAAGAGACCTACCCGCTCCAGGGGTTCTGGGGGAGAATGCTCCCCCTCCTCCCGCCACTTCTGGGGCTTCCAGGTGTTCCTGGCTTATGGCCCCGTCGCTCCAGCCCGTTTCGTTTTTCACACAGCCTTCTCCTCTGGGTCTCCCTGTACCTTCTCCTCTTCCTGCTCTTTTAGGGACATCTGTCATTGGATGTAGGGTCCACCCTAATCCAGGACGATCCCATCTCAAGATCTCTAATTACCTCTCCAAATACAGTCGTATTCTGAGGTTCTTGGAGGACTTATCTTTGGGGAGCCACTGATCAACCCACTATGAACCCTATTATTATGCCCATTTTGCACATATGGAAACCAAGACCCAGAGCGGTGAGATCCTGTGGATCTTCAGTGTCAGGCAGGGGCCTGATTTAGGATCTCGAAGTGTACCCTCTGAAGCCCGGCCTGTCCTGCCTCCCAGGTGAACGGCGTGGACAGGAGGCTGCCCGTGGTGCTGGACGAGGGCCGGATCCACGTCTTCCAACACGGCTCCGACATCGTGATCGAGACTGACTTTGGCCTGCGTGTGGCCTACGACCTCATGTACAACGTGCGGGTCACTGTCCCAGGCAACTACTACCAGCAGCTGTGTGGCCTGTGTGGGAACTACAACGGCGACCCCAAGGACGACTTCCAGAAGCCGGACGGCTCGCAGGCGGGCAGCGCCAATGAGTTTGGCAACTCCTGGGAGGAGGCGGTGCCCGACTCACCCTGCCTGCCGCCCCCCACCTGCCAGCCGGGCGACGAGGGCTGTGACACGGAGTGTAAACCCGAGCTGCAGAACAAATACGAGCAGCAGGAGTTCTGCGGGCTCCTCACCAGCACCACAGGGCCCCTGGCTGCTTGCCACAAGCTCCTGGACCCCCAGGGCCCCTTGCAAGACTGCGTCTTTGACCTCTGCTTGGGCGGCGGCAATGAGAGCATTCTCTGCAGCAATATCCAGGCCTATGTGAGTGCCTGCCAGGCGGCTGGAGGCCACGTGGAACCCTGGAGGACCGAGTCTTTCTGTCGTGAGTGAGGGGCAGGGAGGGGGAGGCAGAGACACAGAAAGGGCAGACACTGGGCCCCACCACCTCTCACTCCCATGGCCCTGACCCGCACCCCCTCTTTGCAGCCATGCCGTGCCCCGCCAACAGCCACTACGAGCTCTGTGCAGACACCTGCTCCCTGGGCTGCTCGGCACTCAGCGCCCCCCCGCAGTGCCCAGAGAGCTGCGCCGAGGGTTGCCAGTGTGACTCCGGCTTCCTCAGTGACGGCCAAGGCTGCGTGCCCATCCAGGAGTGCGGCTGCTACCACAATGGCATCTACTACGAGGTAGGGACCCTGCCGTCCCAGGCAGAACGGGGGCTGCATGCTGGACCCCCCCGCCCACAGCCTGTCCATTTGGCCTCCTGAACATCTCTCCCATCCATTCCTCTTCCTCTCGCCATGGCCCCACTGTGGTCCAGTTTGTCCACTTTTGCTCTCTCTGGTCTACCATCCCCACAGTAGCAAGTAAGACCTTTCTAAATACGACTACAGGTCCCGCAACTTGAGGTCTTCCCATTTGGCGCCAGTGGTAAAGAAGCCACCTGCCAATGCAGGAGACATAAGAGACAAAGGTTTGCTCTCTGGATCGGGAAGATCCCAGGAGGAGGGCATGGCAACCCACTCTAGTATTCTTGCCTGGAGAATCCCCACGGACAGAGGAACCTGGCAGGCTACAGTCCGTGGGGTCACAAAGAGTTGGACACGGCTGAAGCGACTTGGCAGACATGCATACACCCACAACTTGAAACCCTCCCCTGGCTCCTCAGGTCAAGTTTTGGCTTTGTTCCCAGGTGTAGATTTCGACTTTGTTATACCAGAGGCTGACTCCGTCTGTGTCCCTCTCCCATGCTCAGAGTTACTGCTTTTCCTTTGAACGTGTGTTATGTAAAGTCTGTCTCCCTTAAAGGTCTGAGAGCTCTGTCAGGGCAAGAACCCTCTCTGTTTTCCTCCTCATGCGAATAATAATAGTACTACAGCAAACAGGTAGATGGTGCTTGCTGTGTGCCAGTCACGGCTTTAAGTGCTGTGTAAACGATACACATGTGTGTGCTAAGTCACTCCATTCGTGTCCAACTCTTTGCGACCCTATGGACTGTAGCTGACCAGGCGTCTCTGTCCATGGGATTCTCTAGGCAAGAATGTTCGAGTGGGTTGCCATTTCCTTGTCCAGGGGATCTTCCCGACCCAGGGACAGACCTCACATCTTTTACATCGCCCGCTTTGGCATGCAGGTTCTTTACCACGAGCGCCACCTGGGAAGCCCACAGTTTATGTGCATTTTATTTATTCATATATAATATATATATTACAATGTTATATATAAACCTTTTACTATGAAAATTTTCATAAAGGCAAAAGTCAAGGGACCAGTACAATAAATCTCCCTGTATCCATCACGTGGTTTTAAAAGTAATCAATATTTTCCCAGTCTTGTTTCATTTCTACCCCTGTTTCCTCTCCAGTCTGGATATTTAAAGAAAATCCCTTTTCATTGCATCTGTACTTTATATGTATTATTAACTCAGTTATGCTTTAATAGGGCTTCCCTGGTGGCGCAAAGGTAAAGAACCCGCCTGCCAATGCAGGAGATGTGGGTTCGATTCCTGGGTTGGGAAGATCCCCTGGAGGAGGAAATACCAACCAACTCCAGTATTCTCGCCTGGGGAAAATTCAATAGACAGAGGAGCCTGGCAGGCTGCAGTCCATCGGGTTGCAAAAGAGTCAGCTATGACTTAGCGACTAAACGACAACAACAACATACTTTAATAAGTTTGTGCTATTATCTGCAACTTACAGGTGAGAAAACTCAGGCATGACAAAGCTCAATTTGTGCAGAGTGATGTAACTTGGAAATAACAGAAACCAGCTTCAGACCCAGGCAATCAGCTCCAGATCCTATGTTCTTAATTCCCACGTTATACCGTTTCTCTCATACAGCAGACAGTGGATATTTCAGAATAAATGAATGAGTACATGAATGAAAGAGAACGAATGAATGAATTGGACCCCAAGGCCAAGCTGTGCTTTAGTTTCACAGATAAGGGGCCACCCAGCCGGAAGATGTCCCTTTTACATCCTCCGGACCGCCTATGCCTGGAGCACTGCAGTTTCCAGAGCCAGCCCAGCCCTGACAGCCATATCTTCTGTCCCCACAGCCCGAGAAGGTGGTACTCACTGACAACTGCCAGCAGCAGTGCGTGTGCCAGCCCGGAAAAGGCCTGGTGTGCCAGAACCACAGCTGCGATGCCGGGCAGGTTTGCCAGCCCTCGGGAGGTGTCCTGAGCTGCGTCACCAAAGGTGCTGGGTTGGGGCCAGGGAGGGTGCAGCGAGGGGGACAAAGGACAGGGAGCTGAGGGTGGTGTCACCCGGATCTTCATGGTGGCAGGCACAGAAGACTAACAACTGGAGTCTCAGACCTGGGGACCCGTAGGCTAGGGTTTCCGGGGCCGGGGCAGCGGCCCTCCAGGCTGGGAGGCGGGGACTCTTATGGTAGAAAGCAGGCAGTGGGAACTCTCAGGAATAGGTTTTCTCAGGCAGATGGCACAGACTCTCTGAGAAAGGCAGAGACTCTCTGCGAAAGGCAGAGAACAGAATACTTCTCTAAAGGGCCCCAGGTAAATATTTAAACTTGCAGGCCATATGGTCTCTGTCCCTATTACTCAGCTGTCCCTTTGCAGCACGCAATCAGCTGTAGACCATGTAAATGAAGGGGTGTGACTCCAGTGAAATTTTATTTGCAGAAATAGGCAGCTGGCAGTGTATAGTTTGCTGGTCACTGGTATGCGGGATTAGGCTCAGGGTTTCAGTCACCATCCCCAAGGGGCAGGGGAGACCGGGACCCACAGGGACAGAAAGCAGAGTCCTGGTGCTTCCCTAGTGGTCCCGTGGTTAAGTCTTCGCCTTCCAGGGCAGCGGGTATGTGCTCGATCCCTGGCCGGGGAACTAAGATCCCACATGCCTCTGGACCAAAAACACAGGAAAACAGAAGCAATAGTGACAAATAAAGACTTTTTAAAAAATGGTCCACATCAAAAATATCTTAAAGAAAGAAAGAAAGCAGAGTCCTGAGATCTCAGGCCGAGACCTCCCGAAGGCCAGGGTCTTGAATACACAAGTGGAGGTTCAGGATTTATAGAGATACACCCTCAGACAGTGACACCTCTCAGGATTAAGTCTGAGATACAAAGCCACCCCCCAGGACTGATTTCTTGGGTGAAGGGCAGAGAAAATTCCCTTATTCCTGAGGATAAAGGGATGTACCTCTAGGACTGACTAAGATATCGGGGCTCATGGGCAGGATAACAGGGACTCCCAGGGACCCTGTTATCTCGGTCTGAGTCCAAAAGGAGACAGAAACCACACATGCTATGTCGCTTCAGTCGTGTCTGACTCTGTGCGACCCTATGGACCAGGCTCCTCTCTCAATGGGATTTTCCAGCAAGAATACTGGAGTGGGTTGCATTGCCCCAATGCAAGTCTCCTGCATTGGCAGGGGCATTCTTTACCACTAGCACCACCTGGGAAGCCACACAGGAGCTTAAATAGGGAAAGTTTAACAGAATTCCTTGCTTGTAATAGAGACTGACTACTAAGGGATTAAAAAGAACGCTAATGAACACAAGAAGAGTG
This sequence comes from Capra hircus, assembly GCF_001704415.2. Taxonomy (NCBI): domain Eukaryota; kingdom Metazoa; phylum Chordata; class Mammalia; order Artiodactyla; family Bovidae; genus Capra; species Capra hircus. Next base: position 50,316,705 of record NC_030825.1, on the reverse strand, counting down.
GATATAGGGAGCAGCCCCTGCCCCAAAGGTTACAGAAGGGCACCGAAGGAAGGGAGGAACTGGGAGGACGGCCCCCACATCAAGACTGGGAGGCAGATCTTACTGGAGGGTGGCAGACAGGTTATGCAGGCTGGAGCTGGCAGGTGGGAAAACCCTCACTGGGGTGCTGGCAAACTCACTGGGAAGCCACCTGCTGGGGTGCACAGGGAAACCAGCAGGGGCCTCACTGAGCAGGCGTCCCACAAGCTGCTGGTGCCACTTGCCACTAGGAGCCCAAGAGAGCAAAGCCCACTAGAAGCAGAAGCCACCCCTTCCTCCTGCTGTGACCCTCTAGCTCCCTCTACTGACCAAGCCCAACTCCACTGGAGGATTTGGAGCTAAGAAGCAGTCAACTGCAAACTAGCACACAGGGAGAGAGGTTTTAAGGCTGGGGTCTTGGGCCTAGAGGTTTCCCTAGTGGCTCAGTGGTAAAGAACCCATCAGTCAATGCAGGAGACGTGGGTTCTATCCCTGGGTTGAGAAGATCCCCAGGGAAGGAAATGGCAACCCACTCCAGTATTTTTGCCTGGGAAATCTCAGGGACAGGCGAGCCTGGTGGGCTACAGTCCATGGGGTAGCGAAAGAGTTGGATACAACTTAGCGACTAAACAACAATAACAACTTGGGCATAGGGATTCCAAAAACTGGGCTCACTGATTCAGTGGCCCTAGGAAGGGAGTTCTGGACAAAGAGACCCTCGGAGGCAGGGCCTGAGAAATGAGATCTCCCAAGACCAGGGTGTTAGGCACAGCAATCCCAGGGAGACGGAGTCTGGAACAGAGGGCTCGCCAGGCTATGAGACTTAGAAAAGGGGGCCCTGGGGTCAGGCTCTCAAATGGTGGGAACTCTGAGGTTAGTTTCCCACCAGAAAGTTCATGCAGTACATTGGTCTTGGGCACAGAGACCAGGACCTGGGTCTCAGATGTGGTGGCCTCCAGGAGGCTGGGAGTCCAGGTGTGAGGGAACCTGGGTGCCAGGAACCTGGGACACAGAGGACCCTTGACTGTGGGTGTCCTTTGGGATGCCCGCAGGGCTGGCACAGGGACCAGGGACCCCTATGGTCTCAGACCTCAGTCCTCTGGGGCTGAGATCTTAAGCAAGGGGACCCCAGAGCCAGGGTCACAGAGGTAGCGACTAGAACCTGTGTCTTGGCTGCAAGGACCTTGGGACCCGAGTCTCAGAAGTGGGACCTTTGACAGGGTCTTGGACACAGTTTCAGACATGGGAGCGGGGGCACCCTGGGCCTGGTCTCAGAAATGGCAGACTGGGGGCCAGCCTCTCAAATGGAAGGACCCTGGAACCTGGTCTTCCCCCCGACCCCGCACCCCAGAAGCCCTTAGAGCTGGTGCCCCGGCTGATTCTGGGAAGAAACTGGCTTTCCACCTGGCAGTCCTTCAAGGTCCTCTCTCCTCTGCCCCCAGACCCGTGCCACAGTGTGACGTGTCGGCCACAGGAGACGTGCCAGAATAAGAACGGCCAGGGCGTGTGCGTGCCCAACTACCAGGCCACGTGCTGGCTGTGGGGCGACCCACACTACCACTCCTTCGACGGCTGGAACTTTGACTTCCAGGGCACCTGTAACTATGTGCTGGCATCAACCGACTGCCCAGGGAGCAATGCCCAGGGCCTGACACCCTTCACTGTCACCACCAAGAACGAGAACCGGGGCAACCCCTCTGTGTCCTATGTGAGGCTGGTCACCGTGACCACCCTCAACACAAACATCTCCATCCACAAAGGCGAGATCGGCAAAGTCCGGGTAAGGCTGGTCCCGGGTCCCCAGGTAGGGTGGGAAGGGTCCTGCTGGTCATAGATGGGAAGCTCAGGGCTCTCTTCACTTAGTCCTGAAACAAAATAGCAAGATAAATGATAATTACATCATCCCACTATTGGGAATTAAATGAGTCTAGCCCTTCATTAAGGGCTTTAATGCAGGACTTCAGAATTTGCCTTTTTAGACATCCGGGTTTGAATCCACCCTCTCCTTATGAGATGTGTGATACTGGACAAACGACTTGACTTGGTGGGCCTCAGTTTCCTCATATGTGAAATGGGGATCATAGCAGGCACTGCCCCACAGTGAGGTGATGCACATAAAGTGCTCAGCTGAGGGTCTGACCCAGGTAAGCACCCTTGATTGTTTGCGAGGAAACAAATGAGAGGCCCCGAGCCTCAGACATGGAGAGAAATTCAGGAGATCCAGAGAGAGCGAGATGGGCTGCCCTTTCTGCCCAGAATAATGGAGATGCAGATTAATGGAAGCTCACAGGAAGAAAATGATTTATGGAACAGAGTAGGCAATAAACGATGGTGAGTGAGTGGCAGAGATGGCCAGACACAGAGATGCACAGGAAATAAGGAGAGAGGGAGGGACTAGGTAAGAAAGACCCAGAGAAAGACCAGAGAGATGGACCCAGAGAGAGAAAGTAACACACACACACACACACACAGATGCAGACAGAGAGAATGCACAAGTGAGAGAGACACAGAGAAGGGAAGAGGACCCAGAGAAAGAGAAAGAGAGACAGAGTGAGAGGAACTCAGAGAGAGAGACCAGAGAGCGCAATAGGTCCAGATGAAGAAAGAGAAAGAGAGAGGGAAGAAGGGAGGGAGATGGAGATCAAAAGAGAAACCCAGAAAAAGCCACAGGGTGGGCTTTCATTCTCCAGGGCCTGGACTAGAGCAAACGTGTTTGCACAGTGTTTGGCAAATGACTCTGTGAGCAGCAATCATAAGGAAGGCCTTGGCAGCTCCCAGCCACGGTGGGACGAGCGAGGGAGGCAGGGGGCCAGATCTGGGCCTCCACATCTCCAGTGACCTGGTGCCTCCCACCCTCCTCTCCCCCCAGGTGAACGGTGTGCTGAGGGCACTGCCTGTCTCTCTGGCCGACGGGCGGCTTTCGGTGACCCACGGTGCATCCAAAGCAGTACTGGCCACTGACTTCGGGCTGCAGGTCACCTATGACTGGGACTGGCGAGTGGAGGTGACGCTGCCCAGCAGCTACCACGGCGCCGTGTGTGGGCTCTGTGGGAACATGGACCGCAATCTGAGCAACGACCAAGCCTTCCCCAACGGCACCCTGGCTCCCTCCATACCCATCTGGGGCGGCAGCTGGCGGGTTCCAGGCTGGGACCCACTGTGCTGGGATGAATGTCAGGGGTCCTGCCCGACCTGCGCTGAGGACCGACTGGAGGAGTACGGGGGCCCCGGCTTCTGCGGACCCCTGGCCCCTGGCTCCGGAGGCCCCTTTGCCGCCTGCCATGACCATGTGGCCCCCGATAACTTCTTCAAGGGCTGCGTTCTGGATGTCTGCCTGGGCGGTGGGGCCAAGGACATACTTTGCCAGGCTCTGGCTGCCTACGCTGCTGCCTGCCAGGCTGCCGGGATCGTCATTAAGGACTGGAGGACAGAGGCCGGCTGTGGTGAGCGCTGGGGGGACAGAGCAGGAGCTGCTGCCCGGGGTCCCGCCTCTTTGGAGCTGGTTTGATTTCATTCCAGTCCTTTGGGGTCTGTTTGTTTCTCTGTTTTGCTGTGTTTGTTTTTGTCTCTTGGTCTCATGGCCCTTGTCTCTGTGTCTGCCTTTGGTTGTCGGTTTCTCCTCTTCTCTCTCCCCGTCCCTGGGTCTTCTGTTGTCTCTTATTCTGTCCCTTTTGGTCTCTCTCTGGCTCGTCTACCGTATCCTCAGACCCCACCTCCTGAAACCGTTCTGTCTTTCTCTTCATCCACCCACAGAGCTCCCCTGCCCGGAGAACAGCCACTACGAGCTCTGTGGCCCACCCTGCCCAGCCAGCTGCCCATCTCCCACGCCCCCCACCAGCCCTGCCATATGCGAGGGCCCCTGCGTGGAGGGCTGCCAGTGCGACTCAGGCTTTGTGTTGAGTGTAGACCACTGCGTCCCCCTGGAAGGTGGCTGCGGCTGCTGGGCCAACGGCACCTACCATGAGGCTGGCAGCGAGTTCTGGGCTGATGCCACCTGTTCCCAGAGGTGCCAGTGCGGGCCCGGAGGTGGCTCGCTGGTCTGCAAGCCTGCCAGCTGTGGGCTAGGTGAAGAGTGTGCCCTGCTGCCCTCAGGCCAGCACGGCTGCCAACCTGTCAGCACAGCCGAGTGTCAGGCCTGGGGTGACCCCCATTACATCACCCTGGATGGGCACCGATTTGACTTCCAAGGCGCCTGCGAGTACCTGCTGAGTGCGCCCTGCCATGACCCACCCGAGGGGGCTGAGAACTTCACTGTCACGGTAGCCAATGAGCACCGGGGCAGCCAGGCCGTCAGTTACACCCGCACTGTGACCCTGCACATCTACGGCCACAGCTTCACCCTCAGTGCCGGCTGGCCCCGGCAGCTGCAGGTGAGTGGTCTGTGGACCAGCACATGCCAGCCCTGGGGTTGCCTGGGATAGTTAGGGGTCTGCCAATTCCCTGACTGCCTTTCACAGGCTAAGGGGGCAGATGGAGGGGTTCACAGTAGGGGGCTTGAAACAACGGCTTCCCCACGTCTAAGCCTTAGTTTACTCCTCTGTGAAATGGGGCTAAGAAACGTATCTGCTTCAGAGGGTAGTGTGAGGAGCCAATGATATCCTGTCTATAAAAAAAAATTTTTTTTTAGTTCAGTCATGTCCATCTCTTTGCGACTCCACCGACGGTAGCCCACCAGGCTCTGTCCATGGGATTCTCCAGGCAAGAATACTGGAGTGGGTTGCCATTCCCTTCTCCAGGGGATCTTCCCCACTCAGGAATCGAACCCGGTTCTCCTGCATGCAGGTGGATTCTTTACCACTGAGCCACCGGGGAAGCCCTCGTTATCACTACTACAACTATTAACTATTACAAGGAGGGGAAGGTGACATGCACAAGGTGTCTCCGCCCCCGCCCCCAGTAGATAGTGGAGTCAAGATTCTAACCTGTGCCTCCGACGTTCAGTAACCCCCACTCCCACCCCGCCCCGGCAGGTGGACGGCAAGCTGGTGGCCCTGCCCTTCCAGCTGGACTCCCGCGTGCACGCCTACTTGAGTGGCGCCGACGTGGTGGTGACCACCGCCTCCGGGATCTCGCTGGCTTTCGACGGAGACAGCAATGTGCGCCTGCGCGTGCCGGCGGCGTACGCGGGCTCCCTCTGTGGCCTGTGCGGGAACTACAACAAGAACCCTAACGACGACCTGAACGCGGTGGAGGGGAAGCCCGACCGCTGGCAAGTGGGCGGCGCCGCGGGCTGCGGAGAGTGCGTGCCCGGGCCGTGCCCCACGCCCTGCACGCCGGAGCAGCAGGAGCCCTTCGGCGGCCCCGACGCCTGCGGCGTGATCTCGTCCCCCGAAGGCCCGCTGGCTCCCTGCCACAGCCTCATTCCGCCCGAGCAGTACTTCCAGGCCTGCTTGCTGGACGCCTGCCAGGCTCAGGGCCATCCAGGAGGCCTCTGCCCGGCCGTGGCCGCCTATGTGGCAGCCTGCCAGGCCGCTGGGGCTCAGCTCGGCGAGTGGAGGCGGCCGGACTTCTGTCGTGAGTAGTGATCCATGCATGGGACACATAGTGGGGTCTCTCCTCCTACCCTCTTCGCTGGGCTCTGAGACAAGAGCCTTCTCCGTAGGGCTTAGGCACCATCCCGCCTTCCCTTAACCTGTGAAAGAAATACCTTGGCATTCACACACTGGAATATACCCAGTGACATACTGCAATGGGAGAGATGCATATAGGTGGCTAGAAACCCTGGGTCCAGTTGCTGTTCAGTCCCTAAACTGTGTCTGATTCTTTGTGACCCCATAGACTGCAGGGCACCAGGCTTCCCTGTCCTTCACTATCTCTCAGAATTTGCTCAAACTCCTGTCTGTTTAGTCGCTGATGCCATCCAACCATCTTGTCTTCTGTCATCCCCTCCTCCTCCTGTCTTCAATCTTTCCCAGCATCAGGGTCTTTTCCGGTGAGTTGGCTCTTCACATCAGGTGGCCAAAGTTTTGGAGCTTCCACTTCAGCATCAGTCCTTCAAATGGATATTCAGGGTTGATTTCCTTTAGGGTTGACTGGCTTGATCTCTTTGCTGTCCAAGGGACTCTCAAGAGTCTTCTCCTGCACCACAGTTTGAAAGTGTCAATTCTTTGGTGCTCAGCCTTCTTTATGGTCCAACTCTCACATCTGTACATGACTACTGGAAAAACCTAAGCTTTGACTAGATGGACCTTTGTCAGCAAAGAGATGTCCATGTCCAGTCCAGTACACTGTCAGGATTCATGCACTCAGATAGACTGGGGTGCCTGATCACCCCAGTAGATTCTCTCAGTTACCTCTGGTCAGAGAGCCCTAGAGAGCTACACCTGGTCAGATGCCTCTGTTGTTGCTGTTTAGCTGCTCAGTTGTGTCTGACTCTTTGCAACCCCATGGATTATTGCTCTTCAGGCTCCTCTGTCCATGGAATTCTCCAGGCAGTACTGGAGTGGTTTGGCATGTCCTTCTCCAAGGGATCTTCCCAACCCAGGGATGGATCCCAGGTCTCCTGCATCGCAGGCAGATCCTTTATGCTGAGCCACTAGGGAAGCTCCAGATGCCTCTAGACTGTTTTCGTTGTTTTTATGTTTTTAAACAGGGTAATGCACAGGGTCAGATAGATTTCGTCTCATAACCTCAGACAGGGCCTCCTCTGGTTAGAGACACTTGGTCACATTTATACAGAGACGCACATGGGCAGATATGCCTACCTGGTAGAATCAGGGTGGAATCAGGACCCTGACATAGCCCCATGAAGATACATACAGGTTCATGGTCTGAGAATCCCAGGCAGTTCCCCTCAGGCAGATCTCCTGGTCACATTTATGCTGTCGGCTTCGCCCAATGATATACATATGGTCAGAGTCACACATTGACAGACCCTGTCAGAGAGACTGTGAGAGGCTTCCAGGTCAGACATCCACAGGCAGGCATACTCAGATGGATTCATACCCCAAGATGCATCTGGCCCCACATCCCAGCAAGATTCATACCCTGAGATACTCACGGTCGGTTCTAATCCTGCATATCTTGGTCAGATATATGAGGTTGGAGTCACCCAGTCAGACTGACTTGATCTTTAGAAATACTTGAGCAGGTTGACACGCAGCCTGGCTGGAGAGACCTGCTTCCCAGATCCCCACACTGAATACCCCGTTGGCCGTGCTGGGTCAGACACCCGACTCAGATCCCTGGACAGATTCGCTCATGAGATATCCCAGGCAAAACACACAGAGTCACCCCAGCAGCTTCTCTTGCTCTGTGCCTCCCCGGCGTCCCCCTCCCTCACGCCCTGCCTCCTTCCCCTTTTGTCCCCACAGCCTTCCAGTGCCCTGCCCACAGCCACTACCAGCTCTGCGGTGACTCATGCCCTGTGAGCTGCCCCAGCCTCTCAGCGCCCGAGGGCTGCGAGTCCACCTGCCGTGAGGGCTGCGTCTGTGACGCCGGCTTCGTGCTCAGTGGAGACTCCTGCGTGCCTGTGGGCCAGTGTGGCTGCCTCCACGAGGGCCGCTACTACCCGCTGGGCGAGACCTTCTACCCGGGCCCCGAGTGTGGGCGGCACTGCCAGTGTGGACCTGGCGGCCAAGTCAGCTGCCAGGAGGGCGAGACCTGCAGGCCCTACGAGGAGTGCCGGGTACAAGACGGTGTCCAGGCCTGTCGCCCCACTGGCTGTGGCCGCTGCCTGGCCAATGGGGGCATCCACTACATTACCCTGGATGGACGCGTCTACGACCTGCACGGCTCCTGCTCCTATATCTTGGCCAAAGTCTGCCACCCACAGCCTGAGGACGAGGACTTCACAATTGTGCTTGAGAAGAATGCAGCTGGAGATCCCCAGCGTGTGGTGGTTACTGTGGCCGGCCAGGTGGTGAGCCTGGCTCGGGGTCCGCAGGTAAGTGGACCCGGCCTTGCCCTGGGGGGGGTCTGAGGAGGAGAGGGCTTAACCTAGGGATTTTGAGAGATATATGAAGCCAGTGCAAGGGGACTAAGGAGGACATAGATCTGTCCTGGGGGCCTGAAGGAGACACGGCCCCAGCCTTGGGGACTGAGGAGACATTGTCAGCCTGGGGTCTCTGAAGGAAACATACTCTGCCCTGGGAAGTCTCTGGGGTACATGGCCTCACCCCAGTGGAACTGAGAGAGAGAGAGAGTCTGTGGCCTGGGAGTCCAAGGAGACAGGCTAACCTGTGCTTCTCTGAGTCCCTGACCCACCTGGCCCTTCCATCCAGGTCACTGTGGATGGTGAGGCCGTAGCCCTGCCTGTGGCTGTGGGTCACGTGCGAGTGACGGCCGAGGGCCGGAACATGGTTCTGCAGACGACCAAGGACCTGCGGCTTCTCTATGATGGCGACGCCCACATCCTCATATCCATCCCTTCCCCCTTCCACGACCGGCTCTGTGGCCTCTGTGGCAACTTCAATGGCAACTGGAATGATGACTTTGTCCTGCCTAGCGGCGCCACAGCCCCCAGCGTGGATGCCTTTGGAGCCGCGTGGCAGGCGCCTGGCTCCTCCCAGGGCTGCAGCGAGGGCTGTGGACCCCAAGGCTGCCCTGTGTGCTCAGCAGAGCAGACGGCACCATATGAGAGCCTCGAGGCCTGCGGGCAGCTCAAGGACACCAACGGCCCCTTCTCAGCCTGCCATGCGGCGCTGAGCCCCTCTGAGTACTTCCGCCAGTGCGTGTATGACCTCTGTGCCCAGAAGGGCAACGTCACTTACCTCTGCCGCAGCCTGGCAGCCTATACAGCAGCCTGCCAGGCGGCTGGCATGGCCGTGAAGCCATGGAGGACAGACAGCTTCTGCCGTGAGTGTCTGGGGACCCCTGGGAGGACTCCAGCTCAGGTTTGGTGCCCCCTGTCCTGTCTGCATCTCAGGGGCAGGGCCCCAGTTCCTCCCTTAGCACACCCTGCTCCTGGCTTTGCTCCTGCCCGGCTGACTGGCCCTTCTCAGACTCCTTTCAGAGGCCTGCTCTCCTAAAACCTTCTCTTACAGTTCTCAGGGCCCTTCCTGGACATCTTCTGTGGTGACCTGGGAGCGTGGGTCAGGCAGGTCAGGAGGTCACACAGTAAAACGAGTCTCACCCCGGCCCCTGCCCCCCACCAGCCCCTGCCCCACCCCCACCAGGATGGGACCATCACCCCTTAGATCTTTCAGGACAAGACTTCAGCCCCCTCAGACCCCTAGCCCAAGACTGTACCTCTTAGCTAACCTCCAGTCAGGGCCTATCTGTTTCCTTCAAACCCCCAGGACAGGGCTGTGTCTCCTTTGACTCTCCTGGACACAGCAGTGGCCACTCATGACCCCAGGGCAGAGCTGTGTCTCCTTCATTCTTCTCAGAGGAGGACCTACATGCAAGCAGTGGACACTGTCTGTCTCCCTCTCTGACCTCTTTCCTGACTGCTAGCCTCATGGGTCTAGTGACTTCCTGAACATTTTCCACTAGGTGTCCTTAGGGGGCCCTCACACACCTCCTGTGTTCCCATGTGACATCAGCATTTCACCCCAAACTTAAATCTTCTTATTTTTCAATCTTGGTCCTCATCTCAAGGCAGCCACACCATCCACCTGTTGCTTAGCCTGAGCCCAGGCCCTCACTATGCATGCTTCCCCTGGGTCCTCACAGCTCCCATCCTGGCCCTGACTTTCTGTCTGTATTTCCCCTGATCACACTGGGCCATCACAGTCTGTCCCACTGACTTGAGCCCCACAGGGCAGGGCCTGGAGCTGTGTCCCCAGCACCAGCAGCTCAGATCCAGGTGTGCAGTGGGTCCCGTTCATTGCTCAGCGAGCAGCCGTGACCCCACCCCGCTCCTTTCTCTGCAGCGCTCCAGTGCCCAGCCAACAGCCACTACTCCGTCTGCACGCGCTCCTGCCAGGGCTCCTGTGCCGCTCTCTCCGGCCTCACAGGCTGTACCACCCGCTGCTTTGAGGGCTGTGAGTGTGACGACCGCTTCCTGCTGTCCCAGGGTGTCTGTATTCCCGTGCAAGACTGCGGCTGCACCCACGATGGCCGATACTTGCCGGTAAGGAGGAATTTGAAGTGGGCAGGGAGGGTGGAGGAGCTTGAGGTTCAGAGGTAAAGAACCCACCTGCCAATGTAGGAAATGCGGGTTCGATCCCTGGGTCAGGAGGATCCCCTGGAAAAGGAAATGGGAACCCACTCCAGTATTCTTGCCTGGAGAATCCCATGGACAGAGGAGCCTGGTGGGCTGCAGTCCATGGTGTTGCAAAGAGTCAGACATGACTGAAGTGACTAAACAGCAACAAGGAGCTTGAGGTGGACAAGGAGGATGGAGGAGCTTGAGGGAGACTCAGATTTTCTTTACTTTCTTTTTTAAAAAAAGCTTTTTATTTTGTATTGGGGTATAGCCAATTGACAATGTTGTGATGGTTTCAGGTGGACAGCAAAGGGACTCATTCACACCTATCCATGTATCCGTTCTCCCCCAAACTCCCCTCCCAACCAGGCTGCCACATCACATTGAGCAGAGTTTCATACAATTAGTCCTTGCTGGTTATCCATTTTAAACATAGCAGTGTGTACATGTCCATCCCAAACACCCTAACTATCTCTTTCCCCCCTCCTCCCCCTCGGGAACCATAAGTTCATCCTCTAAGTCTATGGAGACTCAGGATTTCTGTGCTGACCCCCTCGAGGATGGGGACAGGGAGGCTGCCACATTTCCCTGCTGTGTGACTCAATGCTGGTGAAGTCCCCGTATTAGTTTCCTGTGGCTGCTGTGACAATTGACCATAGCTTGATGCCTTAAAACAAGAGAAATTTATTCTCTTGTTTAGTTATAGAGGCTAGAAGTCAGAAACCGGAATAGGTGGGCCAAGATGACAGCTCTAGGGGGAAATCTGTTCCTTCTCTCTCCTGGCTTTTGGTGGCTGCAGGCATTCCTTGGCTTATGGCCTTGTCTTTGGTTGTTTTTGGTTACCCTGGTGGCTCAGATGGTAAAGAATCTTCCTGCAATGAATGAGATGCAGGTTCGGTCCCTGGGTCGGGAAGATCCCCTGGAGAAGGAAATGGCAACCCACTCCAGTATTCTTGCCTGGGAAATCCCATGGACAGAGGAGCCTGGCAGGCTACAGTCCATGGGGTCTCAAAGAGTCAGACAGGACAGAAGGACTAACACTCACTATTTTAGTTGCTGAGTTGGGTCCGACTCTTTGCGACCCCATGGACTGTGGCCTGCCAGGCTCCTGTGTCCAAGGGATTCTGCAGGCAAGAATACTGGAGTGGGTTGCCACTTCCTCCTCCAGGGGGTCTTCCTGACCCAGGGACCGAACCCACATCTTCTGCATTGGCAGGTGGATTCTTTACCACTGAGCCACCTGGGAAGCTCTTGGCTTATGGCCACATCACTCCAATTTCTGTTTCCATGCTGCATGTTCCCCAAGTCTTTGCTGTGTGCCCTAAAATCTCCCTCTGCCTCCTGCTTCTAAGGATACACTTGACTGTGTTTAAAGCCCGCCAGGATTAATCTCTCCATCTCAAAATCCTTAATCACATCTGCAAACACCCTTTCTTCATATAAGCTGACATTTAGTAGCTCTAGGCATTAGGACCTGATATCTTTGTAGAGAGGATGTTATTGGACCTACTGCAGTCCTCTCTGTGAGCCTCATTTTCTCTATCTGTAAAATGGGGTTAACCATCATCCTTGCACCCTAGGTGTCTGAGGAGTCAAGGGTGATTGAAAGGCACTCGCTGAGCACTGGGCCTCACCCTCCACATTCATCACACCCAGAAAAAATAACAGTAATTTACAGCAGTGTAGTAGGTAGCACTCTGGAGAGGGAAACGGCAACCCACTCCAGTGTTCTTGCCTGGAGAATCCCAGGGACAGAGGAGCCTGCTAGGATGCCGTCTGTGGGGTCGCACAGAGTTGGACACGACTGAAGTGACTTAGCAGCAGCAGCAGCAGCAGTAGGTAGCACGGCTATGGCCATTTAATGATGGGAATTGAAAGTTAAGAGTTGATTTATTTTTGTGATGGATTTTTAAAAAAATTATTATTTTTTATTTTGGCAGTGCTGGGTCTGTCGCTGCTTGGGCTTTTCTCTAGTTGTGGCAAGTGGGGGCTGCTCTCTAGTTGTGCTGCACGGGTTTCTCATTTGGTGGCTTCTCTTCTCGCAGAGCACAGGCTCTAGAGCACACGGGCTTCAGTAGCTGTAACATGTGGCTCAGTGGTTGTGGCTCCCAGGCTTTAGGGCACAGGCTCAGTAGCTGTGGCACATGCGCTTAGTTGCTCCAAGGCACATGGAATCTTTCTGGACTTGGGATGGGGTTCGACACGGGTTTGTGTCTCCTGTGTTGGCAGACGGATTCTTTACCACTAAACCCCTAGGGAAGCCCATGATTGATGTTTTTGGAGCTCTCACTATGCACTAAGTTGGTTATAGATATTAAGTCATTCGATAGTCACAGCAATTCTACGAGACACGGACTATTGTTATGTTCCCCATTTTACAGATGACAAAGAGAAGTCAGCCCAAGGCTACCCATTAGCAAGGGAGGAGTCTGGGGTTCATACCCCAGCAGCCTGCACTCACCTCTGAACCATGAGGCTGTCCTGCTTCTTCAGAAGCATGTTTGTCAAATAAAGGAAAGCTAGATTACCACATTCCTTCCCCACTCATCCCAGTTTTTTGCTTTTTGCTTTTTTGCTGCATGGGGTTTTAGTGCAGCACGCAGGCTTCTCTCTAGTTGTGGCACACAGGTTCTGTAGTTGCACCATGCAGACTCAGTTGCCCCACAGTGTGTGGGATCTTTGTTCCCCGACCAGGGGTTGAACTCGTGTCCCATGCATTGCAAGGCAGAGTCTTAACCACTGGACCACCAGGGAAGTCCCTCATCCTAGTTTTATTAATAGCAGAATGGTAGGCTGGAGGGTCTAGAAGTGCAGGACTTCTTGGAAAGAAGATGCCAAACAAAAAAACAAAAAACTGTTCACAATTCTGCAGCTCTGCTGTTTGGCCTGGGCTCAGCAGGGCAGTTCTTCTGCCATCCTCTGGGCTCACTCAGACTTCTGTAGTCCCCCAGTGGGTCAGCTGAGGGCTGGCCGTCCCTCTTCCATGAGGTCCCTCCTCAGGTGGGCTAGCCTGTGGTGTCTGGACAGGGTTCCGGGAAACTAGTAAAGCTGTCAGGTCGCTTGAGGTCCAGGCTTGAACCTGGCACGGCAGTGCTTCTGCTGCATTGCAATAACCAAGGCATAGTCTCAAGTCCAGCTCAGAATAATGGGAAAGGGGAAATAAACTCCATTTCTTTCTTTTTTTAAAAAAGCAATTTTTCTTTGTTTATTTATTTTTGGCTGTGCTGGGGTTGAGTCTTCGTTGCCGCATGTGAGCTTTCTCCAGTTGCAGTGAGCAGGGGTTACTCTTCGTCGTAGTACCTGAGCTTTTCACTGCGGCAGCTTCTCATTCTAGAGTACAGGCTCAGTAGATGCGACCCACGGGCTTAGTTGCCCCTCAGCATGTGGGATCTTCCCAGATCAGGGGTCAAACCTGTGTCCTCTGCATCAGTTGGCAGACTCACCCACTGCAGCACCAGGGAAGTCCTAAACTGCATTTCTTAGAGGAAGTTACTGCAGTCACCCGGATGGATGCAGAGGGTGGAAGGTGGTGGCCGTGTTTGCAGTCCACCGCACCTTGTCACCTGCCCCTTTCTGTGCACAGGTGAACTCCTCCCTGCTCACCTCCGACTGCAGCCAGCGCTGTTCCTGTTCCTCAAGCACTGGCCTGACATGCCAGGCAGCCAGCTGCCCACCGGGCCGTGTATGCGACGTCCAGGCTGGGGTCCGGGACTGCTGGACCCCCCATGGCCTCTGTTCCCTCTCTGTGGGTGCCAACCTCACCACCTTCGATGGGGCCCACAGCGCCGTCAGCTCCCCTGGTGTCTACGAGATCTCTTTCCGCTGCCCAGGATCACAGGAGAGCATCCCTTGGTACCGTGTGGTTGCCGATGTCCAGCCCTGCAAAGGCAAAGTGGAAGCCGTGGCCCTGGTTCATATCTTCTTCCAGGACGGGCTGGTGACTGTGACCCAAAACAAGGGCGTGTGGGTAAGCCAGGACACACGGGCTGTGTCTCCCCTGGGCTTTGTTCTTCCTGTTGCAGCGTGCCTGCGTTCCTTGTGGCCTATGTGCCCTAACGTCTGTTTTCTTCACAGATCTCTGCAGTTTGTTTCTCTGGGTTTGTATTTGTGTCAGTACTTCAAACTTAGTCCCTTTCTTCTGGCTGAGTTCATGAGGAGCAAAAGCACCGTCAAGTAACTTACCCGTTTAGATGTTAGTGTTAATCAAGACTCTATGGTTGCAAGTGAGAGAAAACCAATTTCAGAGTGCCTTGAGCAAAACTGAATTTATCGGCCCATGTAACTAGAAGATCCAGGGACACAGCCTCAGGAGTGGCTGGATCTAGGTGCCCTGGATGTGTACCTCTGTGTTTAAGACTTGCTGATCACCAGTCAGCTTCATTCTCTGTGATTCCCTCCAACATACTCATAAAACAGGGATTATCATTATCTCCGTTTACTCAGAGGGGAAACCAGGGCCCAAAAAGGTGAAGTCATTTACTCAGGTCGCTCAGAGAGTACCTGGGAGATCCAGGCCTTGAACCCACCAGCACCACCCATGCCCTGAACCACTTTGCTGGCGATGGAGTGCTGGTGGTGACGGTGTGGACACAGGGGCCCGAGATGGACTCCAGGCACAGTGCTTGCTCAGCGGGACCATTCTTTGAACTCCGTCAATTCCAGGCCACTTGCCTCTGCCCTCAGCTGTCTTTCAGCTTGCTCTCAGGGTCCCCTCAGGCCTGTCACTGTTTGTCTCCTGATTCCATTCCAGCCCAGATGGGTCCTCCTTCTGTCCCTTGACTTCCATTGACATCACTGCCTTGCACTTGCCAAACTCCACAGTTCTCACCACCCTGATTCCAAATGTCTAGAGAGAGTCTCTTTGGCTGAACTGAGGACTGATGTCGACTCATAGTCTGCTCTGCCATGACCTGTGTCATAGAGACTCATGACCAAACACAGACGTCAGGCTGCTCTAAAGCTCCCGTGTCCTGTTTCCATGGCCTGTTCTTGGATTGCAGAGCCAGGCACTGGTGTCTTCTATGTCCAGTGGGGGGGTACAGCCCATGCTCCACACACCCCTCCCCCAGGGGATGGTCTGCATCCCTCCCCCAGTGCAGGGAGATGGTCCAAGACTCAGCCCTGTTTTCAGCAGGGGAGCTTGTGTTCTCTCTTTAGCATAGTCTAGACCATCACTCTTTGACTCTCTGCTGGATCCATAATTCAGGTGAACAGGCCCCTACTCTTTTATATGCTGAATGTTTTTTTTATTGGGGTGTAGTTGCTTTATAATGTTGTGTTAGTTTCTATTGTACAACGAAGGGAATCAGGCATATAATACATGTGTCCCCTCACCTCCCTCCCACCCATCTAGGTCATCACAGGGCACCTAGCTGAGCTCCCCACACTAGACAGCACGCTCCCGATAGCTGTCGGTTTCACACGTGGCAGTGCATAGACGGTCAATCCCGACCTCCAGTTCATCCCACCGCCCTCCTGCATGTCTTCATGTCCATTCCCTGTGTCTGTGTCTCTATTCCTGCCCTGCAAATAGGTTCGTTTGTACCATTTTTCTAGATTCCAAATCCATGCGTTACTGTATTTCTTTTTCTGACTGACTTCTCTCTGTGCGACAGACTCTGGGTCCATCCATGTCTCTACAAATGACCCAATGTCATTCCTTTTCACGGCTGAGTGATATTGCATCGTGCATATGCACCACATCTTCTTTATCCATTCGTCTGTTGATGGAATTTAGGTTGCTTCCATGTCCTGGCTATTGTAAGTGGTGCTTCAGTGGATGAACATTGGGGTACAGGTATCTTTTTGACCTGTGTTTTTTCTCTGGATATATGCCCAGGAGTGAGATTACTGCAGACCCCTACTCACGACCTTCCTTTGCTCATCTGTCCAGAAACAATTCTCTACACAGCAGACAGATGCTCTAGAAATGTGAATCAGGTCGGGCCATTCTGCTGCTTAAAACTCTGCAGCGACGTCTCAGAGCAACATTTCAAACTCAAGCCACCTCCCTTCCATGGCCTGCAAGACTTTATGCGATCAGACTCCCGCTGGCCTCACCAACCTCATGTCCTCCAATTCCCTCCTGAGCTCATGGGCTGTGCTGCTAATAGGCCAGGCTGGCCTTTATGCTGTTCACACAGTGGACCACGCTTGTTCCCACCGCCAGGCCTCTGCATTTGCTGTTCCCTCTGCCGCAGTGTTCTCCTTCCAGATTTCCTAAGCCTTGGCTCCTTCTCATCCTTCAGATCTCAGTTCCAGTCTCTCTACTTCTACAGAGAGACCTTTCCCAACTCCCTACAGAAGCTCTCTCTCCTCAGCCCAGCCTCTGTGCGGTTACTCTGTTTTATCCCCTTCTGGTGCTAGTCACTCTCTGAAGTCATCCATTATTTCTTCGTGTTTGTTGACATGCTCCCTCACTGGCATATGATCCTCAGGTGGGCAGGGATCCTGTTCCCCTTGGTTGTCACTTCGTCACCAGTACCCGGATCAGGGCCTGGCCCCAGGAAGAGTCTGGTTTTGTGACTACATTCATCCCCCTCCCCTCTGCGCCAGGCCGTGTGCTGGGGAACACAGAGAACTCAGTCCCGCTTCTTACGCCATCGAAGCTTGCAGCCTGCTGAGACTCCCCGCCCACCTGTCCAGCTGTCCTTCACTGCCCCCATCCCTCCGCCTCCTCTCCTCCTTCCACCTGTCCTTCCTTTTTGCCTCCCTTCCTTCCCCCCATTCCTTCCTTCCATTGATTCACCCATCCGTCCATCCATCCACCTCTTCAGATCCGTCTACCTATCTTTCTTATCTACCTGACTCTCCAGTCATCTGACAGAGAAAGCGTCACATACAACAGCATTTTGAAAAAAGGAACTTTTCTTTGAAAGAAGGCTCTCCAGGGAATCTGACTTTACAAGGGTTAACTTACCAGAGAAGACAGACAACAGTTATTTAAAAGAAAAAACTCATCAGGTTACCAAGGTTACTGAGTCCACAGCCTGTGATGGACAAATGGTCATTTTCTCACATGATTATTACACTGGCTAGGTCATGACTTGTCTTCAGACATCAGCGTGGCAAAAATAAGGGATGAAGTTGCCTTGTTAGGGAACCAGTAACTTAACAGGACATGCTCAAGGGCTCTTTTATTTTGAAAACTAGAATTAGACAGGATGATGCTGGGGTTTGACTCGTTTATCTCTCTGGTGCAAGTGCCTCCCCCCAACCCCAGGTGCCTTTGGGATGTTGTGTGCACACCTACTTATGCATTGATCCGTCTCTTCATCCATCCACTCTCCGTGCTTCTATCCATTCATCCACATCTCTGATTACCTTAGGTGTCCATCTCTCCATTTGGTGCATCCATCCGGGCCTTCATCTCTTTCAGCATCTGCCTCTCTGCTTTTGCTCCTTGGACTCGTTGTCTTCCTTGGGGTCGCCTTTGTAGTAACACCCCAGCTTCTCTGTAGTTCCAGCCTCACCTCTGTGTTTCACCCACCTTTCCCCCCACCAAAACCACCAGGTGAATGGTCTCCAAGTGGACCTCCCAGCTGAGGTGTTAACATCTGTGTCCGTGAGTCAGAACCCTGACGGCTCTGTGCTAGTCCAGCAGAAGGAGGGGGTTCAGGTGCAGCTTGGCACCAACGGGCAGCTGGCTGTGGTGGTCAGCGATGACCATGCTGGGAAGCTGTGTGGGGCCTGTGGCAACTTTGATGCGGACTGGAGCAACGATTGGCCTAACTCCCAGGAAACAACGTTGGAGAATTGGAAAGCACCGGACTTCTCCCCATGGTAAGGGATACAGCTCGGAGGCCAGGCTTCTCAGAGCCGAGGCACCTGCGTCCCCACGGGGAGGGGGAAGTCAGGGTGGGTGCTCCATCTACAAAGTGTGCTAAGAGTCTGTGTCTCACAGCCAGGACTGATCAGTCATCCACCGGGAAGGAAGGCTGCAGGACCTGAAGCCTCTGGAGGCTGAGAGGCGCACTCTGTCGTTGTCTGTGCCCCTCCGCTCTACCCCTTTGTTGAGCCACTGAGGCCAACCGGAAAAGCATTCAATAAATATCTATTAAGTTGCACACCAGTGTGTCTGTCTCATGTCTTCTTATCCGTGACCTTCCTTCCATGCGTGCTTGCTAAGTAGCTTCAGTCATGTCCTACTCTTTGCGACCCTGTGGACTGTAGCCTGCCAGGCTCCTCTGTCCAGGAGATTGTCCAGGCAAGAATACTGGAGTGGGTTGCCATGCCCTCCTCCAGGGGATCTTCCCGACTCAGGGATCAGACCTGAGTCTGTTATATCTCCTGCATTAGCAGGTGGGTTCTTTACCACGGAGCCACCTGGGAAGCCCCTTCTTCCTGCCCCACAGGTGTCAGATGCCTGGGGAACCTGGCATATGATGAATATTTCCTGGCAGGTGAGGGGATGGATGGATGGAGACAGATCGATAGATTGGGAAAGATGTAGGTGGGGAAATGGGGGAAATGGGCAGCTGGACGATTAGAAGAATGGATGGATGAGAAAATGAAGTTGGACGGAGGGAAGAAGTAGAAAAGGAAAATATCAACAGCTTCTAACTTTGTCATTTATAATCCAGGCATGGTAATTTCTCTGCCACTCAGTTTCTTCATATGTTTTAGTCCACTTGGGTTGCTATAACAAAATATCATAAAATGGGTGGTTTATAAACAACAAACATTTAAATTTCTCACAGTTCTAGAGCCTGGGATCCCTGGTGGCTCAAATGATAAAGAATGTACCTGCAGTGTGGGAGACTCGGGTTTGATCCCTGGGTGGGAAAGGTACCCTGGAGAAGGGAATGGCAACCCACTGCAGTAGTGCCTAGAGAATTCCATGGACAGAGGAGCCTGAAGAGCTAAGGTCCACGGGGTGGCGAACAGTCAGACACGGCTGAGCAACTAACACTTCCACTTTCACTAGGGCCTGGGAAGTCCCAGATCAAGGCGTCAACAGATTTGGTATCTGGGGAGAGCCTGCTTTCTGGTTCATAGATGACCATCTTCTCATGTGTCCTCAGTTGGTGGAAGGGCAAGGGAGTTCTCTGGGCCTCTTTTATAAAGGCAGTAATCTCATGCATGAGGGCTCTACCCTTATGACGTATCACCCCCCGCAAAATCTCCATCTCCAAATACCATCACATTGGAGGTTAGCTTCCGACACAGGAATCTTGAAAGGACACAAGCGTTCTGCCAAAAGCATCATACTTAAAGTAGAGCTAAGGATAGTCCCTACCTCACAGAGTTGGAGTGAGGACTTAAGCTGTTCATCCAATCTATGCATTAAAAACTGAAGTCTCTCTTCTGTCCTAACTCTCTCCTGCCCTGCCTATACTGGTCTCCCCGACCTCAGTGACTATGCCAAACCTCAGTCAGAACATGGGGAATTATTCTTGATTCTTCCCTCATCTTTGCCCTCCACCCTGTTCAACAAAACAGCTTTTTGGATTGTATCGAAACATAACTGAAATCTGCCTGCCTTTCTTATCATGCCCACTGTCACCACCTGGTTCAGCTGGCATCATCATGCCTGCCATCTGCTCCTCCCTGCCTGTAATTCATCCTCACAGCCACTAGTGGCTCAGAGCCACTATAAGCACCACTGGCTATAAATTGATCTTGTAATAAAATCAAATTCCTTCACCTAAAAGACCCCTGCCAACCTCTTATTTTAAAAAAGGACTTATTTATTTATAAATAAAGAGAGTTGGACCACAAAGAAGGCTGAGCACCAAAGAACTGATGCATTTGAACTGTGGTAGTGGAGAAGACTCTTGAGAGTTCCTTGGACAGCAAGATCAAAACAGTCAATCCTAAAGGAAGTGAACCCTGAATATTCATTGGAAGGATTGATGCTGAAGTTGAAGCCCCAATACTTTGGCCACCTGATGCAAGAGCTGACTCTGAAGCCAAGACCCTGATGCTGGGAAAGATTGAGGGCAAGAGAAGAGGGCAACAGAAGATGAGCTGGTTGGATGGCATCATCGACTCAATGGACATGAGTTTGAGCAAACCCCAGGAGATAGTGGAGGCCAGGGAAGCCTGGCGTGCTGCAGTCCACGGGGTCGCAAAGAGTCGGGCACAACTTTGTGACTGAACGACGTTTATTTGGCTGCACCAGGTCTTACTTGTGGCATGCAGGATCTTTAGTTGTGGCGTGTGGATCTAGTTCCCTCACCAGGGAGTTGAACCTGAACCCCCTGCATTGGGGGCGTGAAGTCTTAGCCACTGGACCACCAGGGAAGTCCTCTGCCAACCTCTTCTGACTCATCTTCTATCACTGTCATTATGATTTGGGAACCTTCTCTTTCAGGGTATTGAACATGCCAAATTTTTTACTTCATTCCTTTGTGAAAGAGCTGTTCCCTCCACTCATCACTGACTAGATGCTTCTCATCTTTCAGATATCCATTTACCTGTTACTGCCTTACAGAGCCCTTCCACAACCACCTCACTTAAAGTGGATTTCCTGCGTTACTCTCTGTCCTTAACCTGTGGGGTCTGCTGCAACTCCATGTAGTTAGTGTCCAAACGAAATTAAATTGTAGGACAGCAGTTGGAGTCTGCAGAGAACTGGAGAATTGCTTGTTGTGGAAATATATCTGGTGTCAGCAGTAAAGTGTATGAACACAAAAACAGATTTCTTTTATAGCAAAGGAAGTTAACAGGTGCCACTGACTGGTAGATATGGGTCAGAGGATGCTGAAATTCTCTTGTGATTCCTTGTATGTTCTCATTCAAGTGGGAAACAAAGTCATCAGTTAAGAACAAGAAAGAAAAAGTTTTGAGGTCTGATGAGAGAGAAGAGAGTGTAAAATGATCCTTCAAGGAAAGGGGTCCAAGACTTCCTGGTGGACCAGCGGTTAAGAATCCGCCTGCTGATGCAGGCCACACAGGTTTGATCCTTGGTCCGGGAAGATTCCTCGTGCCACGGAACGCCTAAGCCCCTGCATCACAACTACTGAGCCTGCACTCTAGAGCCCCTGCTCTGCAACAAGAGAAGCCACCACAATGAGAAGCCTGCACAACTCAATGAAGAGTATCCCCTGATCACCGCAACTAGAGAGAGCCCATGCACAGCAACAAAGACCCACCCCAGCCGAAAAAAGAGAAGAGAAAATCGGTCCAGCTGCTTTGGAAAACAGTGTGCTATAGGTAAACATACTCTGATCACATGACTCAGCCATTTGACTCCTGGAACTCTTCTTAAAAAAAAGAAAATAAAGTATCTGTCCACACAAGTACTTGTAAGTGAATATTTCATAGCAGCATTATTCATAACAACCTCCATACTGGAAACATCTGGAAAGCTCATCAACAGGTAGACAGAACAAAGTATGGTCTAGCCGTACAGTGAATTCAGCAATGAAAAGGAACCAACTAGTGATACATGCAACCGTTTGGGACGTGATGCTAAGTGACGAAAACCAGACACAGAATTCTTCCTATTGTATAATCTTATCTATATGAAATGGGATGACTGAGCTGTTCTAAAACTAAATTGTGGTGATGAAGATATAAACTATAAATCTACTCAAATGTGTTCTATAATGTGTTGACCTGTACACATAAAATAGGTGTTTTTTTTTAAACAAATTGATCTTTTAAAAATATATTTATTTATTTGTTTGTTTCTATGTCTGTTCTTAGTTGTCACACATGGGTCTTTCATTGTTGTGGTACACAGGCTTCTCTCTAGTTGTGGTGGGCGGGCTTTGTTGCCCCTCGACCTGTGGGATCTTAATTTCCTGACCAGAGATCGAACCTGAGTCCTCTACATTGGAGGAGGGATTCTTAACCACTGGACCACAAGGAAAGTCCCCAAAGAGGTAGATTTTTTGATATGTAAATTATGCCTTAAGCATTTAAAAATGAGCACATTACCGATACTACTAAGAAAAAAAGAAAAGGAAATGGGAGAATGATTTAATTAGGGGCCTGTGGTAGGATGGCTGGGCCACATTAGGGACTGCTTGGGGTCATGTGTCAGAGTGGGTGTGGGTTCTTCTCCATCCACATTCAGCTGCCAGTGTGCAGGTGTGAAGGAGGTGGATAGTGGACTCAATTGGGTGCAAAAGGTAAAGTTAGAAGTTTGAGGGCATGAGGAAAGGAGAGGAGATAACAGTGGATGGGGGATTGGGCTGGGTGGTAAGAGTGGTGTGATCATGAGGAGGTGAGGTGAGGGGCAGGGAGAAGGAGGTCAGCTTCATGGGGCTGAAGGGTCCTTGGAGCAACAGTTTCAGAGGGAGTGAACTGGAGAGACAGGAGGTGATGGGCAGACAGTGAGATGCATGGAACTGAGATTCTGCAGGGGCTGCAATTTTGGGGTTGTCACTGTCTGGGGGTGGGCCTTTCTCTCCCAACAGCCTGGGACCTCGGCCCTGCCACAGTCACCATTGTGTCCCCTGCACAAAGTCTGGGTGTGGGAAGGAAGGGTTGGGCAGAGGATGAGATCGATAGAGGAGAGGAAGTCAAGAGATCCAGAGGCCAGAACAGTCACGGGATCATCCACCTGAATTTGGACGTCAACAAGAATTATGAGAGGAGCAGCTTGGGTAGCCATGAGCCTAGAGCCAAAAAGATGAAGTGAGCTGCAGTGACTTGGTAGTCGATAAAGCTGGTAACAAGAATGGGAGCAGGTTCTGTGCAGAAGCTTCAAAGTGAGGGTCTTAGAGAGGAGGCAGAGGATGGTTTCGAAGTAGCCATGAGGAGCTTATTGCATATACAGGCCCAGTGAGCATGAAGGCTGAGGAAGAGAAATAGCCTCTGCTTAGAAGGGCTGCACAGAAAGGCGTGTCTTCATGGGAGAACTAGGTTGTGGTCAGAGCAGGAAGGTAAAAGGAAGGTTCAGGGGATGTGGGGGAACTGTACTGAGCCACACCCCCCCATTCTGGCCCTGACCCCTCTGGACTGCCACTGTCAGAGGACCAGGGACTGGCAGCTCCAGGAAGGCTGGACTCTTTCAGTCACCACTGTGCCCCCAGCACAAACTAGCAGGTACCCCCCCCCCCCAATTATTCACTGTGCGTTCAGTCACTCAGTCATGTGCAACTCTTTGTGGCCCTATGGACTGTAGCCCACCAGTCTCCTCTGTCCATGGGATTCTCCAGGCAAGAATACTGAAGTGGATAGCTATTCCTTTCTCTATGGCTTCCCAACCCACTGCAGACAGATTCTTTAACCATCTGAGCCAGCAGGGAAGCCCAGTTACTCACTGGTAGTACCCATTTCAGGTCTGCAGAGCAAGTTGGCAGGTGCAGTATCTCAGAGCCAGGAGATGGTACCAGGATTCCAGAATACAGCCTGCACTGTGCTCTGAGGATTGTCATCTCCTTTCCCCTTTGTGGCTGTGCTTCGAGGCCTGTGGGATCTTATTTCCCCAACCAGGGATGGAGCCCACACCCCGTGCATTGGAAGCATGGAATCTTAACCACTGGACCACCAGGGATGTCCTGGATTTTCACCCTTTAGAAAAAATAATTATTTTTAATTGGAAGGCAAATTCCAATTAAAAGGCAAAGTAAGGCAAAGAAGGCAAAGTAAGATCCATGAGTAGTAGGTAACACTACCCTGAATTGGAACCATTTGAAATATTACAGAGTTCCTGGAAATGCAGCATAGACTCCACAGAATTTCCATCTTAATATGTAAACAAATTTCCAGGAGTGTTTCTGGAACACCCTGCACAGAGAACTCAAGACAGCACAGGTTCATTCATTCCTTCAACAAACATTTAGGGAGTACCCACTCTGTATCTGTTCTGGATACAAAGTGATACAACAATGCACAGAACAGACCAGTGGATTCTCCTGGAGGTTGTTACTAATTTCTCATAGTAGCACATGTTTTGCTTTGTGGAATCAATATGAGGATGAATATTCAAATTATAAAATTACAAAGTGCAAAATTCTCAGTGTTAATACAGAATCTTCTCCCTGTTCCTTCCTCCGCCTGCATCCTGATCTGGTCCTTCCTGTCTCCTCCCTGATCCACTGCAGCAGGCCCCGCCTTGGTTTTCCTGCTCCCACCTCTATCTCTCACTCCTTTCCCACATTCAGCCAGGGTGACCTGGGTCAGATCACATCCCTTCTCTGTTCAGAACCCTCCATCTCACTCGATAAAAGTCAAAGTTCTCACCCCAAGGCCCCATACAATTTACCTGTTAACCTCCCTGCCCTCATCTCTTCCCACTCTCCCCTACTCACTCTGCATGAAACACATTCTTCAGTGTTTCTGCAACTCTCCTTACCTTTCCTGCCTCAGGGCCTTTGCACATGCAATCCTACCTGCCTGGAACTCTCTTCCCCCAGACAGGAGCATGCCTCACTCACTTCCTTCAGCTTTTTGCTCAAAAGTCGCTGGATGCATTCCTTACCACCCTGTAAGAAATTTCACCTCTCTTCCCAACACCAGTCTCCAAAGCACTTATTCTCCAAAGCACTATGGCCTTCTACCATGCAGCATGTTTTTACTAACTTGTTTGGTGTCTGTTCCCCTCATCGGAAGGTGAGCTCCAGAATTCATATGTCTTGCTCCCTGCTGTGCTCCTGTGCCTAGAACAGTGCCTGGTACATTCAGGCACACAACAAATGCTTTTCCAATGTATGAATGTATGAATGGAGTCCAGAGTTGGCCCTTGTTCTTGGGGATGGGAATGGATCAGGGAATGCTTTTGAGTGTAGAGGGGATTTTAGGGAGCTAACTGGGAACAGAGAAGAAAAGCAGAGGGCACAGTTCCTGCGAAAATCTGAGGATGAGCATAGATTACTGAGGTTTCCTGGTGGCTCAGAGGGTAAATAATCCGTCTGCAATGCGGGAGACCAGGGTTCCATCCCTGGTTCGTAAAGATCCTCTGGAGAAGGGAACAGCAACCCACTCCAGTATTCTTGCCTGGAGAATCCCATAGACAGAGGAGCCTGGAGGGCTGCAGTCAATGGGATCGCAGAGTCGGACCCGACTTAGGGACTATATTTTCGCTCCCTAATTACTGGGGTGCTCGCACCTGTGAAAGAGAAGCGGGAAGCGTGTTTAGTGTAACGATCTCTGCACAGGTCACGGTAGCGCCTAGGGCGCTCGAGGGGGCGGTGTCCTGACAAGCTCAAAAATTCCCGCCCATAGCGGGCGCGCTGGGGTCGGGGCGGGGCTGAGGCTCCGAGGGGCGGGGCTGCGCGGTTGCGTCACCCAGTGTACGTCGCCGCGCGCCTGCGCTCCTTTCCACGTGCGTCAGCCTCAGTCGCGTGGAGCCCGGGAAGCCACCGATTCCTGAGCCGCGCAGTTCTGCGCTAGCTATGAAACCAGGTGCAGCCCGGGGTTGGGGTCTGGGTCAGGGCTGGGACTCGGCGGGGAGCGGGGTGCCAGGAGGGAACAGAGGGGCGGGGTCTTGGCCTGGCGGGCAGGATTTCTGAGCCCCAGATCGGGTCTCTTGTGAGGAAGGGTCCTGTTCCGGCCTCTCGTGGGGATGAGAGGGCTTGGTTCCGCCCTAGGAGCGAACCTGAGCCTAGGGTTCGGGTTCCCGGTCTAGAGGTTTGTGACTGACTCGTCAGAGGTGACGGTCGTGAGTCGAGGGTCTTGGGCGTAAAACTGGGGATGTCCTGAACTGGAATTCGTTTCATTGAGGCTGTCAATAAGGGTCTTGGATATTGGGCCGCGGGCGGCAGTCTAGGGTGCTGCCCAGAACCTAGATCCAGACATCGAGGGTCTTGGATCTCTGGGCGTGGGATTTGGAGATTTGGCCTCATCGCGAGGCGGAGAGTCCCTGATCTTGGGCTGGATCCTCTTAAGACCCCGTATCCTCCCCTGTCGCTGCCGTAGCTACAGTACCCTTGAGTTCAAACCTAGCTTCTTGGAGAGAGCCGCATATATGAGTATTCTGGCTTGATAGTCTGTGGCCCACTTTCCCGCTCTCTACTCTCCCGAGGGGGGCGGATCCCTAAGCATGGAGTGGAGATTCGGAGCCTAGTGATCCTCAACTGCGGTGAGAAGTGAGGTGAAACTTCACACACAGAGTATAGGATTGTCGGATGGGGGAGGGAGGTAATCACAGGGCGTGAGTGGTTTAATTCATTCCGATTTTACTGGAGATTCTGATGAAGCCTCCGCACCTCCCTCCTAGTGGAATGAGGAGAGTCCCTGCTTTGACAGCAGAAAGGCCTCAGTTCAAAATTTCAGTCCTAACTATGCTTAATTCACTGTGTGACCTTGGGCAAGTCGCTTTACCTCTGAGCCTTAGTTATTTCATCAATAAAATGGCGCCCAGTTCAAACTTAGTGAGAGCATGTTAGAAAATAGCACATGGTGGTAATCCTTTTGCAATATATGTGTATTAGCTGGACAGGTTGTACACCTTAAATTTTCACATAGTTACATTTTGTCTATTATGCCTCGTATAGCACAGTGCTTGACGTATGATAGTATTGGTTCTAATTGTCATCTTTACCATTCTCATCAAGGGGAACAAAATTAGGGTCCTTTTCCCCAGATGTCTCAGCTCTTATAAATCAGGCTGATTCCCTCCTCCTCCCCCCAGCTTGCTCCCCTGGAGTTGGGGAAATATTCCATCATGACAGAAAGGGTCTGTTTCTTAGTACAGGTTTTCTTTTTTCTTCCACCTTCCCCTTCGGCCTGTGGAGAAATGGGGTCATCTGGTCAGGGGTAGTGGAATTTGTGGCTCCACGCCCCCTCCTAGGTTCCCTTTCTCTTCAGTGTTTGGGGATCTTCTGGTGAAGTGTCAGGCGGTGTGTCTCCCACCTGAGACCCTGGCAAGCCCACAGGCATCCTGTGGTCTGATGGTTCCAGGAATGGAGGCTACACCTTCTTCCCAACCCTGCCCTTACTGTGTTAGGATAAGAAGTTGTAGAAGTTGTTAGGAATCAGCTCTTTAGCAAGGATTATTTATTTATTTATTTATTTTAGGCTGTGCTGGGTCTCCACTGGGACTTCCCAGGTGGCTCAGTGGTAAAGAATGCCTGCAGTGCAGGAGACTCAAGAGACGGGTTTGATCCCTGGGTCGGGAAGATTCCCTGGAGTAGGAAATGGCAACCCACTCCAGTATTCTTGGTGAGAAAATTCCATGGACAGAGGAGCCTGGCGGGCTACAGTCCATGAGGTCGCAAAGAATTGGACGCGTCAGAGCATGGGTCTTCACTGTTGTTCAGACTTTCTCTAAGCGCTGGTTTAGTTGCCCCTCAGCATGTGGGATCTTCCCAGACTCGAACTCATGTCCTCTGCATTGGGCGGTGGATTCTTAACCACTGGACCACCAGGGAAGTCCTTCAGCAGGGATTTTAGTCTGGTTGTGCGAGGAAGTCTTTGGGAGGTTTCAAGCAAGGATATGACGTCAGTCAGACTTGACTGAGACATTTAAACGGATCCTTTTTGCTCTTGAGAAGGAAATGGCAACCCACTCCAGTATTCTTGCCTGGAGGACCCTGTGGACAAAGAAGCCTGGTGGGCTGCCGTCTATGGGGTTGCAAAAAGCCGGACACGACTGAAGCGACTTAGCATGCGTGCATTGGAGAAGGAAATGGCAACCCACTCCAATGTTCTTGCCTGGAGAATCCCAGGGACAGAGGAGCCTGGTGGGCTGCGGTCTATGAGGTCACACATTGTCCGACACAACCGGAGCGACTTAGCAGCAGCTTCTTGCTCTGTGTGAAAGATTTTAGAGGAACAAGAGTGGAAGCAGACAGAGCAGTAAGAAGTTGTTGCTGTCATCTACTTGGAGATGATGTGGCTTGGACCAGGGTGGCGGCAGTTGGCCTGGTTGACAAATTGTCACCCTTTCGGATATGTTTTGGAGATAGAGCCGATAGTTTGCATGTGGGCATGAGAGGGGTCAAGGACAATTCAGGGTTTTGGTGTGTGTAAATGGAAGGGTGGGGTGCCACTTTGGAGATGCGGAAGACTGTGGCAGAAGAGAAGTTTTAAACTGGGGGTCTGTTTAAAAACCAAAACTTTTTTTTTTGTTTTTTAAGTATGTGAACGTGTGTTTTTCTGAGGAGTGGGTACAGTCCATTTTTCTAAGAGCTCCAGGACCTGAAATGGACTGAGATGTTCTGAGTATTGTGCATGCTGTGCCCCATGCCATGCCCACACTTTCTGGGTCTCTGTTTTGTCAGGACGGGGTTGAGGGTCTCTTGGGCATAGTGGTTTCTCCCCTAAATAGGAAGGAGGAGAGACTTGCTCCCCTGAGTTTGCATGTAAGGCAGTGTATTAAGCACTTTTTGTGTGTTGTCATTTAATCTTTACAATTCTGTGATGTGGGCACTGTGTTGTTTTCCAGATCTCCTTACAGGTGAACTTTTCAAGACACCCATGAGTCTTGCCTACTCTCTAGGGTCGTGAATGGAGTGGCCATCTCCCTGTGTTCAGTCCATGAGCTGCCTGAGGGGAGGGACCGGGGCTCTGGACACCGTCCGATCACCTGCTTCCTGAGCGAGCAGAGAGGGCGCTTTCTTCCTGAGGCAGAACCCAGGGCTTTAAGAGTCATCAGTAAACAGCTCATTTAATTTTCATGGAGCCCATAGTCCCGCAGGATGCAGTGATGACCTAAACAACCATCCCTGTCCATTTGGAGTTGATTCCAGTGGGGGGAGTGGGGAAGAGGCAGTGATAATTGTTAAAATGCCATGTATGATAATTGGCAGGAAGAAAAAGAAAGTGGAGTAAAGGCCAGGTAGCCAGAGAAGGCTGGTCTGAGGAAGGAACGTTTGGTCACACTTACGTTCAGTGCAGGGGGTGAGTCAGACAGTGTCCTCAGGACCCAGGCAGAGGGAACAAGAGATGTCAAGGGTGTGGAAGCTGGAAGTGGAGTTTGTTCTTGGGGAGGTAGAACACAGGACCTAGCCTACAGTGAGGTCAGGAAAGTCAGCAAAGCCAGCGTGGTGATTCTCAGTCTGGGCCACACGTCAGAGTCACCCGAGGAACTGTAAAGTCCCAGGCCTGGCCCCCACCCCAGACAGTTACTCAGAATCGCTTGCATGGGGCAAGGGGGAGACCCACTGACTTAGGACTTTGGAAGCCCGAGAAAGGAACTGTGATTTCATTTAGAACGTGATGGAAAACATTTGAAGGAGTTTGGGCAAGGGAATGGTGAGAGCCGATTGGCTGTTCTGAAAAGTTCAGTCACCGGCTGCCATGTGGGCAGGAGACCTCAGAGGGGGTGGGAGACTAGAGGCCGGCAGCTCATTTCTAACACTTAAATTAGGACTAACTCTTCAGAGTTCTACGTTTTCATTTTTAACGTCATTAAGATGATTGAAGCCTTCATGGAGACTTCCCTGGTAGTCGAGTGATTAAGACTCAGAGCTCCCAAGGCAGGGGGCTCGGGTTCAATCCCTGGTCCGGGAACTGAGATCCCACATGGTGCATGGTGTGGCCAAAAAAATAAATAAATTAAAATTAAAAAAAAAGAGGAATGACCCCTTCATAGGGTGGGAATATAACACACCTTTGCAAAAACTTTTGCATGTTTAATATTGAATAGTTTACATCAAGGGAGGTCAGTTGAAACCGGCACGGATTTTCACACAAATGATTGATAACTCTATTTTTCTAAAAGTACAGCAGAGCTTTAGAAGCTGTCGCAGAGGTCAGATACTGAATCTGTGAGTACCAGGAGAAATCCCTCTGCTTCAGACATTGTTTTGGGCTCAGCGAACAATGTTTGCTGTCTCCTGAAGTGATGAAAAATCAAGTCTCTCTGAATTTTTTTTCCCCTAAACTTTCCATCTTGTTGACAAATCCTAAGTAAACTGCTTATAAGTTGCCCATCCATAAAGGACAAGTTTTGGGTTTTGCTTCCCCCTCACCACTCCCCTGCCAACACCAAGCTGGGGGAGACTTGTGTGTGTTTAGAAGCAGGGGGACCAGTTAGCAGGAAAGATGGATGGTGAATGCGCTGCCCCCCACTCCCCCCGCCACACCGATCTGGGGCTAGCACTTCTCTGCCACACACAAGGTCCCGAGTGGGAGAGCGTGAAGAAGTTTCAGGGCCTGGGGGACCCACCTGCCACAACGCACGGCCACACATGGCATACTCTCTTCTTCAGACTAATCAGTGTTGGAAACAGAACAGGTCCTGTGAATTGACCCCTCAGCGGAGGAAAGCAGAATATTAACAGCAATGTGCCTCCACCTGTTTCCCTTCTCATCCTCATCCTATAATTTCACCCTCCCCAGGCCTAATACTCAGCTTCACACTTACCACACCCTTTTGTCTCTGTAAGGGGAAAGGGGTGCCTGGGTTATCACCCAGATCTACACAGCTAGTGCTGGGCAGTCTTGGTTGTAGCTGGACTTTTAAAAAGGATGTTGTGTCAGACCTGGGTTTCTAGGGCTTGCTTTTTCACTTGCTGGGATTCTGAGATTTTTTTGTCTGTCCCGTGTTGCTGTTAACCTTTTTGCTTTGATGGCTGTGAACGGTCCGAGTCTCATTCACCCCTTCTGCTGATGGATGTTCGGGTCAGTCCTGTTAGTTCTGCCGTGGACACGTGTGGACACCTCTCCCAGTGTGTGTGTGCACACATTTCTCTCCTGAGCAGAGTCCCTTGCTGTAGAAGTAACTTCTCAAGCTCCATGACCCTGTTGACGATTCCTATTTCTGTTTCCATCACAGGGTTCAGCCCCCGCGGGGGTGGCTTCGGTGGCCGCGGTGGCTTTGGTGACCGCGGAGGTCGCGGCGGTGGCCGCGGAGGCTTCGGCGGGGGCCGAGGAGGCTTCGGCGGGGGCCGAGGTCGCGGCGGAGGAGGAGGAGGAGGCTTCAGGGGCCGTGGACGTGGAGGGGGAGGAAGAGGTGATGGACCGGGCTCTCCCGGGGCTGGGGGCTGGGATGGGGAGGGAAGCACCGTGGGGTTTCGCTCTCACCACGTCTCTGCCTTGTAGGTGGCGGGTTCCAGTCTGGTGGCAACCGGGGTCGTGGTCGGGGAGGAAAGAAAGGAAACCCATCGGGGAAGAATGTGATGGTAGAGCCCCATCGACACGAGGGTGAGTGAGGAGGGTGGGGAGCTCACCGGGGTTAGGAGTGGGGCGGTGCCCCGATGGGGTGTTGACCCCGCTCTGGCCCCCTCCCCCAGGCGTCTTCATTTGTCGAGGAAAGGAAGATGCGCTGGTCACCAAGAACCTGGTCCCTGGGGAATCTGTTTACGGAGAGAAGAGAGTCTCGATTTCGGTGAGACCCCCTGCCTAGCTAAGCTGCCAGGGCCACCAGCAGTCTGGTCTCCCTGGGCCCCACTGTTCATCCTGCACGAGACAGCCAGGGGATCATCTTAAGCTACAAGTCAGATCACACACTCCCTCCCCAGACACATCCGTGACCTCGCACTGGCTTCAGGTTCAAGTCTTGGGTCCTCAGTGTGACTGGGGGGCCCTGCCCGTGCAATCTCCCTCTCTCCCTAACCACGTGTCTTCCAGTCACTCCCACAGCCTCCCTGTTCTCCTTGCCTGGAATATTCTCCTCCTCCCCGCTTCAGGTAGGGCCAGCCCCTTATCATCACTCATCTCTGGTCAGCTGGCCTTGTCTCCCTCACAAGGCCCCCTTGCCCCACCCTGTCTAGCAGAAGCAGCCCTCACGACCTCTCTGCAGGCGTCCCTGCTGCCCGGAACTCACTTCCTTATTGACCTGAGTGAGCCCTCAGCTTTGGGCGATTCCTCTTCCTGGGCTCTCCTGGCCGCTGCCTTCTCATCCTCACCTGCCCTCGCCCTGCTCCCTGGACTTCACACGCCCCTTCCTGGCTTGACCTTTCTTCTGAGCACCTGTCACTGGCTCCTATGCCGTGTGTGTCCATTCAGCATGTCCTCACTCCTGGAGAGCAAGGCCTTTGTCCCCTTCGGTGTGTTTGCCCAGTGCCTGAGCTTAGGGGCCAGCACAGGCAGTGTTGTAGAACGAACACAGAGGTCTTGCCTTGCTGTTGTCTGGGGTGATCTTGTCTTTATTGTCCCCGTCGCTGCCCCTTCTCCCTGAGTCAGGAACCCCCACGAGAGCGCAGGCCCTGCCTGTTGTGGTCATAGATGGATATACTCATTTGTTTCTTGTACAATGACTGGGGGCCCAGTCCCTTTTGAGGGCCCTAGAGTTAAGAGCCTTGGGGTCTTGCAGAAGAGCCTGGCACTGACTTCCATCCCCATTGCTCTCGGTGCAGGAGGGAGATGACAAAATTGAGTACCGTGCCTGGAACCCCTTCCGTTCCAAGCTGGCAGCGGCAATCCTGGGCGGGGTGGACCAGATCCACATCAAGCCAGGGGCCAAGGTCCTCTACCTCGGGGCTGCCTCGGGCACCACCGTCTCCCACGTCTCTGATATCGTCGGCCCGGTGAGTAGACAGAGGGACAGGAGGAGGTGGGAGGGAGGGAAAGGTCCCCTTCTCTGCCAGCCTGGATTCAGAGGCCCTGGCTGCTTCCCTGCACCGAGGGGCTCGGAGCCAGGCCCTTCCTGATCACAGTGCCTGTGCGTGAAGCAGCGGCTTGAACCACATGGTCTCCAGAGCTCCATTCAGCCTCACACCTGAGTTCTTGGCCTGGAGCGAAGGGGCTTGGGTGTCGGGGCAACCAGTGTTGGGGGGGCCAGGGCTGAGAATACATTGGATTTGATTGCTACCCCTCTGGGACTTTGCTGGCGGTCCAGTGGTTAAGACTGCATGCTTCCACTGCAGAGGGTGTGGTTCCATCCCTGGTTATGGAACTAAGATCCTACATGCCATGAGGTGCAGCCAAAAAAAAGATAGCCCTCAAATCTGGGCTTCTGGTATCCCTAAACAGGAGATTGTCAGTTTGGGGGCCTATGCTTCTGTGCAGCTGGACAGCCTCCCTGTTGAGAGGGCACCCACACATCTCACTTCATGATCCCTCACTTGGCTGTGAGGCTAGAGGGTGTGTAATTTAATGGTTAAAAACCCCAGACTCTGGTGCGGGCTCTTAACAGTGAAGTGGCTTTCAGCAAGTACTTACTCCCTCTGAGCCTCAGTGTACCCCTCTAGAAAATGGGTGATTGTGATGATAAGTGAATTAAATCCTGTAACATGCCTAGAGCAGTGTCTGGCCAGGTGCAGGTATTCTTAGCTGTTACGTCATCTCATCTCTATGCCCTAGCTTCCTCATTTTAAGCCTAAACTGGGGGCCTGGGCTCTCAGATCAGACAAAGTAGGATGGAATAACCCTTGGACCTAGTATATTCACCTGTAAAATGATAACAAGGGCTTCCCAGGTGCCTCTAGTTGTAAAGAACCCACCTGCTAATGCAGGAGATACAGAAGACTTGGGTTCAATCCCTGGGTTGGAAAGATCCTCCAGAAGGGCATGGCAACCCACTCCAGTATTCTTGCCTAGAGAATCCCATGGACAGAGGAGCCTGGCAGGCTACAGTCAGTGGGGTCACAAAGAATCAGACAGGACTGAAGTGACTTAACATGCACATACACATCATGATAACCAGTCATTAAATGGTAATATTTTGATTTGGGGATTTGAAGAGCTGCATGTGGCTTCAAGAAAATTGAGATCCCCAATGGAACATTTCATGCAAAGATGGGCTCAATAAAGGACAGAAATGGTATGGACCTAACAGAAGCAGAAGATATGAAGAAGAGGTGGCAGGAATAACTATACAAGAAAGATCTTAATGACCCAGATAATCACCATGGTGTGATCACTCACCTAGAGCCAGACATCCTGGAATGTGAAGTCAAGTGGGCCTTAGAAAGCATCACTACGGACAAAGCTAATGGAGGTGATGGAGTTCCAGTTGAGCTATTTCAAATCCTGAAAGATGATGCTGCCAAAGTGCTGCAGTCAGTATGCCAGCAAATTTGGAAAACTCAGCAGAGGCCTCAGGACTGGAAAAGTCAGATTTCATCCAATCCCAAAGAAAGGCAATGTCAAAGAATGCTCAAACTACCGCACAATTGCACTCATCTCACACACTAGTAAAGTAACGCTCAAAATTCTCCAAGCCAGGCTTCGGCAATACGTGAACTGTGAACTTCCAGATGTTCGAGCTGGTTTTAGAAAAGGCAGAGGAACCAGAGATCAAATTGCCAACATCCGCTGGATCATCGAAAAAGCAAGAGAGTTCCAGAAAAACATTTACTTCTGCTTTATGCCAAAGCCTTTGTGTGGATCACAATAAACTGTGGAAAATTCTGAGAGAGATGGGAATACCAGACCACCTGACCTGTCTCTGGAGAAACCTATATGCAGGTCAGGAAGCAACAGTTAGAACTGGACATGGAACAACAGACTGGTTCCAAATAGGAAAAGGAGTACGTCAAGGCTGTATATTGTCACCCTGCTTATTTAACTTCTATGCAGAGTACATCATGAGAAACTCTAGGCTGGAAGAAGCACAAGCTGGAATCAAGATTGCCGGGAGAAATATCAATCACCTCAGATATGCAGGGAGAAGGCAATGGCACCTCACTTCGGTACTCTTGCCTGGAAAATCCTATGGACAGAGGAGCCTGGTAGGCTGCTGTCCATGGGGTCGCAGAGAGACCCAACTGAGCGACTTCACTTTCACTTTTCACTTTCATGCATTGGAGGGGGAAATGGCAACCCACTGCAGTGTTCTTGCCTGGAGAATCCCAGGGACGGTGGAGCCTGGTGGGCTGCTGTCTCTAGGGTTGCACAGAGTCGAACATGACTGAAGCAACTTAGCAGCAGCAGCAGATATGCAGATGACACCACCGTTATGGCAGAAAGTGAAGAGGAACTAAAGATTCTCTTGATGAAAGTGAAGAGGAGAGTGAAAAAGTTGCCTTAAAGCTCAACAGTCAGAAAATGAAGATCATGGCATCTGGTCCCATCACTTCATGGCAAATAGATAGGGAAACAGTGGAAACAGTGTCAGACTTTGTTTTTTGGGGCTCCAAAATCACTGCAGATGGTGATTGCAGCCATGAAATTAAAAGATGCTCACTCCTTGGAAGGAAAGTTATGACCAACCTAGACAGCATATTAAAAAGCAGAGACATTACTTTGCCAACAAAGGTTCATCTAGTCAGGGCTATGGTTTTTCCAGTGGTCATGTATGGATGTGAGAGTTGGACTGTGAAGAAAGCTGAGTGCTGAAGAATTGATGGTTTTGAACTGTGGTGTTGGAAAAGACTCTTGAGAGTCCTTTGGACTGCAAGGACATCCAACCAGTCCATTCTAAAGGAGATCAGTCCTGAGTGTTCATTGGAAGGACTGATGCTGAGGCTGAAACTCCAATACTTTGGCCACCTCCTGTGAAGAGTTGACTCATTGGAAAAGACTCTGATGCTGGGAGGGATTGGGGGCAGGAGGAGAAGGGGATGACCGAGGATGAGATGGCTGGATGGCATCACCGACTCGATGGACTTGAGTCTGAGTGAACTCCGGGAGTTGGTGATGGACAGGGAGGCCTGGCGTGCTGCGATTCATGGGGTCGCAAAGAGTCGGACACAACTGAGTGAGTGAACTGAACTGAACTGAATGCGGTATATGGGCCAGAGTAGGCACTCCATACAGAACTAGTTATCATTGTTATTTTTGTTTGACTTTGATGTCTTCTAGGACGGTCTGGTCTATGCAGTTGAGTTCTCCCACCGTTCTGGCCGTGACCTCATTAATTTGGCCAAGAAGCGGACCAACATTATTCCTGTCATTGAAGACGCTCGGCACCCACACAAATACCGAATGCTCATCGGTGAGGGGTCTAGGGTTGGCTTGGGAGAGGGGAAGGTGTGAGACAGGCCACTCCAGGTGTCCTGGAGGAGGCCTCTGGAGCCCTGATTTGGATGGAATTGGAGTGGATGAACAGGTTGAGTCTGCAGAAATGCAAATGGTTTGGGGACCAGGTGAGGTGGAGGTGGCAGTCCCGCTTCAGGGACCCAGATATCTGGGTCCTTGGGCCAACCTTTTTCCCTCCAGTCTCTTGACACTCCCACTTCCTGCTGAATACTTCCTGTCTCCCTGCCTCCAAAACCCAGTACCTGTAATGCGACCCCTGACTTAGGCATAAAAACCTCCTTCAGAGGTCCTCATCAGCATCATCTGGTGACATCATAACCCCAAAAGCACACCTAGAGGGACCCATTGTGAATATTAATAACTTTTTTTTTTAAAGTTCAGAAACATAGTATAAAAATTAAGCACCTATAAAGCACCCCCAGAGGTAACTGATCTGAACAATTTGATGTTGGCTTTTCCTGATTTTAAAAAGGTCATTGCACCATCTTTTCATTTTTTTAAGTTTTTCTTCCTGAGATTTTTTCCCTGTGCATTCATACCCTACCTCTGTCCTGCAACTTTTCTTCACTTCACAATCCTGCAGATGCGATTGCCTGTAAGTGCTCGCCTTTACTTGCCTTTTTGATGACGTGTCTGTCTCCCCCCCAGACCCGGGAGCGTCTCGAGGGCAGGGTCCGGGTCTGACTCGTCTCTGTGCTCCCCACGGCTGGCCCAGGGCTGGCCACAGAGTAGGTGGCAATATGGTTTACAAGAGGAATGAATGATTGGTGTAACTGTGGGCTTTGGACCCATCTTGGGGGCACTGTGGAGGGTGGGGGATCATTGCGGGGGGAGGTGATTCTGGAGGCAGGGAAGACTGCTAGGAACCTGCTGGTGATGGGGCTCTGGCCCCATGGGAGGAGCTGGGAAGATTAAGTGGATCCAGCTTTTAACTGCTACTTCTTTCTCCCTAGCAATGGTGGATGTGATCTTTGCTGATGTGGCCCAGCCAGACCAGACCCGGATTGTAGCCCTGAATGCCCACACCTTCCTGCGTAATGGAGGACACTTTGTGATTTCCATTAAGGTGTGGAGCTTGGAGGAGTCTATGGGGTGGTGATATCTTCTTGGTTTGTAACTACCATGCAGTCAGTCAAAGCAACCCTGATTCAGTGTATTCCCAGCTCCCTATAAGCCACCCAATCAAATAGAACATAATGAAAAATATCTACAAAACTAAAAATCATAGAATTTAAAGAGGCTAGACTGTAGTGGTTGAGTGCATGATCACTGAGTCTGAGTATCTGAGTTTGGATTCCAGCTTGCTGTGTCTGAGCAACTTACCTAACCTATATGCCTGTTTCTTCACTTGTAAAATAGCAATATTAGTCCTGTCTCTTTTAGTGTTGATGTAAGGACTACACTTCTCAGTATATGTGGAATGTTTAGAATAGAACCTGGTATAAAATAAACAACAGATAAATGCTAGGTGCATTTTTAAGAAGTCTTCTTTTGAAATTCAGAGGCCTCTCCAGTACTTCAGCCAGATTCCCCATTCTCTTTTGCTGCGTTTGTTTTTGGTATTCTCAGCTGCATAATTCCTGAAGAAAAGGAGGTAGGAGGGGGAAAAATGTGTAAAATTTAAACACTAGGTTTTAGATAAATAGGGTTCTGTTTCAAACCCAAACCAAATCGAAAACTTCTCTAACAAAGTCTTTCCGTACATTTCCAAAGCCTAGTCTCCAATAAAAACAAATTCTGCTGGTTTAAAGAAGCACAAAAACGGGGGAATATCCCAAAGCTTGCCTCAGACTTCAAATCCTCTCTTTTGCAGGCTAATTGCATTGACTCCACAGCTTCCGCCGAGGCTGTCTTTGCCTCTGAAGTGAAAAAGATGC
This sequence comes from Capra hircus, assembly GCF_001704415.2. Classification (NCBI taxonomy): domain Eukaryota; kingdom Metazoa; phylum Chordata; class Mammalia; order Artiodactyla; family Bovidae; genus Capra; species Capra hircus. The sequence continues at coordinate 50,279,016 of NC_030825.1, read as the reverse complement.
AGCAAGAGAACATGAAGCCCCAGGAGCAGCTGACCCTAGAGCCGTACGAGAGAGACCATGCTGTGGTCGTGGGTGTGTACAGGTGAGCACGAGGCCCCATCAGTACTTGTTACGAGTGCCCCAAAGTGGTGACGGGCTCTTCTAAGTCCACTTTCTTCTCTCAGGCCACCTCCCAAAGTGAAGAACTGAAGCCCAGCGCCACTGGATCGCCAGAGAGTGTTGCTACTGTTACACGTTTGTTTTTCTATTAAAAGACTCATCAGTCGCTCCGTTTGCCGCTGATTGCTTGACGACGTCTATTCACACGGCGCTTACACGCTCGGTCCACTGGCCTGGTGGGGGCGAGTCCTCCCACCCGGTCGCACTGCGCACGCTCCTCTCTTAGCTGCCTCCTGCGCAGCCGTAACTTGGCCTTCGGCGCTTGGGCGGGGTCGGTAGCTCACTGCGCATGGATCCCAGTAAGGTTCTTTGAGCGCAACCGCGGAGCGCTGCCCTGGGTCACGTGAGGGGAAACAGCTTGGGGGGTGGGGGCGGAGTCCGAGGCGGGGGGGCCGGTTTGTTGTGGTCGCCATTTTGCTGGTTGCATTACTGGGTAATCGGGGCCCTGGCTCGCTGCGCTCGCCGGATATCTTCAGCCTGTGGGCAAGACTGAGCTCGGGCTTCCCGAGCAGCTTGAGTTCCCTTGCCCGCGCCCTCAGGTAAGGACGCGGCTCCAGGGGGACAGCACGCGTTCTCGGGGAGGGAGGGTAGTCTGGGACCCGCCCTGCCTGCGTCGCCGCGAGATTTAGCACGAGGCCGAAGGAGGAGAGAAGGGGGGCGGCGGGCAGGTGCAGGCCTTGCCTGGCTATTCATAGTCGGATTCCTGGAAGGGGCCGAGCCGGAGGGAGCAGTCTTAGGAGGGGGTAGCGGGGCCTCGCTCCCGCCCTTTGTTTGGGCTCGGCTCCGCCGGCCGCATCGTCGTCGCCTAGCAACCGCTGTCCTGCGCTGTGATTGGTTGATCTCTTGGCAGCAACGACCAATGGCACGGTTGTTGCCATGGTAGGTGTGGACTGCCAAGTTCGGTCCGGCCCCGCCCGCCTGGGCTCCTCTGGCCGGGGCTGGCCTCCAGGGTGGGGGGCGGGACGCCGGGGTCCCCTGGGGAGGGTGGCTGCGCTGGGCGGGGCCGGCGGGGCGAGGGTTAACTCGCCCCTCCCCCGTCCACCTGCTTTCCCCTTCCCCCGCGTGCCCCGGGCTGACCCTAGTTTCCTTCTCTCCCCGCCCCTGGCGGCGGCGGCTGCTGCCTGCTGTTGTCACCCACCGGGCCGCCTGTCCCGCTTGCCCTCCCCGCCGCGGGGCTTGCCGGGCCGGCCGGGCCGGGACAGGCGGCTGTCTGCTCACCACAGCCACCACCGCCATGCTGGCCGCTCGCCCACCCAACTGGGGGCCCCACCGCGCTCCAGCCCCCCGTGGGCGCGCCAGCCCTGACCCGGGTATGGGGTGGAGGCTGGGAGAGAGGGTCCTGTTGTGGGAGGGGCCCGGGGCAGAGATTGTTTTGTGGGGGAGCTCCAAGAGAGAGGAGGGATCGTGGAGTGGCAGGGCTTGGCATGGGAGAAAGGATTGACAGGGGAGAAGGCCCGTGGGGAGAGGAGTCTGGTGTGGAAGATATTCTGGAAGGGGAGAACTCTGTGATATTTGGCGAATTTGGCTCTGGGGGACTTCTAGGAATGGGCACAGCTGTGGGTTGACCCTGGTGTGAAGGAGTAACTGGAGAAAGGGCCCTGACAGGAATATTGGTAGCGAGGGTGGGGGTAGGATCCATGGTAGGGGAGAGAAGGACGATCCACTCTGAAGCGCCGATAGAAACGCCTCCCCCTTGCTTCCCAAAGGAGTGGCCCTAGTGGGGGAGGGGGGAGCAGCTTGGAGTAATCTGGAGAAGGGCCCTCCCTGGTGTAGCATGCGGGAACTGGATAAGGTTTGGGAAATTACTGGGGGGGGTGGTCCCTGATGTGGGAGGAAATGATAGGGAAGAGGTCTTGGCACTAAATGGGGAGGGTCCTCTGAGAAGGGTGTACCCTGGTGGGTGAGAATAACCTTGGTGTGGTTGGGAGCTCCCTGAAGACCCTGGTGTGGTTTTAGGGGCCTGCAGAGGAGTCTGCTGTGATTTGGAGGGGGCCGAGAGACTCCCCTGTGGTTTGGGAGGGAGCCTAGAGTTCTCTGGATTGGGGGACCTACTGGGAAGGGTAGACCTTGAAGTGGAGGGACCGTCCTGTGGTAAGACAAAGTCCTGACGCTCCCAGACTACGCTGAGGAGAGCCATAAGTAGAAATGGGGAGGAGAGTGTGAACCCAGCTCCCTGTGCTGCCTGTGGTTTCTCTCTTCTCTTCCTCCCCCCAATTATTCATGTCTTTCTGTCCTTTCCTGTCACGGCTCACATCCCTGCCTGGCTCGCGATTGTTCCCTTTCCCATGTTCCTCTCCTCGTGCCGCCTGCTCCATGTATCTGGTCATCATTCGCTGGGGACTCTGCTGTGCCCCCCACCGCCACTTCTCTCTGTCCGCTCTTCACTGCCACCTGTTGACCCCTTGCACCCTTTTCTCCGCACTCTGTGCCCCGCCTTCTCTCTGCTGTCCACCTCTTTCCCGCTTGGCACTGGCCAACACATCCCTTTGTTCCATGTCCCCCCTCTCCCCTCACCCTGCCCCCTCTCAGGTCTCAGCGGCGGTGGCAGCCGAGGTGCAGGATGCGAGAAGGCGCCCCCCAGCCGGGCTCCCGCTCCAGGCCTCGCTCCCCTGCGGCCCTCTGAGCCCACCATGGCTGTCCCACCAGGCCATGGTCCCTTCTCTGGCTTCCCGGGGCCCCAGGAGCACACGCAGGTACGCGTTCCGCTGGCTCCTCACCTACCTGGGGGAGGGGGAGGCTGGGATAGAAGGGTCTTGGGGCCAAAAAAGATGATGTGGTTGCCCGGGACGGTCTGCCGGGCGTGAAGGGCGCCGTGAAAGTGGAAGATAGAGAAGAGTCGCTGGAGGAGTTGGGATTTGGAGAGCCTGGGTTCCAATCCAGGCACAGTGGTTATTCCATAGGATCCCCATGTTTCAGTTCCCTGTTCTGTCAAATAAGACCCGAACCCTTCCTCACAGGGTTGTTGTGAAGATTAAACAAGTTCATAAAATGCAATTGGAAGTGCTGAGAACAGTGCCGGGCACATAGTAAACACTCAGTAAATACTCATTAACGAAAAAAAAATCCAAAGTGAAAGATCTGGAGGGGTTCAAAGGGAAGAAGCTTGAGCCTGAAGGATTTTGGAGCCAGCAGGGCCTGGGGGTGCAGGGTTAAGACCTTCAAGGGTAGACTGAAGACTGGGCTATAGAGCTTGAAACAGGATGGAGTACGAGGATCCACGATCCTCAGGGTGAAGAAACCGGGCAGAGAGGCACAGAGAAGGGGTGCAGGGTCGGAGTGGGGAGGCCCCAAAGGGTGAGGATAAGACAAGATAGGAAGCCCCTCTGGGAGGGAGTCCCTGGATGGATGGTCTCCACTGAAGGATGGGGAGGGTCAGAGCCCAGGTTTCCAACCTCTCCCCCTGAGGTTTAGAAAAGAATCAAGGTATGTGATGAAAGGTCAGGGGTAAATCATTCACTTCGTGATTTACTCAGCAAATTGCTTATGAACACCCACTATGTGTGAGGCCCTGCTCCAGGCTCGGGAGAGGAAACAAGAGTAAGTAAAGTCTCTGTCCTTTGGGAGTTTCAATTCTAGTGGGGTTGTCAGACAGTGACCAGATAAATAACCCATGTGGTAATGGTGAGCCAACAGCCCACAGAGTTCGCCCCCTCGAGGTAGGGGTGGAGGCCCTCCCTCAGTGCCCACCGACCGGTCACCCTGCCTGTCCCCAGGTGCTGCCCGAAGTACGGCTCCTGCCGCGGAGGCTGCCCCTGGCCTTCCGAGACGCGACCTCGGCCCCGCTGCGCAAGCTCTCCGTGGACCTCATCAAGACCTACAAGCACATCAATGAGGTGGGCAGAGGAGCAGGGATACAGGCTGGGTGCAGAGGGGTCCTGACAACCTGTCACTCACCACTCCCCGTCTCCCGGCTGGCTGGGCAGGTGTACTATGCGAAGAAGAAGCGGCGGGCCCAGCAGGCGCCACCTCAGGACTCGAGCACCAAGAAGGAGAAAAAGGTCCTGAACCACGGTTATGACGATGACAACCACGACTACATCGTGCGCAGCGGCGAGCGCTGGCTGGAGCGTTATGAGATTGACTCGCTCATTGGCAAAGGCTCCTTTGGCCAGGTGCAGGATGCCCCTCACCCGACCCTGATCTAGGGGTTGGGAGGTACGGGCGCCCCCTGGTATTGACCCACACAGCCAGTGGGTTCGGTGGCTTTGAGCTCCGTGCTGGGCCTTGTCCCAGCGCAGTCAGTTGATTACTTGTGCCTCAGTTTCCTTTTCTATAAAATAGTGCAAACAACAGGACTCCCCACATAAGGCTGTGTCCCATGTTTACACTAGTGTCTGACTGTGGGTGACTCCAGTTTTGAATGAGTAGTATTACAGATGGTGATATCAGTGGGTGTCCTTGCTGGAGAGAGGGGTAGTCCCTGGCTCTGTTCCCTGTGCCCCCATTCCCTCACTTTGTGACCGGCCGGTGATCACAGGTGGTGAAGGCCTATGACCATCAGACCCAGGAGCTGGTGGCCATTAAGATCATCAAGAACAAGAAAGCCTTCCTGAACCAGGCCCAGATTGAGCTGCGGCTGCTGGAGCTGATGAACCAGCACGACACAGAGATGAAGTACTACATAGGTGAGGCCTGGGGCAGGGCTGCTCAGCATGGGTCCCCCCTCCCCCCACCCTCCCTCGGTTCGGCCAGGGGCTGGGGTCTTCAGGGCAGGCTTGCCACTTTCACAGTATCCTGTTCACATGAGAATGCTGGTCAGTTTATTGACCAGCTCACTAAGGGGTCAGGTGCTATTGTAAGAACTTTACACACATTATTAACCGTTGAACCGTCATCACAGATTACCCCCAGTTTGGAAATGAGAAAACAGAGGCAGTTAGGTGCCATCACTTGCAGCAGGTCACGACATTTGCACTCAGCAGTGCTATCACTTGACCAGGCAGTGACCTCCAGAGCCTTTACTCTGTGAGCACCTTTGTCCTCTTTGCTATACTGATTCCTCTTAGAAAAATCAAGTAGATTGAAGGAGTGTGTTTCTTTTAAAGGGAAGATGCACATCTTAACGGTAAATGGAAAGCGATTTCCCCTTGTCACAAAAATAAACAGAACTGAGACTAAAAAGTGTTGTAAAATGAAATGAAGTGTAGGACGGTGTTAAAAACCCATCAGCACCAAATAGAAACTTTATCTTTGGTTTAATCACAAAGTCTGACAGAGATTGTAAAGAGGTTAACTTCCTGTAAATGAAACTGTGGACATACGAAAACGTTCTCATTAGTAGGCAGTAGAGAATCCCATGGTCGGAGGAGCCTGGTGGGCTATAGTCCACAGGGTCGCAAAGAGTGGGACACGACTGAAGCGACTTAGCACGCATGCACCCCGCACGCAGAGCACACTCCAGTTTGGTCTATGCTCGAGAAGCAGACACAGATCCAATGCCAGCCTCTCTCTGTGACTGTGGGCCGCTGGCCCTCGCAGAGCCTCAGTTTCTTCTTGCTCGGCCCGTTTCCGCCCCCTTCCCGGCAGTGCACCTGAAGCGGCACTTCATGTTCCGGAACCACCTGTGCCTGGTGTTCGAGCTGCTCTCCTACAACCTGTACGACCTCCTGCGAAACACGCACTTCCGCGGCGTCTCCCTCAACCTGACGCGGAAGCTGGCGCAGCAGCTCTGCACGGCGCTGCTCTTCCTGGCCACGCCCGAGCTCAGCATCATTCACTGCGACCTCAAGCCCGAGAACATCCTGCTCTGCAACCCCAAGCGCAGCGCCATCAAGATCGTGGACTTCGGCAGCTCCTGCCAGCTCGGCCAGCGGGTGCGGCCAGGCCCCGGGGGCAGGGCTCGGTTTGGGTGTGGCTCGGCTGTGGGCGGGGCCGACTGGCGGCCTGGGTCCGCGGGGCGAGGCCAGGCGGGGATAGCCTTGTCACGTGCAGCCTGATACCTGAGCCTACTGTGCTTGGGATGGGGCCAAGAGAGGGAGGGCCACCGGGTGTACTGCCCAAAGGAGAAGGGAGAGCGGAGCCTGAGGGAACAGGGCCAGTTTTGAGACTGCCGGATTGGAGAGAGGGTGGAGCAGAGGGGTAGTTGGGTGGCTGTGAGCCTGAAAGGCTGTGGCGCTTTGCAAAGTTTTGCTTACCCTGTGCTCTTAAAGCTGGGGATGGAAGGGGCGAGGCTCTTCAACTTTGCTGCTAAGATGATGCTGGTAGTGGCTTGAAAAGGGTCTAGTTTGGGAGGGTGGGAAGGGCCTAGGTTTGCCGGCTGCCAGCCCCTGGTGACTTAGAGGGGTACAGGACCAGACTAGGCCAGCAGAGAGCCCTGAAGCCGATGAGTACGATAGTGGTGGTGATTCCAGGAAGCTGTGCTGATAACATGAGGGTTTGGCGCCCCCCGTCCCAAGTGTTGGGGGCAGGAGGCATGACCTCAGTCGGCCCTCCTAACTTTGGGGCTGTTCTCATAGCAGAGGCTGGGACCTCTGATGGTTGCCCTCTCCCCTCCTCCAGATCTACCAGTACATCCAGAGCCGTTTCTACCGTTCGCCCGAGGTGCTCCTGGGCACTCCCTACGACCTGGCCATTGACATGTGGTCCCTGGGCTGCATCCTGGTGGAGATGCACACTGGAGAGCCCCTCTTCAGTGGCTCCAATGAGGTGTGCTCCCGAGGAGGGGGTGTGCTCCCGAGGAGGGGGTGGAGGCCCGGCCGGCCCAGTGACCCTGACAGCCCGCCTGCTCTCAGGTGGACCAGATGAACCGGATCGTGGAGGTGCTGGGCATCCCGCCAGCCCCCATGCTGGACCAGGCGCCCAAGGCTCGAAAGTACTTTGAGCGGCTGCCTGGGGGCGGCTGGACCCTACGAAGGACAAAGGAACTCAGGAAGGTGCGGCCCCTGCCCCCACGCCGCTCCTCCTACCCCGGCGGCCCCTCACTCTCTCACACTTGGGGCTCCCTCCTCCGTCTCCCCGCTTCCTCTCCCTGTGTCTTTCCCTGTCTGTCCTTTCCTTCCTCCCCCGCCCACCCCCTCTCGCCTCCCACCCACCGCACAGCTCTTCTTAGCTTCTCTCTTTCCACTTTCTCTCTCGTGCCTCTGTTTCCCCGTGTGTGTCTCCCTGCCCCTCCTGCCCACTGACGGCCACTCTCTTGCCCCCCCTCCCACCTCCCCCTGCCAGGATTACCAGGGCCCCGGGACACGGCGGCTGCAGGAGGTGCTGGGCGTGCAGACGGGCGGGCCCGGGGGCCGGCGGGCGGGGGAGCCGGGCCACAGCCCCGCCGACTACCTCCGCTTCCAGGACCTGGTGCTGCGCATGCTGGAGTATGAGCCCGCCGCCCGCATCAGCCCGCTGGGGGCGCTGCAGCACGGCTTCTTCCGCCGCACGGCTGATGAGGCCACCAACACGGGCCCGGCGGGCAGCAGTGCCTCCACCTCGCCCGCACCCCTCGACACCTGCCCCTCCTCCAGCACCGCCAGCTCCATCTCCAGCTCCGGTGGGTGCTCAGTGCCGGACGAGGGGTCGGGTAGCTCAGATCGGGCCGTGTGGGGCGGGGGGATGGGGGTGGGGGTGGGGAATAGCTTTGTCACTGGGCCTTGGCCTAGAGCTTTGAAACTATGAGATCCTGAACTCAACAGTGGGTGGAACAGGGGAGCGCAGACAATCCCTGAGCGTCTCTCTGAACCTGGGCTCAGATCTCTAGAACTTGTTTTGACTCTTTGACACCCAACTGAACCCTGACCCCTAATCTCACTTGTGTCTGATGCTTTGAATGGGCCTGGGCCATGAACCAGACTCAGCCACCTGAAGACCAGCCGCCACCCCCCCACCCCCGCCTTTCCTTGCTAAGCCTCTCTCTTCCTTGGCACTTCCAGGAGGCTCCAGTGGCTCCTCCAGTGACAACAGGACCTACCGCTATAGCAACCGATATTGTGGGGGCCCTGGGCCCCCCATCACTGACTGTGAGATGAACAGCCCCCAGGTAATGGGGTCTTGGGGACTTAGGAGGAGGGTGGTGGGCTGCCTGGGGCTTCAGAACCCAGGCCTCCATCACCCACTGTTGCTTTGCTCCTTTAGGTCCCGCCCTCCCAGCCGCTGCGCCCCTGGGCCGGGGGGGATGTGCCCCACAAGACACATCAGGCCCCTGCCTCTGCCTCGTCACTGCCAGGGGCTGGAGCCCAGTTACCCCCCCAACCCCGATGCCTTGGTCGTCCCCCATCACCAACCTCACCACCACCCCCGGAGCTGATGGATGTGAGCCTGGTGGGCGGGCCCCCAGACTGCTCCCCACCTCACCCGGCGCCCGCCCCCCAGCACCCGGCTGCCTCAGCCCTCCGGACTCGGATGACAGGGGGTCGTCCACCCCTCCCACCCACTGATGACCCCACCACCCTGGGGCCTCGCTTGGGCCTCCGTGGTGTACCCCAGAGCACGGCAGCCAGCTCATGACCCTGCCCCCTCCCTGGGGCCCCTCCTGAAGCCATACCCCCCCATCCGGGGGCCCTGGGCTCCCATCCTCATCTCTCCCCTTGACTGGAATTGCTGCTACCCAGCCGGGGCGGGTGAGGCCTGCACTGATTGGGGCCTGGGGCAGGGGTTCAGGGAGAGGGGTTGAGGCTCACCTCCCCACTAAGGACTGGACCCTTGGCCCCCTCTCTCCCCTTGTTTTCTATTTATTGTACCAAAGACAGTGGTGGTCCAGTGGGGTGGGGGAGATCCCTCTCACCCCAGGGCCCTAGGAGGGGTGGGGGCAGGTAGGGGGAGATGGTCTTGCTCCTCCTTGCTGTACCCCCCAGTAAAGAGCTTTCTCACATGCCCGCCTGAGCGTTTGCAGGCCCTTGGCTCCCCTCACCCCGCCCTCAGAGGCATGGGGAACGGTGTTTGGGGAAGGGGTGCTGGCAGAGCTTTGAGGTTGGGGTGAGGCCCCGGTCCCTGGGGGGAGTTACAGCACAGACATGGGGCTGTAGGAGGAGTGGGGCTGTGGAATCCTAAACAGCGATACTGGATATGCTCTTAGCCCACACTGGCCTTTTCTCAGATAAACTGAAACCTTGAAAGGTAAAGGGCCAGCTGTCTATGGGGAACGGTTCTGTCGTGATAAGCCAGGGTTTGCGCGGAGTCTGCACAGGCGTGGCTCATTCTGCCAGGCGTTCAGTAGGTGCTGAGTGCATGTAGCAGGCCTTATTGGTGCCATCTGGGGGATGGCAGGCAGCAATGGGAACAGAATTTACATAACCCCCCATCCCCCACCCCACTCACACACGCACACGTCTTGTGTCACTCTTTGGACTCAGTGCTGAGCAAAATATTTTAGATTCTCAGGCAAAAAGAAATTACCGGGGTTCCAGGTAAGTGGGCCTATTGCCATGGTAATTTGGAAACGTCTGTCCCCCAACCGGCCAATCAAGAGCCGCCAGGTTCAAAGGATACTGGTGCGCGGCGCTTTCTGGGAAATGGCGTTCTTGGCACTCCTTTTTCCTGGTTTTCGTTGCTGAACTACAGAGCCCAGAATTATTTTCGCTCACGCGCATAGGGGCTTCCCAGGCAGCCAATCGGCAGCCAGAGACATCCAGGGCCCGGATGCTGGAGGCGGGCAGTAGAGGAAGAGAAAGCAGTGATTGGGCGGTTTAGGCCAGTCACTCCGGAGCGTTGAGTTCTCCAGTCTTGCTGCAGGTTGCGCGCTGTGCTGAGAGAGCATGCAAGTTAGGCGTTCGTGATCACGGAGCAGGAGGTAAGCAGGGAGGCCCGAAGTGGCCCCACAATATGGGGCATTGCTAGCCTCTCTGTTGGGTCCGGCTCGCGGGAAGCCCCAGTCGGTAGGAGAGACGGGCAAGAGCCCCGTTATGGATCTGCATGTGTTGGCTAACGGAAGCCGCTTGGAACGCGGAGAGAACCGGTGCCGGCAGGGAAACCTTCCTGGGGAAGGAAGTGCTGTCTGAACTGAGACCTGAAGATGGAGGAATGTTGGGGGTGGCAGTGGTGCGGCGGAATGGCTTGTGCAAAGGCAATGATGAGAAATAGGTGTGTGTGAATGAATCGCAGGTGATTCGTGTTAGTGGAAATCTTATTGAAAAGGGCTGTGTGAATTAGGTCTTGGAGGATTTTGTTGGCTCTTTAGGGAGTTTGGACTTTGTCCTGAGGGCAGTTGGGAACCTCGGGGTAATTTCCAGAAGGGAAGGGACCCAATTTGCTGCCAGCTGCCAGAAGAGATTGACGGGAGAGACTAGGGTCTCAGAGCCCAGGATGGCAGCCATGGTGTCCTAGGCAGGAGATGCCAGGGTTGTACCATGACAGGGCCCTTGTATGGGAGGGAAGGATGAATGTGGGTGGAGGTGACTTCCAGAAGGCTGAGTTCACAGGCTGTGTGAGAGAGGGATCTCTCTAGCATTGTAGAACAGATTTTGGCATATCAAAAATGCTTAATAAAAGGTATTTTTTGAATGAATTGCCGTAGGAAGGAGGTACTACTATGATCTCCCTTTTGTAAATGAGGTTACTGATGGTAGAAAAAAAATAACTTGCCCAAGATAGGGTTTCCCTGGTAGCTCAGCTGATAAAGAATCCACCTGCAACGTAGGAGACCCCGGTTCGACTCCTGGGTGGGGAAGTTCCCCTGGAGAGGGGATCGGCTACCCACTCCATTATTCTTGGGCTTCCCTGGTGGCTCAGACGGCAAAGAATCCGCCTACAATGCGGGAGACCTGGCTTCGATCCCTGGGTTGGGAAGGAGGGCATGGCAACCTACTCCAGCATTCTTGCTAGGAGAATCCTAATGAACAGTGTTATAGTCCATGGGGTCGCAAAGAGTTGAACACAACTGAGCAACTAAGCACAGCCCAAGATTACGTGGCTAGGAAGTAGAGGGCTCAGGATCTGTGAGTGAACCACTGACTTAGCAAGGGGCAAGATGAGCCTCAAGACCTCACAGGAGTCAGATCATGTACGTCCTGTAAGGAATCTGTGATGAGCGTAGAAGTCTACCCAGAACCTCTCCCTTGACCTGTTGACTGACTGCCAGCATACCTCCTCCTGGATATCTAGAGATATTGAACACCCAGTCTTTTCCCCAAAACGTATTCCTCTCACATTCTCACTAAATGTCAGCTCCATCCTTGTAGTTATTCAGATCAAAGCTTTGGAGTTGTTTCGACTCCCCTCTTTGTCTTATACCCTAGTCCAGTCTATCAGCAAATACCCTCAAAGTATATTCAGAACCTGACCACTTCTTCCCACCTCCACGTGGTCCTGTCGCCCTGACCCTGTCCACGCTCATCTCCTGTCTAGACCATCAGTGGTCTCCTTGCTCCCTGCTGTCCCTCACTTGCAGCCAAAGGGACATTCTGAAAGCCTGCATCTGGTCACATTCCCCTCCCCGCTCTTGATTCCGTGTGGCTCTGTCTCACAGAAGGTAGAAACCACATTCCTCTCTGTGGCTCGCAAGGCCCTGCATGCTGTGTCCCTGTTACCCGTCTGACATCGTCCACTCCCCTCGGCTTGTTCCTTCTGCCCCAGCCATACTGGCCCCAGGACCTCTGCACGTGCTGTTCTCTTACCTCGAACCCTCTTCTCCCAGAGAGGCTCACCTTCATCTCCTTTAGGTCTTTATCAGATGTTACTTTCTTCTGGAGGTTTTTCCTGACAACCCTTCTGGAACTGGATCACTGATAGTCATATCTGTCCTCCCTTTAACTTGTTTATTGTCTGTCTCCCCCCATAGAAGACCATCAGAGCAGAAGCTTTTGTCTACTCCGTGCTTTTTGTCTAACACCTAGAAGAGCTCTTGACGTAGTACAGACTCAGTAACTATTTACAAGATGAATGGATGGGTGATTTCATAGTAGTTAGCAATCCCAGCATCCTAGGGACTCTGCTGATCCCCTGTGCCCAGGGCTGCCTGAAAACTTGCTGAGGTCTGTGACATCCAAGGGGCATTTCATCTTGCCTCTGCTTTGTGCTCAGAATTGAGAATGCAGCAAAGAACCGAAGAGTTTCCCTAGAGAGCTCACAGTCTCAGGGGTGGGGGTTCAGATTGTTAAGTTATCACACAGATATGAAGTTACAAAGTAGAGTTGTGAGAACACTTGATAGGATGTCTAATCTGGACCCTAGGAAATGAGGTTTGAGGTGATGAAGGAATATTAACTCAATCAAGTGTGTGTGTGTGTGTGTGTGTGTGTGTGTGTGACTTGGAATGTAGAGGCTGAGGGAGAGTAAGAGGCCAGACAATGTGGATCCTGTAAGGAGTCTGTGTCTTTACCCCCAGGTGCATTGGGAGGTTGTAGAAGAATGTTTGTTTTGGGTTGTTTTTTTTTTTCACACTGTGACGGCTTGCAGGATCTGTTTCCTGACCAGGGATTGAACCTGCGCCCTCAGCAGTGAAAGCTCAGAGTCGTAATCACTGAAGCACCAAGGAAGTCCTGGGAAGCTGTAGAATTTTAAACGGTAGAAGGAGGCATGATCAGTTACCTGTGTTAGCAGCTCCCTTGGGCGTGTGTGGGGAACTGGCTGTAGGGGACTGAGGACTGAAGTAGAGACGCCTGTGAGGAAGCTGACTGCCATGAAGTTAAAGTGGCTGCTACCGAGAAAGAGCGTGTGTTCTCTCCTGTTTCTCCCATGAAGAGGTGGAGTCTCCTCCTCCCTTTTAATCTGGGCTAGCCTGTGGTTTGTTTGGACCAGCAGAATCCAGTGGAAGTGATGCTGTGCTGGTTAGGGGGCCCTGGGCCTTAGGAAGTAGCAGCTTGTGCTTTTTACTCTCTTGGAGCCCTGGACCACCCCTTGGAGAGAGATGTGGAAAGAGGGAGGCCCAGTCAGCCCCCAGCTGATGTGCTACGTCAGACACAAGTGGTGCCATCTTGGATAGTCTAGCCCAGCTCTCTGCCGACACCACATGGCACAGAGATGAGCCATCCTGAGTCCCCTTGCCCAAACTACAGCATCAGAAGCAAATAAATGGTTTCTATTTTAAGCCAAGGTGTTTTGGGGACTTGTTATCTGGCAATAGCTAACTGAAACTTTTTTTTTTTTTTTTGAGATCTGACCATTTTATTTATTAGTAATAAGTGTAATGAGAAGTGTTAAGTCGCTCAGTCGTGTCCAACTCTTTGCTACCCCGTGGACTGTAGCCCGTTAGGCTCCTCTGTCCATGGGATTCTCCAGGCAACAATACTGGAATGGGTTGCTATGCCCTCCTCCAGGGGATCTTCCCCACCCAGACATCAAACCCGAATCTCCTGCATTGCTGGCAGACTCTTTACTGTCTGAATCACCAGCAAAGTCCGTATTATGTATTAGCTCCTTTAACCCTCAGAGTCACCCTGTGTGGCAGTAGTATTATTGTCTTTATGTGTACTAGAAAACCAGGGCATGGAGAAGCTAGTGGAGGACCAGCAGGACGCACAGGGTGAGCCTATCATAACTATTACCAGCAGCATGTTCACCAGCGTTAAAATCGCCATGATGGTTAAAGAAGGGTCATGAGAGGAATTAAAGCGTTAATTCCTCCACTTACTAGTGATATGATTTTATTTTATTTATTTTAATTAGAAGCTAATTACAATATTGTATTGGTTTTGCCATACATCAACATGAATCCGCCACGGGTGTACACGTGTTCCCAATCCTGAACCCTCCTCCCACCTCCCTCCCCATACCATCCCTCTGGGTCATCCCATGTATAATATCATAAGAAACGAATCGCCAGTCCAGGTTCGATGCAGGATACAGGATGCGATATGACTTTAGATAAGGGATTTCACCTTTCTGAGGCTCCATTTCTTCATTGTAAAGTGGAGATGATTGATACTTGTCATCTCAGAAGTTGCCATGAGGAGCACAGGGTCTGTCAGAGGGCAGACACCTAACCCACGGCAGGGAAGATGATCACGGCTAAGCATGCACCCAGGTGGGCTGTGGCCGCAGGGTAAAGCCATTCTCTTGGAAGGCCTCGTGGAGAGACAGGCGTCAGGTCCTTGGGGATGGTGTTGAAGTGCTGGATAAGGCCCCATCTGAAAAGAGTTAGTCCAGGACTTTATTAGGGGATCCAATAAAGCTTTTTTCTTTTTTTAAATCGTTTAAGCCAAGTTGAATAGGGCTTTCTGTTACTCGGAGCCAACGTCTGGGTTTTGTTATTTGTTGATTCATCAGATATACAATACTGTTTCGGGCATTGTTTTAGGTGCTGGTTTTATAATACTAAATAAGACGCTCATGAGCCCTGTCCTCAGGGAACTTAACATTCTAGTGGGGAGAGGTAGATGATTTTAACAAAAGTTAATATTTTTATCCCTGGTGGCTCAGATGGTAAAGCATCTGCCTGCAATGCGGGAGACCCGGTTTTAATCCCTAGGTCGGGAAGATCCCCTGGAGAAGGAAATGGCAACCCCCTCCAGCACTCTTGCCTGGGAAATCCAGTGGACAGAGGAGCCTGATAGGCTACAGTCCATGGGGTCGCAAAGAGTCGAGACACGACTGAGCGACTTCACTTACTTTCACTTACCTTAGTATTGGTGAAGGCCAGGGGAGGGGGGATAGAGAGCGGCAAGAGCTGCTATTTTTAGGTGGAGGGGTTAAATGAGAGATCTCTGAGAAAATGCGATTGGAGAAGGGACCTGACCAAAAGGGAGGAAACCAGCTGTGCGCCTGTTTTGTTTGGGGGGAAAAAGCAGCAAGTTCAAAGGTCCTGTGATGTGCTCAGTGCGTAGGAGGAGCAAAACGGGATGAACTGGAGCACACTGAGCCAGTTGGTGGGAAGGGGATGGTGGGGCAGGCATGGGAAGGACTTGATTTGGTTCCCAGTGAGGTGGGAAGCAGTCGGAGCATCCTGAGCTGAGAGTGGCGACATCTCATGTCCTGGTGGGGCTCCTCTGGCCGCTGTGGGGGCCCCTGGATGGAAGCAGGCCCCAGCGTGGAGGCTGCGGCTCCCATCCAGCTGAGAGGTGGTGGCTCGGCCAGTGTGGTGGTGGCGGAAGTGGATTGGGGTGCGAGGTGAGAAGGGGGGGGTCAGTGGCTGCACGGCTTTAGCCTGAGCAGAGTGCTGGGCCACTGTGTGAGGGAGCCCGCGGTCGTGGCAGACACCCCAGCAGGTGCAGGAGGCTGGCGTTCAGGGCGCCGTCTGGGCTGGAGATGTAAACGTGGAGTTGCTGCTGGTTTCATGGTGATAAGGTCCAGGATGAGTCCACTAGGGAGGGAGTGTGTGGGTGGGCCTGAGATCTGGGAGTGGAGGCAGGGAGCCTGTGGGGAGGGGATGGTGGCCTGGGCGAGGGCGTGGGGAGGCCTGAGCAGTCTTCCGGATGCGTTTTGAAGGCAGACCCCACAGTGGGCTGGTTGTGGGTGATGACAGAAGAGAATCAACACGGGGCAGCGACCCTGCTTCCCGCAGGCCCTGTGGGCCCCGCTGCTCTTTGCAGCTGCTGCTTCTGTTTGCAGCCGCCGGGCTGGCCCTTGGGGGCTCTTGCCCTGACTCTATGGGGTTTCCCCATGCAGTGCCCCACAGCCTTTCCGTCCCATCACAAGTTCCCCAGACAGAAGTTGGACTGTTGGGGTCCAGTG
This sequence comes from Capra hircus, assembly GCF_001704415.2. Classification (NCBI taxonomy): domain Eukaryota; kingdom Metazoa; phylum Chordata; class Mammalia; order Artiodactyla; family Bovidae; genus Capra; species Capra hircus. The sequence continues at coordinate 50,263,329 of NC_030825.1, read as the reverse complement.
TCCAACCCCCTCCACCCAGTGTGGACGGAGGGCTCCTACAGTGAGGTCGTTCTGCTGGGAAGGGCTGTGGACAGGGCAGTCACCTCAAAGACAGTTGGTGTACTGGGGGAAGGGTGGGGAGACCAGGAAGGCGGGGGATCTGGCAGGCTCTGAACTTGAAGGGCAAAGGTCAATTCCCAGGAAGTAAGGGGACCCTGGTAATGACTGCGGTAGCCTCCGGGCTGTCTTCCCAGAGCACCTGTCCAGTGGGGAGACAGCCCTGACCACCGGGGTCACAGCAGGAAGGGGGAGGCATGGGGGCTGTGGGAGCCCAGTGAAGCACGTGACCTCGTTGAAGGCATCAGGGAGGACTTCCTGGAGTCGAGAACCTGTGAGATGAAATCTGGAGTCAGATGGAGTCTGGGACGCAGGTGGTGACTATGTAGCCAAGTCAATAGATACTTAAGCTTTTTTGGAGTAGATTTACAGGAAAGTTGCAAAGATAATAGAGAGACTTCCTTCCGCTTTCCTAATGTTAGCATCTTACTTAATTGCAGTACATTTGTCAAAACTAAGCAGTGAGCACTGATTGCTATCCTGCTAATAGAATTTACCTTTAGTGGGAAAATGGGTGGACTTGACTAATGTTTTTCTGTTCCAGGACGCAGTCCAGGACACCGTGTTGCATTTGTTCATCCCGTGTCCTCCACCCTGTGACAGTTTCTCAGTCCTTCCCTCCCATGACCTTCGCAGTCAGGTATTGGGTAGGAGGCCCCTCAGTCTGGGGCCGTCTGATGTTCTTCTCCTGGCTAGACCAGGACTGCAGGTTTGGGCAAAGAGTACCACTCAGGCGATGGGAGCCCGGATCACTTCCTTTTGGTGCTGGCCGCCAGGTTTCTCAACTGTACTCTTAGGGTTTTCCCTTTCCTTATGCCTTTTAGAAACTAGTCCCAAAATCCAGCCTGGAAGCTCCAATTCCTGGAGCAAAAAGACAAAGAATTTGTTTTCATATGTCAAAACTGCCACAGTGATAAATATGGGAAGACCCTTTGAGGCTGTTTCTCCTCAGCCTTCCACCCACTCAGTTGGTGTTCCTCAGTGAGGCTCCTCAGCTGCAGTTGTCACTGTGGTGTTCTAATGCTGCTTCTCCGATTTCCTCTTTTCTTACTGGGAACTCTTCCGTAGGGAGGTTTGTCCCTTCTGTCCCGTTTGTTTGTACAGTCATATCAGCGCGGACTCATGGATATCTTATTCTCTGCATGTAACCCAGTACTATCGTAGTGAACTTTTCCACTCACCTCGTCCCAGTTTTGGCCACAGGGGCTCTTCCAGGTTGGCTCTGCATTCTTATTTTCCCCTCAAGCACGTCCTTATTCTTCAGCACTTGCAGGATGTGCCAGTTCCTCTCGCATTTACTTGCCCAGCCCTGGACTCAGCCCCTCTGCAGGTAGCCCTGGTTCCTCTGATGGAGAGTGGCATTGGAAACCAAGACCTGGGCACTGAGCATGGTCATTGCACCTGAGGGGTCCCTGTCGTCTCTCAGCTGCCACAGCTGGGGAAGCGTATACGTAGAAACCCATGTATACACACACATTTGTATTTGTGCATGTATATATACGGATATCTGTGTATATATACGGATATCTGTGTATACAGATAAACCTGTTTGAGCCCATAATGGTCTCTCACCCAGTCTCCAGAGGGTTCCTTCTGGCCTTTTCTTGTAACTTCTTTCTCTGGGCTGAGAAACCTGGCTCAGCGGCCACTTTTTGGTATTCATCTTATGGGCCATCTCAGCAAATACGGCAGGCCATTTCTGTTTCTGTAAGGACGCTCTCGCCTCGGTTTCTATGGCAACACTGTCCCCTGGTTTTTCCCCCGTGTCTTGCTTCTTTGCAAGAAGTTCCTGTTTCCACTGACCCCTTGGATCAGAGGCTGGTTGGGGGCTCTTCTCTCCTCCCGCCTCTGTACTGATGATGCCCACTCTCTGCCTTTAGCTCCGGCTCCTCCCTGGGGCCCCAAGAAGCCCCCACCCCATCCTGCCCTCAGCCCTGGGCCCCTAATACTCACCATGTCCCAAACTGCAAACCTGCTCCTCCTCTTGGCCCTTGTCACAGGGGTGTCTCCTCCACACACCAGGCTCCCAGAGAGAGCTCAAGGCTTCATCCTTGGTGCTTCCTCCCTCCCCCAACCTGCACCCTACCGTCCTCCTCCAGGGCTTGACCACCAGGCCTCCAGACTCGTCCACCGCCCCTTCTCATCTGTCATGGCCTTGCCTAGGTCCAGCTCTGTCCTCTCCCACCTCGTCTTTGCCTGGCCTCCTGTCTCCCCCTTTGACCCACCTCCACTGGACAGCTGAGGGATCTTTGTGAAACCCAGATCTTATCACACCCTCTTGCTTGAAGTCCTTCCATATTTCTCCAGCGTCCTCAGGACCGAGTCCTCACGCCAAAGACTGACACTGAACGTTGGTGTGACCTGGTCCCTGACTTGTTCCGCCCGTCTCCCCAACTGCCTGAGCCGCAGACACACTGAACTCACTTCCTCTCTTCCTAGAGCTCGGCCCTCTCTTTCACCTGGGCCTCAGTGTGCACCCTCACTCAGCCCCGTGACCTTCAGTCCCGCCAGCCCTGCCCGTCCCACATACACCACCCGCATTATTTTGAAACACTCCCAGACGTCATCCGTAAAGATGATGGACAAAATGTAAAACCAGTGTCATTTCTGCATGTTGGAAGTAGGGGAGAGGAGATTCACTTTAAAGTATTTTTTGCAACAAACACGTTTTTGTTGAATACTAACAGAACACACCAGTAGCTGTTGTGGGGACAGCTTGTTGTTTAGTTAACAAAAGACAATAATCACGTTGTGTTTAAGAGGAAAAGACCTTTCAGGAATCATTTGTATCACCTAAACAATTCCACCAGGGCGGGAAGAGAACAGAGGTGTGTCTGTAACCCTCAGTCACCCTAGACTGACCTCTGAGTGCTTATAGGATTCCTTTCAAGGTCACATCAACTTAAGGAACCTCTCTACCGTGAAGTCTTCAGTTATCATTATAAACAGAACTTAAGTCACTTAGACGGTGTTTCACAAGCCTTTGGAACAACTGACTTATAGAAAAGGGTTTTGTATGTGTAAGGGAAGGTTACTAAAGTATCAGTGCATCGGTGTTGGAAGAGTTCCTGACTTCCCCTCTGATACCACAGACTATTGGACAGTCAGTTCTGTAAAGGAACCGTGGGTGCGTCTTCCTTGAGACCTTTTGTGGTGTTACATCTGCCTGGCACGTGCTGTGATAACCACTGCCAACGTTTACATGCACTGCTTCAAGCCAGGCACCTCTGTGTGCATTAACTCAGTAACAACCTAACACAGCCCTTAGGAGGCAGCTGCTGTTATCCCGCTTTTTCAGTGAGGCGTTCAGAGTTGCAGTCGTTGCTTCAGGTTTCATAGGGAGTCAGTGGCAGCCCTGGGATTTGAACCCAGGAATTCTATTGGTTCTACTGTCTGTGCCTTCAACCCTCTTCCTGTTGGGCTCCATTCTTAAGGAGATGCTCACATTCACAGTGGTTTTTTTGGGGGGGGGTGTCAAGGGGCTCCCTTCCCACGCAGCTTATGGGATCTACGCTCCCTGACCAGGGAGTGAACCCACGCCCCCTGCAGTGGAACTGCGGGGCCCAAACCACTGCACCGCCAGGAAATTCCCTGAGACGCTCACCTTTCTAATACTGCAGTTTCTTCTTTTCAGAAGAGCTTCAAAGACTTTCTTCTCCAGGTGCCAAAAATATTTTTTTCAACATCCCCAATTACTTGCAAAGAAAAACACTTAACTTTGTTTTGTTTTGTTAAGGGGAAACTTCAAACATGCGCCAAGGCGGAGAGAAAAGTCTAACGAGTGCCCATGCCCCCATCACCTAGCTGCAGCAGTTACCAGCATGTGGCCATTCTTGTTCCACCCACATCCTGCACATGTTCCCTCCCTGTTCCGTTAGTTTAAAGTGATTCAGGTGTTTTATCAGAAGACATGGCCTTCAAAGCAAAAGGGACCTAAGTTCCTTGCCCCAAGTCCTCCCGCTGTTGGCACGCTGACCACCTTCCCGAGCTCAGCTCCCCTCCCCCTGGGCTTTCCAAATGCAGACATCTCTGCCAGGTGTGACACTGCTGCAGCCCCATCCCTGGCTCTTCCCCGTAACCTGATCCCCTCCGGGCATTTCTCCACATGGCCCTGAAGCCTGAAAACGATCCCTTAGTGACCGAGGACGGCCGAGTTGCCTGGCAGCCCGTCCCCCGCAGCGGGACATTTCACCTGTGGCTCTCTGCCGCGATAGTGGCCTCTTCCTTTTTTGGGTTCGTTTCTGGCCACCCCTCCGCTCAAGCCAGGTCAGCCTCCCATAACACCCCCTTCCACACCGTAACTTCACCTCAGCACAGTGTGTTTAACACAGTCTAAAGGAAACAGGGATCTGGGTACTTACCTTTAACTGCCTGGGGGCTCCATGACTCAGGTCTGTCTGTGTTCCTGCTGTGTCCCAGGATCACCCAGCGCCCGGCCTGGTGCACGGCAGGCGCACAGTAACAGGAATGAATGAGCGGATGAATGAATGGCTGCCAGGGTCAGTACCTGGGGTTTCTCCTGAGGGCAGTGGGAAGCCGCAGAAGTGCTTTAGGCAGAACTGGACCCATACTTCTCAAACTAATGTACATATAAGTCCCCTGGGATCGTGTTAAAATGCAGATTCTGAATCAGTGGGTCTGGGGAGGGGGACTGAGAATTCTGCATTTCTAACAAGCTCCCAAGTGAGGCCAGTGCTTTGAGTAACAAGGGTCTTGCTGTGCTGTTCTGCTCAGTAAGGCAGCCACCAGCCACGTGTGGTCATGGAGGGTTTGAAATGTGGCTTGTGTGGCCTGAGATGTACTTTAGTGTAAAATACCGGCCAGATCTCAGAGACTTAGTGCAAAAGGAGAATGTAAAATGTCTCATTAATAGCTTTTATACTGATCACATGTTAATATGGTAATATTTTGGATATATCGGGTTAAATAAAATATATTATTAAAATTAATTTTTCTTTTTGTTTTTGATGTGGCTACTAGAAAATTTTAAATTTGTGGTTCTCATGATGTTTCTCTTGGATTGTGCTGGTCTAGCACTCCAGACTCCCCCTCTCTAAACATTTGTACATGCTTTTCCCTCTTTTTTGAAGCTTCCCTCTTTCTTCCTACCTCATTCTCAAAGTAACCACATACATCTTTTGGGTTTCAAATAAGATGTCTCCTCCTCCAGGAAGTCCTCCTTGATCCCCCATGGTGGTTGGGTGTCTGTTTCGGGCTTCTGCTCTATTGGTTTTCCTCATCTCAGCCCTCTCTACCTGTGATACACGTCAGCATCTAAATATCTGTCTCCCAGAGACAGGATGGCAGAGTAGGAGGACTTGAGTTCACCTCCTCACACAAAAACACCAAAATCACAACTGCCAAACAACCATCAACAAAAAAAGGACTGGAACCTACCAAAAAGATACTCTCCATCCAAACACGAAGCAGCACCCACAGTGAGACGGTAGGAGAGATGCTTTCATGGCATAAATGCCTGTCTCTCCCTTGAGATCGATAAATCCACAAGGATGGGGACCAAGCCTGTTCTGGTCACCACTCTCATCTCCAGAACCTGGCATGGAGTCAGTAAATCTCTTAAATGAATATTACGCAGTAGTGAAAAGGAAGGAACTACAGGTGTGCAAGAAAAAGAATGTTCTGTGAATGGAGCAAAATTCAGAAGGTTCCATACTGGACGACAATACCATTCCAGAAAGCGGAAAACCCAGCACACAGAAACACTGGGCACGAAAACATGGTAAAACCAGCAAGTGGAAGAGGGGCCCTTTTGGGATTTGCTGCGCTGTGCACTTAAAATGGGTCTATTTTACTCCACGTAAATGATACCTCTGTAGAGCTAAATCAAAAAGGGGAGTGGGCAGCTCAGACTCTTCATACCACCTCTGGATATGCCGTGTGAGGAGGGCAATGCCAGCCCCTGGGGGCTCACCTGTCAGGCCGAGGAGGTCTGGGCAGAAGGACCTGAGTCACGGAGCCAGGCTAGGGGCTCTGCTTCCTCTGCTGTGTCTCCAGTTCCGGGCCTGGTGATTAGTTGGCACTTGATAAATATGTGTGTTTTTAAGTTAAAATTCTTTTGGAAGTAAAATTAAATTTTCTTAAATGTCTGACTTCAACAACCCCAAAACACCCTACACCTCTGGATTTCTTGCATTTCTTTCTAATTCAAGCCCTTTGGACCTGGGTCCTGTTACATGCAGCCAAACAGAACTGGTGATCACGTGGTAAGTAAGTTATGGCTTTTAGGAGTGGTGGGCTTCCGTCTATAGGGTCGCACAGAGTCAGACACGACTGAAGCGACTTAGCAGCAGCAAAAAACAACAAGGTTTAACTGAGTAAATATTATTTAAGAATTCATAGATTGGGTAGCATTCTGTATGGCAAACCGAGAAGTTAACATAGAAGGGTTTCGTAGAAAGGACAGCGTGACAGGAAAGTTATCAGAAAGTTAAGCAGAGGAAGCAAGCCATACTGGCTTCCCATTGGCTGGGTTTGTTGCAAGGCAAGAAGGAAGCCTCCCCTTCTCCCACCCCACCCCCCATCCCCGCTTGTGGGTAGTAAGGTGGTTCCCCTTCCTGTCTGGGAGTGCAGGGTACCCCTCGTCCCGCTGGGGTCAGTAATGCCATCTTCCTGTGGGGGTAACACGCTGCAGGGTAGGGCACGAGCCCTCCTCTTCAGGCCTGACTCCAGTTTCGGTTTCCTTTTCTTAATTCTCACCGGGACACCCGCGCTGTGTCAGGTGGCGTGTGCGGCCTTCACCTGCATGATTCCCTGACTCTTCACAGCGCCCCCGTGAGGCTGGTCTCAGGCTACAGACTGTCCTGTCTGCTCCTGCCCGCACTGGTTGCCTCCCGGTCCAGACACTGCTGTGTCCGTCCATCACTTCACAGGAATTCCAACACTGCGATCACATACTTCAGAGCTCAGCTGACTACCAGACACACAAATGATAGCAGTCGTCAGGTACCAGTATTTGATGATACCACTAAGGTGAGGGGGGGTTGTTAAAGCAGCAGGGCTGATACATACACCCTCTCCCCAAGGACAACCGCTGTGCTGACTTCTAGGGCCACAGGTTATTTGCCCAAGCCTTTCCTCTGTATAAACGAAACAACACGTCAGCCTCCAGGTTCCCTCTTTTACCATCATCTCTGTGCTCGGACCCATTTATGAAAGGTTAATGAGTGGGACACACGTCGGCTTCCTGGTGCCCTGTCCCTTGATGGTGGTGCAGTGGACACTGGGTTATGCTGGCCTGCCCAGTAGCCTCCCATTTTTCTGGCTGCAGCATCCCACGTTCTGCCTCTTCATCTGTGTGTTTTGGGTGCGGGTAAGTCCACCTGCTGGTTCTCTAGGGCTGAGCCCATAACCTGGGCCTCCCTACTGAGACGATTCCATCTTCCTGACCACCACAACTCTTCAGAAATGAGCCGGTGACCCAGACCCGGATGATGGGAGCTGGGGTGGGCTTCCCCTGAGCTGGTAGGGAAGGGGGAAACCACAAAACACAGAAGGTGGTGGCTTCCCAGCCAGTAGGATCCAAGGCCAGGGCTGCTGGGGCCTGTTTACAAGGAGGGCTCACCTGGAAACGACCATACGGAAAGGAAGACCGAGCTGAGAGATGAAGAGGGAGAGAGAATCCTGACCACCTCCTCGGCACTGGACCCACCTGTACCTGAAGGCAGACGTAAGCTGCTCGATTAGATAAGCTTATAAATATTGTTTCTGCCTAAGCCAGTTTGAATTGGGCTTTTGTAGCCCAAAGCATCCCAGCAGGGGCCTATACACAGGGAGCTTGTTGTTGTTTTTTTAAAAGCCCCAGTCAACATTTCCATTAGCTGCACTCAGTCACTGTGTGGAAAATGCAGAGTAACAGGACAGAAGTTCTCCAAGTGTGCAGCCTTGTGAAAAAGTGCAAATTCTCAGGTTCAACTTTAGAAAATCACAAACGTGGAATGGGTTCTGGCAAGAGTGTTTTGAAAACCATTCCAGCGGCTGTGTCCTGGAGTCAGCATCACCACAGGCGAGCGTGGTGGGAGGGGGAGAGCACAGCCTCAAGCTGCATCTCTGCTGTCTGGCCCCCTGATTTCAGGTGAGTTACATAAGTTACTCTGCTTCACCTTTCCCATCTGGAAAATGGTGGTCTCCTTTGTGGTAGTGCCATTATGAAGCCTAGTGAGTTAATAGAAGTAAATTGTTCAGAACAGTGCCTGGCGCATAGTCCACACACTCACTGACATTAAATCCATGGTTCTTAGACTTTGTTGGACGTGAGAATGTCCTTGGAGAGCTTGTTAAAACATTGATTGCTAGGTTCTGCCCTCCATTCCCCTTGAAATTTCTGATTCTCAGGGGAGCCTGAAACTTTGCATTCTTAATGAGTTCCTGCATCAAAGTGATGCTGCTGGTCCAGGGGACCCTACTTTGAGAACTGCCTGGTTAGATGTTACTGTTACTGGGGTCCAGCTCCCTTTCTAGTGGGTCTGCAGTCACCTCAGGTGCTCTGGACTCACTCTTTCCGCTGACTCAGGCTTCTTTCTCATCCTCTCCCTCCCCTCTGGCATTGGTTTTGATAGTTGGATTCTCCGTGCTGGTAACTGGAGCTCTGAGCCCAGCTTTCCGCTGAGAGTAGCGCCAGCCTCCACCTGTTCAGGGGACCTGATTGATGGCTCCTGCACCCACAACTGCTCCTTTTTTGGCAGCCTTCAGGACCATCTCCAGCTGTCTTATATAAGCAGACACCTTTCCTCCTAATCTCTGGGAGCCTACAGTTGCCACATAATTCCTGCCCCTGGCAGTCCAACCCCCACTCACTTACTCACCCCACCACAGACATTTGTTTGCTTTGCTAATACAAATGGCTTTAAATGCAGGGCCAATTAAGCGCCCCTCCAACAGGCTCTGCTATTACTTGACCCATCAGCTAGAGCAGGAAGGTCAGTGCGGCCAGAGCTGAAAGGGAGGGAGGAGGATGGCAGGAGATTAGGTCAGGCATTCAGGCAGAATACAGGTTGTATGAGGCTTTATATGTCATGAGAAGAACTTGGGCTCTATCCTAATAGTGGTAAAATTTAAAAACTCATCTTAAAAAATTGTGCCATATAGTGTATCTATGTGCAGAGACACATATCAATACGTGTATACAGTTGAAAAAAATTATACTCTGAGTGCACATGTGGCCACCACATAGGTAAGAAATGGGGTATTTCCCTGGTGGACTCGTGGTTAAGAATTCAGGCAATGCAGGGGACATGGGTTGAATTCCTTGTCTGGGAGGATCCTATGTGCCGCAGAGCAACTCGGCCCGTGCGCCACAGCTACTGAGCCCCGGCCCGAGAGCCCACGAGCAGGAACTACCGAGCGTGCACACCCAGGAGCCCCATGCTCCGCAACGAAAGAAGCCACCGCACTGAGGAGCTCAAGCACCACAGCTAGAGAATGGCCCCACTCACCACAACTTGAGAAAGCCCTTGTGCGGCAACGAAGAACCAGCTCGGCCAAAAATAAAAATAAATATTTTTGAAATAAATCTCTTTAAAAAACAGTATTTGGAGGCGTCAGTACTCCACTTTCAATAATAAATAGGACAATCAGGCAAAATGTCAATAAGAATACAGAAGATTTGAGCAACACTTAAAAACTAACTAGACCTAACACATCTATAGAAAAGCAGAATATACATTTGTCTCAGGGGCATATGGAGCATTCTCCAGGACAAACTGTATGCTGGACCATAAAACAAATCTTGAGAAAGGTAGAATTTTCTGGTGACAACAGAATAAAGTTAGATAGCAATAGCAGAGAAATTTGGGAAAGTCACAAGTATGTGGAAATTAAACCATATTCTCATCAATAACCAAAAGAAAAAAACAAAGTACTTTGAAATAAATGAAAATGAAGACATCATAAACCAAAATTCATGGGGTGCAGCAAAAGCAGTGCTTAGAAGAAAATGTATACTTTTAAATACCTTTATTTAAAAAGATGAGTGCAAATAATAAACTTCCACTCAAGAGTTTGAAAAAAACTACACTTACAGCAGTCAGAAGGAAGAAAATAAAGATTAGAGCAGAAATACGTGAAATGGAGACTAGAAAAATGGTGAAAATCAGAAAAACCAAAAGTTGGGTTTTTAAAGATCAATGTAGTAACAATATTAGTTAGATACACCAAGAACAAAAGCGAGTAGAGTGAAATGATTACAAACAGAAATGAAAGAGGGGACATTACTACCAACTTACAGAAATTTCTAAAAAAATGAATATTATGAACAACTGTATGCCAATATATTATTTAGATGAAAAACAAATTCCTAGAAAGACACAAACTACTGAAACAAAGAAATGGGACATCTGAACAAACTTAAAGCAAGTTAAAATATTTAATTCACAGTCTAAAAACTACCCATAAAGAAAAGCCCAGACTCAGATGGCTTCACCACTAAATTCTACCAAACATTTAAAGATGAATGAATACCAACTCTTCACAAATGTTTCCAATAAATAGGACGGAACACTTCCCAACTCATTCTATGAGGCCAGTATCACCCTGCTACCTAAATTAGGCAAAGAGACACAAGAAGAGAGACCTACAGGCCAGTATCTCTCATGAATACTGATACAGATGCAAAAATCCTCAAACACTAGGCAAACCAAGTCCAGCAATGTATAAAAAGAACTACACACCAAGAGCAAGTGAGATTTCCCTCTTCCTTCTAGTCTGGCTGGGAAAGATGGCTCCACATGGGCTTCCCATTGTCACCTATGAATTGGCACTTGCCATCTGCCTCTACAAGGATTAAAATGTGTGCTGCTGATTTTCAGCACCCCCAGAAAGGAGTTCAGGGTGGAGAGCAGAGAGCAGAAACGAGGCACTCTGTGATCAGAGGAAAACTGGCACAACAGGTCTTCAGGTAGGTAGGTATTTTCAGGAACCAGTCTTATGAGCCCAATCCTTGTTAACTCCTCACATCTAGAACAGCAGTACAGCCCTTCACGGTGATGACTGCTCCTCGTGACTAGCAGAGGCCCTCACAAGACCAGCGGAAACTTTCTGCAAAAAACAGGTGCTTGATTGCATGTACTCCCCGCCTTCACTGAGATCATATATAAACTGACCTTCCCCACTTCTCTTTGGAGCAGTTTCTCAGAGCTGTCTAAAATGCTGTCTCCCAGGCTATCATCCTTATTTTGCCCCAAATAAACATAACTTGCAACTCTCACACTGTGCAGTTTTTTTAAGTCGACAGAGTATTGCTCTGCACAAGGATACACTTTGCTGCCTTGGGGCCAGTGTCTAGGGCAGGAGCAGAGGTGTGATCCAGACCCAGGGCTGAGGGTAGGAGCTTTCCTGGGTGGACCTGGGAACTGCATCTTAATGGCTGACCTATAACTGATTACAAATTTTCTGAAATAAAACTGGAACCAACCAAGATTCTAACCAGTTCTCATTCCAGCCGTGTGTAGGAAAAATCACGAACTCTCTGCTGTTTTCCACTATGTGTTACATCCATCAGCTTATAAGCAAACCCTAATTATTCTGAATAAAATTTATATTTGGACACACACAAAGAACAAGTGAGATTGATTCCAGGAAGGCAAGATTGGTTTTATATCCCTTAATCAATTAATGTAATACTTCACATCAATAGAATGAGAAGCAAAAACCATGTGATTATCTCAACAGATATAAAGAAAATATTTGGAAAAATCTCCTTCATGATAAAAACTCTCAGCAAGTTAGGAATAGAAGGAGACTTCTTTAACATGATAAAGGCATCTATGAATCACTTTAGCTAACATCATACTTACTGGGGAAAGACTGGATGCTTTCGCACTAAGAGCAAGAATAAAGCAAAGCTTCTTGTTCAAGATGGCAAAGTAGAGGATGTGAGCTCATCTCCTCCTGCAAGAGCACCAAAATCACAACTAGCTGTTGAACAGCCATCGACAGGAGGCCACTGGAACCCACCAAAAAAAGATATTCCATGTCCAAAGACAAAGAAGAGGCCACATACTGTGGTGACCTTGTGGGTTCACAGTGTAGCATGTGACAACTCCTGGAGACAGGACTGTGTCTAGCTGACTGGTTTTCCACACGGTTGCCAAAAGAGCATGCAATGGGGAAAGAACACTCTCATCAACAAATGAAGCTGCAACAACTGCGTGGTCCATACAAAATAATAAAGTTGGGCCTTCACCTTAAACCGTATTAAAAAATTAACTCAAAATGGATCAAAGTCCTAAATGTAAGAGAAAAACTATGAAACTCAGATATGACACCAAAAACACAAATAACAAAGAAAAAGTAAATTGGACATCTTCAAAATTAAAAACCTTTGTACATCAATGGGCACCATCAAGAAAGGGAAGACAACCCACAATGTGAGAAAATATTCACAAATTATATATCTAAAAAGCAACTTATATCTTGACTATATAAAGAACTTATACAACTCAGTAATAAAAAGGTAAATAAGCCCAGTTAAAAATGGGCAAAGCATCTGAACAGACATCTTTCCAAGGCAGACATACAGAAGACCAACAGGCATATGAAAAGATGCCCAACATCAGTCATCATGGAAATGCAAATCAAAATCACAATAAAGTACTAATTCACACCCACTAGGATAGGCGGCTCAGATGGAAAAGCGTCTGTCTACAATGCGGGAGGACCCAGGTTTCATCCCTGGGTCGGGAAGATCCCCTGGAGAAGGAAATGGCAATCTATTCCAGTACTATTGCCTGGAAAATCCCAAGGACAGAGGAGCCTGGTAGGCTACTGTCCATGGGGTCGCAAAGAGTCGGACACGACTGAGTGACTTCACTTTCAGGATAACTATAACTGAAAAGTCAGATAAGTGTTGGTGAAGATGTGGAGAAATCAGAGCCCTCCTACACTGTGGGACGGAATGTAGAAAGGTGCTGCCAGTTTCCAAAACAGTCTAGGAGTTCCTTAAATTATTAAACGTAGAGTTATCATATGACCTAATGATTCCACTCCTGGGAATATACCCAAGAGAAAAGAAAACTATCTACACAAACCCCAAATGTGTACAACAACATTATTCATAGTAGCAAAAACTGGAAACCATCCAAACGTCCACTAACTGATGGATGGATAAACCAAATGTGATACAGCCGCACAAGGGAATATTAATGGAAAGGAATGAAGGGCTGACACATGCTACAACATGAACGAACCTTGAAGACATATGCTAAGGTTAAAAAAAAAAAAAGCCACATACAACAGGCCAGGGACTTCCCCAGCAGTCCAGTGGTTAGGACACCATTCCAATGCAATGGGTGTAGGTTTGATACCTGGTAAGGGAGCTGGGATCCCACGTGCTTTACAGCCAAAAAAATGAAAGATTAGAAAACAGAAGCAAGATTGCAATAAATTCAATAAAGACTTTTAAAATGGTCCACAACAACCAAAAAAATCTTTAAAACAAAAAATCAAATCAAAAGGCCACATATTGCCAAGACATGAAAGCAACCTAAATATTCATTGACAGAGGAATGGATAAAGATGTGCATATATACAGCGGAATATTACTCGGCCATTAAAAAGAATTGAATAATGCCATTGGCAACAACAATGGATGGACCCAGGGATGATTACACTAGGTGAAGTAAGTCAGACAAAGAAAGTGAAATACTGTTTGATGCTTCTTATATACAGACTCTAAAAGAAAAATGATACAAATGAACCTATGTAGAAAACAGAACGAACATATTGTGAAGGGTGGGAAAAGGGATAATTGAGAAATTTGGGATGGACACGTACACACTGCCGTGTGTGAAATGGATAGCCAATGACGACCTACTGTGCAGCACAAGGAACTCTGCCCAATATCATGTGACAACCTAAATGGGAAAGAATTTGAAGAACAGATACATACACGTTATCACCTAACCACTCTACTGTACACCTGAAATTAACACAAGATTGATAATCAACTATACTCCAATACAAAATAAAAAGTTAAAAGGGAAAAAACAAAAAGCCACATATTGTAGGGTTCCATTTATATGAAATGTACATAATAGCCAAATATATATATTGAGAAAGTGAATTCTTGGTTGATTAGGACTGAGAAGGATGGGCTGGTAGGTGATAGCTAAGGGTATGGGGTTTCTTTCTGAGTTGATGAAAATGTTCAACACTTAATTACTGTGACTTTCACATATCTACTAAGAAAATACTGAATTGCTCACTTTAACTGGTTGAATTTTATGGCCTGTGAATTCCATCTCAATGAAGCTGTTTAAAAAATGAAACAAAGTGGGATGAATTGGGAGATTGGGATTCACACATATACACTATTGATGCTATGTATAAAACAGATAACTAATAAGAACCTACTGGATAGCACAGGGAACTCTCCTCAGTGCTCTGTGGTGGCCTAAATGGGAAGGAAATCCAAAAAAAGAGGAGATACATGTGTGCATACAGCTGATTCACTGTGCTGTATAGCAGACACTAAGACGACATTGTAAAGCCACTATATCCCAATAAAAATAAAAACACACACAAACAAAATGGGACAGAACTGCACAACTGTCAGAATGCCTGTCATAAAAAAGATCACAGATAACAAACGAGCGAGGATGTGGAGAAAGTGAACCCTGCACACTGAGGTGGGGATGTAAGTCGGTGTAGCCACTGTGGGAAGCAGTATGGGACTCCCTTGAAAAACTAAAACTGGAGATAAAGTACGATCCAGCAATTCCATTCTTGGGTATATGCCCAAGGAAAACAAAAACATTAACTCAGATAGATACATGCATCTCGGTGTTCATAGCAGCATCATGATTTACAATAGCTAAGCTGTGAAAGCAACCTAATATCCATCACAGACGAAGGGGTAAAGAAGATGTAGTGAGGGAGGGATAAAGAAGGAGTAAGGGGACAGGGAGCTCACCTCCCCCCACAAATACATCAAAATACATCTACATGTGGAAGAATTCTCACAGAAAGCCAACTAGAAACTAACAGATCTCCCATACAACCCATGCTGCAAGAAAGCTCTCCGTGTAGCCAGGTGGGGTGGGCGGTGGAGGTGGGGCAGCGACTGGTGACCCCGGGAGTGACCTGTAAGGGAGAGGAGGTCCACATGGGCAGCGCGTCGCCGTGGGGAGCCCATGCATTCTGGGACACACAGGGCTGGAGAAGCCTAGGTTCTACTCACGAGGAATGCATGCGTGCTGGTTTGCACACCAGTCAGGGCAGAGAGACCTGCACCTGGCTGAACACCCAGTTCAAAGGGGCGAACGCTCTGGCTCCACCCACTCCGCACCCCCACCTGGAGCTGGATCTGGGGCAGACAGGTCCTGGAAGAGGTCTGCCAGGGACGCAGCTCAGGTCCCCGAAGGAAGCACAGCCACCTTGGTTCCGGCAGCCACAGTGCCTCGGCTCTAAGCCCCAGCCAGATCCTCCCCACAGCCTAGCACTAGGTCCGGGATGAACACAGCAGAGAAAGGCACGTGAACTGGGGCGGCTTCTGAGCAGCGCCAGGGACAGCTGCGCACGTGATGTGCAGGTTCGCGGGGGACTCCCTTGCACAGCAGTCACCTCCTCTGGGGAAGGGCATGCACTCAAGGGCAACAGAGCCCAATAGATCCTAACCCTCAGGGCTTCTACCCAACAACTGGGGAGCAGGTCCTGCCCCTGACAGGGCAGTGACAGCCACACAGCAAACAGGAGGCCCTGCCCAGCATCCAGCACAGGTTCTGGACACCAGAATGCCAACAATACCCTAAACAAGGGAAAACCAGCCACCATACTCTGAGGAAAGATGTGGCTGGCATCCATACCAAAACCAGCCCTTGCACCAAAACCACTGGATTCACACAGTCTACACAGGGATGCTGCCACATTAAAATACCCCTTCAAGACCACAGGAGATAACTATTCCTCCTAAATTTATAGAGACAGAGAAAGTAAAATGAAAATCAGAGAAACTACTCTTAAATAAACAACAGGAATCCTCTGAAAGAGTAATGAAAGAGATCTCACCAGTCTACTAGACCTTCAGCTCAAAAATGAGGTAATAAAAATGCTACAGGAATTAAGATTATCATAGAAGTGCAGGTCACTTTAACAAGGAAGTAGAAAGTATAAAGATGAACCAATCAAAATTAGACAAGTCAACTGCCAAGGTAAAAGTCAACCTAGAAGCAATGAATAGGAGACTAAATGATACAAAACAAATAAGTGATCTGGATGATAAGATAATGGGAATCACACAATCAGAACAGCAGACAAAGACAAACGAAAAAAACAAGATCTATGGACAATATAACGTGCTGATCTACACATAACAGGGGCTCCAGAAAGAAGAGAAAGATCAAAGGGGATAGAAAATGTTTCCTGGAAAAAATCGTGTCTCTAACTTCCCAAACATTCCTAAAAAAGGAAATAGATACTCAGGTAGAGGAAGCACAAAGGGTTCCAAAGTAGATAAACCCACATCAAGACATATAACGAAAATGGCAAAAGTTAAAGAAAGGATTCTAAAGGCAGCAAGAGAAAAACAGTCAGTTACAAGGCAAGCCCTTCAAGGCTGTCAGCTGATTTCTTTGCAGAAGCTTTGCAGGCTGGAAGGGAGTGGTAATGATATATTCAAAGTCCAGAAGGCAGAAACCTGCAACCTAGGATATTTTACCCAGCAACAGTATTATTTAGAATAGAAGGAGAGGTAAAGGATTTCTCAGACAAGCAAAAACCAAAAGAATTCAACAACACTAAATCTACCCTAAAAGAAATATGGAAAGTACTTCTCTAAATAGAAAAGAAGTAATGATCTACAGGAAAGAAAAAAATTACAGCAGGAAAGGCAAATATATAGAAGAATTGATGATCAATTAAATAAGCCAGTATATAGATTTTAAAAAAAATTTTAAATTATAAAAATGATTATATCTACAATTAACAGCAAAAGTATAAGCATGAAGATGTAAAATAGAACAAAGTCACTAAATGTGGAAGAAGGGAGTATAAAAAGGGTCACCAACCAAACCTCAAATTTAAGAGGATAGACATTATTTCAAGCATCTTTTCTGATCGCAATAGTCTGAAGCCAGAAATTAAGCACAGAAAGAAAAATGGGAAAGGGCTTTTCTGTTGGCCCAGTGGTAAAGAATCCACCTGCCAAGGAAGATGACGTTGGTTCCTCCCCTGATCCAGGAAGATCCCACATGCTGAGGGGCAACTAAGCTCAAGCACCACAACCTGCAAGCCTGTGCTCTAGAGCTGGGAGCCAAGACTACTAACGCCTGAGTACCCTAGAACCTACGCTCTGCCCCAAGAGAGAGCTGCAGGCAGCAAGCAGAGTAGCCCCGCTCGCTGCAGCTAGAGAAGAGCCCACGCAGCAACAGGAACCCAGCACAGGCAGAAATACTAAACACTTTATAATTTTTTTTTAATTTAAGAAAAATTGGGACAAAAACAAACACATGGAGACTAAATAATATGCTACTAAAAACCCAATGGGTCAATGATAAAATCAAGGAAATCATAAAATACTTCGAAACAACAATGAAAACACAACTTCACTAAAGTCTATGTGCTGTGCTTAGTCCCTCCGAGCAGTCGCTCGCGTCGGACTCTGTGCGACCCCGTGGACTGTAGCCCACCAGGCTCCTCTGTCCATGGGGATTCTCCAGGCAAGAATGCTGGAGTGGGTTGCCATGCCTTCCTCCAGGGGATCTTCCCAGCCCAGGGATCGAACCAGGGTCTCCTGCATTGCAGGAGGAGCCTATGGGATGCAGCAAAAGCAGCTCTAAAAAAGAAGTTCGTAGCTATACAGGATTTCCTCAAGAAACAGGAAAAACCTCAAATAAACAACCTAACCTGCCACCTAAAAGAACTAGAAGATGAAGAACAAACAAAGCCCAAAGTCAGCAGAAGGAAGGAAATAAAGATCAGAGAGGAAATAAATAAAGATTAAAAACAATGAAAAAAAGATGAATAAAACCAAGAGCTGGTTTTTTGAAAAGAAAAACAATCAACAAACCTCTAGCTAGGTCATCAAGAAGAAAAGAGAAGCAACCCAAATAAAATAAGAAAGAGGAGAAAGAACAACTGATGCCATGGGGTGGGGGGGGAGGCAATCCTAAGAGAATATTATGTACAATTCTCAGCCAAAAAAAAAAAAAAAAAAAAAAAGGAACTGGGCAAGTTTCTAAAAAACATAGCCAGCCAAAACTGAGTAAAGCAGCAGCAAGTTATCTGAACAGACCAGTCATTAGAAGTGAAATGGAATCTATTAAAAAAAACCATCCCAGCAAACAAAAGCCCAGGATCATATGCCTTAACTGGGGGAATTCTACCAAACATACAAAGAAAAAGTTATACCTATCTTCCTTAAGCTATTCCAAAAAACTGAAAAGGAGGGAATATTCCCAAATTCATTATATGAAGCCACCATCACCCTGACACCAAACCTGGACAAAGACACTACAAAAAAAGGAAATTACAGACCAGTATCTTTGATGAATATAGATGCAAATATCCTTAAAGTATTAACAAACCAAATCCAACAATACATAAAAAGGATCACATACCGTGATCAAGTTGGATTCATTCCAGATTTGCAACATACGCGAATCAATGTGATACAACACATCAACAAAAGAAAAGACAAAAAGCACATGGTCATCTCAAAGATGCAGAAAAAGCGTTGACGAAGTTCAGTCCCCATTCAGGGTGAAAATTCTCACCAAAGTGGGTACATATCTCAACAGAGGAAAAGCCATTTACAACAGACCCACAGTCAATGTAATACTCAATGGTGAAGACCTAAAAGCCTTCCCATCAAATTCAGAAACAAGACAAGGATGCCCACTCTCACCACTTCTATTTAACATAGTATGGGAAGCCCTAGCCACAGCAACAAAATAATTAAAAAAAAAAAAGAGGTATCCAAATAGAAAGGGAAGGGGTAAAACTCACTATTTGTAGATGACATGATGCTCTTTAGTGAGTATCCACACAGAAACTATCAGAACTAATAAATGAATTCAGCAAGATGGCAGGATGCAAGATTAATATACAGAAGTCTGTTGAATTTCTTTACATTAACAATGAAATATCAGAAAGGGAACGTAAAAAAAAGTTAAATCACACAAAATAAATACCTAGGAATAAACTTAACAAAGCAGGCAGAAAACCTATATGCTGAAAACTATAAAATACTGATAAAGGAAACTGAAGATGATTCAAAGAAGTATAAAGATATCCCATGCTCTTGGACTGGAAGAATTAATATTGTTAAAACAGCCATGCTACCCAAAGCAACATACAGATTTAATGCAATCCCTTATCAAAATACCTACAGTATTCTTCACAGAAGTAGAACAAATAATCCTAAAATTTATACAGAAACGCAAAAGACCCAGAGTCGCCAAAGCAATCCTTAGGAAAAGGAACAAAGCAGGAGGCATAAGCTTTTCAGATTTCAGACTGTCCTACAAAACTGTAGTGGTCTATACACTGTGGTGAGGGCACACACATCAGTGGAACAGAATAGACAGCCCAGAAATAAACCCACACACCTGTATGGTCAATTAACTTTTAACAAAGGAGGTTAGAATATACAATGCAAAGTGACAGTCTCTTCAACTAGTAGTGTTGGGAAAGCTAGACAGCTTCATGTAAATCAATGAAATTTGAGGATTCTCTCATACCATAAACAAAATGATTTAAAGACCTAAACATAAGACATGACCCCATCAAATTCCTAGAAGAGAGCATAGGCAAAACGTTTATTCCTGGACATGGATTGTAGCAATATATTTTTTTTAATTTTTAGTTTTACTTTATTTTACTTTACAATACTGTATTGGTTTTGGCAGCAATATTTTCTTAGATCTAGTATGGTATCACTCATAGGTGGAATCTAAAAGGTAAAACAAACTAGTGACTATAACAAAAAAGAAACAGACTCACAGATATAAAGGGGTTACCAGTTTTGTTCTATGTTCCTACCAAAAGAACATATTCGTTACCAGTGGGCACAGGGAAGGGGGAGGGCCAAGAAAGGGGTAGAAGATTAAGAGGCACAACTACTGTGTATAAAATAAATAAGCTACAAGGATATATTATACAGTGCACAGATATAGCCAATATTTATAATAACTATAATTAGAGTTAACCTTTAAATATTACGAATCACTACTGTACACCTGAAACTTATATAATATTGTAAACCCAATACCTCAATTAAGAAACTGAAAATGTACTAGAAGTACACAATAAAACTAATTTTCAAAACAGAAAAAGTAGTTAACAAACTTGAGATTTCTTTTTATCTCTCAAGTCCAGGTAAATATAAATACCCAGATGGTGACTTCTTAGTGCCAAGTATTTCTGACTCCGAGGATATGCCTGCCTGGGATGCGTCCTTATCAAAAGAGGGAAATTTGGCCATGGAGACAGACGTGCACACACGGAGAATGACACATGAAGATGAAGGCAGAGATGAGGTGACGGCACTTAACGAGCCAAGGAACACCGAAGACTGCCTGCAGACCCCTGGAAGCCAGCGGCTCACAGGAGAGGCGTGGAGCTCCGTCACAGCCCTCAGCGGCCAACCCTGCCAGCATCCTGACCTTGGACTCATGGCCTCCAGGACCAAGAAAAATAAACTTCTGTTGTTTATGCCAGACTGTGGTCCTCCATTGTGGTGGTCCTATTGGTAATAATTACCTTCCCCCTTACATGGAAATCAACTTGCTATACCCCTCACAGAGGAATACAAATCCTCTAACTATTCAAGCTACTTTGTGTCTAACTACCAAACACACACACCTGCACACGTTATGGTGAGTTTTCCTATAGAAATCCCTTGACCTTTTCATGACAGATGACTACCATCTGGCCACTCCAGTTTAACAGAAATGTTCTAAAACTTCTGTATCTCAAAGTGAAGGAGTCTGGGAGCTAATCCCTTTCCTCCCAGAAGACCTCTGTCCCTTACGCTGATCCCCCGCAATCTTAGCAGTCAGGGGTGAATACCTGCTGTACGCTGATGTCACTAAACTGTTGTTCTAGGCTTTTCTGGAAGACAGAAGGTCTGTCCCAAGAAGATAGATATTTCTGCTATCCAGAAATAGAAATAGCCATGATTAAAATTTTTTTCAATAAAGTAATACATAAAAGTAACAAAAAAATTAAGGTACTGAAAGGTGTCAAGTGAAAAGCAACATGTTCTTTAAAAAACTTCAACTCAAGTCAGTTTCATTTGGAATAATGTACAGAACATTGTGTATTTCTAAAAGTGCTATAAAATGTTTACATGGTGCTCAATATGTGCCAAGCATTTCTCTAAAAGCTGTATACATTTTAATTCATTTAATCTTCATGACTCCACAAGGCAGATATTAACTATTATTATTCCTGTTTCACAGATGTGAGGAGACTGAATCCCAGAGAAGGGAATCATCTGCCAAGGTTGTCCCACTAGAATTTTTTTCCTGGACTTGCTTTATACACAAGTATCCACCCAGCAGTGCAATTCAAAGTAAACTGCAAACATTTTGACTTATTTTCTGATTTAGAGTTATGAACATTTTTGCTTTCCCATAAATATTGTCCTTGCGCTATCAAGAGCATAACAGATGAACATCTGCTAGAATGCTCAACTCCTGTCCATGGATTTGCTTCCGAGCTCAGCTTTATTCCTGTCGCCATGTGTCAATGGAAGGGTTTCCAGACAACAACTGGATTCAAATTCCTTCTTCAAATGGTTTTAAAATATTTGGGCTTAAAGAATATGAGATTGTAGTGGTCCATCACATTATTGGAAACAACAGCCAGGCAAGGATGATTGCATTGTGATTGCTGTTCAACACAGAGCAACTGTAGGATGTCCTCAGTTATAGGATAAATACAATTTCTAGAGGCTGAAAACAGAGCAGCTCAGAATTGATGAAATCATGTAGCTACTACATGACTCAGCCCTCAATTCTGTGGCTGGCAATCGTCAGGATCATGGTTTTCAGATGAGGAAATGTCTCTGAGGACCCCCTCTCTCTGAGCCTCAGTCCTTCCCTCTGCTCTTGTCTCTGCTCCATTTCTACATTTCCGTGTCTCTGCCTCAATCACTTTTCCAGTGTCTCTCACCCTCTCTCCCCACAGCTCTCCCTTTTTTGCCATCTGCAGTCAAGGTAGTTGAGGATTCAGACACCCTCAGCTGTCCTCTCTCAAACTTTTTAAAAAAAGATGAATTTGTGCTCCAGCTTTCTGTTCCTACTGCTGGAAGAACAGTCAAGGGAGGAGATGACTGAATTTCAGACTTCTGCCTTAACTTTGCAGCATTTCTGCATCTCTCAAGATGATCGAAGTGTTACTCCATCTTCAGCACGTGAATGTGCTGGAATGCACTGACGAAGTTTCTAACACTGAGGTATTTCTGTATTTCTGAAAGCAACCCTATCAGTTATTTTGAGTACTTGTCAAAACATTGCTGAGCTCAATTTGTTAGTATTTTATCTGGAAATTTTCCTTCCATTTATGGGGGACATTGACCTGGATTTTATTCTATTTTGTTTTTCTAGATTTGTTAAGAGACTTATGCTAACAATTAAAATGATTTGAGTAATGTCCATATTCTCTGGACCACTTTCTATAACCTAGGAATTCTTTCTTTGAATGCACAATGAGTTGGTTAATAAATCTAATGTCTAATGCCTTTAGACCTAATTAAAATCTAAAGTCTAATGCCTTTCTTAGAGTATAGATCTTTTTACTTCCTTTATAACTTATTCACTTATTGGTCAATTCAGATTTTTTACTCTTTTGCATGTCAGTTATTATCATTAATACTTCCAAAGAGAAACTCCATTTTAACTTAAATTTTATTCTTTTGGCCTAAAATATCCTTTGCCTGGCTAATGCCTCTCAGGATCTAGCCCTCATCCTGATTGGACAGCAAGGGTAAGGGGTGAGTGAGTTCTCAGCTCTGAGCAACAATGCTGGAAACAGGCAGGGAACTTGGATAGAGCATCCCCACTGGAAAGCAGCTGGTTGAGTTTCAGCCTGTGTCCACTTGTGTTTATCCACCGGTTTGTGAACCTGAGCAACAGCCATGCCGGTACAGAGGGCGGAGGAGAGCTACCCACCCACAGATGGAAGAGAGGACCACACCCTCACTGAGCAGGACTTTTCATATTATATACAAATGGCGCCACCTGGAGCTCAATGTTGGTAGTGACCTCGGGGCTGGGCGACATAGTGATCGCTCACTGTCCCAAACGTTCAGGTACTGGGTCTCTACAGGTACCTTTCCGGGTCCAATCACCCACTCATAGTCCCACCATCCCCACACCTGCTGAGCCAAAGGATGACAGCCAGATCACCAACTTGTGGTGGTTTTGCTTTGCTTCTCCCTGATAATTTGTGACGTTGGACGTCTTTTCACATGCCTGCGGGCCATCTGTATGTCCTCTTTGGTGAAGTGTCTGTTTCCGGCCTTCTGCTCTTTCTGATGGGGTTCTTTTTTCAATTAAGCTGTGGGAGTTGTTTCTATATTTTGAATGTTAACTCCTTATCCAGTACATCATTTGTAAATATTTTCTCCCAATCCAAGATGTCTTTTCCTTTTGTTTCGTTTCCTTTGCTGTGCAAAAGCTTTGAAGTTTAATTAGGTCCCATTTGTTTATTTTTGTTTTTGTTTCTATTTCTCTAGGAGACAGATCAAAAAAAAATATTACTGTGATGTATCCCAGACAGTATTCTGCCTATGTGGCCACATTCCCCAATCCTAACTGAGTGAACACCCTGGCTTACTGACCTCATGCCACAACTTGACTGAATCTAGGGCAGCCAAGTGCTGAGAAAAGACTTGCTCTAACAGATGTAGAGGCAACCCGAGGGCCTGCGGGTAGTCCAGGTGGGGCAGCAGTGAGCACTGCTGGTGCTCCAACAGCACCACGGATGCAGCCCAGGCCTCCAGCGCAGCACAGCCCCCGGGACCCCAGCAACCACCATGCCATGAGCCCCACTCCCAGCTGGCAAATGCCCGGGCTCTACCCACTCCACACCAGAACCCTGCATTAGAGCTGGGACAACCACAACCATTACATACTGGTAAAAGTTAAAGATCAAGAGGATTCCCAAGGCAACATGAGAAACACACATACAAGAGAATCCCCATAGTGCTATCAGCTTTCTCTGCAGGAACCTTGCAGGCCAGAAAGAGAAATGGTAGTGCTGAAAGAGAAGAACCTACAACCTAGGATACTTCCGCCAGCAAGATCATCACTTAGAACAGAAAGAGACAGAAAGAATTTTTAAGACAAGCAAAAACTAAAAGAATCCAGCAATACTAAACCCATTCTAAAAAAAATGTTGAAGGTTCTTCTCTAAATGGAGAGAAATAAGCATCAACAGGAAAGAAAAAAATTCCAAGAAAGGCAAATATATAGTAAGGATTGAAGATCACTTAAGCCAGTGTGTAGACTGAAAAAAAACAAAACAAATTGTAAAAGCAACTGTAACTACAATAAATAGCAAAAGGATAAGCATGAAGATATACAATATGACATAAAAACAAAATGTGAGGGAGAGGAGAAAAAATTTAGACCTTTTAGAATATGTTTGAAATTTAATAGTTATCTGTTTAAAGCAGGTAGGTTATAACCATGAGGTTTCCCTGGTGGCTCAGACAGTAAAGAATCCACCTGCCAATGCAGGAGACCAGAATTCAATCCCTGGGTTGGGAAGATCCCCTGGAGAAAGGCATGCAACCTGCTCCAGTATTCTTGCCTGGAGAATTCCCATGGACAGAGAAGCCTGGTGGGCTACAGTTCATGGGGTTGCAAAGTCAGAGATATGACTAGGTGACTAACACACAGAGGTACAATTATGGGTCAACATATATGAACTCCATGGGAACTACAAATCAAAAACCTACAACAGATAGACAAAAAACAAAAAGGAATTCAAGCATACTACAGAAGACAATCATCAAACCACAATGGGAAAAACAAAAAGAAGAAATGAACAAAGAAGAACTACAGAAACAACTGGCAATCAAGGAATGAAATGGAAATAAGCACATACTGATGAATAATTTAAATGTCAATAGGCTGCTGCTGCTGCTAAGTCACTTCAGTCGTGTCTGACGCTGTGCGACCCCATAGACAGCAGCCCACCAGGCTCCGCCGTCCCTGGGATTCTCCAGGCAAGAACACTGGAGTGGGTTGCCATTTCCTTCTCCAATGCATCAAAGTGAAAAGTGAAAGTGAAGTTGCTCAGTCGTGTCCGACTCTTAGTGACCCCATGGACTGCAGCCCACTAGGCTCCTCCGTCCATGGATTTTCCAGGCAAGAGTACTGGAGTGGGGTGCCATCGCCTTCTCTGGTCAATAGGCTACCTGCTCCTATAGAAAAGAAATAGGATAGCTGATTGGATATAAAACAAAGACTTTCAGCATGTTGCCTACAAGAGACCACTTTAGGGCAGAAGACACACACAGACTGAAAGCGAGAGGAAGGGAAGAGAGATTCCACGCAAATGGAAATGACGAGAAAACAAGGGTGGCCATACTCAGACAAATAGGCCTGAGACAAAGCCTATACTATTAATGACATAGGGATCAATACAGTAAGAGATCAATTCAAGCAACAAATTTAATAGGATACAAATTATATCAAGTATTTTTTTTCTGACCACAACAGTATGAAACTAGAAATCAACTATAGAAATTAAAACAGGAAAAGAACATGGAGACTAAACACCATGGTACTTAACAACAACAACAAAAAAGCAATGGATTAACAAGGAGATCAGAAAATACATCAAGACAAAGTGAAGTCACTCAGTCGTGTCCGACTCTGCGACCCGTGGACTGTAGCCCACCAAGCTCCTCCGTCCATGGGATTCTCCAGGCAAGGATACTGGAGTGGGATGCCATTTCCTTCTCCAGGGGATCTTCCCGACCCAGGGATCGAACCCAGGTCTCGCACATTGCAGGCAGACGCTTTAACCTCTGCACCACCAGGGAAGCCCTTACATTGAGACAAATGAAAATGAAAACACAATTTTTCAAAATCTATGGGACGCAGCAAAAGCAATCCTAAGAGGGAAGTTCAGAGTGACATAGGCCTTCCTCAAGAAACCAGAAAAAAAAAAAAATCAACCTAACCTATTACCTGAAACAGTTAGAAAAAGAAAATGCGACATCCAAAGTCAGCAGAAGGAAGGAAGGAAAAGTCAGAGTAAATTAAACAGAGATAAAAATAATAGAAAGGTCAATGAAACCAAGGGATAGTGTTTTTTTGAAAAGATAAATAAAACTGATAAACTTTTAACCAGGCTTACCAAGAATGAGAGGACCCAGCAGGTACATGTACACACACACAAACAAACAAGAAATGAAAGAAATAACAACTAATACTACAGAGATACAGTCACAAGAGAATACTGTGAAGATATATGCCTATAACTGGACAACACAGAAGAAACGGACAAGTTCCTAGATACTTACAATCTACCAAGACTGAAATAAAGAAGGGACAGATAATTTGAACAGATCACTAAAAGTGAAATAGAATCTAATTTTTTTTTAAAAAAATCCCAGCAAGCAAAAGTTCAAGACTAAACAGCTTCACCTGGGAATTCTACCAAACATATAGAGAAAAACATACAACGATCCTTCTAAAGCTATTTCAAAAAGTTGAAGAGGAAGGAACACTCCCAAATGCATTCTACAAGCCACCGTTACCTTGATACAAAAGCCAGACAAAAACACTACAACAAAAAAGGACATTACAGGGCAATATGTTTGATGAATATAAATGCAAAAATTTTCAGCAATGTATGAGCAAACCAAAGTCAACCGTACATAAAAAGGAACTATACACCATGATCAAGCTGAATTTATTCCAGAGTCACAAGGATGGTTCGACATATACAAATCAATGTAATACACCAGATTAAAGAAAAATCACATGATCATCTCAATAGACTAAAAAAAAAAAGTAACAAAATTCAATCTCCATTCATGACAAAAACTCTCATAAAAGTGGGCATAGAGGGAACATACCTCAACATAATGAAAGCTATTGAATATTTATTACAAACCTAAAGCCAACATGACACTCAGTGATGAAAAGCTGAAAGTCTTTCCAGTAAATTCAGGAACAAGACAAGGAGGCCCACTCTCATCACTTCTATTTAACATAGTACTGGAAGCCCTAGCCACAGCAAATCACACAAGAAAAAGACATAAAAGGTATTGAGTTTGGAAGGAGCGAGGTAAGACTGTCACTATCTGCAGAAGTCTCCACCCACAAACTACTGTAACTAACAGATGAACTCAACAAGACTGTAGGTTACATGATTCATATACAGGAATCCGTTGCATTTCTTTCCACTAAGAAGTAGCACAAGATAAAGTTTTTTAAAAATCCCATTTAAAATTGCATCCAAAGATGCCTCCGTCATGTAGTAGTTAGGTGGGGGAAGGAGAAGAAGTATTCTAGAGTCCTATGATTGGGTCTAAGTCTGTGGCTCTAGACCATAAACTTCACAAATATTTCTCAGATTCCACCCTCTTAGGCTGCACAAGACGGCCGGAGTGGGCATTTCCCTTCTCCCATGAGGCTTGAGCCAGCTGAAGTTAGATGTCTCCTTCCTCCAGGTTGGTGATACTCTGATCATACCCTAGCAGCTTAAGCTCTGGTTAGCTCCGCTGCCTGAGGGCAGGTCTTGTTAAGAGAGCATTCTAGCATACTTCAAAATGGTTCTGGGAATTCCTTGGTGACCTAGTGATTCCTGCCATAGCCTGAGTTCAATCCTTGATCGAAGAACTGAGATCCCAAAAGCCATGAAGCATGACAAAAAAAACAAACAAACAAAAAAGGTTTTTCTTCCCTTCCCCAAGCTGGAAGCAAAGAGGATTTCCTTTTCCTCCACATTTAATGTGGGAATCTGGTCAAACTCCTCCAGGTAAATTCCACAGTACTATAGGCGCCCCATTGTAACTGCGTCCTCCTCAGAGTTAACTCCCAGACTGTCCACACTTACCCTCTAACAATTTGTCGGCTGCAGTTTAGGTTTTCCCACCCCAGCGCTGGTCCCCATGGTGCTTTCCCCTCGTCTCTGTCCCAGCAAGCAGTGATGTCACCGATTGATACTTGTCTATCTCTCCAATCTTGGGAGCTGCAGTATGCCCTGTGTCCTCTCCTCTCTTATAGACATTCAGGAAGAGTTTCTGGCTTTTCAACCTGTTTGTCTTTCTTATTTTTTGTTAGGATTGATTGGCAACTTCCAAGCTCCTCACATGCCAATTAGAAGCCGAAATTCTGAGGTCTGCCTTTTTAACATCTCATCCTGTTCCCTCCCTCCGACCACATTCTGTCTCCTCCCCAGGCCACCTGATGGCTCCTGGATCAGTTTAGCAATATTCTTTGTCTATTTCCTAATTTAATTTATGAAATTCATCAATTATGACCACGTTTAGCAGAAAGCAGTCAAATGACAGGTGTCAACTACAAATCGGCGCTTGCCATCTACCTCTAATTATGTCCTTTGCTGCAGCTGCTGCTGACCTTCAGCAGCCCCTGAAAGGAGTCCAGGGTGGAGGGAAGAAATGAGGCACTCTGTTCTTGGGGGAAACTGGCAGGATAGGCCTTCAAATAGATATTTTCAGGAACTGATTTTATGAACCCAATTCTTGTGTCTCCCCATATCCAGAAAAGCACTAAAATCCTTCATGGTGACGACTGTTCCTCATGACTAGCAAAAGCTTCATGAGACTAGTAGAAATCTTTTAGAGAAAGCATGTGCTTGACCAACTACATGTACTCCCCCTTCATCGAAATCACATATATACTGACCTTCGCCGCTACCTCTTTGGAGCAGTTTCTCAGAGCTGTCTCCCAGGCTATGATCCTCATTTGGCCCCAAATCGAAACTTAACTCGCAACTCTCATGCTGTGCGTTTTAAGCTGACACGGGTAACAAGATTTCATGAAAGAGGTGGCAGATCACTTCAGGTGATCCCACCAGGAGAACGCTAGCCACCACCCACTGCCTCTCCCGTGGGTGGGAGATACCCAGAACTGAAGATAGGGTGCTGTGTGTCCGAGTTCATGGGGGGGACCAGGAACAAGGCAATCATTGTGAAACTGAGCAGGAACCTGCAGGGCTCCCCCTCTGTGCCACCCAGAGACAGATCCTGCCTCCATTTCCCTTGCCTGTTGTTCGCAGAAAAGCTTTAGCCTCCTAACTCTTCCCTCGGTTCCAAAGAGCAAATTTAATCAGAGAATGAGAAAATTCAGAAACAAAAACAGACAACAAAATAATAACAGTTTACCCATGAAAGGAATCTAGGGCCTCTCCCTCCTCCTAAAGGGCCGTGGGTGATATCTGGAGCCACGGGTGTGAGCTGTTTTGCAGATACTGAAGCCCCACCAAGTGGAAGTAGTTAACTGCATGCTGACCATAAGCACGTAGACCTCGGACCAGTCGGAACGAGAAGGTTGACGAGGTTAACTCCTGAAATACCACCCTGTCAACAACCAATCAGAAGAATGTCCACGAGCTGATGCTGGCAGCCCTCTCCCTCACGCCCTCTTTGCAAACGCTTCCCACGGCCCATGCTCCTCGTGTTGCAGAGCCTTGCAATAAACCCTGTATTTTCCTTTACCACAAACAGCGGCAAAAGGTTGGCTTCCCTGAGCACTGGGCAAGCAGACCCAAGTCTGGTTCAGGAACAAGTACACTGGAGAAAGTTCTGTACACACAAGACTACGCATGCATCCTGACAAGTCATATATGCAAATTTAAATGACCGTATTTTTAAACGTAATCATTCGCGAGACTGCAGAGTACCTACCTTGTATTGTGGCTTGGCCTCTGGGTTCAACTTTAAGGAAAACACTGGCCTTAGGAAACTCAAGAGTCTGAAAAACAAAAGGACCATTTGTAAGTCACAGAAATACAAGGATAATGTGGTAACTGCTATAAAAATGTACCACAGAGTCTAGCTGTGGCCTGTGGACCAGGAGCATCTGTGTTACCTCGGAGCTTGTTACTAGGCACAGTCTCAGCCAACAGAATCACCATACCCGTGAAACCAAAATCAGCAGTTTAAACAGATCCCCAGGGAACTGAAAGGTACATTCGAGTTTAAAAAGCGCTGTTAGAGAGAGCCACACAAGTATAATACCTATCCGGACTCTGAAACAGCCCTGTCTCCCTCCCTGTAGCTTTCTTGAGTAAGATCCCTCCCTCTCTCTTCCTCTTCCCTCTGAATCAGGAGCTGAGTTCTAAGTCCACCCTCCTCATCTTTATGCAAAATACCACGTTCCCCACACCCCTGCACCGCAGGCTCTCCCCATAACCCAGAGTGAGTTGAATTCAGGTGGGTGATGAGTTTATCCCTCTAACCCCTCACCTCCAAGTGACCTCCTTCCTCAGCCTGCCTTGCACACGCATTCAGGATATTGCCATCACCTTGAGTGGGTTCAGGTGTACTGGCTTCACTTCAAACATCCAAGTCTGAGTCAGTGCTGGCCCTTCCCACTGATCTTCTATCACTGCTCCATAAATCCAGCTGTTTCTGTTCTGTCTTTTATACTCTCCCTTATTACTGTTTCTCCCCCTTTATTTTTTTAGGATTTTTTTTTAATGTGGACCATTTTAAAGTCTGTACTGAGTTTGTTACAGTATGGCTTCTGTTTTATGTTTTGTTTTTTTGGCCAAAAAGCATGTGGATCTTAGGTCCCTGACCAGGGATCAAACCTGCTCCCCTTGGAAGGCAAAGTCTTAACCACTGGACCACCAGAGAGGTCCTTTTCCATGTCTCTCAATCCCTCCTTCTGCCCACACGCCATCCTCAACTTTCCAGCAGAGACCCTCTCTCCACTCTGACTCTCCCCTGTCTTTCCCTCTCTTCATCTATTATGCCCGGACTTTGCAATGTACTTTTGCTCAGTCTTGTCCTGGTCAATCTCAGCATGCCTCTCAAATTTAGGTAGGGGGAGTCTAACTCAATTAACAGCTTGTTTCTGAAGGGGAAGATGGGACATGTTGTACAGGGAAGAACCAAAATTGTAGCTCACCTCCTCTGCAGTCTCCTTCAAAACTTCTCCTTATAGCCCAGAATTCCTGTTCTGCAATCTTCTGATTTGTCTGAACTTCTGTACTCTTTTCCAAGCACCTGAGCACTTTAATTGTGATACTGTTATCTATGATAAATACATATGAGGTCATTGTTCCCATTCCTGGCACAAAGCTCTTGGCATAAAACCCTTGGCATTTCCTGAGATGAGCCATAAAAGTGACTTTTATGTTCATGAGGTGACTTCTGGAGAGTGGATCACTTTGGGAAGTATAAACAAGTTAATTCTTGTTTCTATTTATAATTCAAGTATAAACAATATTAATTATTCCAATCCGTGAATACTGGTCATCTTTCCATTTAACTGGGCCTTATTTAATTTTAATCTATTTCCAGATGTTTATAAATTTCAGTGTACAAGTCTTTCACCTGTTTGGTTAAGTACATTCTTAAGAATTTTACTCTTGTTGCTTTTGGGAACGGGAGTGCTATCTAAAATTCTTTCCAGATAATCTGTTGTTTGTGTATAGAGATGTGCCTAATATCTGCAGATTTTGTATCCTGCAACTTTACTAAATTTATTCGTTCTGAAGTTCTGACTCTTTGGGGTTTCCTACACACAGAAATGTAAAGAAAACTCCTGCTTCTCCTCGAACTTCAGTACTTCACTTCTGGCTCCAGGTGTGTGTGGGTTTTCCCAATGCCAAGAAGTTCTCCCACACCAGCTAGGAGTTCTACAATTTTAACACGGTCCTGACATGATGGACCTGGACACAGCATCAGATCCCACAGGCTAAGAGTTCAGTCATGTACTTCCTGGTGGTCCAGTGGCTGACAGTCCACCTTGCAATGCAGGGGTCATGGGTTTGATCCCTGGTCCGGGAAGATCCCGCATGTCGTGGAGCGAGTAAGCCCATGCCCCACGACTACGGAGCCTGTGTTCCTCAACTGCGGAAGCCTGGGGGTCTAGATCCTGCGCTGCGCAACCAGAGCAGCCGACACGGTGAGAAGCCCAAGCGCCGCAATGGAGAGCAGCTCCCACTTACCGCAGCTCGAGAAAAGCCCACACAAAGCAACAAGACCCAGCACAGCCAAAAAAAGAATGGGCTTTGCAATGCAGGGGATGTGCTTTCAATCCCTGATCAAGGAACTAAGATCCCACATGCCTTGGGGCAATTAAGCCCATGAACCTCGACAAAGATCTCACGTTGCTGCAACTACGACCCAGTGCAGTCAAGGAAGTAAATATCGAAAATAATAATACATTATAGTACAGTTTCCTGCTTAGCAACCTTCCTGCTCCCAGCATGTGTAGTCACATCTCACGCTCCAGCTATGATCAAGGTTCCCCCAGGGAAAGGCCACATGTTCACCTGCAGTCTCGGGCTCTTTGCTGGCGGATGGACAGCTCTTGTTGGCTCTGCTTGTCTCACATGGAGCAAGATGAACAGTCTAGGTCCAGCCCATCTCTGCAGCGCAGCAGTGCTTCCAGACCCACTCATTTCACAGACTGAGGTGAGGCAAGCACACGGATATCGGCGTGTTGAGTCCAAACATCTTGCAAACCTGTAAGAGTCGGGGAGCATAGATAGGTCTTATTTTAACACACCCTTCAAATTCCCATAGCGATTTCTATGACACCTTATCTCAGCATCCTTTCAGAGGCCAGGTAACCACTGCCCCTCTGCCTGACCACACAGCCAAGCCACTGGGTACCGCCAGTGAGTCAGTAAAACCAAAATGCAGGGATGTTCCTGGTGGTCCAGTGGCTAAGACTCCACGCTCCTAATGCAGGGGGTCTGGGTTCCATCCTGGCCAGGGAACTAGATCCCACACGCTGCAACAAAGATGGACGATCCCACGTGTCGCAACTAAGACCCAGCGCAAACACGTAACTTAAAAAGAAAAATGAAATACAGGAACCTTTACCACTGTTGAATACGTTTATCCTGCTAGGAAGATGCAAGCAGTGCAGCCCACTGAGCTCATTTTTAATTTCCTTTGACCAGAGCGGAGGTCTTTCCAAGCAAGATGCTGCCCATTTGCCTTGGAACTGCGGTCCACGGTCTAGCAGCTCTTCGCTGACTGGTTTGTGCCACACATACAGCCCTATCCACGTCACGAGAGACCCAGTGGGTCCTCGCATGGCTCCAAAGTGAGTCCCAGGGTTAAAGAGGCTGCCTGATCATACCTCCTCCTTGCATCCCCCAGGCAGCATGTTCTGGTATAAACCGTTTTCATTTTGTTACACATTCTTCTAAGTACAGCCATTCCCTTAGAGCATTTCTTCAACATCATCCAAGATATCATGGCTATTTCAGGTCCCAAGATTATTTCAAATCCTTTAGTCAAAGGGACAGTTTCTAGTGTATCCATTAGCCAGCTAATATGAATAGCAAGCTTGAGACTTCCCTGGCCGTCCAGTGGTGACGATTCCACCTTGCAATGCACGGGACATGGGGGCAATACCTGGTCGAGGAACTAAGATCCCACATGCTGCGGGGCAGCTAAGCCAGAGTGTTCAAACTAGAGTCCACGCACCACAAGGAATATCCCATGTGCCACAGCGTGACCCAGTGTGGCCAAATAAACATCTTTTTAAAGGAATAGCAAGCTTGCCTCTCAAGCGGAAATTCTCTCTTCCAATGAATCACCCTTGGGACGTGCAACGTTACTCATTCTTATTTAGCATTTTTAACTAATAGTGTAGAAGGGCGAATGTATGTTTTACCGCACTTGGTAGGGGTACCATTTCCCAGTCAGATACAACGTCCACCCTCTAACACAATCAGGTAAGGGAAATGCAACCACTTTACATAAAGACTGTTGAAATGTAACTGTTCACCTCCAAACTTTCACACTATTTCAACCAAACCTTACATTCTTCACTGTAGCCTCCAATAGGATTCGATTGCCAGTTTTACTTTTCTAACACTAGGTAGGGGATGTGTTTCATGACCTGAGGTAATATCCTTTCCCAGAAAGCATTCAGGCAAAGGAGACACAGCTTCTTTACCTACTGCCTGTTTAAATGTTCCACCTTCTGTTTTCCCATCAGCCCTTCATGTTTGTGTTCTCAGTCTCACTACAGTTCATGTCAGGACTTCACCACTGGGTTCTGGTATCCCAGCTGGTGGGGCTCACACATCAAGGAGACCTGGAAACTTCTCTTTCCACCACTGATCCTTTTTACTCACTGTTGTGTAAAAAGGCTTTGGGTCCCCAGCGAAGAGACCCTGACTCTTTGTCAATCTTCATTTGGATCAGTCTGACTAACCTATGCTCCAAGTGATAGCAGGTCAGATTTCTCATTATCATCTTTGAGTTTTAAATTTTTTCTGAACTACAGAAAACAGAGCTGATGGGACAGTAGAGGAGTCCTTTTGGCCCACCCAACCTTTGTAGTACTGGATTACAACCTTAGTTTTTTCTTTCTTTTTTAACAACTTTAGTTTTAATCAAGTTCCATTTCATTCATTCCATTTCTTCAGTTCAGTTCAGTTCAGTTGCTCAGTCATGTCTGACTCTTTGGGAACCCATGAATCGCAGCACACCACGCCTCCCTGTCCATCACCAACCCCTGGAGTCTACCCAAACTCACGTCCATTGAGTCGGTGATGCCATCCAGCCATCTCATCCTCTGTCATCCCCGTCTCCTCCTGCCCCCAATCCCTCCCAGCATCCCAGGTCTTTTCCAATGAGTCAGCTCTTTGCATGAGGTGGCCAAAGTACTGGAGTTTCAGCTTCAGCATCAGTCCTTCCAATGAACACCAAGGACTGATCTCCTTTAGGATGGACTGGTTGGATCTCCTTGCAGTCCAAGGGACTCTCAAGAGTTTTCTCCAACACCACAGTTCAAAAGCATCAATTCTTCGGCGCTCAGCTTTCTTCACAGTCCAACTCTCACATCCGTACATGACCACAGGAAAAACCATAGCCTTGACTAGACGGACCTTTGTTGGCAAAGTAATGTCTCTGCTTTTGAATATGCTATCTAGGTTGGTTATAACTTTCCTTCCAAGGAGTAAGTCTTTTAATTTCATGGCTGCAGTCACCATCTGCAGTGATTTTGGAGCCCCCAAAAATAAAGTCTGACACTATTTCCCCTTCTATTTCCCATGAAGTGATGGGATCAGATGCCATGATCTTAGTTTTCTGAATGTTGAGCTTTAAGCCAACTTTTTCACTCTCCTCTTTCACTTTCATCAAGGGGCTCTTTAGTTCTTTATTTTCTGCCATAAGGGTGGTGTCATCTGCGTATCTGAGGTTATTGGTATTTCTGCCGGCAATCTTGATTCCAGCTTGTGCTTCTTCCAGCCCAGCGTTTCTCATGATGTACTCTGCATAGAAGTTAAATAAGCAGGGTGACAATATACAGCCTTGACGTCCTCCTTTTCCTATTTGGAACCACTCTGTTGTTCCATCCAGTTCTAACTGTTGCTTCCTGACCTGCATATAGGTTTCTCAAGAGGTAGGTCAGGTGGTCTGGTATTCCCATCTCTTTCAGAGTTTTCCACAGTTTATTGTGATCCACACAGTCAAAGGCTTTGGCATAGTCAATAAAGCAGAAGTAAATGTTTTTCTGGAACTCTCTTGCTTTTTCCATGATCTGGCAGATGTTGCCAATTTGATCTCTGGTTCCTCTGCCTTTTCTAAAACCAGCTTGAACATCTGGAAGCTCACGGTTCACGTATTGCTGAAGCCTGGCTTGGAGAATTTTGAGCATTCTTTACTAGCATGTGAGATGAGTGCAATTGTGAGGTAGTTTGAGCATTCTTTGGCATTGCCTTTCTTTGGGATTGGAATGAAAACTGACCTTTTCCAGTCCTGTGGCCACTGCTGAGTTTTCCAAATTTGCTGGCATATTGAATGCAGCACTTTCACAGCATCATCTTTCAGGATTTGAAATAGCTCAACTGGGATTCCATCACCTGCACTAGCTTTGTTCATAGTGATGTTTTCTAAGGGCCAC
Organism: Capra hircus; assembly: GCF_001704415.2. NCBI lineage: Eukaryota > Metazoa > Chordata > Mammalia > Artiodactyla > Bovidae > Capra > Capra hircus. The sequence goes on along the minus strand of NC_030825.1, from coordinate 50,227,186 downwards.
TTGACTTCACATTCCAGGATGTCTGGCTCTAGGTGAGTGATCACACCATCGTGATTACCTGGGTCATGAAAATCTTTTTTGTACAGTTCTATCTATTCTTGCCACCTCTTCTTAATATCTTCTGCTTCTGTTAGGTCCATACCATTTCTGTCCTTTATCGAGCCCATCTTTGCATGAAATGTTCCCTTGGTAGCTCTAATTTTCTTGAAGAGATCTCTAGTCTTTCTCATTCTGTCGTTTTCCTCTATTTCTTTGCATTGATCACTGAGGAAGGCTTTCTTTTCTCTCCTTGCTATTCTTTGGAACTCTGTATTCAAATGGGAATATCTTTCCTTTTCTCCTTTGCTTTTCGCTTTTCTTCTTTTCACAGCTATCTGTAAGGCCTCCTCAGACAGCCATTTTGCTTTTTTGCATTTCTTTTCCATGGGGATGGTCTTGATCCCTGTCTCTTGTACAATGTCACAAACCTCCATCCATAGTTCATCAGGCACTCTGTCTATCAGATCTAGTCCCTTAAATCTATTTCTCACTTCCACTGTATAATCACAAGGGATTTGATTTAGGTCATACCTGAATGGTCTAGTGGTTTTCCCTACTTTCTTCAATTTAATCTTCCATTTCTTAGTACCAAAGTAATGATTCATAAACTGGTCCCCAGAAGAGTGAAGAAAGAGGCAGATCACAACAGACTGGTGGGTGGCAGCTTAAATGAACAAAGAAATTTAATTACAAAGTTCATCCTGGGTGGGCGCAAGACAAATAGGTCTCCACATGCACCCACCAAATCTTAAAATGTTTATATGGAGGCCTTAACTGGGTTCAGTCATGTATTCAGTCCAGGTGGTCTCATCAACGCATTACTCTCTCAAGACTATGTTCTTGTGACAGCTCCCGCCATGGGAAATGTAGGCAGAATGGACATGCAGAGGACAGAAGATGGGGTGAGGGGTCCCTCGCTGGCTAGGTCCATCTCACAGGTCAACAGGCAGTCACATCCTCTGATCAGTGATGTGGGTTTTCGCACCATAGGTGAGTGCCAGTGTTTGATGAAGCTGCAGCATCAGCTCCTGCTCTTGAGGGCTCAGGCATGGATGCCTCACAGTTCCGTCAGCTGGGATTCGCATGCGGGAAGACTTGGGGAGTCATCAGTTGCAAAATCTTCCGGTGTCACCGACAGCCCCAGGGCTCCTTGGTACTCCTCGGTGAAAGTGGACAAGAGCTGCCTGCTCTTCTTTGCTCTGGTGTGAGGTCACAGCCAGAGGGATCAGTCTTGGCCGCGGGCTATGTGATGACCCAGGTAAAAGGCTTCCATTTCCTATGGGGATGTGCTCTTGCTTGTGTCTGAAGGCTCCCCTTTTCTCCCTGTCCTCACCAACATTTCTTGTGGTCTTTCAGATGACAGCCATGCTGACTGGGTGTGAGGTGATACCTCACTGCAGTTTTGATTTGCATTTCCCAGATGATAAGCCATGCTGAGCATCTTTCATGTACCTGCTACCCTGCTGAGTAGTAACTGAACTCCAGAGCTCTCCCAGAGCTATTTTCATCAGCAGATAATTATTAAATCATTGGGGTTTTTTGTCAGGTACAAGTGCTGGGACCTTCTCATCCAATCTATTGCTAATGTCACACTCTTAAACGCTTTTCTTGGGGGGGGGGTTGTTATTTGGGTGTTTATTTTTTCAGCTGTGCCATGTGGCATGTGGGATCTTAGTTCCCCAACCAGGGACTGAACCCATGTCCCCTGCATTGGAAACGTGGAGTCCTAACCCTTGGATCACTAGGAAGGTCCCTAATTGGTTTTTTTTTTTTTTTTAAGACAAAGAGGCCCATGAAAAATAGGTATTTTTACATGGTATGAATGGAGATAGCTCAACTGGGACAAACTAAGCGAACTAGCTAGTTTCTGCTATTTCTCCAAAGACACCTGATGACGTGCCTTTATACTGAAATTTGGTCGAGGAGGTGCTTAGAGGACAGAAGGGGGCCGCAACTACTGAACCTGCACACCTGGAGCCTGTGCTCCATAGCGAGAGAAGCCACCACAACGAGAAGCCCGAGACCACAGCCTGAGAGCGGCGCCCATCCCTGCAACCAGAGAAGAGCCCACGCGGCAGCAGAGACCCAGCACAGCCGAACACAAGTAAATAAAACTATTAAAAAAATATGTGGATCACGGAACTTTCTCAGGATTGAAGCTGTGTTCGCCATCACGATGGTGATCAGTGCCGGCCACAGTCCCCCAGCTGGAGCACTCTGGGAAGAGGTACTGATCCAGACTGCTGGGGTCATCATCCCCAGGTAAGTCGTATAACTGTATAAGTTGATCCATGTCATAAGGACTGGAGGCCCAAGGAGGATCAGAGTCTCCAAGACTTATCTGGTGGAGATGAACAGTCAGGAAATTGCAGGATGAAGGGCAAGGAGTGGCAGCAGCCCCTTCACACTGCTGAGCACAAGAAAGCTCAGGTAGCTCGTGATGAGAATCATCTGCAAGGCTGAGACTCGTGGGATGAGTGCTTCCGGAAGTGCCCGGTAAGGACATCTCTTCCTCCTCTACTGAGACAACCTGGCATGGGTCTCCTGGTGACAGATTTTGCTGAGTCTGATTCTCCTCCCTCCTCCTTTTGACACGTTGGTTTTTAAACCAAGTCTGGAGAGGGAAGAGATGAGCAGGTTAATAAGAGGGGGAAGCATCCAAAGGAGAATCCTCATATACTCCAGAAATTGGTTGTTTCTGGTATATGCAAGTTACTCTCACACGTCTTCATGTTTAATTTGAGTGAGGAGAATTCTATTCTCTCCTGGCCCTGGAATCCAGGAGGCAAAGGGGGCATAGGATTGCACTGGCAACGGGCACGGCAGGACAGACTGCTTTCAGCCAAGAACAGGAGGTGTATTTAGAAAGTGGGTTTTGTCTTGGTGGATACTCTGCGTCCTCAGAGAGGATTCTGAAGCCTGAGAATAAGGAGTGGGAGTGTAGCTTGGGGTGCCTTCAGGATTTATCCAGCGGTTCTTCTGCCCTGAATACTCTAAGGGAACTTAGCCACAAGGTATATGGATAACTGAATGTTGTGATTAAGGAGAATCTAGAAATAAACAGGAACAGACCCAAATCCATCACCAAAGGATCTCATCTAGCACTGTGGGTCTGGAGTCAGAAAGGCCTAGGTTCAAATTCTGGCTCTACTGTTTATAATTCTTGGAACATGATTCCTCTCTGTGACTCTTCTTCTTCAAAAATATTTGGAACAAATATATAAAATGCTTAACATCTGTCCTGGCACACAGCAATTTTTCAAGCAATGAGAATTACATGATGACTAAATGTGTGTGAAACTCCGGGTTAGGTGTGCTATCTAGCTATACAGAGACAGACCTCAGTACATACCTTTATAACTGACTCATCAAGATGAGTAGTTGAAGCAAGTGTTCTTATGAGGAACCAATGTGGGTACCTGGTCCTTTCAAATACATCTCTTAGTGCTCCTAGCTGTTCTCCATTAAAGCGTGTGCGGAATCGGCGAGCTGAATTTCGTTTTTCTGTTAAAAGAGAATAGATGAAAATCTTTGCTAAAAAATACTTCCAAGGGAGTTGCCCATTGGTCCAGTGGTTAAGAATCTGCCTTGCGATGCAGAGGACATGGGTTTGAACCCTGATCGGGGAGCTAAGACCCCACACTTTGCAAAGCAACTGAACCCATGAGTCCACATAACTCCTCAGCCCACATGCTCTGGAGCTGGTCCACCACTACTAGAGAGTCTTTGCATGGCAATAAAAGATCCTGCTTGCTGCAAGTAAGACCCAATGCAGCCAAATAAATATTTTTAAAAATATATATATATATATATTCAATAATAAAAGAAGTGGATAAGTCACATACAAAGCAAGCAGGAAGAGTAAACGACACAATAGTAAAAACAAGTCAAGATTAATAACCTGTCAAGAGATACATGAAATAAAAAGATGTAAAATGTGTCATACAAATATAAAATATGGGGGGGGGTTAAAAATATATAGGATATTATATATGTGAACTTCATGGTAACAAGAAAACACTTATATTAGATACCTAAAGAAAATGAGAAAAGATATAAACAGAACACTAAAGAAAACAATCAAACCACAAGGTAAGAGAGAAAGAGGAGGAGAAACTACAAAAAAAGCCAGAAAACAATTTTTGCAATGGCAATTACACTCTATCAATAATTACTTTAAATGTAAATGGAATAAACTCTCCAATCAAAAAACCTGGGTGGCTAAATGGACTTTTTAAAGCTTCTATTAATATATGCCTTTTATATGCTGTCTATAAAAGATACACTTCAAAACTGCAGACAGAGGATGAAAGTGAAAGGATCAAAAAAGATATACCATGCCATGGCGTCAATGCTAAAGAAAATCAACCCTGAATATTCACTGGAAGGACTGATGCTGAAGCTCCAGTACTCTGGCCACCTAATGAGAAGAGCTGACTCACTGGAAGAGATCTGATGGAGAAAAAGACTGAAGGCAGGAGGAGAAGGGGATGACAGAGGACGAGATGGTTGGGTGATGTCACCGACTCAGTGGACATGAGTTTGAGCATGCTCCCGGAGATGGTGAAGGACAGGGAAGCCTGGTGCGCTGCAGTTGACGGGGTTGCAAAGAGTCGGACATGACTGAGTGAGCAACAACAGTGCCAATGGGAAGGAAAAGAATGCTGGGGTAGCAATACTTGTATCAGAAGAAACATACTCTAAAACAAAAGACTGTAGCAAAAGACAGAAAAGGGCATCACAGAAGGATAAAGGGGTCAATCCAACAAGAAGATACGTTTGCAGACATTTCTGCCCCCAGCATCAGTTCAGTTCAGTCGATCAGTCGTGTCTGACTCTTTGCGACCCGATGAATCGCAGCACGCCAGGCCTCCCTGTCCATCACCATCTCCCGGAGTTCATTCAGTTAGGAGGACATAAATATAGAAAGTAAACAGTAAAGAAATAAGGGGAGAAATATACAGCAACAGAGTAATAGTTGGGGACTTTCATATTACACCCTTAGGGAAATGACTTTCAAGATAAAATTCTCTATGCAGTCAAATTTATCCTTCCATGTGAGAACAGAATAAAGATACATTCAGATACTCATAGGGTCAATCAACTTGTTTTGTGTGCTACCCGAGGATATAGCTCAACTCAACAAAATGAAGAACAAGAGGGAGGGGCCTTCCCTCCTGGTCCAGTGGTTAAGAATCTGAGCTTCCCACGCACGGAGGTCTGGGTTCAGTCCCTGGTCAAACCCTGAGATCTCCCATGCCACCCAGTGCAGGGGTTGGGGGGTGGTGGTAACAAACAAGGGGGAATTCGTGTAGAAGAAAGGAGAATCCTCACAAGAGGGTGACAAGGGGAACTTCCAGGGTGAGTCCTACACAACAGGCCTGGAAAGCAAGCAGAGCTGATTCCTGGAGGAGGAAATGGCAACCCACTGCAGTATTCTTGCCTGGGAGATTCTGTGGACAGAGGAACCTGGCGGGCTACAGTCCATGGAATTGCAGAGTCAAGACATGACTGAGTACATGTACATGTACATCTGCAACCAATATAAGAAATAAATTATTGGTGTCCAGAATACAACACAAATGTTCTACTAAGCCTCAAAGGGGAGAAAAAAAACACTAGAAACATGCCAAAGGAAAGAAGTAGGAAATTAGCAAAAGAGAAAAGCAAAACAGACTTTAAAATAGAGTGAAGAGTCTGAATTTCATTGGTTAATAAAGAAATGGAACTGGATCAAATTTCACATACCCACTATTGAAAACAAAAGGCCCAAAATGGAGTCACTTATGCTCCACACTGCCAACAGATTTAATTCACAGTTTCAGCTCTCCCAGAAATGGAATCTTAAGCCCATCAATCAGGAATTGCCCAATCAGCACTAGTTAGGTAACTGCCTGATAGACCCCTGCTATCCCGTAAAGGGAAGTAACCCTGCAATAATCTGATTTCCCACCTTGTATAACCTAGTTCCTGTAATAATCTGATTTTCCACCTTGTATAACCTAGTTCCTATTCCCTTCTGCCTGTACAATAAAAATCATTCATTTTACACAGCTCCTCTGAGCTCTTTTTGGTATGCCAGACTGGGTCCTGCCTGATTCATGAATCACTGAATAAAGCCAATAAAATCTTTAACATTTATTCAGTTGAAGTTTGTTTTCGGAACACCACCAAATGGTTGACATTTAGAAGTATGACAGTACCACTTGTTCAAAAGGAGGTGGAGAAACAAAAACTTACATTACTGGTGATGTAATTTTCTACTACGTGTTAATCACTAAAGGAATGTTGCCTATAAGCTTCAATTATACATAACAGCCCCTCTCTGGGAACCCTCCCAGGTAATGGTCATTAAGCTAAAATATCTTTACCATATAGAAAATATCTTAACCAGGCTCACCTGAGAATGACTGCAGGAACGTCATTAACACATTCCCTCCAGAGGTTGATGGGAACCAGGAAATGCTTGACATTACTTCCTCCCCTTTTAGAAGAAGCCTGAATTGTAACTCAGACACGGAGATTCTTTGGGACTCAAGCCCACCATCCTCTTGGTCTGCCAGCTTTCTGAATAAAGTCAATATTCCTTGTCCCAAGAACTTGTCTGTGGGCTTCCCTGGGTATAGGAATCTGTCTGCCAATGCAGGGTATACAGGTTCGATCCCTGGTCTGGGAAGATTCCACATCCCTCAAAGCCCCTAGATCCTGTGCTCTTCAACAAGAGAAGCAACGAGAAGACCCGACACCACAACAAAGAGCAGCCTCCACTCGCCACAACTAGAGAAAGCCCTCGAGCAGCAGCAAGGACCCAGCACAGCCAAAAACAACAAAAAGAAAATCGTCTGTCGATTTATTGACCTGTCATGCAGTAAGCACTATGTTTTTCAAATGCTCCCTGTTGGTATAACCCAATGGTTCCCAAAACTGATGAGCCAGTGTTGGCAAAGTCCAGAGACTACCAAAAACTCTCACCCCTCTCACCTCAGTTTATCACAACCCAACTACTCAACCTCTAGCATCTTCAGCATGCACTGCTCTCACCCAGCTTACCTGCCATGAGAAATCCTTGAGAAGCACAGTGATTCAACCAGGTGTTGCCTGACTCTGAACTGTAGCCTTATATATCTGCTGGGTTTAGAGGCCTAATATTTAAGCAAAATTTTAACAAAATCATGCCCCACCCTGCCCCTCCCTAATGCCACACCCTCCCATCATCCACTCAACAGGCTTAATGAGAACCTAGGCTGTGCCTGGTGCTGTCCAGGGTCCTGGGGATAACGGTGTGAGTCCAGATTTCATTTCTGACCTCAAATAGTGGAGGAAAAGAAATCAAAGTCAAGAAGGACATGGATACAATGTTCAACACTGTCACTCAGAATAAAATAAATAAACAGGGTGCTGGGAGAAAGAATAAGTTGGGAAGATACCTGAAATCAAAAGGTGAAGAAGGGGTTTTGTGGGTGGGCAGCTCTCGGTGTGAACTGGGGGGCAAGAATGAATGCCTAAGGGACAGCTTGTGGAGGAGATGGACTGTCAAAGCCCCCCAACATCAGGTCTTCCCAGCCTTCCCACACAAGACAGCAGCTGACTTGGGGGAAGAACTTGGCAGAGCTTGAATCACAGAGGTCCTTGTAACTTAGGTTAAGGAGTTTTCAAATTCGGGACAGCTGAAAGTCCATGAACAATTCTAAACAAGTGAACTTAACAAACTGAATTTTTAAAGATTTTTTTGTTTTTGGCCATTTCAAGCTCTTTGTTGCATCTCATGGGTTCTTTTGTTGAAACACATGGGCTTAGTTGCCCCACAGTATGTGGGATCTTAGTTCCCTGATTAAGATCGGACCTGAGTCCTCTGCATTGCACGGTGGATTCTTAACCAATGGACCGACCACCAGTGAAAGTCGCTCAGTTGTGTCCTACTCTTTGCAACCCCATGGACTATAGAGTCCATGAATTCTCCAGGCCAGAATACTGGAGTGGGTAACCATTCCCTTCTCCAGGGGATCTTCCCAACCCAGCGATTGAACTCTGGTCTCCCATATTGCAGGCAGATTCTTTACCAGCTGAGCCACCAGGGAAGACAGGAATTCTGCTGGACCACCAGGGAAATCCTCAAATTAAATTAAAAAAAATCATGCTGCTCTCTTGCCTCTTAGCTTCCCTTTCCCTGACCCTTTGTTCAGTTTTTTTCCTCTCACCTTCATTTATCCTTCCTCAGTGTTTTTCTCTGCCAGAGGTATTACTCATGTATTTTGGTGAACATATGTAAACATTTCTGTATTTTCTGAGGACTTTTTCCCAGGACCCAGATTGGGAGATTACACTTTCTCAAAAACCATATGTACCTTGCTGAGTTTGTTATGCACTGTGCTGAACTGGCCACTGGAGCCTGCTAAACTCTAGCTATCCACTTAGGGTTTGTAGTGGTTTTTTGTTTGTGTGAATAAACTTTCTATAATGGAATAATTTTAAATTTACAGAAAAGTGGCAAAGATAATTAGAGAGTTTCCACAAACAATTCATCCAGCTCCCTTTAATGTTAATGTCTTACATACCCAGGTACATTTGCCAAAACCAAATTCACATTGGTATATTAACTAAATTTCAGACTTTTTTCTTCTCTTTTGCTGCACTGGGTCTTCACTGCAGCATGCAGGCTCTCTAGTTGTGGTGTGCAGACTTAGATGCCCTGAAGGATGTGGGATCTTAATTCTTCTATCAGGGACTGAACTATGTCCCCTGCACTGGCAGCAGATTCTAAACCTCTGGACCACCAGGAAAGTTACCAGACTATTTTTTATCTCACTAGCTCTCCCCCTAATGTCTTTTTTAAAAGACTTTTTTAAAGAACAGTTCTAGGTCCCAGGCAAAACTGAGAGTAAGATAAAGAGGCTTCCCATGTGCCCTCTGCTGCCACACATACATGGCACCCCTCACCATTATCCACATGCCCCATCAGAGTGGCACATTTTTTATAACAGATGAAGTTACACTGACATATCAGAATCATCCAAAATCCACAGCTTACCTGAGAGTTCACTCTTGGGGTTATACATCCTGTGGGTCTAGAGACATGTGTACTAACATACATTCATCCTTAAAATATTATACAGGAGGTTTTCACTGACCTGAAAATCTTCTGTGCCTCACCTACTCATCTCCTGCCCCCTGGGAACCTCTGATCGTCTTACCATCCTCACAGTTGTACCCTTTACTGAATGTCCTACGTCAGAATCATATAGTATGTAGCCTTTTCAGATTGGGTTCTTTCACTTAGTAACACACCTTTAAGATTCTTCCATGTCTTCATAGCTCACAGTTTTTAGTGCTGAATAATATCCCATTGTCTGAATGTACCAGTTTATTTACCCATTTACCTACACAGAAACGCCTTGATTTCTTTCAATTTCTGGCAATTATGAATAATGCTGCTATAAATATTTACATGCAAGTTTTCCAATGGACATAAGTTTTCAACCCCTTTGGGTAAACATATATAGGAGCACAGCTGGCGGTAAACACAGTGAGAATACATTTGGTTTTGTAAGAAAGCATCAAACTGTCTTCCAAAGTAGCTGTACCATCTTGCACCCTCACGAGCACAAGAGAGTCCCTGCCCCTCCATACCTGCATCACTGTTTGGTGTCGTCTGTGTTTAGCTTTAGACATACTAAAGGGTTTGTGGTGTTATCCTGTCGTTGTAAGTTACAGTTCTCTAAAGATGTCTGATGTTAAGCAGCATATATACTTATTTCCCATCTGTGTATCTTCTTTGTTAAGGTATCTGTTCGGATCTTTGCTGTTGCTCAGTCACTAAGTTGTGTCTGACTCTTTTCAGACCCCATGGACTGTAGCCTGCCAGGCTTCACTGTTCTTGGGATTCTCCCAGCAAGAAGACTAGAGTGGGTTGCCATTTCCTTCTCCAGGGGATTTTCCTGACCCAGGGATTGAACCCTGCATAGGCAGGCAGATTCTTTACCACTGAGCCACCAGAGAAGCTCCTTCAGCTCTTTGGCCCATTTTTCAATTGATTTGTTCTTCTTCTTGTTGTGTATTTGAGAATTCTTTGTTTTGACAAGAGTCTTATCAGATATGTGTTCTGCAATTATTTTCTCCCAGTTTGTGTGTCTTCTCTTCTCATTCTCTTGAGTTTGCAAGGTTTTGACTTTTTTTTTCACCAGAAGAGAGATCTTTGTCAGCCAGTAGTTCTCAAACTTTAGCATACATGAGAGTCACCTTGAAGGTTTATAAAAACATATAAAGCTGGGTCCCACCCCCAGAATTCAATATATCACTATATATGTAGATATAGATTGGGACCCATAAATACACATTTTAATAAATTCCCAGATGAGCTGATTTATTGATCTGGAAAGCACACTTAGAGGACCACTGTTCTTGTAATCCCAGGGTAGTCTTTTCGTATATATTGAAACCTGCTCATGACTTTCTAGATGAACTATAAAGCCTCAGGTCAACTCTGTATCTGTTATAAATATTTTCAGCATCCAAATTTGATGGCAGTTTTCTCTTTTAAAGAACCATTTTAATTTAGGTCATTGTAGAGCACAGAAATATTAGCAATATTCAATAACCTTATACAATGGATATAATTTAATTTTAACATTTTCTGAAATTGTGTATTTTCCATAATTTGGAGAGAATTTAGTTTAGAAGGGGCCATTTGCAAACCTGTAAAAATCACAGATGAGTCACTGTGGGAGAGGATAGCTAGATATTCACCAGTCACATTTCCTCTTTCCCAGGCATGTGGAAAAATACATACGGATATTGATCTGTAACATTCCTTTCTTGTGATATCTTTGTCTGCCTTTGGTATCAGAGTAATGTTGGCTTCATACAATGTATTGCATAATTCAGCAGTGAGGCCATCTCATCTAGGGGGGTTCCAGTAGGGAGGTTACTGAGTCAATCTCTTTACTTGTGTAGTTCTGTTTATATTATTATATATATTTTTCTTGAGTCAGTTGTGGTATACTAAAAAAACAAAAACAAACAAACAAAAAAACCTTGGCTGAGTGGCCAAAATGGCAAAGTAGGAAGACCCTGAGCTCACCTCCTCTCATGAACACACAAAAGCTACAACTATTTACAAAGCAACTGTCCATGAGAATGACCCAAAAACTAACTGAAAAGATCTTCTACAACTAAAGATACAAAGGTATAAAAAAGAAACCACGACAAGATAAGCAGAGATGCAGTCAAGACCTACTTTAGGTAGGCAACCCACGAACAAGAGGATAATTACAACTGCAGAGATTCCTCCGGAGGAGTGAGGATTCTGAACTCCCCAACCTAGAGGTTCTACATCAGGAAGACCAACCCCCAGAAGAAGGCCAGTGGGACTTACTTTGGGAGAGTCAGCTGGTGTAGGAAACAGACTCAACTGAAAGGATGCACACGGAATCCCTGATGCTCTGAGGCCCAGGGCAGGAGCAGTTGTTTGAAAGGAACCTGAGTCAGACGCACCTATAGATCCGGGAGAGCCTCCTGGAGGGGCAGGAGAGACTGGGACTCACCTGCCAGCAGCCCTTCTGAGGAGCTCATTCTACAAGGATACTGCTGCTGGTGCGTGTCCTTCTGGAATCTTCCCTCTAGCCGATTAGCACAGGACCTGGACCCACCCATCAGTTAGCTGGCCCCAGTCCCGGGATACCCAGTATCAATCAGCGGACTCCCCAGGGACCTGGCCCCACCAACCAGAGGGTCCAGGATCCACCAGTGGGCTGGTATTAGCTCTGGGACTCCTGGGGCCCCACAGCTAGTCCATCAGTGGGTGACACCAACTCCAGGACTCCCAGGACCCTGCGACAAAGGTCCTAGGACACATCTCCACCCACCAGTGGGCTGACACCAGTTCTGGGAACCCCAAGCCCTCTGCCAGAAACCCCTAGACCTGGCTCCACCCACCAGTGGTTCAGCAATGGCCCTAAGACACCGCCTCACTCCCCAATGTGTGGGGATCAGCCCCAGGACCACCTCAACCCGCTGCCAGACAGGCTGGGACCTGGATCACCCACCAGCTGGCTGGTACCAGCCTCAAGCAACCTGGGGCTCCTGAGCCACCTGCCCCAGAATCCGGCCCCATACAACAGCAGGACAACACCAGCTCTGGGACCCTGGTCCCTCAGCCATTCATACCAGAACCTGGCTCTGCCTGCCAATGGGCCAGCACTAACACCAGGACCCTTGGGACGCCCTGGCCAGCAGCCTTGTTTCCCAGCCCCACCTACCAGTAGGTGTCAGGACAGGGACTCCCTGAGCCATACAATTTCAGTTTGTGCTTCCTCTTAGAGCAACAACAACAAACCTAACTCAAAGACCAGGTCAGAGGGATCTGAGACTTGTCTCACACCCCTGTGCTTGGCACCCTTCAATAAGCTTTCACTTGGCTGCAAACACACACTGATGCTCAGAAAAAAGATTATGTTTCAGTAGATATTAAATCCTAGTTTTGAGATCTGTATTTACTGCCCAAGACTCACCTCCAAAGACACCTGCTTATGGTTATGTTACATTATTGTGTAAAGTTTAACTGAATTATTGAAGGACACTTTAAGTTTACTTCTGAAGCTGACCACACCAGTCTATCTTTGGATGATCAGATGCCCTAAGAACTTCAAATGGGAGACTGTGTATACTTGAGAAGGCAGCACGTAAAGGACTGTCTGAAACCTACATAAAAGGGCCTTCATCAGGTACTCTTAAAAAGCACATCTGCAACAAAACTGAAGGGAACTGACTGCTGAGTTTATTATTTCCCACTCAAGAAAGGGCTCTGTGTTGGACTGGCCTATAGAAAGGCCTGCTGATACCAAAAGACACCCACATCAGGATAAGACCACAGCAGTGATAGGTGGCTAATCCAAGAATCGGAGCCAGGCTTGTGAGACCCATCCAGTTCATGTGACTGAACAGTTCACAAGTTGTCTCTCTTCCTACAACACTGAAAATTATTATTATTTTTTTACTTCCAACCATTCTGTTACCCCCAATATTTAAGATGAAAAGAAAACTGTCCAGTGAAGTTGTAAGAGTGTAGCTACTCATAACACGTCACTGCTTGTTTTAAGTCGATGCTAAAAGCAGCATATTAATACAATGTTTCTGTGATAAATTGGTATAATTGATAAAATGTACAGCCTATAAAGTGTTTCCTCATAAAAATGCCTCTGAGTTTGTTCACTATGTCTGATCCGTTTTCTCCCAATGTGGATAGCTAGGCGAAAAAAATATATATAAACAAAAGTAGGCTTAGCACCACAGGACATGATGTATCAACCACCCTGGCACCAAGCAGCAAATATTTTGACCTAGCAAAAGATCTGTAATCAAAACAGGAAATGACAGAAGAAATGTTCACATATTGAGTGAGGTATGGGGAAGTCATTCTGGCTTATACACTGCACATCTGCTTTAACCATTAAGGAAAAAATACATTTAGAAATCAAAACAAAGCTGGATAGCCCTTGTGGACATGGTTTCAGACAAATGCCTGTATTACTGTGAACGTGAATTTTTTGAAGCGTATCAGAATCAAGAATACCACCATCAATTCTCAAAACAATATCTGCCAGCAGCTTCCAACTACAGCATTATAATCTCAAGGTAACAATGAAATCTTTCTCTTCACAGGACTTCCCTGGTGGCTCAGTGGGAATCCGCCTGCCAATGTAAGGGGCTTTGGTTCGACCCCTGGTCCTGGAAGATTCCACATGTGCCATGGGGCGACTAAGCCCGGGTGCCACACTACTGAGCCTGCGCTCTCCAGCCAAGCTCTGCAACGAGAGAGCAGTCCCCACTCACTGCAACTAGAGAGAGCCCAAGAGCCACAGTGAAGGCCCAGCACAGCCAAAAATACATAAAATAAACAAAAACAGTAGTAACAAATGATAGAGCTTAAGCTACAGCCTCTCAGAATAAACCACTAGATTTTGTATCATGAATAGTGCTAGACAATTGCTTTAGATTAGATTTTAGCAGAAAAAGGACATGTATGGGCAGTAGTCATAAGTGTTTTATATTTAATGGCCAGATTACAAAGTTAGACCTACTTAGATAAAATTAGACAGCTGCCTATCAGGCTTAAAACAAGTCTCCCCAGAAGGGCCCAGGCCAGCCTGTTCTTCAGGATTCTTCTCCTTCTTTCCTCAGGGAATGAGATCTGCTTCCCGAAACTTATTAAATTTCCAATCGTCCCTCTTCCACTTACTCATAATTGGGTCTGTGGACCAAGGGAAAAACCTTAAACCATGAAAGATTCCGATCCAGTACTTGGAACACGGAAGATCCCAAAGCAGGGTCAATTCCCCAGATTGAGGCAGGATGATGATCTGTTTCAGCAAGAATTAGCTAGAGCAATTGTGGTCTTGTTTCCTCAAAGATTCAGGGGAAGTTAAAACAGGAGCAGGGATTGAAACCAAATTCCTCTAAAACCAAGTCTCCTTACCAAGTTTCTGATTAATCTCTCTATTCAAAACTTCTTTCTTGTCCCCTTGGATCTCAATCCTGTGCTAACCGAACACTTCTCCACCAGAGTCAGATGGCTGTAACTGCTGTTTTCGATAACATCTTTAATGTACTAACATTGCTGTTACAGGTATCATTACTAATGTACAAATGCAGGTTGTTTCTCCAGAGCAAAATGAGCTAAGAAACCCCAGAGCTATGGACCCCATGGCCAGAGAATCATAACCAGGCACATCCTGATTCCTGAAATTACATTCAGGAATGTCACAAGATGACGATTAATCCCTGTCTCTGCATTCTTCCCCCTTATGAAGCCCCCTAACTCAAAGACCAGGTTGGAGCAAATGTAAGGGCTTGTCTTCCACTCCCTGCCTGGATGCCCTGCATAAACCCTTACTTTGCTACAAACACCCCCAAACAGAGTTTGTCTTTCTTGGCCATGGGTACACAAACCCTTACTGAAAGAACGCTCCTGGAAACTTAACAAAAATGGTACAACGAGGCAGAAGAGTGTTCTCGATTGAAAGAGGCTAAATATCAATAACTTCAGATATGCAGATGACACCGTCCTAAAGGCAGAAAGCAAAGAGGAACTAAAGAGCCTCTTGATGAAGATGAAAGAGAAGAGTTTTTTTAAAAAGCTGACTTAACACTCCACATTCAAAAAAACTAAGATCATGGTATTGGATCCCATCACTTCACGGCAAATAGATGGAGAAACAATGGAAACAGTGACAGACTTTATTTTCCTGGACTCCAAAATCATTGCAGATGGTGACTGCAGCCATGAAATTAAAAGACACTTGCTCCTTGGAAGAAAAGCTATGATAAACCTAGAAAGCATATTAAAAAGAAGAACCGTCACTTTGCTGACAAAGGTCCATTAAGTCAAAGCTATGGTTTTTCCAGTGTATGGATGTGAGAACTGGATCATAAAGAAAAAGGAAAGATAGCACCAAGTCGTGTCTGACTCTTGCAATCCCATGAACTGTAGCCTCCTCTGTCCATGAGATTCTCCAAGCGAGAATACTGGAGTGGTTTGCCATTTCCTTCTCCAGGGGAGCTTCCCAACCCAGATTGAATCCAGGTCTCCTGCAATTCCAGCAGATGCTTTCCTGAAAGCTGAGTGCCAGAGAATTGATGCTTTTGAACTGTGGTGCTGGAGAAGACTCTTGAGAGTCTCTTGGACTGCAAGGAGATCCAACCAGTCCATCCTAAAGGAGATCAGTCCTGGGTGTTCATTGGAAGGACTGATGCTGAAGCTGAAACTCCAATACTTTGGTCACCTCATGAGAAGAGCCAACTCACTGGAAAAGACCCTGATGCTGGGAAAGACTGAGGGTAAGAGGAGAAGGGGACCGACAGAGGATGAGATGGTTGGATGGCATCGTCGACATGATGGACATGAGTCTGAGGCAACTTCAGGAGATGGTGAAGGACAGGGAAGCCTGCAATGCCGCTATGGGGTTGCAACGAGTCAGACGTGCCTGAGCAAGTGAAAAACAACAAAAAGAGGCTAAAGGGATATAGGAACCCAATGGAATGCACAGAATCTGACTGGATCCTGGGCTTAAAATTTGCTATAAAAGACATTTTTGGACAATTGGGGGAAATGTAAATATGAGTTATGTATTAGTTGCCAATTCTTAAGCAAGAGCAGAGTTGAACACCTAGAAATCTTATGGAAGGTATTAAAAGTGCAGCTTGGTGATTGCCAAAGGGAGATTTGATAAGCACCTTCAGTTCAGTTCAGTTCAGTTGTTCAGTCATGTCAGGCTCTTTGCAACCCCATGAATTGCAGCATGCTAGGCCTCCCTGTCCATCACCAACTCCCGGAGTTCACTCAGACTCACGTCCATCAAGTCAGTGATGCCATCCAGCCATCTCAACCTCTGTCATCCCCTTCTCCTCCTGCCCCCAATCCCTCCCAGCATCAGAGTCTTTTCCAATGAGTCAACTCTTCGCATGAGGTGGCCAAAGTACTGGAGTTTCAGCTTTAGCATCATTCCTTCCAAAGAAATCCCAGGACCACTTGTTAAAGAGATTGTCTTTACTCCATTGTATATTCTTGCCTCCTTTGTCGAAGATAAGGTGTCCATAGGTGTGTGGATTTATCTCTGGGATTTCTATTTTGTTCCATTGATCTATATTTCTGTCTTTGTGCCAGTACCATACTGTCTTGTTGACTGTGGCTTTGTAATAGAGCCTGAAGTCAGGCAAGTTGATACCTCCAGTTCCATTCTTCTTTCTCAAGATTGCTTTGGCTATTCAAGGTTTTTTGTATTTCCATACAAATCTTGAAATTATTTGTTCTAGCTCTGTGAAAAATACTGCTGGTAGCTTGATAGGGATTGCATTAAATTTGTAGATTGCTTTGGGTAATATACTCATTTTCACTATATTGATTCTTCTGATCCATGAACATGGTATATTTCTCCATCTATTAGTGTCCTCTTTGATTTCTTTCATCAGTGTTTTATAGTTTTCTATATATAGGTCTTTAGTTTCTTTAGGTAAATATATTCCTAAGTATTTTATTCTTTTCGTTGCAATGGTGAATGGAATTGTTTCCTTAATTTCTTTTTCTACTTTCTCATTATTAGTATATAGGAATGCAAGGGATTTCTGTGTGTTGATTTTATATCCTGCAACTTTACTATATTCATTGATTAGCTCTAGTAATTTTCTGGTGGAGTCCTTAGGGTTTTCTATGTAGAGGATCATGTCATCTGCAAACAGTGAGAGTTTGACTTCTTCTTTTCCAATTTGGATTCCTTTTATCTCTTTTTCTGCTCTGATTGCTGTGGCCAAAACTTCCAGAACTATGTTGAATAGTAGTGGTGAAAGTGGGCACCCTTGTCTTGTTCCTGACTTAGGGGAAATGCTTTCAAATTTTCACCATTGAGGATAATGTTTGCTGTGGGTTTGTCATATATAGCTTTTATTATGTTGAGGTATGTTCCTTCTATTCCTGCTGTCAGGGGGTGGGAGGTGGGAATGGGGTTCAGAATTGGGAACTCATGTACACCCGTGGCAGATTCATGTCAATGTATGGCAAAACCAATACAGTATTGTAAAGTAAAGTAAAAATAAAAATTAAAAAAAAAATAAATCCCAGGGCTAATCTCCTTCAGAATGGACTGGTTGGATCTCCTTGAAGTCCAAGGGACTCTTAAGAGTCTTCTCCAACACCACAGTTCAAAAGCATTAATTCTTCGGTGCTCAGCCTTCCTCACAGTCCAACTCTCACATCCATACATGACTACTGGAAAAACCATAGCCTTGACTAGATGGACCTTAGTCGGCAAAGTAATGTCTCTGCTTTTGAATATACTATCTAGGTTGGTCATAACTTTTCTTCCAAGGAGTAAGCGTCTTTTAATTTCATGGCTGCAGTCACCATCTGCAGTGATTTTGGAGCCCAATAAAATAAAGTCTGACACGGTTTCCACTGTTTCCCCATCTACTTCCCATTAAGTGATGGGACTGGATGCCATGATCTTCGTTTTCTGAATGTTGAGCTTTAAGCCAACTTTTTCACTCTCCTCTTTCACTTTCATCAAGAGGCTCTTTAGCTCCTCTTCACTTTCTGCCGTAAGGGTGGTGTCATCTGCATATCTGAGGTTATTGATATTTCTCCCGGCAATCTTGATTTCAGCTTGTGTTTCTTCCAGTCCAGCGTTTCTCATGAATATAAGCAGCATTTCTCTGCATGTAAGTTAAATAAGCAGGGTGACAATATACAGCCTTGATGTCCTCCTTTTCCTATTTGGAACCAGTCTGTTGTTCCATGTCCAATTCTAACTGTTGCTTCCTGACCTGCATACAGATTTCTCAAGAGGCAGGTCAGGTGGTCTGGTATTCCCATCTCTTTTAGAATTTTCCACAGTTTATTGTGATCCACACAGTCAAAGGCTTTGGCATAGTCAACAAAGCAGAAGTAAATGTTTTTCTGGAACTCTCTTGCTTTTTCGATGATCCAGCGGATGTTGGCAGTTTGGTCTCTGGTTCCTCTGCCTTTTCTAAAACCAGCTTGAACATCAGGAAGTTCACGGTTCACGTATTGCTGAAGCCTGGCTTGGAGAATTTTGAGCATTACTTTACTAGCGTGTGAGATGAGTGCAATTGTGCCATAGTTTGAGCATTCTTTGGCATTGCCTTTCTTTGGGATTGGAATGAAAACTGACTTTTTCCAGTCCTGTGGCCACTGCTGAGTTTTCCAAATTTGCTGGCATATTGAATGCAGCACTTTCACAGCATCATCTTTCAGAATCTGAAATAGCTCAACTGGAATTCCATCACCTGCACTAGCTTTGTTCATAGTGATGCTTTCTAAGGCCCACTTGACTTCACATTCCAGGATGTCTGGCTCTAGATGAGTGATCACACCATCGTGATTATCCGAGTCATGAAGATCTTTTTTGTACAGTTCTTCTGTGTATTCTTGCCACCTCTTCTTAATATCTTCTGCTTCTGTTAGGTCCATACCATTTCTGTCCTTTATCGAGCCCATCTTTGCATGAAATGTTCCCTTGGTATCTCTAATTTTCTTGAAGAGATCTCTAGTCTTTCCTATTCTGTTTTTTTCCTGTATTTCTTTGCACTGATCGCTGAAGAAGGCTTTCTTATCTCTCCTTGCTATTCTTTGGAACTCTGCATTCAGATGCTTATATCTTTCCTTTTCTCCTTTGCTTTTCACTTCTTTTCTTTTCATAGCTATTTGTAAGGCCTCCCCAGACAGCCATTTTGCTTTTTTGCATTTCTTTTCCATGGGGATGGTCTTGATCCCTGTCCTGGAGATTAAGTGTATCAATCACCTCTCAAAGCAAGTAAGACTGAATCTAATCAGCTCTGTTTTTATCTGGATGAAAGAATGTGTCCTCACTCTTGCTGTTGTTCAGTTGCTCAGTAGTGTCTGACTCTTTGCAACCCCATGGACTGCAGCACGCCAGGCTTCCCTGTCCTTCACCATTTCCCAGAGCTTGCTCAAACTCATGTCCGTTGAGCTGATGATGCCATCCAACCATCTCATCCTCTGTCAGTCCCCTTCTTCTCCCACCTTCAGTCTTTCTCACCTTCAGTGTCTTTTCAGAGTCGGCTCTTTGCATCACGTGACCAAAGTATTGGAGCTTCACTTTCAGCATCAGTCCTTCCAATGAACATTCAGGAATGGTTTCCTTTAAGACTGACTGGTTTGATCTCCTTGTCTGGAAAAGTTAATCCACTTAGAAAAGTTAATCCACGTAGAGGTTGATAACAGAATTTAAAGCTTTAAGAACACTTGCATCTAAAATACATACATATATATATGTATATATATATATATATATAAACACTCCCTTTATTAAAAATCTAGCAGGCGTACCAGGAGATCTTTTCATACAAATCTACTTGCACAAATTAAATTTGTAAAATCTAACTGCTTTAAATGACTCAAAGCTCTGAAACCAGCATCCCACGATTATTTTATTTACTAGAGAAGACAATACTCTCACAGTTTCAGGATAAGAGTTAAAATTTTAAGGTGATTTCATATATTTCCTTTAATCTTCATAGAAACTATGTCCTGCAGGTTTACTGATGTTTAGGCTTTACAGATGAAGACCCTAAAGCAGCAGTCCCCAACCTTTTTGGCACCAGGGACCAGTTTTGTGAAAGACTGTTTTTCTGCAGATGGTGGGCGGGGAGGAGTGGGATGGTTTGGGTTGATTCAAGCACATTACATTTATTATGCTGTCACTGATTTGACAAGGCATGGAGTTCAGGTGGTAAAGTGAGAGAGAGGGAGTGGCTGTGGCCTGGTACCAGTCCTTGGCCTGGGGGTAGAGGACCTCTGCCTTAAAACTTAAGTAACTTGTTGTTACTCATGTTATTCATGTTATTCACATCAAGTGGCAAAATTAGATTTGCACCTAGCCAGTCTGAACCCAAATTTCCCTGTCTTAAATGCAGTGGTATTAAGCATGGGCTCTAGGGAGTGAGCCCATCAAGCGTGGGATTCCCCAGTGGTTCAGTGGTGAAGAATCCACCTGCCAATGCAGGAGACTCAGGTTGGATCCCTAGGTCAGGAAGATCCCCTGAAGAAGGAAACAGCAACCCACTCTAGTATTCTTGTCTGAGAAATCCTATTGACAGAGGCTACAGTCCTTGGGGTCACAAAGAGTCAGACATGACTAAGGACTAAACAACAAAAACAGCTAGGGAGTGAGGGCTTCAGTAGTTGCAGCTTGCAGGCTTAGATGCTCCATGGCAAGTGAGATCTTAGTTCCTGAACCAGGGATTGAACCCGTGCCCCTGCATTGGCAGGTGGATTCTTAACCTCTGACCATGAGGGAAGTCCCTCTCACGCTTAGGTCTGTCATGCTGATTACACTTTTGCACAAACTGCTTTTCCACCTGTAAATTCTTCCCTTTTATCCTAACTTTTACTCTTTTCTCAGAGCCTAAACAATCTCCTTCAGGAAAATATTTCTTGACCTCCCTGGCCAGGTCAACCCATCCTAGAATTAGCCCTCAAAGCCCTGTACCTACCCTTTGTAACAATCATCACATTTGACTTTTTTTTTTTTTTTGAGGGGTTGCTGAGCAACATTTCCATATCTAGAACAGGAAAGCAGTGATTCTAACTGCTTTCCCCCATTCTCTAATGAAAAATTTCCAACAAGCACCAAAAGAAGAAGAATGTTAACCTAAAATAATAAAACAGTCAGTTATTTTACCTGCCAAACAGATTTATTCAGAAGCACCGAAGGAAGTACGATCCAAGACTTGCAGCTATGGTGAACCACATGCAAGGCCATAAACAAAAGGAGAGGAGGGGACTTCTCTGGTGGTCCAGTGGCTAAAATTCCGTGCTCTCAAATTAAGAGTTCAAGCGCTGCAAGTAAAAGGCCCTGTGTGTCACCACTAAAGACCCCCATACAACACAACAAAATGGAACATCCCGCCTGCTACAACGAAGACCTGGCACAAGCAAGTAAGTAATTAAAAAAAAAAAGAAAGAAAGAGGGACTTCCTTGGAGGTCCAGTGGTTAACACTCTGAGCTTCCAATGCAGGGGGAATGGGTTCGATCCTTGATCAGGAAAATAAGGTCCCACAGGTCATATGGCGTGACAAAAAAATTTAAAAAAAAATTTTTTTTTTTTAAAGAAAAAGGAAAGAAAACTCTTACTGAGGAAAAGGGAAAGTTTCGAGGAGCTGCTGTAAACAAAAAGTCCATTGGAGGAAACTGAGAGTTTGAAGTACAGTGTATTTTCATTGGCTGAGCTGTTTCCAGGCAGAGAGAAAATCTTCTTCCTGCTGGGGGTCGTAAAGTAAGGTCCCTTCTGCCAGAGAGCTGAGGTACATCTCTTCCTGCTGGGATCTGTGATGACAGCCAGTGGCACGTGCATAAGAGCTCCCTCTTCTGGCTGCCCAACTTCATTTTAATGAGGTTTTTCCTTGATTAATTCTCACAAGAAAAAATAATAGAAAGAATGCCTATGTACCTACTCTCCCACTTTAATTATGAATATTCTTGTCTCATTATTCCTCCCACTTATTTGGGGGGGGAATTTTAAAATAAATCTCAGTCATACTATCATTTTTCATATAACACTCCAGAATTTATCTTAACAGATAAGGACTTTGAAAACATAATCACAACTACCACTACAATGTTCCAGAAAACTCCCTGGATATCATCTGATGCACAGATTACATCTGAATTCTCCAACAGAATCTGAAGTGTACTTTTTCAATCTAGGGAAGATATCTTTCAAAGGCAATGGGGAAACCTTGACTTTTTCAGAAAAGGTCATCAGTAACAAACCCCTTCTAGAGAAATGTTACAGTACATCCTTCAGACAGAAGGAAAAGGATACCAGTTGGAAATCTGGAGTTACACAAGAATGAAGAGCAATGGAAATGGGTGTTACATCGGAAAACATAATTGTTAAAGAAAAATTATAACAATGCATTGCAGAGCTTATAACATATAAAAATAAAGTGACAGACTGAGATAGCACTGGGAAGTTGCTGTATAACACAGGGAGCTCAGCCGGGAGCTCTGTGATGACCTAGAGGCATGGGATGGGCATGGGGAGGGGCTCAGGAGGGAGGGAGGGGCTTCTATGGATACTTGGGGCTGATTCACATTGTTGTACAGCAGAAACCAACACAACACTGTAAAGCAATTATCCTCTAGTTAAAAAGAAAACACAAAAATAACACACATGAGAATCATAGCATATGTTAGAGGAGAGAAATGAAAATGTGCTATTGTAAAGTTATATTGCTTATAAGGTGATATATCATTTGACATAGATTGTGTAAGTTAAACATGTACACTAAAATTCCTGAAGAACCACTAAAATAACAAAATGAAGATTTTTAGCTCAACAGCCAACAAAGAAGATAAAACAATAATAAAACTTGATTAGTTTAAAAGATGGCAGAAACTCTAAAACCCTGGTGAAAGAAATCAAAGAGGACACTAATAGATGGAGAAATATACCATGTTCATGGATTGAAAGAATCAATATAGTGAAAATGAGTATACTACCCAAAGCAATCTACAGATTCAATGCAATCCCTATCAAGCTACCAGCGGTATTTTTCACAGAGCTAGAACAAATAATTTCAAAATTTGTATGGAAATACAACAAAACTCAAATAGGCAAAGCAATCTTGAGAAAGAAGAATGGAACTGGAGGAATCAACCTGCCTGACTTCAGGCTCTACTACAAAGCCACAGTCAACAAGACAGTATGGTACTGGCACAAAGACAGAAATATAGATCAATGGAACAAAATAGAAAGCCCAGAGTTAAATCCACACACCTATGGACACCTTATCTTTGACAAAGGAGGCAAGAATATACAATGGATTAAAGACAATCTCTTTAAAAAGTGGTGCTGGGAAAACTGGTCAACCACTTGTAAAAGAATGAAACTAGAACACTTTCTAACACCATACACAAAAATAAACTCATAATGGATTAAAGATCTAAATGTAAGATCAGAAACTATAAAACTCCTAGAGGAGAACATAGGCAAAACTCTCTTCAACATAAATCACAGCAGGATCCTCTATGATCCACCTCCCAGAATACTGGAAATAAAAGCAAAAATAAACAAATGGGATCTAATTAAAAGCTTCTGCACAACAAAGGAAACTATAAGCAAGGTGAAAAGACAGCCTTCGGAATGGAAGAAAATAATAGCAAATGAAGCAACTGACAAACAACTAATCTCAAAAATATACAAGCAACTCCTGCAGCTCAATTCCAGAAAAATAAATGACCCAATCCAAAAATGGGCCAAAGACTAAATAGACATTTCTCCAAAGAAGACATACAGATGGCTAACAAACACATGAAAAGATGTTCTACATCACTCATTATCAGAGAAATGCAAATCAAAACCACAATGAGGTACCATTTCACACCAGTCAGAATCTCTGTGATCCAAAAGTCTACAAGCAATAAATGCTGGAGAGGGTGTGGAGGAAAGGGAACCCTCTTACACTGTTGGTGGGAATGCAAACTAGTACAGCCACTATGGAGAACAGTGTGGAGATTCCTTAAAAAACTGGAAATAGAACTGCCATATGACCCAGCAATCCCACTGCTGGGCATAAACAATGAGGAAATCAGAATTGAAAGAGACATGTGTACCCCAATGTTCATCGCAGCACTGTTTATAATAGCCAGGACATGGAAGCAACCTAGAAGTCCATCAGCAGATGAATGGATAAGAAAGCTGTGGTACGTAACACAATGGAGTATTCAGTTCAGTTCAGTCACTCAGTCGTGTCTGACTCTTTGCGACCCCATGAATCGCAGCACGCCAGGCCTCCCCGTCCATCACCATCTCCCGGAGTTCACTCAGACTCACGTCCATCGAGTCCTTGATGCCATCCAGCCATCTCATCCTCGGTCGTCCACTTCTCCTCCTGCCCCCAATCCCTCCCAGCATCAGAGTCTTTTCCAATGAGTCAACACTTCACATGAGGTGGCCAAAGTACTGGAGTTTCAGCTTTAGCATCATTCTTTCCAAAGAAATCCCAGGGCTGATCTCCTTCAGAATGGACTGGTTGGATCTCCTTGCAGTCCAAGGGACTCTCAAGAGTCTTCTCCAACACCACAGGTCAAAAGCATCAATTCTTTGGGGCTCCGCCTTCTTCACAGTCCAACTCTCACATCCATACATGACTACTGGAAAAAACCATAGCCTTGACTAGATGGACCTTAGTCGGCAAAGTAATGTCTCTGCTTTTGAATATACTATCTAGGTTGGTCATAACTTTTCTTCCAAGGAGTAAACGTCTTTTAATTTCATGGCTGCAGTCACCATCCACAGTGATTTTGGAGCCCAATAAAATAAAGTCTGACACGGTTTCCACTGTTTCCTCATCTACTTCCCATGAAGTGATGGGACCGGATGCCATGATCTTCGTTTTCTGAATGTTGAGCTTTAAGCCAACTTTTTCACTCTCCTCTTTTACTTTCATCAAGAAGCTTTTTAGCTCCTCTTCACTTTCTGCCATAAGGGTGGTGTCATCTGCATATCTGAGGTTATTGATATTTCTCCCAGCAATCTTGATTTCAGCTTGTGTTTCTTCCAGTCCAGTGTTTCTCATGATGTACTCTGCATATAAGTTAAATAAGCAGGGTGACAATACACAGCCTTGAGGTCCTCCTTTTCCAATTTGGAAAATTGGAAACAACAACCAGTCTGTTGTTCCTTGTCCAGTTCTAACTGTTGCTTCCTGACCTGCATACAGATTTCTCAAGAGGCAAGTCAGGTGGTCTGGTATTCCCATCTCTTTCAGAATTTTCCACAGTTTATTGTGATCCACACAGTCAAAGGCTTTGGCATAGTCAATAAAGCAGAAATAGATGTTGTTCTGGAACTCTCTTGCTTTTTCCATGATCCAGCAGATGTTGGCAATGGAGTATTACTCAGCTATTAAAAAGAATACATTTGAATCAGTTCTAATGAGGTAGATGAAACTGAAGCCGATTATACAGAGTGAAGTAAGCCAGAAAGAAAAACACCAATACAGTATACTAACACATACATATGGAATTTAGAAAGATGGTAACAATAACCCTGTATGCGAGACAGCAAAAGAGACAAAGATGTATAGAACATTCTTTTGGACTCTGTGGGAGAGGGAGAGAGTGGGATGATTTTGGAGAAAGGCATTGAAACATGTATAATATCATATAAGAAATGAATCACCAGTCTAGGTTTGATGCAGAATACAGGATGCTTGGGGCAGGTGCACTTGGATGACCCAGAGAGATGGTATGGGGAGGGAGGTGGGAGGGGGGTTCAGGATTGGGAACACATGTACACCCGTGGCAGATTCATGTTGATGTATGGCAAAACCAATACAGTATTGTAAAGCAAAATAAAGTAAATTTTTTTTTAAATGGCAGAGAAAAAGTGAAGGTGGGAACAATAGCTGAGACAAATAGAAAACAAGTAGCAATATGTTAGACTCAATATTTAACCATATCAATAACCCAATTAAAAGTAGATTTAAATTAAACTGGATTTCCCACCATAATCTGACTAAAGCCACATGATACCCATATGAGTGCAACAAACCTGCAAAACTGGGAGAGATAATAAATCATTGCTTTGAACCAATGTATTCTCAGGAGATTTCTTATTCTGCAATGAGTAAGTGGAACATCAAAACCAGAGTCTGGTCACTGCATCCATGTGTATAACTGTACTTGTTCTAACAATAAATTCTGTCCTCCTCAGTCTAAAATGCTGACAACTCATTTCCAAACATAAAGACCTAGGTTTCTGACCACAAAAATTGGGGAAAAAAAAAACTTGCAATTGTTTGGATACAAGAAAAAAAGAGATTCTTTAAGGTCAGTTTTCTATGGTTCTCTAACTCTGTCTTTCATTAAAAATTTCAAGTGCTGACTTGGTCATTTTCTCTCTAATTTCTCCCATGCATTTTGCACAAAGCCAGGCAGGGGCTTGATATACATAAACATCCTTAGAACAAACAACCAATTACAGCTTTGTGTGGGAACCCACACTGGACACACACACACACCTCCTCTGCCAGCTCCTCCCTCCTGGAAGGCCGGCCTTCCTGGGGGTGCTGTCATCCTTCTTCCTGGGGACCTGCTTCCTCAACTCACCCTGCCCAGGGAGGCGGGATGCCCTGGTCCTTGGCCCGAGATTCAAGCTGAGCAGCAGTCACTGGCCTGGGCCTGCATCTTCTGGACGTTCTATGTCCTTTGATAAAGAACCAAAGCCCTAAGCCTTCTCCCAGACCCCGAAACCTGCCAGCAGCCCTGCGCCTGCACTGTGTGTCCCTGAAGCTGGTTACACACTTGAACATCACTCACGTGTGAACTGGCCATCCCCACACACACTCAGGAAGCAGCAGTTAGAAATGGACATGGAACAACAGACTTGGTTCCAAATAGGAAAAGGAGGACGTCAAGGCTGTGTATTGTCACCCTGCTTATTTAACTTACATGCAGAGAAATGCTGCTTATATTCATGAGAAACGCTGGACTGGAAGAAACACAAGCTGGAATCAAGATTCCTGGGAGAAATATCAATAACCTCAGATATGCAGATGACACCACTCTTACGGCAGAAAGTGAAGAGGAGCTAAAGAGCCTCTTGATGAAAGTGAAAGAGGAGAGTGAAAAAGTTGGCTTAAAGCTCAACATTCAGAAAACGAAGATCATGGCATCCAGTCCCATCACTTCATGGGAAGTAGATGGGGAAACAGTGGAAACCGTGTCAGACTTTATTTTATTGGGCTCCAAAATCACTGCAGATGGTGACTGCAGCCATGAAATTAAAAGACGCTTACTCCTTGGAAGAAAAGTTATGACCAACCTAGATAGTATATTCAAAAGCAGAGACGTTAATCTGCCAACTAAGGTCTATCTAGTCAAGGCTATGGTTTTTTCCAGTAGTCATGTATGGATGTGAGAGTTGGACTCTGAAGAAGGCTGAGCCCCAAAGAATTGATGCTTTTGACCTGTGGTGTTGGAGAAGACTCTTGAGAGTCCCTTGGACTGCAAGGAGATCCAACCAGTCCATTCTGAAGGAGATCAGCCCTGGGATTTCTTTGGAAAGAATGATGCTAAAGCTGAAACTCCAGTACTTTGGCCACCTCATGTGAAGTGTTGACTCATTGGAAAAGACTCTGATGCTGGGAGGGATTGGGGGCAGGAGGAGAAGTGGACGACCGAGGATGAGATGGCTGGATGGCATCAAGGACTCGATGGACGTGAGTCTGAGTGAATTCTGGGAGTTGGTGATGGACGGGGAGGCCTGGCGTGCTGCGATTCATGGGGTCTCAAAGAGTCGGACACAACTGAGCAACTGAACTGAACTGAACACGTACTCTAGTATTCTCACTCCTCCTCCACCTCCACACCCATGGGCTATAACATACCTACCTGAAGGAGATGGCAAGTTTTCCCTTTGATTGTCACTGAAGATCCAACAGTCAAGGACATACCCTGTGTGTAAGGGACTTACCAGGGGAAATGAGAGTGAATGATGGTCAAGGCCAGGTGTGGGCTCCTGCCCTACAGCAGTTCCCAGGGGGGCAGCAGGTTAGACACCAAAGGGCAGACTCTTGCTGTTGTTCAGTCGCTAAGTTGTGTCCGACTCTTTGTGACCCCATGACTGCAGCACGCTAGGCTCCCCCATTCTTCACTATTTCCTGGAGATTGCTCAGATTCATG
The DNA here is from genome assembly GCF_001704415.2 of Capra hircus. NCBI lineage: Eukaryota > Metazoa > Chordata > Mammalia > Artiodactyla > Bovidae > Capra > Capra hircus. Next base: position 50,198,927 of record NC_030825.1, on the reverse strand, counting down.
TCCATTGAGTCACTGATGCTATCTAACCGTCTCACCCTCTGCTGCCCTCTTCTTTTGCCTTCAGTCTTTCCCAGCATGAGGGTCTTTTGCACTGAGTTGGCCCCTCACATCAGATTAAGAGCACAGATTCAGAAGTCAGCTGCCTGCATTCAGTGCTGATTTGGTTCCTTCCTAACAGTGAGACCTTAAGATTCATTAAACTCCCCCGGTCTCAGTTTCCTTGGCACAAGGAGGATTATCAGAAAGTCCTCCTTCCAGGGCATTCTCAGGAACAGATGAGCTAGTATATGTGAAACCTTTAGCTTAATCACTGGCACATACTGGGGGCAACTCTCAGAAAGGAACGACCCTTTCTGAAATACCATTCTTGCATTATTCTCTAACATCTGAAACTCAAGAACTGAGGATGTAAAAGTATAAAAAAGAAAAAAACTCACTGCAGGGCTTCCCTGGGAAAGAATCTGCCTGCCAATGCAGGGGACACAGGTTTGAACCCTGGTCTGGGAAGATCCCACATGCCACAGGACAACTAAGCCTGTGCGCCAATCTATTGAGCCTGTGCCCCAATCTATTGAGCCTGTGCCCCAGGGCTTGGGAGCCTCAACAAGAGAAACCAATGCAACAAGAAGCTCTTGCACCAAAACTAGAGAGCAGCGCCTGCTCCCCACAGTAGGAAAAAGCCCGCACGTAGCAGCAAAGACCCAGTGCAGCTATAAATAAATCAATCAATCTTGAAAAAAAAAGTCATTGATTAAAAAAAATTTACTCCAGTGAAAAACATGTATTTAAAGAGAGAAAGAAATAAAGGGAAAGGGAAGCCCTATGTGTGGGATGCATACGCATCAAAATTATCAAGGGGAACGCATGTCATTTCAAGAACGTGGACAGCACTGTTGAGAATCCAGTCAGTGCTTGTCCAAAGGGGGAGGGACAAGAAAGTAATTGGGAGAATCTACAAGTTATTGACTGATATCTATTGTAAACTCTGGACTGAGGGGGAATTTATTCCTTCCAGCTTCAGGTGACTTGATTCTCTGCAACCAAGTCCCCCGGTGGCTTTCCCTTACTCAGAGTGAAGTCGCTCAGTCCTGTCTGACTCTTTGCCACCCCATGGATAGTAGCCTGCACCAAGCTCCTCTGTCCATGGGATTTTCAAGGGTTAACTATATACACATATGTAGGATTTGGTTCTATCCAGGGTTTCAGGCATCCCCTGTGGGTCTTGGAACATAACCCCTGTTTCCAAGGGGCCACTACTGTATATCTTTTTGAGTTGGGGGAGTCTTCATTTCCTTTGAGGAGTATCCAGAAATAAAACTGCTGGATCATATGACAATTACATTTTCAATTTATAGAGAGATCGCCATGCTGTTTCCCATGATGGTTGAACCAAATTTCTCTCAACTTTCACTCCACCCTCCTCGTGTTTGCATGGTTTCTAAGGAGACTTTTGATATAATTCTTATTTTTGCTCCTATGTGGGCAGGTGCTTTTTCCCTCTGGCTTCTTTTTGTCTGTGGTTCTGATGTTTGGCATAAATGTGGGAAATTCTCAGATATTATTACTTCAAATATCTCTCCTGTCCCTTTCTCTTTTCTGCATCTAGTGCTCCTATTAAGCACATGCTACATTTTCTGTACCTGTCCCAGAGTTTTTTGATATTCAATCTTTCCTTGGAAGAAAAGTTATGACCAACCTAGATAGTATATTCAAAAGCAGAGACATTACTTTGCCGACTAAGGTCCGTCCATCTAGTCAAGGCTATGGTTTTTCCAGTGGTCATGTATGGATGTGAAAGTTGGACTGTGAAGAAGGCTGAGCCCCGAAGAATTGATGCTTTTGAACTGTGGTGTTGGAGAAGACTCTTGAGGTCCCTTGGACTGCAAGGAGATCCAACCAGTCCATTCTGAAGGAGATCAGGCCTGGGATTTCTTTGGAAAAATGATGCTAAAGCTGAAACTCCAGTACTTTGGCCACCTCATGTGAAGAGTTGACTCATTGGAAAAGACTCTGATGCTGGGAGAGATTGGGGGCAGGAGGAGAAGGGGACGACTGAGGATGAGATGGCTGGATGGCATCACTGACTTGATGGACGTGAGTCTGAGTGAACTCCGGGAGATGGTGATGGACAGGGAGGCCTGGCATGCTGCGATTCATTGGGTCGCAAAGAGTCGGACACAACTGAGCAACTGAACTGAACTGATCTTTCCAGTCTTTTTTCTTTTTTTCAAGTATTGGAAGTTTGTATTGACATATCCTCAACCTCCGAGATTCTTTCCCAGCTATAACTAATCTAGATAATGGGCTCATCAAATGCATTCTTCACTTCTGTAAATTTTTAAATCTGTAGCGGTTTTTTTACTCTCTTAGAATTTCCACCACTCTGCTTCTACTGTCCATCTGATCCTGTAGGCTGTACTTTCTTCCTCAGAGCTCATAGCAAAGCTTTGTATTAAATTTTGAAACCGAGATGTGGGAATCCTCCAAACCTGTTCTTTGTCCAGACTCTCTTGGCTGTATGGTGTCCCTTTCTGTTCCATGTGAATTTTAGGATCTGTTTTCCATTCTGTACACAGAGGCCACTGGCATTCTCACAGAGGATGCACTGAATCTCTCAAACCACACTGGATGACATATTTAGAATTAACGGTATTAACAACATTGTCTTCCACCCATAAACATGGAATGTCTCTTCATTATTGAGGTTGCTCGTCTGTAATCTCTATCAATGGTGTTTTGTCATTTTCAGTGTGGAAGTCTGGCACCTCCTTGGTTAGATTTTGTCTTAAGCACTGTATTCTTTTTTTATGCTACTCTACAAGAATTGGTGTCTTCCTTTCCTCTACAGGCTGTTCATTGTCAAGGTATAGAAATAGGGAAGAAGGCTCAGAGGACCTGAAGAGGACAAAAGCAAGCAGCCTCCTTTTATATATGGAGTGTCTAGGAAATGGTAGGCACTCAGAGACTGAGGGATTCCTTAGGTCCTATGTCTCTAGCAGACCTCCAGGCTGGAGGGGTCCGGAAGGGTCTGGGTGCAGCCTCCTACATCACACTTCATAACCCCTGAAAGCTGCCAGATGTTCCTAAGCGAGGGAGGACAGAAACCAGGAAAGGCACGCACCGTGGTTTATGTCGTATCTGCCCGAACACCTGACATTCAGCTCCTGAGTTCGAGACACCCCACCAGGCTGATTTTGTCCTTGACTTATCAGTATCGAGTTCCTTTTGCCAACAGCACCATTCTCTAGTCCCCTCAGCATCACGTAGGGTTCACACGGACTGTCTGGCACGTATAAAGGTATCTTACAGAATGGAGCTGTAATGGTTAATCTTCTGTGTCATCTTGACTGCGCTGTTGTGTGGTCAGGTCTTGGGTTATACGTGATTTTCAGTGTGTCTGTGACAGTGTTCCCGGGATGAGATTAACATCTGAATCCACAGACTGAGTAAAGCAGACTGCGCTCCCTCGTGTGGATAGGCTTCCCCCATCATCTGAAGACCTAAACAGAACAAAAAAGCTCACCAGCCCAGAGAAGGAGGATTCTTCCTGCCTTCAGAATGGAACTGAAACGCTGGCTCTCCCTGGGTCTCGGGCTTCCAGACTCAGACTAGAACTACATCATTGAACATCTTGGGACTCGTCAGTCTCCATAACCAAATTCCTCTGCGTGTACATGTGTACACACACACACACACACACACACACACACGTCTCTCGGGAGAACCCTGACAAATACAGGGACAAATAAATATTTGAGGAATGAAAAAACAAGTCAAAAGAGGCTCACATATAAAGTCGTATCCCCTCCTTAAACAGCCCCAATCCTGACCACCTTCTTCATGACATCCTGAGACACTCTGTCTCTGCTTCAGGGAGAGCCCTTGACATTTTGGCCAACTGGGCCCTTCCCAAACCACACTCCCCATTCCACACCTGGGACGACTTTTCTCTTTGTGCCAAATCTGCCCTTGATGTCTTCCCTACTAGCAAGAGCCAAGTCCTAGTTCATATCAGGAATCTTTTATTATCACTGGCAAAAGTGTGAGGGCAGGGGGACATCCTGGCATCTTCTGGGAGTGGCCGTGATCCTGCACATTATAGTAGAGTCTAACCAGATGGATATCTTTACTGGAAGATCTGCCCCTTAAAATGTATCCACTGAAGTCAGCACGATATCTCCCCTCACCTCCAGCATTTTCACAGACTGTAGGGGCAGGCGGTGGGCAAAATGGCAGGTGGGCTTGTTATTCACAAACACCTAAGGAAGGAGATATATTTCTTGTGAGCTCAGAACAATTAGGCCTCCTCTTTCCCTTTCCTATTTTCATTGCCTTCTGTAAACTTTCTTTACTCTGTAAAAGCAAAGCAGAAATTCTCCTCCTGGACATCCTGCCAAGACACTGCTGTAGGAATCATCCTCCATGTCCACTTCCTCGCCTCCAGAGCTGCCTTCCCTGCTTTACACTGAGGGCCGGGGGCCTGCACGTCTCCCTCCACACTGCTGACTGTCTGGTACAGGAAGAGCTGTGTGGAGTTCACCGTAGAATCTCTAATTGTACAGCACACAAGATCCTGAGTATAGAGGCCTATGCTATATGGGGACAAGGTGCTCAGTCACTCTGTTGTACACGTGAAACTAACACAGTAAGGGAAATCAACAATACTTCAATATTAAAAAGCACATGTGTTAAAAATACAAAACAAACAAAAATTTGGTCTGTTGCGACCACATCAGAGTTGGACTCTCCGCGTGTTTCTCTATAGCCGGCCCAACACAGCCACAGCACCCCACAGCTGGAGGGCCCACACACCTGGTATTCATTCTCCAGCACCAAGAATCGCAGCTGAAATGGCTGGCCTGGCACGAAAGGGTCAGAACTCACTCCCTGTTCATACTGCCATTGCCCATCCTTGAAACTGTTCATCACCACCCTGCCATTGTAGTACCGGAAACGGAATGGAATGTTGCCGCCTTCCCCAGTACTCGAACAGAAAGCCACCATAAAGTCTGGGTTGTTTCTGCAAAGACAAGAGGACAGCTCCTGCAGGCAGGCATTTACTGCAGACAACAACTTCCTCAGGAACAACCACAGCCCTTTTTTCTCTCTCCCCATCTCCTTCCTTCCCCTTCCCCCTGCCCTCTTTCTCAAAATACTTATACCTTTCTCACTTTGCTATCTCTCGCTCTTTTCCTCCCCTGCCTCTCCCCACCCATGCCCCCCCACCACCACCCAATACACACAGACACACAGAGGAAGGAAACCTCGCCTGGAGTGTAATCTCACAAGTTTTCATGAGACACCTCAGCTTATTCCGATGATTAAAGAACATCAAGCTGTTTCCAGTGAGTGTCCCCAAGACATGCTGACACTCTCCCCTTGTGCTTCACCCTCCATCAGACATAAACTGGCCTCTACTCACCCATAAGGAGACTTAAGATTTGCCTTGATCTTCACCATGTAACCCACAGTCAGGGAAACAGACTGCAGGTAGGGGTTTGGCTGTGGAAGAGACGGATGCGTCAGTGAATGAAGAGCCACTGTCCTCTCCCCCACGTCGTTGCCCAGGCAGAATCAGGACACAAAACATGATCTCCTCCCACAGCTAAGAGACATTAGTATACCTCCAACAAGGAGACATTAATCCGAGTCCAGACATGCACTCAGAGGCACAGTTACATATGTTATACACAAACACTTCCAAACCCAGAGAAACAATGTGCAAAAGGACATACAATAATGCAAATCCAGTGATTCCCACTCACACACACACACTCTTTCCCATTCTCTACCAGCATTCACGCAATGATTTGTGTCAAGGTGACCTGGCACCAACAGCAGAGGTAATCAGATTCCTTCCTCCCATCCTTCATACCAAGCAGTCCATAGTCTCCATCTGGGCCTTTCTTCCCTGTTGAAACTGTGTGTGTGTCTGTCTGGAGAAGGTGCCCTATAAATGCACGTAGGAGCTGAGTCACCCCTGACCCTTTCACTCAGGCTGTAGAGTCCTGTCCTCTATTCTGAAATTCTTGACATCAAAAGTGTGTTTAGTCCATACTATCCAAAGTCCACTGTGATAATAAGAAGTGGTTTCTAACTATACTAGAGATGCTGATAAGCTTAATCTAAGTGTAATTCCTTGTGTCTACTGAGAAGCAACAATGATACAACTGTAACAGAGAGTTACCTGGCTACCCTTCTTCATAAAACTGGTGTCCATCCCATGCCGTATGCAACTGACTTTTTCTCTGACATTGAATCTATTCCAGAATCTTTGCTGGCAATTTCCCTATTCACCCTAGACTTGGAGAGACACACCACCTGGATGAGAGTGCCAGCTCTGCCACTGTGAGGCCTTATTAAAAGTGTAACCTCTGCCAGACCCAGTCTTCTCACACATAGAATACCTGATGACCATAATCCCAAATCAGAGGGTTGTTAGTAAAGCAATCAGAGGGATCCAACCATCTATCCGTTCATTTGATGACTGCTTATTGAGAGATGAATCGGCAGCAGGCTTTGTACTATCTGCATAAGTGGAAAAAAACAGATAAAAATCTTGCTCCGTGGAGCTTATATTCCAGTTGGAAAATATATGCAGTAACTTTCAAATTATAATACACAAGCAAAATATCTAATGTGTTAGAAGGGAATAACTATTTTGAAAACGATGTTGGTAATAGAACAGAGCAGTCCACAGAGGGCTTAATCTCTAATTGGCTGCTTAAGGTGGCCCTTGTTGGGGAGATGAGATCTGAGCAAAGGCTCAGAGGTCAAGAAAAGAGCCATGTGTATTTTGGGGAAGAACTTCTAGTTAGAGAGATCAGCAACCAATATGGACCACAATGTGAAAGGACAACATGAAGTTTTGAGGAACAAAAGGGTGACTGTGTGACTGCAGTAAAGGGGGAGAGAAGGAGGGTTGAACTCAGGAGATGGAAAAGTAGATCACAAGCTATTGCAGGACTCTTGCTGTGAGATGGGAGCCTGCGGCAGAGGAGGGATCTGTTCTCATTTGTATTTTAAAAGGATCTCCTCTGCTGCTGGGTGGAAAATAGACTGTACGTGGACCTGGACAAAATAAGAAAGACCATTCTCAAGGCCATTACAGTAATCCTGGAGAGCAGTGACAGGGACCTGGATGAGGACTGTGGAAGGGGATTTGGTAGAACTGGGAGTTCAGTAAAGAGGTCCTCATCCACAGCAGTAAAGCCTGCAAGGCTTAGTTACAGCCCTGGACACGCCAGAGACCATGCAACTAGGCTTCCCATTCACCCTCCCCACCCCCAACAGTGGCAGAGGCTGTGACTCAGGCAATCTCAGAAGAGGAGCTCACCATCCCAGTGTCCCAGGCAGTGAAACCAATGACACTGGCATCTGCAAGGCACTGAGGACCCTGGAGGCACAAACAGTGGTAGTCAGGGCTTGGAGCCTTGCCCCTGACACAGGCAGTGGAAGGTGGAAAGTGCTAACCAAAGGCAAGGATGGTTCAACATCCAGATAGCAATAAACGTGATATACCACATTGTTGAAAAATAAAGTAAGCTATGTGATTATCTCAATAGATACACAAAAGCATTTGTCAATATTCAACAACCATTTTTAATTTTACAAAAAAGCAACCTCAGTATATTTGATACAGAAGAAATGCATTTCAAAATAGTAAAGGTGACATATGACAAACTCCTAGCAAACATCATACATTCAAGGGTGAAAAGCTGAAAGCTATTCCCCGAAAATCAAGAACAAGACAAAGATGCCCACTCTGCCACTCCTACTCAACATAATGTTGGAAGTCCTAGCCAGAGCAATTAGACAAGAAAAAGAAAAAAAGACATCCAAATTGGAAAGGAAAAAGGAATTCTGATGCTATTTTTGGATGTCATGATTTTATATATAGAAAACCCAAATAACTCCGCCAGAAATTATTACAAATTATCAATGAAAATAAGGCTTCCCTGGTGGCTCAGACAGTAAAGAATCCACCTGCAATGCAGGAGACCTGAGTTCGATCCCTGAGCTGGGAAGATCCCCTGGAGGAGGGCTTGGCAACCCACTCCAGTATTCTTGCCTGGAGACTCCCCATGGACAGAGAAGCCTGGCAGGCTACAATCCATGGGGTCACAAAGAGCCAGACATGACTGAGTGACTAGCACATAAATGAAAACAGTAAAGTTGCAGCATACAAAATCAATAGAGAAAAGCATGTTGCATTTCTACATGCTAAAAATGAGCTAGCAGAAAAAGAAATTAAGAAAGCAATTGCATTTATAATCACAACAAAAAGAAGAAAATACACAGGAATAAGTGTAACCAAGGAGGTGAAAGACCCATACACTGAAACCTATACAATGTTGAAAGAAGCTGAAGAAGACTCAAATGGAAAGATAGTCCATGTTCATGAATTGAAAGAAATAAAATTGTTAAAATGTCCATATTGCCTATACAATTTACATATTCCATGCAATCCCTATCAAAATCTCAAAGACGTTTTTCACAGGTAGAAAATGCTAAAATTTATATGGAATCACAAAAGACCTCAATAGCCAAAGAAATCCTGAAAAAAAGAAACAAAGCTGAAAGTCATACTCTTGTGGTCTCAAACTATCTTAAAAAGCCATGGTAACTGGCAGAAAAAAAACATGATAATCAAAACTGCACACTACTGGCAAAAAAAAAAAAAAGAGAGAGAGAGAGAGAGAGGGATACATAACCAATGGAACAGAATTGAGAGCCCAGAAAAAATCCACATAAATGGATAATTGATTTCTGACAAAGGAACAAAGAACACACCATGGAGAAAGGACAGTCTCTTCAATAAATGGTATGAAAGTTGGGCAGACAAACAAAGAAACTATTATTTCACATCACAGACAAAAATCAACTCAAAATTGATTAAAAGCTTGAATCTAAGACCTGAAACCAGAAGACTCGAGGGGAAAACACAGGCAGCATGCTCACTGACATCAGTCTTGGTGCATCTTTCTAGCTATGTCACCTGATCGGAGGGAATCAAAAGCAAAAATGAACATCAAACTAAACATCTCCTTCACGGTAAACAATACATCAAGGACATGAAAAAATAACCTACCAAACAGGGGAGGATTCCTGCAAATGATACATCTGATAAACGCTAATATCCAAAGTATATAAAGAACTCATACAAGTCAACAGCAAGGAAACAAACCACCCGATTAAAAAGCAGACAGAAGCCGAATAGACAGTTTCTCATTGTCTGGAAGAAGACATGCAGAGGGCTAATGGGCACATGAAAAGATTGTTTAACGCCACAGATCATTAGGGAAATGCAAATAAGAACCACTATTAGATATCAACTCATGCCTGTCAGAATGGCTATTCACAAAAAGGTAAAAACTGACAAGTGTTGGCAAGGATGTACAGAAAAGGAAACCCTCACACACTCTTGCTGGGAATGTAAATTGGTATAGCCTCTATGGAAAAAGTTGAGGACAGAACTAACATATGATCCAGCTATCCCACTTTAGGGTATGTATCCAAAGAAGACAAAAACACTAAACACTACTCTGCTATAAAAAAGATAAAATCCAGCCAATTGCAACAACATGGACAGGCCTTGAGGACATCATACTAAGTGAAATACGTCAGACTGAGAAAGACAAATATCATATAACTTCAATTATATGCGGAATGTAAAAAGCAAACAACATCAACAAACTAAACAAGCCTAATGAAAATAAATGCATAGGGAACAGAATAGTAGTTCTGGGGGGGAGGCACAATGGGTGAGCAGATCAACTGTACGATGACAGACAAAAACACAGGTTTTGGAAGTGCAGACCATACAGATGCAGACGTATAAGGCTGCACACATGAGACTGTTATGATGTTATGAACCAATGTTACTTCAATAAAACATTAAAAATGAGAATCAAGAGTGACTAGTAGGACTTTGGTCTTATTACTGAACTACTGAAGTCATACACTGAGGTCAGCAAACTGTGGCTGGGACCACTGGGAAGGAAAAAGATAAGGAATTCAGCTTTGGGCACTTGGAGGTTGAGATGCCGATTGTACAGGGTTTAATGAATGAATTTGGAAGAGAGGTCTGGTCGGAGATATAAAAGTTGAAATTCTAACATATAGATAGCAGTTAAAACTGTGAAACACTGAGATCACCAAGGAAGTTAGTGCAGCTTTTAAAAAAAACGACAGGAATGAACTGGCACTGAGTTGTTCAGATCAAGGACCCAAAAGAAAAAGAGGCAGAAGTGAAGGCCAGTGAGGTGAAGGAGAAATCAAGAGATCACATGAGCATTGTCCTGAGTGGAAAAGCTGACCTAAAAGGTCACATAATGTGTAAGCGCATTTGTTTACCATCCTCAAAAGTGTAAAGTTAGAGACAGAAAGTAGATGGGTGGTGGTCGTGGCTTACAGATGGCGGTCAGAGACAAGTGTTCGATGCTGCTACAAAGGAAAAACATGCGGTCTATCTTGACGCTGGAGTAATGTTTTATCTTGATTATGGGTCTGGTTACACATACATATATTTCTCATAAAATGACACAGAACTATGTGCATCCATTGTACCAATGTATAATCCCTGGTTTTGACACTAGACTATAATTATGTAAGACGTATCCAATTGGGAGAAACTAGGCAATAGGTGGCAGCAGCAGTAAAGAACCCGCCTGCCAAGGCAGGAGACATAAAAGTCATGGGTTCGATCCCTGGGCCAGGAAGATCTCCTGGAGGCGGGCATGGCAATCCACTCCAGTATCCTTGCCTGGAGCATTCCATGGACACAGGAACCTGGGGGTCACAGTCCAGAGGGTTGCAAAGAGTCAGACTTGACTGAAGTGAGGTAGCACAGCACAGGCAATGGGTACATGGGACCTCACTACACAACATTTGCAGCTTCTCGGGAAGTCATAATTCTTTCCAATAAAAGCTTATCTTTCAAAAAAATCCTTTTTTAATTTTAAATTTATTCATTTTTAAATTGAAGGGTAGCTGCTTTACAGAATTGTGTTGTTTTCTGCCAAATATCATCAGCAAACTAGATATAGAAGGGAAATTTCTCAACCTGATAGAACGCTGTACTAAATCTACAGTCAACATCACACTCAATAATGAAGCATGTTTTCAGTCTACAATCCAAAATGAGCCAAGACTCATTATCCCTACTACCTGACCTACTACTGGAGGTTTTAGGCAATAAAAATAAGGCAAGAAAAGGAAATAAAATAAACAGAACAGAAAGTCTGACCCTGCCTAGAGTTAAGGAGACTTTTTATTGATTACCTGATACAAAACAAAAAAGAATGAATCTCAAGGGTACTGTGAGGAAGGAAAGATGTCGATCTCAACAGGTTACTTCCTGTAGGACTCAACTCTTGACAGCACAGAATTCTAGTGATGGAGCTCAGTGCTCATCAAGGCTTCGGATCAGGCTGAGAACCTGACTATAAAGGGGTAGCACAAGGGAGTTTGTGTGCATGGAACAGTGGTGGTGGTTGCACGGTGGCTACACACGTGAGAAAATGAGATGGTATCTCTCTCTCACACACACACACTGAAGACACACAGAAACTGCTTAAATTCTAATAAAGCCTCGTGTTTTTTAAAAAATACTGTGTCACACGGGATCTTTCCTTGCAGTGCACAGACTTTTCCTGCGCTGGGGGAGTCTGGTAGTTGTGGACACTGGTTTACTTGCTCTGTGGTATGTGGGATCTTAGTTCCCTGACAAGGAATCGAACCTGTACCCCCTGCAGCGGAAGCGCAGAGTCCCAGCCAGGGGACCACAGGGAAGTCCCTGGAAGCCTGTGTTAGATATCATTCCCGCCAACCTTACATGAAGATGCCCAACAAACATGGGAAAGCAGTCACCTCTTCTTCTAGAAAATGAAGCAACTGACAGCAGTGTTGATACGATTTGCAATTTCCTCATCGCTGTGCATTACACACATTACTTTTATATGGTTTAACATTTCCCACTGTCTTGCATTACAACAAAGTTGACATGGCTACTAAATACTTTTTGCATTAAATCCTAAGATAAGATATCTCAGCATGGTTTCACCAGAATTTTCTCTTCCTTATTCTGATTAAATTTTAAACATGAAATACCTCTCTATTTACTTTTCTTTAGGTTAGGTTCAATTCAGTCCAGTTGCTCAGCTGTGTCCGACTCTTTGTGACCCCATGAATCACTGCAGCCTGGCCTCCCTGTTCATCACCAACTCCCAGAGTTTACCCAAACTCATGTCCATTGAGTTGGTAATGCCATCCAACTATCTCATCCTCTGTTGTCCTCTTCTCCTCCTGCCCCCAATCCATCCCAGCATCAGGGTCTTTTCCAATGAGTCCACTCTTCGCATCAGGTGGCCAAAGTACTGGGGTTTCAGCTTCAGCATCAGTCCTTCCAGTGAACACCCAGGACTGATCTCCTTTAGGATGGACTGGTTGGATCTCCTTGCAGTCCAAGCGACTCTCAAGAGTCTTCAACACCGCAGCTCAAAAGCATCAATTCTTCGGCACTCAGCTTTCTTCACTGTAAAAACCATAGCCTTGATTAGATGGACTTTCTTGGCAAAGTAATGTCTCTGCTTTTTAATATGCTGTCTAGGTTGGTCATAGCTTTTCTTCAAGGAGCAAGTGCCTTTTAATTTCATGGCTGCAGTCACCATCTGCAGTGATTTTGGAGCCCCCCAAAATAAAGTCTGTCACTGTTTTCACTGTTTCCCCATCTATTTGCCAGGAAGTGATGGGACCAGATGGCCTGATCTTAGTTTTCTGAATGTTGAGTTTTCAGTCAACTTTTTCATTCTCCTCTTTCACTTTCATCAAGAGGCTCTTTAGTTCTTCTTCGCTTTCCGCCATAATGGTGGTGTCATCTGCATATCTAAGGTTATTGATATTTCTGCCTGCAATCTTGATTCCAGCTTGTGCTTCATCCATTCTGGCATTTCTCTTGATGTACTCTGCATAGAAGTTAGATAAGCAGGATGACAACATACAGCCTTGACATACATCTTTCCCAACTTGGAACTGCAAAGAACTGGACAAAAAAAAAAAAAAAAACTGACACATAACCAATGAAACAGAATTGAGAGCCCAGAAAAAATTCACACATAAATGGATAATTGATTTATGACAAAGGAACAAAGAACACACCATGGAGAAAGGACAGTCTCTTCAATAACTGCTATGAAAGTCGGGCACACAAACAAGAAACTATTCTCTCACATCATATACAGAAATCAACTCAAAATTGATGAAAAGCTTGAATCTAAGACCTGAAACCAGAAGACTCCAAGGAGGAAACACAGGCAGCATGCTCACTGACATCAGTCTTAGCGCATCTTTCTAGCTATGTCACCTGATCGGAGGCAAACAAAAGCAAAAATGAACATCAAACTAAACATCTCCTTCACGGTAAACAATACATCAAGGACATGAAAAAATAACCTACCAAACAGGGGAGGATACCTGCAAATGATACATCTGATAAAGGTTAATATCCAAAGTATATAAAGAACTCATACAAGTCAACAGCAAGAAAACAAACCACCTGGTTAAAAAGCAGACAGAAGCCGAATAGACAGTTTCTCATTGTCTGGAAGAAGAATCCAGATGGCCAATGGGCACATGAAAAGATTGTTGAACACCACAAATTATTAGGGAAATGCAAATCAGAACCACAATTAGATATCAACTCATGCCTGTCAGAATGGCTAGTCACAAAAAGGTAAAAAATGACAAGTGTTGGCAAGGATGTAGAGAAAAGGGAACCCTCACACACTCTTGCTGGGAATGTAAATCGGTATAGCCTCTATGGAACAAGTTGAGGACAGAACTAACATATGATCCAGCTATCCCCCTTTAGGGTGTGTGCACAAAGAAGACAAAAATACTAACTCATAAGATAAATGCACCCCTATGTTTGTCAAAGCATTATGGACAACAGCAAGCTATGGAAACAAAAAGTGCCCATCACTGGATGTCTGGATAAAGAAGAGGTGAGACATAGACATATATATCCATGAAACACGACTCTGCTATAAAAAAGATGAAATCCTGCCAATTGCAACAACATGGACAGGTCTTGAAGGCATCTTACTAAGTTGAAATAAGTCAGATTGAGAAAGACAAATATAACTTCACTCATAGGTGGAACATTAAAAGCAAACAACATCAACAAAATAAACAAAGAAGCCTAATGAAAATAAATGCATAGGAAACAGAATAGTAATTATGCGGGGGAGGCACAATGGGTGAGCAGATCAACTGTACAATGATGGACAAAAACATAGTTTTTGGCGGTGCAGACCATACAGATGCAGAAGTATAAGGCTGCACACATGAAACTGTTATGATATTATGAACCAATGTTACTTCAATAAAGCATTAAAAGTGAGAATCAAGAATGACTAGTAGGATTTTGGTCTTATTTATTGAACTACTGAAGTCATACACTGAGGTCAGCAAACTGTCTGGGACCACAGGGGAGGAAAAAAGATAAGGAATTCAGCTTTGGGCACTTGGAGGTTGAGATGCCTACTGTACAGGGGTAATGCATGAATTTGGAAGAGAGGTCTGGTTGGAGATATAAAATTTGAAATCTAACATATAGATAGCAATTAAAACTGTGCAACGTTGATATCACCAAGGGAGTGAGTACAGCTTACAACGGGAATGAATCAGCACTGAGTTGTTCAGATCAAGGACCCAAAAGAAAAAGAGACAGAAGTGAAGGACAGTGAGGTTAAGAGGAAATCAAGAGATTCCATGAGCATTGTCCTGAGTGGAAAAACCTACCTGAAAAGGCCACATAATGTGTAAGCGCATTTGTTTACCATCTGCAAAAGTTTAAACCCAGAGACAGACAGGACACGGGTGGTGCTGACAGATGGCAGTCAGGGAGAAGCGCCAGATGCTGCTACACAGGAACAGCATGTGGTCCATCTTGGCGCTGCAGTAATGTTTTATCTTGATTATGGGGCTGGTTACACATACCTACATTTCTCATAAAATGACACAGAACTATATGCATCCATTGTACCAATGTATAATCCCTGGTTTTGACACTGGACTATAATTACGTAAGATGTATCGAATTGGGAAAAACTAGGCAATAGGTGGCAGCAGCAGTAAAGAACCCGCCTGCCAAGGCAGGAGACATAAAAGTCATGGGTTCGATCCCTGGGCCAGGAAGATCTCCTGGAGGTGGGCATGGCAATCCACTCCAGTATCCTTGCCTGGAGAATTCCATGGACACAGGAACCTGGGGGTCACAGTCCAGAGGGTTGCAAAGAGTCAGACTTGACTGAAGTGACGTAGCACAGCACAGGCAGTGGGTACATGGGACCTCACTACACAACATTTGCAGCTTCTCGGGAAGTCATAATTCTTTCCAATAAAAGTTTATCTTTTAAAAACATCTTTTTTTAATTTTAAATTTATTCATTTTTTAATTGAAGGGTAACTGCTTTACAGAATTGTGTTGTTTTCTGCCAAATATCATCAGCAAACTAGATATAGAAGGGAAATTTCTCAACCTGATAGAACGCTGTACTAAATCTACAGTCAACATCACACTCAATAATGAAGAATGTTTTCAGTCTAAGATCCAAAACGAGCCAAGACTCATTATCACTACTACCTGACCTACTACTGGAGATTTTAATCAGTAAAATAAGGCAAGAAAAAGAAATAAAATAAACAGAACAGAAAGTCTGACCCTGCCTAGAGTTAAGGAGACTTTTTATTGATTACTTGATACTTGGAAAAAACAACAAAACAGAATGAATCTCAAGGGTACTGTGAGGAAGGAAAGATGTCGATCTCAACAGGTTACTTACTGTAGGACTCAACTCTTGACAGCACAAAATTCTAGTGATGGAGCTCAGTGCTCATCAAGGCTTCGGAGTAGACTGAGAACCTGACTATAAAGGGGTAGCACAAGGGAACAGTGTGTGCATGGACAGTGGTGGTGGTTACACGGTGGCTACACACGCGACAAAATGAGATGCTATCTCTCTCTCACACACACACACACACACACACACACACACTGAAGACACACAAAAACTGCTTAAATTCTACTAAAGCCTCGTGTTTTTTTTAAAATACTGTGTCACACAGGATCTTTCATTGCATGGATAGACTTTCCCTGTGCTGGGGGAGCTCTGGTAGTTGTGGCCACTGGCTTAGTTGCTCTGTGGTATGTGGGATCTTAGTTCCCTGACAAGGAGTCTAACCTGTACCCCCTGCAGTGGAAGCGCAGAGTCCTAACCAGGGAACCACAGGGAAGTCCCTGGAAGCCTGTGTTAAATATCATTCCCGCCAACCTTACATGATTGCCCAACAAACATATGAAAGCAGTTGCCTATTCTTCTAGAAAATGAAGCAACTGACAGCAGTGTTGATACGATTTGCAATTTCCTCATCGCTGTGTATTCCACACATTACTTCTTATAATGTTTAACATATCCTGCTGTCTTGGCCTTCCAACAAAGTTGACGTGGCTACTAAATACTTTTTGCATTAAATCCTAAGATAACATATCTCAACATGGTTTCACAAGAATTTTCTCTTCCTTATTCTGATTAAATTTTAAACATGAAATACCTTTCTATTTACGTTTCTTTAGGTTCAGTTCAGTTCAGTGGCTCAGTCGTGTTCGACTCTTTGCGACTCCATGAATCACTGCACTCCAGGCCTCTCTGTCCTTCACCAACTCCTGGAGTTTACCCTAACTCATATCCATCGTGTCGGTGATACCATCCAGCCACCTCATCCCCTGTCGTCCCCTTCTCCTCCTGCTCCCAATTTCTCCCAGCATCAGGGTCTTTTCCAATGAGTCCACTCTTTGCATCAGGTGGCTGAAGTATTGGGGTTTCAGCTTCAGCATCAGTCCTTCCAATGAACACCCAGGATTGATCTCCTTTCGTGTGGACTGGTTGGATCTCCTTGCAGTCCAAGGGACTCTCAAGAGTCTTCTCCAACACCACAGCTCAAAAGCATCAATTCTTCGGTGCTCAGCTTTCTTAACAGTCCAACTCTCACATCCATACATGACCACTGGAAAAACATAGTTTGACTAGACGGACTTTGTTGACAAAGTAATGTCTCTGCTTTTTAATATTCTGTCTAGGTTGATCATAGCTTTTCTTCCAAGGAGCAAGTGCCTTTTAATTTCATGGCTGCAGTCACCATCTGCAGTGATTTTGGAGCCCCGCAAAATAAAGTCTGTCACTGTTTTCCACTGTTTCCCCATCTATTTTCCATGAAGTGTGGGACCAGATGCCCTGATCTTAGTTTTCTGAATGTTGAGTTTTCAGTCAACTTTCTCATACTCCTCTTTCACTTTCATCAAGAGGCTCTTTAGTTCTTCTTTGCTTTCTGCCATAAGGTGGTGTCATCTGCATATCTAAGGTTATTGATATTTCCCCCAGCAATCCTGATTCCAGCTTGTGCTTCATCCAGTCTGGCATTTTTCATGATGTACTCAGCGTAGAAGTTAGACAAGCAGGATGACAACATACAACCTTCACATACATCTTTCCCAATTTGGAACTGCACAGAACTGACCAAAAAGAAAAAAATAGACTGATACATAACCAACGAAACAGAATTGAGAGCCCAGAAAAAATCCGCACATAAATGGATAATTGATTTTTGTCAAAGGAACAAAGAACATACCTTGGAGTAAGGACAGTCTCTTCAATAAATGGTATGAAAGTTGGGCATACAAAAAAAGAAACTATTATCTCACATCATATACAAAAATCAACTCAAAATTGATTAAAAGCTTCACTCTAAGACCTGAAACCACGAAACTCCAATGAGAAAACTTAAGCATATGCTCACTGACAGCAGTCTTAGCGGTATCTTTCTAGCTTTGTCACCTGATCGGAGGGAAACAAAAGCAAAAATAAACATCAAACTAAAAATCTCCTTCATGGTAAACAATACATCAAGGACATGAAAAAATAACCTACCAAACAGGGGAGGATACCTGCAAATGATACATCTGACAAAGGTTAATATCCAGAGTATAATAAGAACTCATACAAGTCAACAGCAAGGAAACAAACCACCTGATTAAAAAGTGGACAGAAGCCAAATAGACAGTTTCTCATTTTCTGGAAGAAGACATCCAGATGGCCAATGGGCACATGAAAAGATTGTTTAACACCACAAATTATTGTCTTTGCTGGCAATTTCCCTATTCACCCTAGACTTGGAGAGACGCACCACCTGGATGAGAGTGCCAGCTCTGCCACTGTGAGGCCTTATTAAAAGTGTAACCTCTGCCAGACCCAGTCTTCTCACACATAGAATACCTGATGACCATAATCCCAAATCAGAGGGTTGTTAGTAAAGCAATCAGAGGGATCCAACCATCTGTCCGTTCATTTGATGACTGCTTGTTGAGAGATGAATCGGCAGCAGGCTTTGTACTATCTGCATAAGTGGAAAAAAAAACAGATAAAAATCTTGCTCCATAGAGCTTATATTCCAGTTGGAAAATATATAACTTTCAAATTATAATACACAAGCAAAATATCTAATGTGTTAGAAGGGAATAACTATTTTGAAAACGATGTTGGTAATAGAACAGAGCAGTCCACAGAGGGCTTAATCTCTAATTGGCTGCTTAAGGTGGCCCTTGTTGGGGAGATGAGATCTGAGCAAAGGCTTAGAGGTCAAGAAAAGAGCCATGTGTATTTTGGGGAAGAACTTCTAGTTAGAGAGATCAGCATGGATACCACAATGTGAATGGACAATGTGAAGTTTCGAGGAACAAAAGGGTGACTGTGTGACTGCAGTAAAGGGGGAGAGAAGGAGGGTTGAACTCAGGAGATGGAAAAGTAGATCACAGGCTATTGCAGGACTCTTGCTGTAAGTGAGATGGGAGCCCGAGGCAGAGGAGGGATCTGTTCTCATTTGTATTTTAAAAGGATCTCCTCTGCTGCTGGGTGGAAAATAGACTGTACGTGGACCTGGACAAAATAAGAAAGACCATTCTCAAGGCCATTACAGTAATCCTGGAGAGCAGTGACAGGGACTTGGATGAGGATTGTGGAAGGGGAGTTGGTAGAACTGGGAGTTCAGTAAAGAGGTTCCCCATCCACAGCAGTGAAGCCTGCAAGGCTTAGTTACAGCCCTGGACACTCCAGAGACCATGCAACTAGGCTTCCCATTCACCCTCCCCACTCCCAACAGTGGGAGAGGCCATGACTCAGGCAATCTCAGAAGAGGAGCTCACCATCCCAGTGTCCCAGGCAGCGAAACCAATGACACTGGCATCTGCAAGGCACTGAGGACCCTGGAGGCACAAGCAGTGATAGTCAGGGCTTGGAGCCTTGCCCCTGACACAGGCAGTGGAAGGTGGAAAGTGCTAACCAAAGGCAAGGATGGTTCAACATCCAGATAGCGATAAACGTGATACACCACATCAAAGAAAACTAAAGGATAAAAGCTATGCGATTATCTCAATAGAAACATAAAAGTTTTTTTTCAATATTCAACACCCATTAAAGATTTTAAAAAAAACCTGAATAAATTGGATACAGAAGAAATGCATTTCAAAATAGTAAAGGTGACATATGACAAACTCCTAGCAAACATCATACATTCAAGGGTGAAAAGCTGAAAGCTATCCCCCTAAAATCAAGAACAAGACAAAAATGCCCACTCTGCCACTCCTATTCAAGATAATATTGGAAGTCCTAGCCAGAGCAATTAGACAAGATAAAAGAAAAAAGATGTCCAAATTGGAAAGGAAAAAAGAATACTGATACTATTTTTGGGTGTCATGATTTATATAGAAAACCCAAATAACTCCACCAGAAATTATTACAAATTATAAATGAAAATAAGGCTTCCCTGGTGGCTCAGACAGTAAAGAATCCACCTGCAATGCAGGAGACCTGAGTTCGATCCCTGAGTTGGGAAGATCCCCTGGAGGAGGGCATGGCAACCCACTCCAGTATTCTTGCCTGGAGAATCCCCACGGACAGAGAAGCCTGGCAGGCTACAATCCATGGGGTCACAAAGAGCCAGACACGACTGAGTGACTAAGCACACAAATGAATACAGTAAAGTTGCAGGGTACAAAATCAATAGAGAAAACATGTTGCATTTCTACATGCTAAAAATGAGCTAGCAGAAAAAGAAATTAAGAAAGCAATTGCATGTATAATCACAACAAAAAGAAGAAAATACACAGGAATAAGTTTAACCAAGGAGGTGAAAGACCCATACACTGAAACCTATACAATG
Source organism: Capra hircus (assembly GCF_001704415.2). Lineage (NCBI taxonomy): Eukaryota > Metazoa > Chordata > Mammalia > Artiodactyla > Bovidae > Capra > Capra hircus. The sequence goes on along the minus strand of NC_030825.1, from coordinate 50,178,653 downwards.
TTGAAAGAAGTTGAAGAAGACTCAAATGGAAAGATAGTCCATGTTCATGAATTGAAAGAAATAAAATTGTTAAAATGTCCATATTACCTGTACAATTTACATATTCCATGCAATTCCTATCAAAATCTCAAAGACATTTTTCACAAATAGAAAATAGTAAACCCCAATAGCCAAAGAAATCCTGAAAAAAAGAAACAAAGCTGAAAGTCATACTCTTGTGGTCTCAAACTAAATTAAAAAGCCATGGTAACTGGCAGAAAAAAACACGATAATCAAAACTGCACACTACTGGCAAAAAAAAAAAAAAAAAATGAGAGAGAGAGAGAGAGAGGTACATAACCAATGGAACCGAATTGAGAGCCCAGAAAAAATCCACATAAATGGATAATTGATTTATAACAAAGGAATAAAGAATATACCATGGAGAAAGGACAGTCCCTTCAATAAATGCTATGAAAGTCGGGCACACAAAAAAAGAAACTATTCTCTCACATCATATACAAAAATCAACCGAAATTAATGAAAAGCTTGAATCTAAGACTTGAAACAATAAGGAGGAAACACAGGCAGCATGCTCACTGACATCAGTCTTGGCGCATCTTTCTAGCTATGTCACCTGATCGGAGGCAAACAAAAGCAAAAATAAACATCAAACTAAACATCTACTTCACGGTAAACAATACCATCAAGGACACAAAAAAATAACCTACCAAACAGGGGAGGATAACTGCACATGATACATCTGATAAAGGCTAATATCCAAAGTATATAAAGAACTCATACAAGTCAACAGCAAGACAACAAACCACCTGGTTAGAAAGCAGACAGAAGCCGAATAGACAGTTTCTCATTGTCTGGAAAAAGACATCCAGATGGCCAATGGGCACATGAAAAGATTGTTGAACACCACAAATTATTAGGGAAATGCAAATCAGAACCACAATTAGATATCAACTCATACCTGTCAGGATGGCGAGTAACAAAAAGGTAAAAAATGACAAGTGTTGGCAAGGATGTATAGAAAAAGGAAACCTTACTCACTCTTGCTGGGAATGTAAATTGGTATAGCCTCTATGGAACAAGTTGAGGACAGAACTAACATATGATCCAGCTACCCCCCGTTAGGGTATGTGCACAAAGAAGACAAAAACACTAACTCATAAGATAAATGCACCCCTATGTTTGTCAAAGCATTATGGACAATAGCAAGATACGGAAACAGAAAGTGCCCGTCACTGGATGATTGGGTAAAGAAGAGGTGAGATATATATATATGTGTATGTATATATATATATAAAACAATACCGTGCTATAAAAAACACGGACAGGCCTTGAGGGCATCATACTTTGTGAAATAAGTCAGACTGAGAAAGACAAATATCATATAATTTCAATTATATGTGGAATGTAAAAAGTAAACAACATCAACAAAATAAACAAACCTAACGAAAATAAATGCATATGAAACAGAATAGTAGCTATGGGGGGGAGGCAAAATGGGTGAGCAGATCAACTGTACGATGACGGACAAAAACACAATTTTGGGGGGTGCAGATTATACAGAGGCAGAAGTATAAGGCTGCATACATGAAACTGTTATGATGTTATGAACCAATGTTACTTCAATAAAACATTAAAAGTGAGAATCAAGAATGACTAGCGGGACTTTGGTATATTACTGAACTACTGAAGTCATACACTGAGGTCAGCAAACTGTGGCTGGAACCACTGGGAAGGGAAAAGATAAGGAATTCAGCTTTGGGCACTCGGAGGTTGAGATGACTACTGTACAGGGTTTAATGCATGAATTTGGAAGAGAGGTCTGGTCGGAGATATAAAATTTGAAATTCTAACATATAGATAGCAATTAAAACTGTGAAATGCTGAGATCACCAAGGGAGTGAGTGCAGCTTAAAAAAAAAAAAAAAAAAAAAAACAGGAATGAATCGGCACTGAGTTGTTCAGATCAAGGACCCAAAAGAAAAAGAGGCAGAAGTGAAGGCCAGTGAGGTTAAGAAGTAGTCAAGAGATTACATGAGCATTGTCTGAGGGGAACAACCAACCTGCAAAGGTCACATAATGTGTAAGCGCATTTGTTTAACATCCTCAAAAGTTTAAAGCCAGAGACAGAAAGGACATGGGTGGTGCTGACAGATGGCGGTCAGGGAGAAGCGGCAGATGCTGCTACACAGGAACAGCATACAGTCTATCTCGACGCTGGAGTAATTTTTTATCTTGATTGTGGTGCTGGTTACATATACCTGCTGCTGCTAAGTCACTACAGTTGTGTCCGACTCTGTGCAACCCCATAGATAGCAGCCCACCAGGCTCCCCCGTCTCTGGGATTCTCCAGGCAAGAACACTGGAGTGGGTTGCCATTTCCTTCTCCAATGTATGAAAGTGAAAATTGAAAGGGAAGTCACTCAGTCGTGTCCAACTCTTCATGACACCATGGACTGCAGCCTGCCAGGCTCCTCTGTCCATGGGATTTTCCAGGAAAGAGTACTGCATTTCTCATAAAATGACACAGAACTATATGCATCCATTGTACCAATGTATAATCCCTGGTTTTGACACTGGACTATAATTATGTAAGATGTATCCAATTGGGAGAAACTAGGCAATAGGTGGCAGAAGCAGTGAAGAACCCGCCTGCCAAGGCAGGAGACATAAAAGTCATGGGTTCGATCCCTGGGCCAGGAAGATCTCCTGGAGGCGGGCATGGCAATCCACTCCAGCATCCTTGCCTGGAGCATTCCATGGACACAGGAACCTGGGGGTCACAGTCCAGAGGGTTGCAAAGAGTCAGACTCGACTGAAGCGACGTAGCACAGCACAGGCAGTGGGTACATGGGACCTCACTACACAACATTTGCAGCTTCTCGAAAATTCATCATTCTTTCCAATAAAAGGTTATCTTTTTAAAAAATCTTGTTTTTAATTTTAAATTTATTCATTTTTTAATTGAAGGGTAACTGCTTTCCAGAATTGTGTTGGTTTCTGCCAAATATCATCAGCAAACTAGATATAGAAGGGAAATTTCTCAACCTGATAGAACACTATAATAAATCTACAGTCAACATCACACTCAATAACGAAGAATGTTTTCAGTCTAAGATCCAAAACGAGCCAAGACATTATTGTCACTACTACCTGACCTACTACTGGAGGTTTTAATCAGTAAAATAAGGAAAGAAAAGGAAATAAAATAAATGGAACAGAAAGTTTGACCCTGCCTAGAGTTAAGGAGACTTTTTATTGATTACTTGATATTAAAAAAAATAAAAACAGAATGAATCTCAAGGGTACTGTGAGGAAGGAAAGATGTCGATCTCAACAGGTTACCTACTGTAGGACTCAACTCTTGACAGCACAAAATTCTAGTGATGAAGCTCAGTGCTCATCAAGGCTTCAGATTAGGCTGAGAACCTGACTATAAAGGGGTAGCACAAGGGAGTTTGTGTGCGTGGAACAGTGGTGGTGGTTACACGTGGCTACACACGTGAGAAAATGAGATACTGTGTCACATGGGATCTTTCCTTGCAGTGCAGAGACTTTCCCTGTGCTGGGGGAGCTCCAGTAGTTGTGGCCACTGGCTTACTTGCTCTGTTTTATGTGGGATCTTAGTTCCCCGACAAGGAATCGAAACTGTACCCTCTGCAGTGTAAGGGCCAAGTCCTAACCAGGGGACCACAGGGAAGTCCCTGGAAGCCTGTGTTAAATATCATTCCCGCCAACGTTACATGAATTGCCCAACAAACATGGGAAAGCAGTCACCTCTTCTTCTAGAAAATGAAGCAACTGACAGCAGTGTTGATACGATTTGCAATTTCCTCATCGCTGTGTATTATACACATTACTTCTTATAATGTTTAACATATCCTACTGTCTTGGCATTACATCAAAGTTGACACGGTTACTAAATACTTTTTGTATTAAATCCTAAGACAAGATATCTCAGCATGCATTCACCAGAATTTTCTCTTCCTTATTCTGACTAAATTTTAAACATGAAATACCACTCTATTTGCTTTTCTTTAGGTTATCTAATCAAAAAGAGATTCTGAAGAAACAGCTGAGATTTATTAACCAATAGAAATTACTGTGGATTTCTGAGGAACACTAGAGGGAAGTGTTTTTATTACACTTTTATTACAGAGGGAAGAGAAGGCATTCATTTAAACGAAGGATTATAAAATAACTATGAAGCATCTACGAGGAGCAAGGCAATTTCAGGGACATGGGAACTCAACAGTAAGGTATCAGATACAATCTCTGGCTTCACTGAGCTGTCGGGTGATGAGCGGTGCTCCATCCTTGAAGACTTTTAAAGCAGAGCCAATAGGACTTGTGGACAGAGCACATACTGACAGGGAATGTTGAACAGGAGGATTCCTACGTGCTGTTTCTCATAAATCCTCTGTTCCTTATCAGTGTCTGACAACAGAAAGGCGGGAATGGCATGCCGCTCCCAGGCCTGAGGTCATAGGATGAGAGATGCATGAATCTCTTTCAGTAAACATTCTCCTTATGACAAAACTGCTTAATCAGAACCCTCTTTCTTGAGATATGGATTGTTTTCTGTCCTTATGACCACTGTTAATCCCTTGTTCCCTTGGTAACACTTGCTGTACGTTTGGTTTTCTCATCTTTATCACTGCAGAAAGAAATTCCTTGTACAACAGCCTAAATATACTCACAGAAATATCATTAAAGCACCCTTTCCTGCACCAGAGGCTTGGGTCCCCGTGTCTTTCTTTCTTTCGCGCTCTCTCTCTCCCTCCAGTAAACCCTTCGAGCTCACTCCCCTGCCGGGGCTTTCAAGAGCTCCTGGAGAGGGCGCCCCGTGCCTTCGTGAGCAGTGCAAATCTGTTCTAGGGGTTTTGGTTCTCTGCGTAAACCACGGAATATTAACCTCTTTCTCTTTCACTTTCTTATCGTCGACCCCGGACCACCAGATTCCAGTCCATTAAAGGACCGAAACACGGTGTGGGACCAGGTGTGATGGAAAGATGAGCAGAAATAACTCAGGTCTGGCCTGAGCTGCTCTGACAGCGACAAAGATGGCCGCTGGACTGCTTCTAAGCTGCGGGAAGGCCTGAGTGTGCTGGTATGCGGGCAAAGCGCAATAATGTTTACGCTGTCTACATTTATAAGCATCTTCTTTTTGCTGCTGCACCAAGAGGTATGTGACATCTTGGTTCCCCAACCAGGGATCGAACCTGTGCCCCCTGCAGTGGAAGCACAGTCTTGATCACTGGACCACCAGGGAACTCCCTACATTTACAAACGTCTCTAATGTCGGGTCCTGGACAGGTTCCCTGTCCTTTCCCTGCTTAATCCCTACTACCGCTGGGACCATATTAACAAAGTCTAAGTGCACACCAGGGGAATTTCAAATAGAGGCACTTCTGGCCCTTCATAAACTCAGAGCCTGGACCTACCTCCTCACCAATAAAGCCAAAGCCTCCTGCCCCACTGTGCTCTGACTTCACTCCCCACCAACTGAGCTCTCTCCTTGGGGAATCCCTTTGCTATTTACTGTATGGATGACAAACTTTATCTTGTATTTACTGTTGCATGTAGTCATGTATGGATGTGAGAGCTGGACCATACAGAAGGCCTAGCGCCAAAGAATTGATGTGTTTGACCTGTGGTGTTGGAGAAGGTTTTTGACAGCCCCATGGACAGCAAGGAGATCAAACCAGTCAATTCCTAAAGGAAATCAATCCTGAATATTCATTGGAAGGCCTGATGCTGAAGCTCCAATACTTTGGTCACGTAAGGCAAAGAGCCGACTCACTGGAAAAGACCCTGATGCTGAGAAAGACTGAAGGCAGGAGGAGAAGGGGATGACGGATGACATCACCAACCCAATGGATGTGAGTTTGAGCAAGCTCTGGGAGATGGTATGGACAGGGAAGCCTGGTGTGTTGCGGTCCACGGGGTCGCAAAGAGTCGGACACGACTGAGCGATTGAACAACAACCTGTTGCGTGTACATGAATCATCCTGACATCCATGCAGATTCCTGTGCGCGTGCCTGTGTGTGTACTGGGAGGTGACCTGGAGGGGCGATCAGCATCCAGCAGGGGACACTAGGCCCCCAAATTAAACAGGAAGCATGATTTCAGGAGTATAATCCTCTCTCTTCATCCCCTTGGGCATTTAATGGTTAATGGTTTAGTTTACACACTTCCAGCTACTGTAGTATCCAGTCTGGGACAGAAGAGACAAGCAGAAAACTGAGGAGTCATCGGGGAACATTATGAGGCTTCGGGGGCTCAGGGTCCCCAGCTGCACCATCTTTTTCTCTCCACCTTCCAGAGCCTTCCTTATTTGTCTTACATATAATCTCTAGGATTCTGAGTCAAACTTGCTTAGTGGATGTGGTAGGAACAAGGATAACTACTTCAACTTTTCTGAGCCAGAGTCCTACAATTTTATGTCAAACCCAGGCTCCTCTGTCCGTGGAGTTCTCCAGGCAAGTATACTGGAATGGGTTGCCTTTTCCTTCTCCAGGGGATCTTTCCAACCCAGGGATCGAACCCGGGTCTCCTGCACTGGCTGGTGGTCTCTTTACCACTGCGCCACCTGGGAAGGATTTGGGGTCAGCTGAGGATCAGTCAGGACTTTCATAGAATCTGTAGATGTGAGGACATATTCTCAGGGAAACCAAGCCCTCCTAAAACCAAGTTCCCTGCCAAGTTCATAACAGACCTCTCTATTCAAAACTTTATTCCTTCTCTTGTCCCACGTCAGGATTGAGGAGTGTCAAAGAAAAGGGGGCAGTGTTGAAACCAAGGAGGCCACTGCGGACTCCTCCAAGATACATACACAGCCTCTGTAACCCCTGTTTCTTATTTGTTGAAAAGGGCTTTAGTTTCTTTCCTAGGCCTTCCCTGAGTTCCAAACAGCAGACTCAAACAGTTACTAATTCGGGAAGTGAGGGAATGCAGGAAAAAATAGGAGGAGCAAGAAAAGTAATAATGGCTTAAACAATGGTTCAGCGGTAAACAGAATCCTAGTTCCTCCTCGTGATACATAAAACAATGTGACGTGTGTCTCTGAGTTGTTCTATAGAAATTAACACCTTGACTCAAGTAAAGGATGATGACTACACACAGACCACAAGCAAGTGGTTGGAACCAGAAGGTTGATGATTAAATTTCTGAAACAGGGCTTCCCCAGTGGCTCAGTAGTAAACAATCCACCTGCCCATGCAGGAGATGTGGGCTTGATCCCTACTCCAGGAAGATCCCACCCGCCATGGAGCAACTAAGCTGGTGTGCCGCAACTACTCAGCCCACGCTCTAGAGCCTTGGAGCCACAACTCCTGAGGCCCGTGCACCCTAGAGCATGTGCTCTGCAACCAGAGAAGCCACCACAATGAGAAGCCAGTGTGCTGAGACTAGAAAGTAGCCCCTGCTCTGCGAAACGTAGAGCAAAAACTCAGGTAGCAAGGAAGACCCAGCACAGCCAAAAATACATTGGAAAAAAAAAAGATTCCTGAAACACCACCATTACCTCACCAGCAACCAAGCAGAAAGAAGTCATGCATCCTACAGCTCTCACCCCAAATGCTGTCTTGCTTGGAAGCCTTCGGGAAGTTCATGTCTTTTGAGCCAGGATCATCCATTCTTTGCCATTGAGAAAATTATAACAATGTGCACCTTTTGAGTAGATTCTGTCTGTGGGGTAAAGACCTGGTAAGCGGCACGAAGGCTGGACTTTAGACCCAGCCACCCCCTCGCTCCATCACCTTTATTACTGTGTTTCCCCGGCTACTCCCTCCTCCCTGGCATTACCCTCACCGCAGTCCCTGCCGTGCCACAGACATGCCCTGCTCAAGGACATCCTTGGGACTGCATCTGCTTCTGACATCCCCCTTCACCCTGCTGGGTAACTCTGAGGCTTACAAACAGGAACAAAGCCAGAGGCCAGGGCTGCCAGGATTCACCTGTATTCTGCAACTCCAAGACATTCACACACAAAACTAGACACAGTTTGGAAGAGCTGCCCTCAGGAAGACATAACAATGTCAGAGCAAAGGGTGAGCTGAAAAGACACAGCCTTCAGTGATCCCGGGTCAGATAAAGGGAGGAGGAAGAGGTAGGAAATTGTGGCAGATGAAAATGTGCATTTCTACTGGAATGTTGTCCTGAGAGTTGTGAGTGTGTGGAAGAGAGATTCCCTGAGGATCTATTATGTGGAATCCTTGTGGGAATCGTGTGGAGCCGGGACCAGTGCAATAGCGTTTGATGGTATGTGACTGAGAGTGAACTCTACCAAGAGACTGTCACTTTGCGGGAGCGGGGGGGCCGGGGGGGTGGAGCACTGACTGGGATGAGGGAGTGAGTGCATGAGTGCAAGGGGCTGATATTATAGATCTGTCTTCATGAGTCTGTGTGTAAGAGGGGAGCACAGCGGTGCATGTACGGTGAGTGAGAATGTGGGAGGTATGTGTGGCATGGGGGGCTGCATGTCTGTGTGACTATGTGTGTGAGTGTGTGTGTAAGAAATCTGTGACTGGGTGTCGATCTGTGAGTATGTGAGTGGCTTTGTGTGCACGTGTGGGTTTGTCCGACACAGCAGTGACTGTTTAAGTGCCCGTGGGTCTTTCCATGTGTGTCAGAGGGGATCCTGAACTGGTGGCCCTGCCAACTGTGAGTTACCTGGAACTCATCTCTGAGCATTAACGAGAGCAGAGCGAGGGGCTCCTTAGATGCCTCTTTTCAAGAAGAGTGAGAGAATGTGGCCTCAGGCCAGGCTGGAGGGCACCGCGTCTCCAGTCTGGGTCTACACGCAGGGCCGCTCACTCCACCTCGGGTCTCCTCCCCAAGCCAGGCCTTTCCTCTGCCTCACAGGAGGAGGTGAGCAGACCCTGGGCCCTGGGGTAGGGCTGTGGGGGGATGTGGTCTCAGAGAATCGAACCACCTGAAGCTGGAAGGAAATAACTCAGCCCCAGTTCAGGGTTTACAGTAGAAATCGGTCAGTAACTTGTAGATTCTCCCAGTTACTCTCCTGCCACACATCCTGTGGACAAGCACCGACTGACTGGGTTCTCAACAACGCTGTACAAGTTCTTGCAAGGACATGCGTTCCCCTTGATGATTCTGATGCACACGCATCCCACACATGGGGCCTCCCCTTCCATTATTTCCCGTTCATTTTAAACAACGCTCCTCCCTGGAGTGAATTTTTTGTATTTTTATATCCTCAAGTCTTGTCTTCAGAGTTTCAGATATCAGATGGTAATCAAAGGGTGCTGTTCCAGAAAGGGTCTTCCCTCTTCTGACAGGTCACCCCTGCACGTGCCAGGGATTAGGCTAAAGGTTTTACGTATACTAGCTCATCTATTCCTGGAACACCCTGGAAAGTAGGAATTCCTGATAATCCTCCTTGTACTGAGGAAACTGAGGCGGGGAGAATTCAACTAATGGATCTAAGATCTCACTGCTAGTCAGGGACAGAATTAGGACTTGAATCCAGGAAGCTGGCTCTTGAATCCATGCTCCTGTCCGTCTCTCTTTCTCCCAGTCTCTCGTTCAGTCACACCACGTGGCATGCAGGATCTTAGTTCCCTGACCAGAGATCAAACCTGTGCCCTCTGCATGGGGAGGGACGAGACTTAAGTTCAAGTCCTTGAACCCTTGGCTCTTGCCTATGACCCTCACAACTCTTCAAAGGAACAGGGACCTAACTCTGGTGAAGTAGGGAGATGGGGGATGAGAGTTTGCCCTTTGATGTCTAACCTGGTGCAGCCCTGGGAACCACTGTAGGGCGGGAGCCCACACCTGGCCTTGCTTCTCATCCACTCTCATCTCCCCTGGCAGGTCCTGTACACACGGGATGTGTCCTTGACTGTTGGATCTCCATTGACAATCAAAGGGAAACCTGCAGTCTCTTTCAGGTGGGTACATTATATACAGCCCATGGGGGTGGAGGTGGAGGAGGAGTGAGAATACTCGAGTGTGTGGGGGGACGCCCACTTCACACGTGAGTGACGTTTAAGCGTGTAACCAGTGTCAGGGGCACACAGTGCAGGCGCAGGACTGCTGGCAGGTCTCGGGGGCCGGGAGAAGGCTCAGGGCTTTGCCTCTTTACCAAGGGAAGTAGGACATCCAGCAGATGCAGGCCCAGGCCACTGACTGCTGCTCAGCCTGAACCTTGGGCCAAGGACCAGGGCATCCCGCCTCCCTGGGTGGGGTGAGCTGAGGAAGCAGGTCCCTGGGAAGAAGGGTGACAGCACCGCCAGGAAGGCCGGCCTTCCAAGAGCGAGGAGCTGGGAGAGGAGGGGTGTGTGTGTGTCCAGTGTGGGTTCCCACACAAGGAAGAGACCTGTTCAACACGCTGTGTGCTTTGCCCATCAGCAGGAATCCAAAGTGCAGGTGGATTCCCACACTGGGCCTGATGAGAACTCAGACAGCCCCTTTCATTTTGGAGTGCCCTGTGGCCAAGCTGTGAAGATAAACAGCCATCAAGACGGGAGCTCAAACTGTGAGGTGGAATCCTCCAAAAGCCCTGTGAGGACGGCCAGCCGCCTGTCCTGCACGGCCTGTGCTGCCAAATGAGGACAGGTAAGTGTGCCGGGACCACCCCTCCCACGGCCTCCACAGGCTCTCCTAGAGGAACACTGCTGTCCCCCAGCCCCGCCCGAGGTGCCCGGCACCCACCTCCCGTCATCGCCCCTGCCCCGTTCATCACAGAGCACCCTCTGCTGCTACCGCCATCCTCAGGTATTCTCCCAGATCTAACCGGGCTAAGATCAGTTTACGTGCCCTTTTGCTCCAGACGCAGAATTGGCTCTGACTTCACCCACAGGTATCATTTCTACCCATGCCGTTATTATTTGAATTTTGGGGTCACTCAGTAGTTAAAATATGCATATGAGTAATTATAATCCATCCAATACAACTCTTTCTCTCTCATTAAAGGCCTCTGAGTTTGTTCACTATGTCTGATCAGTTTTCTCCCAATGTGGATAGCTAGGCAAAAAAATATAGAAACAAAAAGGAGGCCTAGCACCACAGCACATGATGGACCGACCACCCTGGCACCAAGGGGCAAACATTTGGACATAGCAAAAGATCTGTAATCAAAACAGGAAACGTCAGAAGAAATGTTCACATATTGAGGTATGCGGAAGTCATTCTGGCTTCTACACTGTACATCTGCTTTAAACCATTAAGGAAAAAATACATTTAGAAATCAAAACAAAGCTGGATAGCCCTTGTGGACATGGTTGCAGACAAATGCCTGTTATTACTGTGAACTTGAGTTTTCTGAAGTGTATCAGGATCAAGGATACCGCCATCAATTCTCAAAACAATATCTGCCAGCAGCTGCCCAACTATAGCATTAGAGTCTCAAGGTAAAAATAACATCTTTCTCTTACTTAAGAAGAGTAGTAACAGGACTTCCCTGGTGGCTCAGTGGGAATCCGCCTGCCAATGTAAGGGACTCGGATTCGATTCCTGGTCCTGGAAGATTCTACATGCCATGGGGCAACTAAGCCCGGGTGCCACACTACTGAGCCTGCCCTCTGCAGCCAAGCTCTGCAACGAGAGAGCAGCCCTCGCTCACTGCAACTAGAGAGAGCCCAAGAGCCACAGTGAAGGCCCAGCACAGCCAAAAATACATAAAATAAACAAAAACAGTAGTAACAAAAGATAGAGCTTAAGCTATAGCCTCTCAGAATAAACCACTAGATTTTGTATCATGAATAGTGCTAGACAATTGCTTTAGATTAGATTTTAGCAGGAAAAGAACATGTATGTGCAGTAGTCGTACGTGTTTTATATCTTAATGGCCAGATTACAAAGTTAGACCTACTTAGATAAAATTAGACAGCTGCCTATCAGGCTTAAAACAAGTCTCCCCAGAAGTGCCCAGGCCAGCCTGTTCTTCAGGATTCTTCTCCTTCTTTCCTCAGGGAATGAGATCTGCTTCCCGAAACTTATTAAATTTCCAGTCGTCCCTCTTCCACTTACTCATAATTGGGTCTGTGGACCAAGGGACTAAAAACCTTAAACCATGAAAGACTGCGATCCAGTACTTGGAACACGGAAGATCCCAAAGCAGGGTCAATTCCTCAGACTGAGGTAGGATGATGATCTGTTTCAGCAAGAATTAGCTAACGCAAGTGTTGTCTTGTTTCCTCAAAGATTCAGGGGAAGTTAAAACAGGAGCAGGGATTGAAACCAAATTCCTCTAAAACCAAGTCTCCTTACCAAGTTTCTGATTATTCTCTCTATTCAAAACTTCTTGTCCCCTTGGACCGCAATGCTGTGCTAACTGACCTGGCACGACCAAGTAAGTAATTAAAAACAAAACAAAACAAAACAAAAACAAAGAAAGAGGGACTTCCCTAGAGATCCAGTGGTTAACACTCTGAGCTTCCATTGCAGGGAGAATGGGTTCAATCCTTGATCAGGAAACTAAGGTTCCACATGCCATATGGCATGACAAAATATAAATATAAATAAATAAATAAATAAATATATATACATATATATATATTTTTTTTTTTTTTTTAAGAAAAAGGAAAGGAAACTCTTCCTGAGGAAAAGGGAAAGTTTCGAGGAGCTGGTATAAACAAAAAGTCCATTGGAGGAAACTGAGAGTTTAAAGTACAGTGTATTTTCATTGGCTGAGCTGTTTCCAGGCAGAGAGAAAATCTTTCTTCTTCCTGCTGGGGGTCGTAAAGTAAGGTCACTTTTGCCAGAGAGCTGAGGTACATCTCTTCCTGCTGGGATCTGTGATGACAGCCAGTGGCACGTGGGTAAGCGCTCCCTCTTCTGGCTTCCCAACTTCATTTTAGTGAGGTTTTCCCTTGATTAATTCTCACAAGAAAAAATCATAGAAAGAATGCCTATGTACCTACTTCCCACTTTAACTATGAATATTCTTGTTTCATTATTCCTCCCACTTATGGGGGGGGATTTTAAAATAAATCTCAGTCATACTAAATTTTTCATATAAATACTCCAGAATTTCTCTCTAACTGATAAAGACTTTGAAAACATAATCACAGCTACCACTACAATGTTCCAGAAAACTCCCTGGATATCATCTGATGCACAGATTACATCTGAATTCTCCAACAGAATCTGAAGTGTACTTTTTCAATCTAGGGAAGATATCTTTCAAAGGCAATGGGGAAACCTTGACTTTTTCAGAAAAGGTCATCAGTAACAAACCCCTTCTAGAGAAATGTTACAGTACATCCTTCAGGCAGAAGGAAAAGGATACCAGTTGGAAATCTGGAGTTACACAAAAGAATGAAGAACAATGGAAATGGGTGTTACATTGGAAAATATAATTGTGAAAGAGAAATTATAACAATGCATTGCAGAGCTTATAACATATAAAAATAAAGTGACAGGCTGAGATAGCACTGGGAAGTTGCTGTATAACACAGGGAACTCAGCTCGGAGCTCTGTGATGACCTAGAGGGACGGGGTGCACAGGGGGAGAGGCTCAGAAGGGAGGGAGGGGCTTCTGTGTATACTTGGGACTGATTCACGTTGTTGCACAGCAGAAACCAACACAACACTGTGAAGCAATTATCCTCCAACTACAAAGAAAAAACAAAAATAAAACACATGGGAATGAGCATATGTTAGAGGAGAGGAATGACAATATGCTATTATACTGCTTATAAGGTGGTATATCATTTGAGGTAGATTGTGTACATTAAACATGTACACTAAAAATCCTGAAGAACCACTAAAATGACAAAATAAAGATTTTTAGCAAAACAGCCAACCAAGAAGATAAAATGATAATCAAACTTGATAATTTAAAAGATGGCATGTTGATGTATGGCAAAACCAATACAATATTGTAAAGTAATTAACCTCCAATTAAAATAAATAAATTTATATTAAAAATAAAATAACAAAATAATCTTTATTTAAAAAAACACAATAAAAGATTGCAGAGAAAAAGGGAAGGTGGGAACAATAGCTGAGACAAATAGAAAGCAAGTAGCAATATGTTAGACTCAATATTTGACAATATCAATAACCCAATTAAAAGTAGATTTAAATTAAACTGGATTTCCACCATAATCTGACTAAAGCCACATGATACCCATATGAGTGCAATAAACCTGCAAAACTGGGAGAAATAATAAATCATTGCTTTAAACCAATGTATTCTCAGGAGATTTCTTATTCTGCAATGAGTAACTGGAACATCAAAACCAGAGTCTGGTCACTGCATCCATGTGTATAACTGTACTTGTTCTAACAATAAATTCTGTCTTCCTCAGTCTAAAACGCTGACAACTCATTTCCAAACAGAAAGACCTAGGTTTCTGACCACAAAAACTGGGGAAAAAAAAGCTTGTAATTGTTTGGATACAAGAAAAAGATTCTTTAAGGTCAGTTTTCTATGGTTCTCTAACTCTGTCTTTCATTAAAAATTTCAAGTGCTGACTTGGTCATTTTCTCTCTTTAATTTCTCCCATGCATTTTGCACAAAGCCAGGCAGGGGCTTGATATACAATAAACATCCTTAGAACAACCAACCAATTGCAGCTTTGTGTGGGAACCCACACTGGACACACACACACACCTCCTCTGCCAGCTCCTCCCTCATGGAAGGCCGGCCTTCCTGGGGGTGCTGTCATCCTTCTCCCCGAGCACCTGCTTCCTCAGCTCACCCTGCCCAGGGAGGCGGGATGCCCTGGTCCTTGGCCCAAGATTCAAGCTGAGCAGCAGTCACTGGCCCGGGCCTGCATCTTCTGGACATTCTATGTGCCTTGATAAACGACCAAAGCCCTGAGCCTTCTCCCGGACCCGAGACCTGCCAGCAGTCCTGCGCCTGCACTGTGTGTGTCCCTGAAGCTGGTTACATGCTTGAACGTCACTCACACGTGACGTGACCGTCCCCACACACACTCTAGTATTCTCACTCATCCTCCACCTCCACACCCATGGGCTATATATAACGTACCCACCTGAAGAGACTGCAGGTTTCCCTTGGATTGTCACTGAAGAGCCAACAGTCAAGGACACACCCTGTGTGTAAGGGACTTGCCAGGGGAGATGGGAGTGGATGAGGGGCAAGGCCAAGTGTGGGCTCCTGCCCTACAGCAGTTCCCAGGGGGGCAGCAGGTTAGACACCAAAGGGCAGACTCTTGCTGTTGTTCAGTCACTAAGTTGTGTCCGACTCTTTGTGACCCCACGACTGCAGCACGCTAGGCTACCCCGTTCTTCACTGTTTCCCGGAGATTGCTCAGATTCATGTCAGTTGAGTCACTGATGCTATCCTACCGTCTCACCCTCTGCTGCCCTCTTCTTTTGCCTTCAGTCTTTCCCAGCATGACGGTCTTTTGCACTGAGTTGGCCCCTCACATCAGATTAAGAGCACAGATTCAGAAGTCAGCTGCCTGCATTCAGTGCTGATTTGGTTCCTTCCTAACAGTGAGACCTTAAGATTCATTAAACTTCCCCGGTCTTAGCTTCCTTGGCACAAGGAGGATTATCAGAAAGGCCTCCTTCCTAGGATGTTCTCAGGAACAGATGAGCTAGTATATGTGAAACCTTTAGCTTAATCACTGGCACGTGCCGGGGACAAAGTCTCAGAAAGGGAGGACCCTTTCTGAAATACCATTCTTGCATTATTCTCTAACATCTGAAACTCAAGAACTGAGGATGTAAAAATATAAAAAAGAAAACAACTCACTGCAGGGCTTCCCTGGGAAAGAATCTGCCTGCCAATGCAGGGGACACAGGTTTGAACCCTGGTCTGGGAAGATCCCACATGCCACAGGACAGCTAAGCCTGGGCCCCAATCTCTTGAGCCTGTGCCCCAGGGCTCGGGAGCCTCAACAAGAGAAACCACTGCAACAAGAAACTCTCACATCAAAACTAGAGAGCAGCGCCTGCTCCCCACGATAGGAAAAAGCCCACACGCAGCAGCAAAGACCCAGTGCAGCTATTAATAAATATATAAATCTTGAAAAAAAAGTCATTGATTAAAAAAAATTTACTCCAGTGAAAAACATGTATTTAAAGAGAGAAGGAAATAAAGGGAAAGGGAAGCCCTATGTGTGGGATGCAAACGCATGAAATTATCAAGGGGAATGCATGTCATTTCAAGAAGGTGGACAGCACTGTTGAGAATCCAGTCAGTGCTTGTCCAAAGGGGGAGGGACAAGAAAGTAATTGGGAGAATCTATAAAGTTATTGACTGATATCTATTGTAAACTCTGGACTGAGAGGGAATTTATTCCTTCCAGCTTCAGATGACTTGATTCTCTGCAACCAAGTCCCCCAGCGGCTTTCCCTTGCTCAAGGGTTAACTATATGCACATATGTAGGATTTGGTTCTATCCAGGGTTTCAGGCATCCCCTGTGGGTCTTGGAACATAACCCCTGTTTCCAAGGAGCCACTACTGTATATCGTTTTGAGTTGGGGTGGGGTCTTCATTTCCTTTGAGGAGTATCCAGAAGTAAAACTGCTGGATCATATGACAATCACATTTTCAATTTTTAGAGACATCGCCATGTTGGTTCCCATGATGGTTGCACCAAATTTCTCTCAACTTTCACTCCACTCTCCTCGTGTTTGCATGGTTTCTAAGGAGACGTTTGATATAATTCTTATTTTTGCTCCTATGTGGGCAGCTGCTTTTTCCCTCTGGCTTCTTTTTGTCTGTGGTTCTGGTGTCTGGCATAAATGTGGGAAATTCTCAGATATTATTACTTCAAATATCTCTCCTGTTCCTATCTCTTTTCTGCATCTAGTTCTCCCATTAAGCACATGCTACGCTTTCTGTACCTGTCCCAGAGTTGTTTGATATTCAGTATTGAATATTCAATATTCAATTTGATATTCCAGTCTTTTTTCTTTTTTTCAGTTTTGGAAGTTTCTATTGACATATCCTCAACCTCCGAGATTCTTTCCCAGCGATAGCTAATCTAGATAATGGGCTCATCAAATGCATTCTTCACTTATGTAAAGTTTTTACTCTGTAGGGGTTCTTTCTGACTCTCTTAGAATTTCCATCACTCTGCTTCTATTATCCATCTGCTCCTGTAGGCTGTACTTCCTTCCTTAGAGCTCGTAGCAAAGCTTTGTATTAAGTTTTGAAACCGAGATGTGGGAATCCTCCAAAGCTGTTTTGTCCAGACTCTCTTGGCTAATTGGTGTCCCTTTCTGTTCCATGTGAATTTTAGGATCTGTTTTCCATTCTGTACACAGAAGCCACTGGCATTCTCACAGAGGATGCACTGAATCTCTCAAACCACACTGGATGACATATTTAGAATTAACGGTATTAACAACATTGTCTTCCACCCATAAACGTGGAATGTCTCTTCATTTATTGAGGTTGCTCGTCTGTAGTCACTATCAATGGTGTTTTGTCATTTTCGGTATGGAAGTCTGGCACCTCCTTCGTTAGATTGTCTTAAGCACTGTATTCTTTTTTTACGCCACTCTACAAGAACTGGTTACTTCCTTTCCTCTACAGGCTGTTCATTGTCAAGGAATAGAAATAGGGAAGAAGGCTCAGAGGGCCTGAAGAGGACAAAAGCAAGCAGCCTCCTTTTATATGTGGACTGTCTAGGAAACGGTAGGCACTCAGAAAGTGAGGGATTCCTTAGGTCCTATGTCTCTAGCAGACCTCCAGGCTGGAGGGGTCCGGAAGGATCTGGGTGCAGCCTCCTACATCACACTTCATAACCCCTGAAAGCTGCCAGATGTTCCTAAGCGAGGGGGGACAGAAACCAGGAAAGCCACGCACAGTGGTTTATGTCGTATCTGCCCGAACACCTGACATTCAGCTCCTGAGTTCCAGACACCCCACCAGGCTGACTTTATCCTCGACTTTTCAGTATCAAGTTCCTTTTGCCAACAACACCATTCTCTAGCCCTCTCAGCATCACGTAGGGTTCACACGGACTGTCTGGCACGTGTAAAGGTAAGTTACAGAAAGGAGCTGTAATGGTTAATCTTCTGTGTCATCTTGACTGGGCTATTGTGTGGTCAGGTCTTGGGTTATACGTGATTTTCAGTGTGTCTGTGACAGTGTTCCCAGGATGAATTTACATCTAAATCCACAGACTGAGTAAAGCAGACTGCGCTCCCTCGTGTGGATGGGCTCCCCCATCATCTCAAGACCTAAACAGCACAAAAGTCTCACCGGCCCAGAGAAGGGAGGATTCTTCCTGCCTTCAGAATGGAACTGAAACGCTGGCTCTCCCTGGGTCTCGGGCTTCCAGACTCAGACTAGAACTACATCATTGAAGATCTCGGGACTTGTCAGTCTCCATAACCAAATTCCTCTGCGTGTACATGTGTACACACACACACACACACACACACACATGTCTCTCGGGAGAACCCTGACAAATACAGGGACAAATAAATATTTGAGGAATGAAAAAACAAGTCAAAAGAGGCTCACATATAAAGTCGTATCCCTTCCTTAAACAACCCCAAACCTGACCACCTTCTTCACGACATCCTGAGATACTCACTCTGTCTCTGCTTCAGGGAGAGCCTTTGACATTTTGGCTAACTGGGCCCTTCCCAAACCACACTCCCCATTCCACACCTGGGACAACTTTTCTCTTTGTGCCAAATCTGCCCTTGATGTCTTCCCTAAAAGCAAGAGCCAAGTCCTAGTTCATATCAGGAATCTTTTATTATCACTGGCATAAGTGTGAGGGCAGGGGGACATCCTGGCATCTTCTGGGAGTGGCCATGATCCTGCACATTATAGTAGAGTCTAACGGGATGGATATCTTCCCTGGAAGATCTTCTGCCCCTTATAATGTATCCACTGAAGTCAGCACGATATCTCCCCTCACAACCAGCATTTTCACAGACTGTAGGGGCAGGCGGTGGGCAAACTGGCAGATGGGCTTGTTATTCACAAACACCTAAGGAAGGAGATATATTTCTTGTGAGCTCAGAACAATTAGGCCTCCTCCTCTTTCCCTTTCCTATTTTCATTGCTTTCTGTAAACTTTCTTTACTCTGTAAAAGCAAAGCAGAAATTCTCCTCCTGGACATCCTGCCAAGACACTGCTATAGGAATCATCCTCCATGTCCACTTCCTCGCCTCCAGAGCTGCCACCCCTGCTTTGCCCTGAGGGCAGGGGGCCTGCACGTCTCCCTCCACACTGCTGACTGTCCGATACAGGAAGAGCTGTGTGGAGTTCACCGCAGAATCTCTAATTGTACAGCACACAAGATCCTGAGCATAGAGGCCTATGCTATGCGGGGACAAGGTGCTCAATCACTCTGCTGTGCACCTGAGATTCACATAGTAAGGGAAATCAATGACACTTCAATTTTAAAAAGCACATGTGTTAAAAGTACAAAACAAAACAAAATTGGTCTGTTGTGATCACATCAGAGTTGGACTCTCCGCGTGTTTCTCCATGGCAGGCCTGACACAGCCACAGCACCCCACACCTGGAGGGCCCACACACCTGGTATTCATTCTCCAGCACCAAGAACTGCAGCTCAAATGGCTGGCCTGGCACGAAAGCGTCAGTATGCAGTTTCTGTTCCTTCCCCCAACTCCCGTCCTTTAAAGTGTTCATCACCACCATGCCGTCGCAGTACAAGAAACGAAATGGAATGTCGCCACCTTCCCCAGTACCCGTGCCGAAATCCACCTGAAGCTCTGGGTTCTTCCTGCAAAGACAAGAGGACAGCTCCTGCAGGCAGGCATTTACTGCAGACAACAACTTCCTCAGGAACAACCACAGCCCTTTTTTCTCTCTCCCCACCTCCTTCCTTCCCCTTCGCCTTGCCCTCTTTTCAAAATATTTATACCTTTCACACTTTGCTATCTCTCTCTCTTTTCCTCCCCTGCCTCCCCCGATTCCATCCCACCCCCCAACACACACAAATACACACAGACACACAGAGGAAGGAAATCCTGCCTGGAGTGTAATCTCACACTTTTGCATGAGACACCTCAGCTTATTCCAATGATTCAAGAAGATCAAGCTCTTTCCAATGAGTGTCCCCATGACATGCTAACACTCTCCCCTTCTGCTTCACCCTCCATCAGACATAAACTGGCCTCTACTCACCCAAAAGGAGACAGAAGTTTTGCCTTGATCTTCACCATGTAACACACAGTCAGGGAAACAGACTGCTGGTAGGGGTTCGGCTATGGAAGAGACGGATGCGTCAGTGAATGAAGAGCCAGTGTCCTCTCCCCTACATCGTTGCCCAAGCAGAATCAGGACACAAAACGTGATCTCCTCCCACAGCTAAGACACATTAGTATACCTCCAACAAGGAGACATTAATCCGAGTCCAGACATGCACTCAGAGGCACAGATACATATGTTATACACAAACACTTCCAAACCCAGAGAAACAATGTGCAAAAGGACATACAATAATACAAATCCAGTGATTCCCACTCACACACGCACACTCTCTCCATTCTCTACCAGCATTCACGCAATGATTTGTGTCAAGGTGACCCGGCACCAGCAGCCGAGGTAATCAGATTCCTTCCTCCCATCCTTCATACCAAGGAGTCCATCGTCTCCAGCTAGGCCTTTCTTCCCTGTTGAAACTGTGTGTGTGTCTGTCTAGAGAAGGCGCCCTATAAATGCACGTAGGAGCTGAGTCACTCCTGACCCTTTCACTCAGGCTACAGAGCCCTGCCCTCTATTCTTCTGAAATTCATGACATCAAAAGTATGTTCAGTCCACCTTTGATTGCATTACTAACAACCCTCTATTTTGGGATTATGGTCATCAGATATTCAATGTGTAAGAAGGCTGGGTCTAGCAGAGGTTACACTTTGAAGAAGGCTTAACAGTGGCAGAGCTTAGTCTCTCATCCAGGTGGTGGGCCTCTCCAAGGACCAAGCAGTGGGTTCAAACTGTACTCAGTTCAGTTCAGTTCAGTCACTCAGTTGTGTCCGACTCTTTGGGAATCCATGAATCGCAGCACTCCAGGCCTCCCTGTCCCTCACCAACTCCAGGAGTTCACTCAAACTCATGTCCATCGAGTCGGTGATGCCATCCAGCCATCTCTTCCTCTGTCGTCCCCTTCTCCTCCTGCCCCCAATCCCTCCCAGCATCAGGGCCTTTTCTAATAAGTCACCTCTTCACATGAGGTGGCCAAAGTATTAGAGTTTCAGCTATAGCATCAGTCCTTCCAATGAACACCTAGGACTGATCTCCTTTAGAATGGACTGGTTGGATCTCCTTGCAGTCCAAGGGACTCTCAAGAGTCCTCTCCAACACCACAGTTCAAAAGCATCAATTCTTCAGTGCTCAGCTTTCTTCACAGTCCAATTCTCACATCCATACGTGACCACTGGAAAAACCATAGCCTTGACTAGACGGATCTTTGTTGGCAAAGTAATGTCTCTGTTTTTTTATATGCTATCTAGGTTACTCATAACTTTCCTTCCAAGGAGTAAAGCATCTTTTAATTTCATGGCTGCAGTCACGATCCACAGTGATTTTGGAACCCCTCCAAAATACAGTCTGACACTGTTTCCTCTGCTTCCCCATCTATTTGCCATGAAGTGATGGGACCTATGCCATGATTTTCGTTTTCTGAATGTTGAGCTTTAAGCCAACTTTTTCACTCTCCTCTTTTACTTTCATCAAGAGGCTTTTTGGTTCCTCTTCACTTTCTGCCATAAGGGTGGTGTCATCTGCATATCTGAGGTTATTGCTGCTTCTCCCGGCAATCTTGATTCCAGCCTGTGCTTCTTCCAGCCCAACGTTTCTCATGATATACTCTGCATAGAAGGTAAATAAGCAGGGTGACAATATACAGCCTTGACATACTCCCTTTCCTATTTGGAACCAGTCTGTTGTTCCATGTCCAGTTCTAACTGTTGCTTCCTGACCTGCATACAGGTTTCTCAAGAAGCAGGTCAGGTGGTCTGGTATTCCCATCTCTTTCAGAATTTTCCACAGTTTCTTGTGATCCACACAGTCAAAGGCTTTGGCACAGTCAATAAAGCAGAAATAGATGTTTTTCTGGAACTCTCGTTTTTCCATGATCCAGCGGATGTTGGCAATTTGATCTCTGGTTCTTCTGCCTTTTCTAAAACCATCCTGAACATCTGCAAGTTCATGGTTCACGTACTAGAGACGCTGATATGCTTAATCTAAGTGCAATACCTTATTTCTACTGATAAATGACAATGTTACAGCTGTAACAGAGAGCTCCCTGGCTACACTTCTTCATAAAACTGGCACCCATCCCATGCTGTATGCAACTGACTTTTTCTTAACATCGAACCTGTTCCAGAATGTTTGCTGGCAGTTTCCCTATTCACCCTAGACTTGGAGAGACACACCACCCGGATGAGAGTCTAAGCTCTGCCACTGTGAGGCCTTATTAAAAGTGTAACCCCTGCTACACCCAGTCTTCTTACACATAGAATATCTGATGACCATCATCCCAAATCAGAGGGTTGTTAGTAAAGCAATCAAAGGGATCCAACCATCTATCTATTCATTTGACAATTGCTTATTGAGAGGTGAATCAGCAGCAGGCTTTGTACTACCTGCATAAGTGGAAAAAAACAGATAAAAATCTTGCTCTATGTAGCTTATACTCCAGCTGGAAAATATATGCAGTACCTTTCAAATTAGAATACACAAGTAAAATATATAATGTGTTATAAGGGAAGAACTGTCTTCAAAAAGATGTGGGTAATAGAACACAGCAGTCCACAAAGGGCTTAATCTCAAATAAGCTTGTTGAGGAGATGAGAACTGAGCAAAGGCTTAGAGGTCAGGAGAAGAGCCATGTGTATTCTGGGGCAGAACTTCGAGTTAGAGAGATCAGCATGCAGACCACAAAGTGAAAGGACAACGTGAAGTTTCGAGGAACAAAAGGGTGACTGTGTGACTGGAGTCAAGAGACAGAAGGAGGGTTGAAGTCAGGAGATGGAAAAGCAGATCACAGGCTATTGCAGGAGTCCTGCTGTAAGTAACATGGGAGCTTGAGGCAGAGGAGGGATCTGTTCTCATTTGTGTTTTAAAAGGATCTCCTCTGCTGCTATGTGGAAAATAGACTGTACGTGGACCTGGACAAAATAAGACCATTCGCAAGGCCATTAAGTAATCCTGGAGAGCAGTGACTGGGACTTGGATGAGGTTTGTGGAAGAGGAGTTGGTAGAACTCTGGAGTTCAGTAAAGAGGTCATGATGCACTCTGCATATAAGTTAGATAAGCAGGATGACAACACACAGACTTGACATACACCTTTCCAATTTGGAACTGCACAGAACTGGACCAAAAAAAAGAGTCATACATCACCAATGGAACAGAATTGAGAGCCCAGAAAAAATCCACACGTAAATGGATAATTGATTTATGACAAAGGAACAAAGAACATACCAGGGAGAAAGGACAGTCTCTTCAATAACTGCTATGAAAGTCGGGCACACAAACAAAGAAACTATTCTCTCACATCATATACAGAAATCAACTCAAAACTGATGAAAAGCTTGAATCTAAGACCTGAAACCAGAAGACTCCAAGGAGGAAACACAGGCAGCATGCTCACTGACATCAATCTTGGCGCATCTTTCTAGCTATGTCACCTGATCGGAGGCAAACAAAAGCAAAAATGAACATCAAACTAAACATCTCCTTCATGGTAAACAATACCATCAAGGACATGAAAAAATAACCTACCAAACAGGGGAGGATATCTGCACTTGATACATCTGATAAAGGCTAATATCCAAAGTATATAAAGAACTCATACAAGTCAACAGCAAGACAACAAATCACCTGATTAAAAAGCGGACAGAAGCCGAATAGACAGTTTCTCATTGTCTGGAAGAAGACATGCAGATGGCCAATGGGCACATGAAAAGATTGTTTAACACCACAAATCATTAGGGAAATGCAAATCAGAACCACAATTAGATATCAACTCATGCCTGTCAGAATGGCTATTCACAAGAAGGTAAAAAATGACAAGTGTTGGCAAGGAGGTATAGAAAAGGGAACCCTCACACACCCTTGCTGGGAATTTAAGTTGGAATAGCCTCTATGGAACAAGTTGAGGACAGAACTAACATATGATCCACCTACCCTCCTTTTGGGTGTGTGCACAAAGAAGACAAAAACACTAACTCATAAGATAAATGCACCCCTATGTTTGTCAAAGCATTATGGACAACAGCAAGATACGGAAACAAAAAGTGCCCGTCACTGGATGACTGGGTAAAGAAGAGGTGAGATATAGACATATATATACATGAAACACGACTCTGCTATAAAAATGATGAAATCCTGCCAATTGCAACAACATGGACAGGCCTTAAGGGCATCGTACTAAGTGGAAATAAGTCAGGTTGAGAAAGACAAATATCATACAACTTCACTCATAGGTGGAACATACAAAGCAAACAACATCAAAAAAATAAATAAACAAGCCTAATGAAAATGAATGCAAAGGAAACAGAATAGTAGCTATAAGGGAGGCACAATGGGTGAGCAGATCAACTGTATGATGACGGACAAAAACAATTTTTGGTCATGCAGACTATACAGATGCAGAAGTATAAGGCTGCACACATGAAACTGTTATGATGTTATGAACCAATGTTACTTCAATAAAACACTAAAAGTGAGAATCAAGAGTGACTAGTAGGATTTTGCTCTTATTTACTGAACTACTGAAGTCATACACTGAGGTCAGCAAACTGTGGCTGGGACCACTGGGAAGCAAAAAGATAAGGAATTCAGCTTTGGGCACTTGGAGGATGAGATGCCTACTGTACAGGGGTTAATGCATGAATTTGGAAGAGAAGTCTGGTCGGTGATATAAAATTTAAAATTCTAACATATAGATAGCAATTAAAACTGTGAAACGCTGAGATCACCAAGGGAGTGAGTGCAGCTTACAACGGGAATGAATCGGCACTGAGTTGTTCAGATCACGGACCCAAAAGAAAAAGAGACCGAAGTGAAGCACAGTGAGGTTAAGGAGAAATCAAGAGATCACATGAGCATCGTCCTGAGTGGAAAAGCCGACCTGAAAAGGTCACATAATGTGTAAGCGCATTTGTTTACCATCCTCAAAAGTGTAAAGTTAGAGACAGAAAGGACACGGGTGGTGCTGAAAGACGGCGGTCAGGGAGAAGCGCCAGATGCTGCTACACAGGAACAGCATATGGTCCATCTTGACGCTGCAGTAATGTTTTATCTTGATTGTGGGGCTGGTTACACATACCTACATTTCTCATAAAATGACACAGAACTATATGCATCCATTGTACCAATGTATAATCCCTGGTTTTGACACTGGACTATAATTATGTAAGATGTATGCAATTGGGAAAAACTAGGCAATAGGTGGCAGCAGCAGTAAAGAACCCGCCTGCCAAGGCAGGAGACATAAAAGTCATGGGTTCGATCCCTGGGCCAGGAAGATCTCCTGGAGGCGGGCATGGCAATCCACTCCAGTATCCTTGCCTGGAGCATTCCATGGACACAGGAACCTGGGGGTCACAGTCCAGAGGGTTGCAAAGAGTCAGACTTGACTGAAGTGACATAGCACAGCACAGGCAATGGGTACATGGGACCTCACTACACAACATTTCCAGCTTCTCGAGAATTCATCATTCTTTCCAATAAAAGTTTATCTTTTAAAACAATCTTGTTTTTAATTTTAAATTTATTCATTTTTTAATTGAAGGGTAGCTGCTTTCAAGAATTGTGTTGGTTTCTGCCAAATATCGTCAGCAAACTAGATATAGAAGGCAAATTTCTCAACCTGATAGAACGCTATAATAAATCTACAGTCAACATCACATTCAATAATGAAGAATGTTTTCAGTCTATGATCCAAAAGGAGCCAAGACTCATTATCACTACTACCTGACCTACTACTGGAGGTTTTAGCCAGTAAAAATAAGGCAAGAAAAGGAAATAAAATAAATAGAACAGAAAGTCTGACCCTGCCTAGAGTTAAAGAGACTTTGTATTGATTACTTGATACTTGGAAAAAATACAAAAAAAAAAAAAAAACAGAATGAATCTCAAGGGTACTGTGAGGAAGGAAAGATGTCGATCTCAACAGGTTACTTACTGTAGGACTCAACTCTTGACAGCACAAAATTCTAGTGATGAAACTCAGTGCTCATCAAGGCTTCGGATGAGACTGAGAACCTGACTATATAGGGTTAGCACAAGGGAACAGTGTGTGCATGGACAGTGGTGGTGGTTACACGGTGGCTACACACGTGACGAAATGAGATGCTATCTCTCTCTCTCACACACACACACACACACACACTGAAGACACACAAAAACTGCTAAATTCTAATAAAGCCTCATGTTTTTTATAATATGTTGTGTCACACGGGATCTTTCCTTGCAGTGCACAAGCTTTCACTGTGGTGGGGGAGCTCCGGTAGTTGTGGACACTGGCTTACTTGCTCTGACATATGTGGGAACTTAATTCCCTGACAAGGAATCAAGCCTGTACCCCCTGCAGTGGAAGCACAGAGTCCTAACCAGGGAACCACAGGGAAGTCCCTGGAAGACTGTGTTAAATATCATTCCCGCCAACCTTACATGAAGATGCCCCACAAACATGGGAAAGCAGTCACCTCTTCTTCTAGAAAATGAAGCAACTGACAGCAGTGTTGATACGATTTGCAGTTTCCTCATCGTTGTGCATTACACACATTACTTTTTATAATGTTTAACATTTCCCACTGTCTTGCATTACAACAAAGTTGACACGGCTACTAAATACTTTCGCATTAAATCCTAAGATCAGATACCTCAGCGTGGTTTCACCAGAAATTTCTGTTCCTTATTCTGATTAAATTTTAAACATGAAATACCACTCTATTTACTTTTCTTTAGGTTCAATTCAGTTGAGTTGTTCAGCCGTGTCCAACTCTTTGCGACCCCATGAATCACTGCAGCCAGGCCTCCCTCTCCATCACCAACTCCCAGAGTTTATGCAAACTCATGTCCATTGAGTCGGTGATGCCATCCAGCCATCTCTTCCTCTGTCGTCCCCTTCTCCTCCTGCCCCCAATCCCTCCCAGCATCAGGGTCTTTTCCAATGAGTCGACCCTTCGCATCAGGTGGCCAAAGTATTGGGGTTTCAGCTTCAGCATCAGTCCTTCCAATGAACACCCAGGACTCATCTCCTTTCGGGTGGACTGCTTGGATCTCCTCGCAGTCCAAGGGACTCTCAAGAGTCTTCTCCAACACCACAGTTCAAAAGCATCAATTCTTCGGCGCTCAGCTTTCTTCACAATCCAACTCTCACATCCATACATGACCACTGGAAAAACCATAGCCTTGACTAGACAGACCTTTGTAGGCAAAGTAATGTCTCTGCTTTTTAATATGCTGTCTAGGTTGGTCATAGCTTTTTCTTCCAAGGGGCAAGCGTCTTTTAATGTCATGGCTGCAGTCACCATCTGCAGTGATTTTGGAGCCCCTCAAAATAAAGTCTGTCACTGTTTCCCCATCTATTCGCCAGGAAGTGGTGGGACCAGATGCCCTGATCTTAGTTTTCTGAATGTTGAGTTTTCAGTCAACTTTTTCACTCTCCTCTTTCACTTTCATCAAGAGGCTCTTTAGTTCTTCTTCGCTTTCTGCCATAAGGGTGTTGTCATCTGCATATCTAAGGTTATTGATATTTCTGCCTGCAATCTTGATTCCAGCTTGTGCTTCATCCAATCGGCCATTTCTCATGATGTACTCTGCATATAAGTTAGATAAGCAGGATGACAACATACAGCCTTGACATACACCTTTCCCAATTTGGAACTGCACAGAACTGGACCAAAAAAAAAGAGTGATACATAAAAATGGAACAGAATTGAGAGCCCAGAAAAAATCCACACGTCAATGGATAATTGATTTATGACAAAGGAAGAAAGAACACACCATGGAGAAAGGACAGTCACTTCAATAACAGCTATGAAAGTCGGGCACACAAAAAAAGAAACTATTCTCTCACATCATATACTAAAATCAACTCAAAATTGATGAAAAGCTTGAATCTAAGACTGAAACCAGAAGACTCGAGGGGAAAACACAGGCAGCATGCTCACTGACATCAGTCTTAGTGGCATCTTTCTAGCTATGTCACCTGATCGGAGGCAAACTAAGCAAAAATAAACATCAAACTAAACATCTCCTTCATGGTAAACAATACCATCAAGGACATGAAAAAATAACCTACCAAACAGGGGAGGATATCTGCAAATGATACATCTGATAAAGGCTACTACCTGACCTACTACTGAAGGTTTTAGTCAGTAAAAATAAGGCAAGAAAAGGAAATAAAATAAATAGAACAGAACGTCTGACCCTGCCTAGAGTTACTTGGGAGAAATAAACAAAACAAAACAGAATGAATCTCAAGGGTACTGTGAGGAAGGAAAGATGTCGATCTCAACAGGTTACTTACTGTAGGACTCAACTCTTGACAGCACAAAATTCTAGTGATGAAACTCAGTGCTCATCAAGGCTTCGGATTAGGCTGAGAACCTGACCATAAAGGGTTAGCACAAGGGAGTTTGTGTGCATGGAACAGTGGTGGTGGTTACTCATTGGCTACACACGTGAGAAAATGAGATGCTATCTCTCTCTCTCTCTCTCTCACACAGACACACACACTGAAGACACACAAAAACTGCTTAAATTCTCACAAAGCCTTGTGTTTTTTAAAACATACTGTGTCACACGGGATCTTTCCTTGCAGTGCACAGACTCTTTCACTGTGGTGGGGGAGCTCCAGTAGTTGTGGCCACTGGATAGTTGCTCTGTCGTATGTGGGATCTTAGTTGCCTGACAAGGAATCGAACCTGTACCCTCTGCAGTGGAAGCACAGAGTCCCAACCAGGGGCCCACAGGGAAGTCCCTGGAAGCCTGTGTTAGATATCATTCCCGCCAATCTTACATGAAAATGCCCGACAAACATAGGAAAGCAGTCACCTCTTCTTCTAGAAAATGAAGCAACTGACAGCAGTGTTGATACGATTTGCAGTTTCCTCATCGTTGTGCATTACACACATTACTTTTTATATTGTTTAACATTTCTTACTGTCTTGGCATAACAGCAAAGTTGACATGGTTGCTAAATACTTTTGGTGTTAAATCCTAAGATCAGATATCTCAGTGTGCATTCACCAGAATTTTATCTTCCTTATTCTGACTAAATTTTAAACATGAAATACTGCTCTATTTACTTCTCTTTAGGTTATCTAATCATAAAGAGATTCTGAAGAAACAGCTGAGATTTTCCCTGTGGTCATGTATGAATATGGATCAGGGAGGGACATGGGAACGCAACAGTAAGGTATCAGATACAATCTCTGGCTTCACTGAGCTGTCAGGTGATGAGCGGTGCTCCATCCTTGAAGACTTTTAAAGCAGAGCCAATAGGACTTGTGGACAGAGCACATACTGACAGGGAATGTTGAACAGGAGGATTCCTACGTGCTGTTTCTCATAAATCCTCTGTTCCTTATCAGTGTCTGACAACAGAAAGGCGGGAATGGCATGCCGCTCCCAGGCCTGAGGTCATAGGATGAGAGATGCATGAATCTCTTTCAGTAAACATTCTCCTTATGACAAAACTGCTTAATCAGAACCCTCTTTCTTTTTTATTTATTTATTTATCTTTTTTTTTTTAACTTTATTTTACTTTACAATACTGTATTGGTTTTGCCATACATTGACATGAATCCACCACGGGTGTACATGCGTTCCCAAACATGAACCCCCCTCCCACCTCCCTCCCCATAACATCTCTCTGGGTCATCCCCGTGCACCAGCCCCAAGCATCCTGTATCCTGCATCGGACATAGACTGGCGATTCGTTCCTTACATGATAGTATACATGTTTCAATGCCATTCTCACAAATCATCCCACCCTCTCCCTCTCCCTCTGCGTCCAAATGTCCACTCTACACACCTGTGTCTCTTTTGCTGTCTTGCATGCAGGGTCATCATTGCCATCTTTCTAAATTCCATATATATGTGTTAGTATACTGTATTGGTGTTTTTCTTTCTGGCTTACTTCACTCTGTATAATCAGCTCCAGTTTCATCCATCTCATTAGAACTGATTCAAATGTATTCTTTTTAATGGCTGAGTAATACTCCATTGTGTATATGTACCACAGCTTTCTTATCCATTCATCTGCTGATGGACATCTAGGTTGTTTCCATGTCCTGGCTATTATAAACAGTGCTGTGATGAACATTGGGGTACATGTGTCTCTTTCAATTCTGATTTCCTTGGTGTGTATGCCCAGCAGTGGGATTGCTGGGTCATAAGGCAGTTCTATTTGCAATTTTTTAAGGAATCTCCACACTGTTCTCCATAGTGGCTGTACTAGTTTGCATTCCCTCCAACAGTGCAGGAGGGTTCCCTTTTCTCCACACCCTCTCCAGCATTTATTGCTTGCAGACTTTTGGATCGCAGACATTCGGACTGGTGTGAAGTGGTACCTCATTGTGGTTTCGATTTGCATTTCTCTAATAATGAGTGATGTTGACCATCTTTTCATGTGTTTGTTAGCCATCTGTATGTCTTCTTTGGAGAAATGTCTATTTAGTTCCTTGGCCCATTTTTGGATTGGGTCATTTATTTTTCTGGAATTGAGCTGCATAAGTTGCTTGTATATTTCTGAGATTAGTTGTTTGTCAGTTGCTTCATTTGCTATTGTTTTCTCCCATTCAGAAGGCTGTCTTTTCACCTTGCTTATATTTTCCTTTGTTGTGCAGAAGCTTTTAATTTTAATTAGATCCCATTTGTTTATTTTTGCTTTTATTTCCAGAATTCTGGGAGGTGGATCATAGAGGATCCTGCTGTGATTATGTCGGAGAGTGTTTTGCCTATATTCTCCTCAAGGAGTTTTATAGTTTCTGGTCTTACATTTAGATCTTTAATCCATTTTGAGTTTATTTTTGTGTGCGGTGTTAGAAAGTGATCTAGTTTCATTCTTTTACAAGTGGTTGACCAGTTTTCCCAGCACCACTTGTTAAAGAGATTGTCTTTACTCCATTGTATATTCTTGCCTCCTTTGTCAAAGATAAGGTCTCCACATGTGTGTGGATTTATCTCTGGGCTTTCTATTTTGTTCCATTGATCTATATTTCTGTCTTTGTGCCAATACCATACTGTCTTGATGACTGTGGCTTTATAGTAGAGCCTGAAGTCAGGCAAGTTAATTCCTCCAGTCCCATCCTTCTTTCTCAAGATTGCTTTGGCTACTCGAGGTTTTTTGTTTTTCCATACAAATCTTGAAATTATTTGTTCTAGTTCTGTGAAAAAATATGGCTGGTAGCTTGATAGGGATTGCATTGAATCTGTAGATTGCTTTGGGTAGTATACTCATTTTCACTATATTGATTCTTCCAATCCATGAACATGGTATATTTCTCCATCTATTAGTGTCCTCTTTGATTTCTTTCATCAGTGTTTTATAGTTTTCTATATATAGGTCTTTAGTTTCTTTAGGTAGATATATTCCTAAGTATTTTATTCTTTTCGTTGCAATGGTGAATGGAATTGTTTCCTTAATTTCTTTTTCTACTTTCTCATTATTAGTGTATAGGAATGCAAGGGATTTCTGTATGTTGATTTTATATCCTGCAACTTTACTATATTCACTGATTAGCTCTAGTAATTTTCTGGTGGAGCCTTTAGGGCTTTCTATGTAGAGGATCATGTCATCTGCAAACAGTGAGAGTTTGACTTCTTCCTTTCCAATTTGGATTCCTTTTATTTCTTTTTCTGCTCTGATTGCTGTGGCCAAAACTTCCAGAACTATGTTGAATAGTAGCGGTGAAAGTGGGCACCCTTGTCTTGTTCCTGGCTTAGGGGAAATGCTTTCCATTTTTCACCATTGAGGATAATGTTTGCTGTGGGTTTGTCATATATAGCTTTTATTATGTTGAGGTATGTTCCTTCTATTCCTGCTTTCTGGAGAGTTTTTATCATAAATGGATGTTGAATTTTGTCAAAGGCCTTCTCTGCATCTCTTGAGATAATCATATGGCTTTTATTTTTCAATTTGTTAATGTGGTGAATTCCATTGATTGATTTGCAGATATTGGAAAATCCTTGCATCCCTGGGATAAAGCCCACTTGGTCATGGTGTATGAACTCTCCAATGTGTTGTTGGATTCTGATTGCTAGAATTTTGTTGAGGATTTTTGCATCTATGTTCATCAGTGATATTGGCCTGTAGTTTCCTTTTTCTGTAGTATCTTTGTCAGGTTTTGGTATTAGGGTGATGGTGGCCTCATAGAATGCGTTTGGAAGTTTACCTTCCTCTGCAATTTTCTGGAAGTGTTTGAGTAGGATAGGTGTTAGCTCTTCTCTAAATTTTTGGTAGAATTCAGCTGTGAAGCCATCTGGACCTGGGCTTTTGTTTGCTGGAAGATTTCTGATTACAGTTTCAATTTCCATGCTTGTGATGGGTCTGTTAAGATTTTCTATTTCTTCCTGGTTCAGTTTAGGAAAGTTGTACTTTTCTAAGAATTTGTCCATTTCTTCCACGTTGTCCATTTTATTGGCATGTAACTGCTGATAGTAGTCTCTTATGATCCTTTGTATTTCTGAGTTGTCTGTTGTGATCTCTCCATTTTCATTTCTAATTTTATTGATTTGATTTTTCTCTCTTTGCTTCTTGATGTGTCTGGCTAATGGTTTGTCAATTTTATTTATCCTTTCAAAGAACCAGCTTTTGGCTTTGTTGATTTTTGCTGTGGTCTCTTTTGTTTCTTTTGCATTTATTTCTGCCCTAATTTTTAAGATTCTTTCCTTCTACTCACTCTGTGGTTCTCCATTTCTTCCTTTTCTAGTTGCTTTAGGTGTAGAGTTAGGTTATTTATTTGACTTTTTTCTTGTTTCTGCAGGTATGTCTGTATTGCTATGAACTTTCCTCTTAGCACTGCTTTTATAGTGTCCCACAGGTTTGGGGTTGTTGTGTTTTCATTTTCATTCGTTTCTATGCATATTTTGATTTCTTTTTTGATTTCTTCTGTGATTTGTTGGTTATTCAGAAGCGTGTTGCTCAGCCTCCATATGTTGGAATTTTTAATAGTTTTTCTCCAGTAACTGAGATCTAATCTTAATGCATTATGGTCAGAAAAGATGCTTGGGATGATTTTGATGTTTTTAAATTTATCAAGGTTAGATGTATGGCCAGAGATGTGATCTATCCTGGAGAAGGTTCCATGAGCACTTGAGAAAAAGGTGAAATTCATTGTTTTGGGGTGAAATGTCCTATAGATATCAATTAGGTCTAACTGGTCTATTGTATCATTTAAAGTTTGCATTTCTTTGTTAATTTTCTGTTTAGTTGATCTGTCCATAGGTGTAAGTGGAGTATTAAAGTCTCCCGCTATTATTGTGTTATCGTTAATTTCCCCTTTCATACTTGTTAGCATTTGTCTTACATATTGTGGTGCTCCTATATTGGGTGCATATATATTTATAATTGTTATATCTTCTTCTTGGATTGATCCTTTGATCATTATGTAGTGGCCTTTGTCTCTTTTCACAGCCTTTGTTTTAAAGTCTATTTTATCGGATATGAGTATTGCCACTCCTGCTTTCTTTTGGTCTCTATTTGCATGGAATATCTTTTTCCAGCCCTTCACTTTCAGTCTGTATGTGTCCCTTGTTTTGAGGTGGGTCTCTTGTAAGCAGCATATAGAGGGGTCTTGTTTTTGTATCCATTCAGCCAGTCTTTGCCTTTTGGTTGGGGCATTCAACCCATTTACGTTTAAGGTAATTATTGATAAGTATGATCCCGGTGCCATTTACTTTATTGTTTTGGGTTCGGGTTTATACACCCTTTTCGTGTTTCCTGTCTAGAGAATATCCTTTAGCATTTGTTGGAGAGCTGGTTTGGTGGTGCTGAACTCTCTCAGCTTTTGCTTGTCTGTAAAGCTTTTGATTTCTCCTTCGTATTTGAATGAGATCCTTGCTGGGTACAGTAATCTGGGCTGTAGGTTATTTTCTTTCATCACTTTGAGTATGTCTTGCCATTCCCTCCTGGCCTGAAGAGTTTCTATTGAAAGATCAGCTGTTATCCTTATGGGAATCCCCTTGTGTGTTATTTGTTGTTTTTCCCTTGCTGCTTTTAATATTCGTTCTTTGTGTCTGATCTTTGTTAATTTGATTAATATGTGTCTTGGGGTGTTTCGCCTTGGGTTTATCCTATTTGGAACTCTCTGGGTTTCTTGGACTTGGGTGATTATTTCCTTCCCCATTTTAGGGAAGTTTTCAACTATTATCTCCTCAAGGATTTTCTCATGGTCTTTCTTTTTGTCTTCTTCTTCTGGGACTCCTATAATTCGAATGTTGGAGCATTTCATATTGTCCTGGAGGTCTCTGAGATTGTCCTCATTTCTTTTAATTCGTTTTTCTTTTTTCCTCTCTGATTCACTTATTTCTACCAGTCTATCTTCTATTTCGCTAATCCTATCTTCTGCCTCCGTTATTCTACTTTTTGTTGCCTCCAGAGTGTTTCTGATCTCATTTATTGCCTTATTCATTATATATTGATTCTTTTTTATTTCGTCTAGGTCCTTGTTAAACCTTTCTTGCATCTTCTCAATCCTTGTCTCCAGGCTATTTATCTGTGATTCCATTTTGATTTCAAGATTTTGGATCATTTTCACTATCAATATTTGGAATTCTTTCTCAGGAGGATTCCCTATCTCTTCCTCTTTTGTTTGGTTTGGTGGTCATTTTTCCTGTTCGTTTACCTGCTGAGTATTCCTCTGTCTCTTCATCTTGGTTTTATTGCTGTGTTTGGGGTGGCCTTTCTATATTCTGGGAATTTGTGGAGTTCTCTTTATTATGGAGCTTCCTCACTGTGGGTGGGGTTGTATCAGTGGCTTGTCAAGGTTCCCTGGTTAGGGAGGCTTGTGTTGGAGTTCTGGTGGGTGGGAGCTGGGTTTCTTCTCTCTGGAGTGCAATGGAGTGACCAGTAATGGGTTATGAGAAGTCAATGGTTTTGGAGTAACTTTGAGCTGCCTGTATATTGAAGCTCAGGGGTATGTTCCTATGTTGCTGGAGAATTTGCGTGGTATGTCTTGCTCTGGAACTTGTCGGCCCTTGGGTGGAGCTTGGTTCCAGTGTAGGTATGGAGGCATTTGATGAGCTCCTATTGATTAATGTTCCCTGAATTCAGGAGTTCTCTGATGTTCTCAGGCTTTGGACTTAAGCCTGCTGCTTCTGGTTTTCAGTTTTATTTTTACAGTAGCCTCTAGACTTCTCCATCTATACAGCACCAATGATAAAACATCTAGGTTAAAGATGAAAAGTTTCTCCACATTGAGGGACACCCAGAGAGGTTCACTGAGTTACATGGAGAAGAGAAGAGGGAAGGGGTTTTTAGAGGTGACTGGAATGAGATGTGGTGAGATCAAAAGCAGAGAGAGCAAGCTAGCCAGTAGTCACTTCCTTATGTGCACTCCACAGTCTGGACCGCTCAGAGGTGTTCACGGAGTTACACAGGGAAGAGGAGAGGGAGGAAGTAGACAGAGGTGGCCAGGAGGATAAAAGAGGGAAATGAAAAGGAG
This sequence comes from Capra hircus, assembly GCF_001704415.2. NCBI lineage: Eukaryota > Metazoa > Chordata > Mammalia > Artiodactyla > Bovidae > Capra > Capra hircus. The sequence goes on along the minus strand of NC_030825.1, from coordinate 50,143,087 downwards.
AGAGAGAAATCCAGCCAGTAACCAGTTCCTTAGGTGTTCTCCACCATCTGGAGCACACAGAGATTCACAGAGTTGGATAGAGAAGAGAAGGGGGAGGGAAGAGACAGAGGCCACCTGGTGGAGAAAAAGGAGAGTCCAAAGGAAGAGACAGTGGTCAAGCCAGTAATCTCGCTCTCAGGTAAAATTGGGTAGTGAAGTTTGGGTTTTTAAATGTATAAAATTGACAACAAAAAACAAAAAGCAAAGATTAAAAATCTAGAGTAGAAGTTGGATTTTCAAAAATACAATATTAAAGAAAAGAAGAAGAAGGGAAAAAGAAAAAAAAACAGGAAAACAAAGCAGAAAAAAAACAAACCACAAGAATTATTAAAAAAAAACAAACACCAACAACAACCACACAAAGACTGTATATGGTGTTTGCTTTAAAAAAGTCTTTTTTTTTTTGAGAGGTAATAGTAGGTTATAGAAATAAAAATTAGAGGAGAAATAGAGGACTTAACAATTTTTTAAAGTTAGGGGAAAAAAAGAAGAAAAAGAAAAGAAAAAACAACCCCACAACAGCATCAACAAAAACAAAAACAAAAAAGAAAAAAAAAAGAATGATTGTAAAAATAGTAAAGATATATCTGGCCCTTTCTCTGGTGTTGTGGGCAGTGTGGGATCACTTCCAAGGCAGTTCCCTCTGTTTAATTTCTTCTGTTTGCTGGTCTCTTCAGTGTCTGATTTCGGTCCTGACACGGCGGGGGTTGTGGTAGACACTTTTTTTGTTTTATTAGGCTCACTTGTTCAGTCGCGCTGTGGGGAGGGAGGGATGCTGCAAACAAATAGCACTGTCGTGTGCACACAGGGTCTCAGCCCCGCTGGGCCTGTCCCTGCTCACGGCGCACAAACCGCTCCGGCTCTACGATGCTCAGCCGGGAACCGCCTGAGGCCGGCCCTAGGCTGCGTGCATGTCCCCGGTCTAAGCCGCTCAGGTTCAGCGCTCAGGTAGCCCTCAGAGGCACAGATTCGCTTGGGACTGCGTTTTGTGCCCTTCCCAGGTCCGAGTATCTCAGGAGTTTGGCGAGCGCGGTCACTGCGACCTGTCGCCTTTCCTGCCTCTGCTGCTCAGCTTTCTGGGTGGACCGCTGGCGCCCCTTGTGAGGCAGATGGTGACTGTCCAGCACCCCCAGAAGTCTTAGCAAAGAAGCCTGCTTGTTTGGTAGGTAAAGTCTCTCCGGGGCTGCGATTGCCCCTTTCCAGCCCTTACGGCTCTGGCTGCCAGTCCCCGGCGGGGGATGGTCTGCAGCCGGCTTTTTCCGCTCCGTCCTTTGTTCTGTGCTCGGTCCTGGCAGTGTCTTATGTTCGAGCTTTTTGCCTGGTAGCTATCCCACAGTCTGGTTTGCTAGCCCAAGTTAGATCGTTCTGGTTACGCGCAGGGCGTTCCTGCCCGATTCTTACAAAGCTCTGCAGCCGGCGCCTCCCGCGCCTCCCTGCCCTGCCCCCACTTGTTAGTGGCGGATGCAGGCGTCTGTGCTGCTTTTCCACTCGGGGAGTTACTGTCGGGCTTGTAATCTGTTGGTTTTGATTATTTATTTATTTTTCCTTCCTGTTATGTTGCCCTCTGTGCTTCCAAGGCTCGCCACAGACGCGGCAGGGAGAGTGTTTCCTGGTGTTTGGAAACCTCTCTTCTTAAAATTCCCTTCCTGGGACCGGCTTCCCTTCCCGGGACGGAGCTCCCTCCCCACCTCCTTTGTCTCTTTTTTCGTCTTTTGTATTTTTTCCTACCTGTTTTTGAAGACAATGATCTGCCTTTCTGGGTGCCTGATGTCCTCTGCCAGCATTCAGAAGTTGTTTTGTGGAGTTTGCTCAGTGTTGAAATGTTCTTTTGAGGAATTTGTGAGGGAGAAAGTGGTCTCCCCATCCTATTCCTCCGCCATCTTAGGACCGCCCCTCAGAACCCTCTTTCTTGAGATAGGGATTCTTTTCTGACCTTATGACCACTGTTAGTCCCTTGTTCCCTTGGTAACATTTGCTGTACATTTGGTTTTCTCATCGTTATCACTGTAGAAAGAAATTCCTTGTACAACAGCCTATATATACTCATGGAACAATCATTAAAGCACCCTTGCCTCCACCAGAGGCTTGGGTCCCCATGTCTTTCTTTCTCTCTCTCTCTCTCTTTCTCTCTCTCTCTCTCTCCCTCCGGCTAATTCTCTAGAGCGTGGAATCTTGCCAAGCTCACTCCCCTGCCTGGGCTTTCAAGACCTCCTTGAGAGGGCGCCCTGTGCCTTCGTGAGCAGTGCAAGCCCAGTGCTAGGCTTTTTCTTTCTCTGCGTAAACCAGGGAATATTAGCCTCTTTCACTTTCTGATCATCGACTCCGGACCACCAGGTTCCAGTCCATTAAAGGACTGCAACAAGGTGTGGGAACAGCTGTGATGGAAAGATGAGCAGAAATAACTCAGGTCTGGCCTGAGCTGCTCTGACAGCGACAAAGATGGACGGTGGAGAGCTTCTAAGCTGCGGGAAGGCCTGAGAGTGCTGGTATGCAGGCAAAGTGCAATAATGTTTACGCTGTCTACATTTATAAACATCTTCTTTTCTTTTTTTTTGCTGCTCCACCAAGAGGTATGTGGGATCTTGGTTCCCCAACCAGGGGTCGAACCTGTGCCCCCTGCAGTGGAAGCACAGTCTTGACCACTGGACCACCAGGAAGTCCCTACATTTACAAACATCTCTAATGTCGGGACCTGGGCAGTCTCCCTGTTCTTTTCCTGCTTAATCCCTGCTACCTCTGGGGACCATATTAACAAAGCCGAAGTGTACACCAGGGGAATTTCAAATAGAGGCACTTCTGGCCCTTCATAAACGCAGAGTCTGGACCCACCTCCTCACCAATAAAGCCAAAGCCTCCTGCCCCACTGTGCTCTGACTTCACTCCCCACCAACTGAGCTGTCTCCTTGGGGAATCCCTTTACTATTTACTGTATGGATAACAAACTTTATCTTGTATTTACTGTTGCATGTAGTCATATATGGATGTGAGAGTTGGACCATAAAGAACACCTAGCGCCAAAGAATTGGTGCATTCAAACTGTGGTGTTGGAGAAGGTTTTTGACAGCCCCATGGATGGCAAGGAGATCAAACCAGTCAATTCCTAAAGGAAATCAATCCTGAATATTCATTGGAAGGCCTGATGCTGAAGCTCCAATATTTTGGTCACGTAATGCAAAGAGCCGACTCATTGGAAAAGACCCTGATGCTGAGAAAGGCTGAAGGCAGGAGGAGAAGGGGATGACAGAGCATGAGATGGTTGGATGACATCACCAACCCAATGGATGTGAGTTTGAGCAAGCTCTGGGAGATGGTATGGACAGGGAAGCCTGGTGTGTTGCGGTCCACGGGGTCGCAAAGAGTTGGACACGACTGAGCGATTGAACAACAAACTGTTGCGTGTACATGAATCATCCTGACATCCATGCAGATTCCTGTGCCCGTGCCTGTGTGTGTACTGGGAGGTGACCTGGAGGGGCGATCAGCATCCAGCAGGGGACACTAGGCCCCCAAATTAAACAGGAAGCATGATTTCAGGAGTATAATCCTCTCTCTTCATCCCCTTGGGCATTTAATGGTTAATGGTTTAGTTTACACACTTCCAGCTACTGTAGTATCCAGTCTGGGACAGAAGAGACAAGCAGAAAACTGAGGAGTCATCGGGGAACATTATGAGGCTTCGGGGGCTCAGGGTCCCCAGCTGCACCATCTTTTTCTCTCCACCTTCCAGAGCCTTCCTTATTTGTCTTACATATAATCTCTAGGATTCTGAGTCAAACTTGCTTAGTGGATGTGGTAGGAACAAGGATAACTACTTCAACTTTTCTGAGCCAGAGTCCTACAATTTTATGTCAAACCCAGGCTCCTCTGTCCGTGGAGTTCTCCAGGCAAGTATACTGGAATGGGTTGCCTTTTCCTCCTCCAGGGGATCTTTCCAACCCAGGGATCGAACCCGGGTCTCCTGCACTGGCTGGTGGTCTCTTTACCACTGCGCCACCTGGGAAGGATTTGAGGTCAGCTGAGGATCAGTCAGGACTTTCGTAGAATCTGCAGATGTGAGGACTTATTCTCAGGGAAACCAAGCCCTCCTAAAACCAAGTTCCCTGCCAAGTTCATAACAGACCTCTCTATTCAAAACTTTATTCCTTCTCTTGTCCCACTTCGGGATTGAGGAGTGTCAAAGAAAAGGGGGCAGTGTTGGAACCAAGCAGGCCACTGCAGACCCCTCCAAGATACACACACAGCCTCTGTAACCCCTGTTTCTTGTTTGTTGAAAAGGGCTTTAGTTTCCTTCCTAGGCCTTCCCTGAGTTCCAAAGAGCAGACTCAAACAGTTACTAATTCGGGAAGTGAGGGAATGCAGGAAAAAATAGGAGGAGCAAGAAAAGTAATGATGGCTTAAACAATAGTTCAGCGGTAAACAGAATCCTAGTTCCTCCTCGTGATACATAAAACAATGTGACGTGTGTCTCTGAGTTGTTCTATAGAAATTAACACCTTGACTCAAGTAAAGGATGATGACTACACACAGACCACAAGCAAGTGGTTGGAACCAGAAGGTTGATGATTAAATTTCTGAAACAGGGCTTCCCCAGTGGCTCAGTAGTAAACAATCCACCTGCCCATGCAGGAGATGTGGGCTTGATCCCTACTCCAGGAAGATCCCACCCGCCATGGAGCAACTAAGCTGGTGTGCCACAACTACTCAGCCCACGCTCTAGAGCCTTGGAGCCACAACTCCTGAGGCCCATGCACCCTAGAGCATGTGCTCTGCAACGAGAGAAGCCACCACAATGAGAAGCCAGTGTGCTGAGACTAGAAAGTAGCCCCTGCTCTGCGAAACGTAGAGCAAAAACTCAGGTAGCAAGGAAGACCCAGCACAGCCAGTACATTGGAAAAAAAAAGATTCCTGAAACACCACCATTACCTCACCAGCAACCAATCAGAAAGAAGTCATGCATCCTACAGCTCTCACCCCAAATGCTGTCTTGCTTGGAAGCCTTTGGGAAGTTCATGTCTTTTGAGCCAGGATCATCCATTCTTTGCCATTGAGAAAATTATAACAATGTGCACCTTTTGAGTAGATTCTGTCTGTGGGGTAAAGACCTGGTAAGTGGCACGAAGGCTGGACTTTAGACCCAGCCACCCCCTCGCTCCATCACCTTTATTCCTGTGTTTCCCCAGCTACTCCCTCCTCCCTGGCATTACCCTCACCGCAATCCCTGCCGTGCCACAGACATGCCCTGCTCAAGGACATCCTTGGGACTGCATCTGCTTCTGACATCCCCCTTCACCCTGCTGGGTAACTCTGAGGCTTACAAACAGGAACAAAGCCAGAGGCCAGGGCTGCCAGGATTCACCTGTATTCTGCAACTCCAAGACATTCACACACAAAACTAGACACAGTTTGGAAGAGCTGCCCTCAGGAAGACATAACAATGTCAGAGCAACGGGTGAGCTGAAAAGACACAGCCTTCAGTGATCCCGGGTCAGATAAAGGGAGGAGGAAGAGGCAGGAAATTGTGTCAGATGAAAATGTGCATTTCTACTGGAATGTTGTCCTGAGAGTTGTGAGTGTGTAGAAGAGAGATTCCCTGAGGATCTATTATGTGGAATCCTTGTGGGAATCGTGTGGAGCCGGGACCAGTGCAATAGCGTTTGATGGTATGTGACTGAGAGTGAACTCTACCAAGAGACTGTCACTTTGCGGGAGCGGGGGGGCCGGGGGGGGGGGTGGAGCACTGACTGGGATGAGGGAGTGAGTGCATGAGTGCAAGGGGCTGAGATTATAGATCTGTCTTCATGAGTCTGTGTGTAAGAGGGGAGCACAGCTGTGCATGTACGGTGAGTGAGAATGTGGGAGGTATGTGTGGCACGGGGAGCTGCATGTCTGTGTGACTGTGTGTGCATGTGTGTGTAAGAAATCTGTGACTGGGTGTCGATCTCTGAGTACGTGTGTGGCTTTGTGCACACGTGTGGGTTCGTCCCGACACAGCAGTGACTGTTTAAGTGCCCATGGGTCTTTCCATGTGTGTCAGAGGGGATCCTGAACTGGTGGCCCTGCCGACTGTGAGTTACCTGGAACTCATCTCTGAGCATTAACGAGAGCAGAGCGAGGGGCTCCTTAGATGCCTCTTCTCAAGAAGAGTGAGAGAATGTGGCCTCAGGCCAGGCCGGAGGGCACCGCGTCTCCAGTCTGGGTCCACACGCAGGGCCGCTCACTCCACCTCGGGTCTCCTCCCCAAGCCAGCCCTTCCCTCTGCCTCACAGGAGGAGGTGAGCAGACCCTGGGTCCTGGGGAAGGGCTGCGGGGGGACATGGTCTCAGAGAATCGAACCACCTGAAGCTGGAAGGAAATAACTCAGCCCCAGTTCAGAGTTTACAGTAGAAATCAGTCAGTAACTTGTAGATTCTCCCAGTTACTCTCCTGCCACACATCCTGTGGACAAGCACCGACTGACTGGGTTCTCAACAACGCTGTACAAGTTCTTGCAAGGACATGCGTTCCCCTTGATGACTCTGATGCACACGCATCCCACACAGGGGCCTCCCCTTCCATTATTTCCCTTTCATTTTAAACAACGCTCCTCCCTGGAGTGAATTTTTTGTATTTTTATATCCTCAAGTCTTGTCTTCAGAGTTTCAGATATCAGATGGTAATCAAAGGGTGCTGTTCCAGAAAGGGTCTTCCCTCTTCTGACAGGTCACCCCTGCACGTGCCAGGGATTAGCCTAAAGACTTTACGTATACTAGCTCATCTATTCCTGGAACACCCTGGAAAGTAGGAATTCCTGATAATCCTCCTTGTACTGAGGAAACTGAGGCAGGGAGAATTCAACTAATGGATCTAAGATCTCACTGCTAGTCAGGGACAGAATTAGGACTTGAATCCAGGAAGCTGGCTCTTGAATCCATGCTCCTGTCCGTCTCTCTTTCTCCCAGTCTCTCGTTCAGTCACACCACGTGGCATGCAGGATCTTAGTGCCCTGACCAGGGATCAAACCTGTGCCCTCTGCATGGGGAGGGAAGAGACTGAAGTTCAAGTCCTTGAACCCTTGGCTCTTGCCTATGACCCTCACAACTCTTCAAAGGAACAGGGACCTAACTCTGGTGAAGTAGGGAGATGGGGGATAAGAGTTTGCCCTTTGATGTTTAACCTGGTGCAGCCCTGGGAACCACTGTAGGGCGGGAGCCCACACCTGGCCTTGCTCCTCATCCACTCTCATCTCCCTTGGCAGGTCCCGTACACACGGGATGTGTCCTTGATTCTCAGATCTTCATTGACAATCAAAGGGAAACCTGCAGTCTCTTTCAGGTGGGTACGTTATATACAGCCCATGGGGGTGGAGGTGGAGGAGGAGTGAGAATACTCGAGTGTGTGGGGGGACGCCCACTTCACACGTGAGTGACGTTCAAGCGTGTAACCAGCGTCAGGGGCACACAGTGCAGGCGCAGGACTGCTGGCAGGTCTCGGGGGCCGGGAGAAGGCTCAGGGCTTTGCCTCTTTACCAAGGGACATAGGACATCCAGCAGATGCAGGCCCAGGCCACTGACTGCTGCTCAGCCTGAACCTTGGGCCAAGGACCAGGGCATCCCGCCTCCCTGGGCAGGGTGAGCTGAGGAAGCAGGTCCCTGGGAAGAAGGGTGACAGCACCCCCAGGAAGGCCGGCCTTCCACGAGGGAGGAGCTGGGAGAGGAGGGGTGTGTGTGTGTCCAGCGTGGGTTCCCACACAAGGAAGAGACCTGTTCAACACGCTGTGTGCTTTGCCCATCAGCAGGAATCCACAAGTGCAGGTGGATTCCCACACTGGGCCTGATGAGAACTCAGACACCCCCTTTCATTTTGGAGTGCCCTGTGGCCAAGCTGTGAAGACAAACAGCCATCAAGATGGGAGCTCAAACTGTGAGGTGGAATCCTCCAAAATGCCCTGTGAGGACGACCAGCCGTCTGTCCTGCACGGCCTGTGCTGTAGAATGAGGACAGGTAAGTGTGCCGGGACCACCCCTCCCACGGCCTCCACAGGCTCTCCTAGAGGAACACTGCTGTCCCCCGGCCCCACCCGAGGTGCCCGGCACCCACCTCCCGTCATCGCCCCTGCCCCTTTCATCACAGAGCACCCTCTGCTCTACCCCCATCCTCAGGTATTCTCCCAGATCTAACCGGGCTAAGATCAGCTTACGTGCCTTTTTGCTCCAGATGCAGAATTGGCTCTGACTTCACCCACAGGTATCATTTCTACCCATGCCGTTATTATTTGAATTTTTGGGTCACTCAATAGTTAAAATATGCATATGGGTAATTATAATTAATCCAATACAACTCTTTCTCTCTCATTAAATGCCTCTGAGTTTGTTCACTATGTCTGATCAGTTTTCTCCCAATGTGGATAGCTAGGCAAAAAAATATAGGAAACAAAAAGGAGGCTTAGCACCACAGCACATGATGGACCAACCACCCTGGCACCAAGGGGCAAATATTTGGACACAGCAAAAGATCTGTAATCAAAACAGGAAATGTCAGAAGAAATGTTCATATTTTGAGGTATGCGGAAGTCATTCTGTACATCTGCTTTAACCATTAAGGAAAAAATACATTTAGAAATCATAACAAAGCTGGATAGCCCTTGTGGACATGGTTTCAGACAAATGCCTGTTATTATTGTGAACCTGAATTTTCTGAAGTGTATCAGGATCAAGGATACCGCCATCAATTCTCAAAACAATATCTGCCAGCAGCTGCCCAACTACAGCATTAGAGTCTCAAGGTAACAATAACATCTTTCTCTTACTTCAGAAGAGTAGTAACAGGACTTCCCTGGTGGCTCAGTCGGAATCCGCCTGCCAATGTAAGGGACTCGGGTTCGATTCCTGGTCCTGGAAGATTCCACATGCCATGGGGCAACTAAGCCCGGGTGCCACACTACTGAGCCAAGCTCTGCAGCCAAGCTCTGCAACGAGAGAGCAGCCCGTGCTCACTGCAACTAGAGAGAGCCCAAGAGCCACAGTGAAGGCCCAGCACAGCCAAAAATACATAAAATAAACAAAAACAGTAGTAACAAATGATAGAGCTTAAGCTACAGCCTCTCAGAATAAACCACTAGATTTTGTATCATGAATAGTACTAGACAATTGCTTTAGATTAGATTTTAGCAGAAAAAGGACATGTATGTGCAGTAGTCGTACGTGTTTTATATCTTAATGGCCAGATTACAAAGTTAGACCTACTTAGATAAAATTAGACAGCTGCCTATCAAGCTTAAAACAAGTCTCCCCAGAAGTGCCCAGGCCAGCCCTGTTCTTCAGGATTCTTCTCCTTCTTTCCTCAGGGAATGAGATCTGCTTCCCGAAACTTATTAAATTTCCAGTCATCCCTCTTCCACTTTCTCATAATTGGGTCTGTGGACCAAGGGACTAAAAACCTTAAACCATGAAAGACTGCGATCCAGTACTTGGAACACGGAAGATCCCAAAGCAGGGTCAATTCCTCAGATTGAGGCAGGACCATGATCTGTTTCAGCAAGAATTAGCTAAAGCAAGTGTTGTCTTGTTTCCTCAAAGATTCAGGGGAAGTTAAAGCAGGAGCAGGGATTGAAACCGAATTCCTCTAAAACCAAGTCTCCTTACCAAGTTTCTGATTAATGTCTCTATTCAAAACTTCTTGTCCCCTTGGAACGCAATGCTGTGCTAACTGACCTGGCACGACCAAGTAAGTAATTAAAAAAAGAAAAAAAAAGGAAAGAAAGAGGGACTTCCCTGGAGGTCCAGTGGTTAGCACTCTGAGTTTCCAATGCAGGGGAATGGGTATGATCATTAATCAGGAAACCAAGGTCCCACATGCCATATGGCATGACAAAAAATATATACATATATATATATACATATATGTATATTTTTTTTTTTTTAAAGGAAAGGAAACTCTTCCTGAGGAAAAGGGAAGTTTCGAGGAGCTGGTATAAACAAAAAGTCCATTGGAGGAAACTGAGAGTTTAAAGTACAGTGTATTTTCATTGGCTGAGCTGTTTCCAGGCAGAGAGAAAATCTTTCTTCTTCCTGCTGGGGGTTGTAAAGTAAGGTCACTTTTGCCAGAGAGCTGAGGTACATCTCTTCCTGCTGGGATCTGTGATGACAGCCAGTGGCACGTGGGTAAGCGCTCCCTCTTCTGGCTGCCCAACTTCATTTTAGTGAGGTTTTCCCTTGATTAATTCTCACAAGAAAAAATCATAGAAATAATGCCTATGTATGTACTCTTCCACTTTAACTATGAATATTCTTGTTTCATTATTCCTCCCACTTATGGGGGGGGATTTTAAAATAAATCTCAGTCATACTAAATTTTTCATATAAATACTCCAGAATTTCTCTCTAACTGATAAAGACTTTGAAAACATAATCACAGCTACCACTACAATGTTCCAGAAAACTCCCTGGATATCATCTGATGCACAGATTACCTTTGAATTCTCCAACAGAATCTGAAGTGTACTTTTTCAATCTAGGGAAGATATCTTTCAAAGGCAATGGGGAAACCTTGACTTTTTCAGAAAAGGTCATCAGTAACAAACCCCTTCTAGAGAAATGTTACAGTACATCCTTCAGGCAGAAGGAAAAGGATACCAGTTGGAAATCTGGAGTTACACAAAAGAATGAAGAACAATGGAAATGGGTGTTACATTGGAAAATATAATTGTGAAAGAGAAATTATAACAATGCATTGCAGAGCTTATAACATATAAAAATAAAGTGACAGGCTGAGATAGCACTGGGAAGTTGCTGTATAACCCAGGGAACTCAGCTCGGAGCTCTGTGATGACCTAGAGGCCCGGGGTGCGCAGGGGGACAGGCTCAGAAGGGAGGGAGGGGCTTCTGCGTATACTTGGGACTGATTCACGTTGTTGCACAGCAGAAACCAACACAACACTGTGAAGCAATTATCCTCCAATTACAAAGAAAAAACAAAAATAAAACACATGGGAATGAGCATATGTTAGAGGAGAGGAATGACAATATGCTATTATACTGCTTGTAAGGTGGTATATCATTTGAGGTAGATTGTGTACGTTAAACATGTACACTAAAAATCCTGAAGAACCACTAAAATGACAAAATAAAGATTTTTAGCAAAACAGCCAACCAAGAAGATAAAATGATTATCAAACTTGATAATTTAAAAGATGGCATGTTGATGTATGGCAAAACCAATACAATATTGTAAAGTAATTAACCTCCAATTAAAATAAATAAATTTATATTAAATAATAAAATAATAAAATAATCTTTATTAAAAACACAATAAAAGATTGCAGAGAAAAAGGGAAGGTGGGAACAATAGCTGAGGCAAATAGAAAACAAGTAGCAATATGTTAGACTCAATATTTAACCATATCAATAACCCAATTAAAAGTAGATTTAAATTAAACTGGATTTCCACCATAATCTGACTAAAGCCACATGATACCCATATGAGTGCAATAAACCTGCAAAACTGGGAGAAATAATAAATCATTGCTTTAAACCAATGTATTCTCAGGAGATTTCTTATTCTGCAATGAGTAACTGGAACATCAAGACCAGAGTCTGGTCACTGCATCCATGTGTATAACTGTGCTTGTTCTAACAATAAATTCTGTCTTCCTCAGTCTAAAATGCTGACAACTCATTTCCAAACAGAAAGACCTAGGTTTCTGACCACAAAAATTGGAAAAAAAGCTTGTAATTGTTTGGATACAGGAAAAAGATTCTTTAAGGTCAGTTTTCTATGGTTCTCTAACTCTGCCTTTAATTGAAAATTTCAAGTGCTGACTTGGTCATTTTCTCTCTTTAATTTCTCCCATGCATTTTGCACAAAGCCAGGCAGGGGCTTGATATACAATAAACATCCTTAGAACAAACAACCAATTGCAGCTTTGTGTGGGAACCCACACTGGACTGCCAGGGTCCAGCCCCGGTGGATCCAGGGTAATTCAAAGGTGGGGACAGAGCTGGCGTCCTGGAGAAAACTTATTTAATTACAGATATAGAGGGAGATTAGAAACAGATAATGTAGTAGGAGAATTAGTGGAGAAAAGAGGCTGAATAACTGGTTTACATGGAGTACCAATCACCACCTACGTAGGCCACAGGCGTCTTTCCATTCTCCCAAAGGAGAGGAGGCACTGAGGCCTCCCTAGTTCGATCTCAGAAGCCCAGGCAGAATTAGCAGGCTTGGTGAGTACCCACATTTCAGATGGGAATTCAGCCAGGAAGACGGGGAGCGAGAAAGAAACGACACGGGGGAATCAGTCTTTCCAGAAACTGATCCGATTTCTTTATTTTTCAGGTTTGTTTATATACCTTTTTGTTACACATAGGGATGAATACAGTGAGACCTTAAGATTCATTAAACTTCCCCGGTCTTAGCTTCCTTGGCACAAGGAGGATTATCAGAAAGGCCTCCTTCCTAGGATGTTCTCAGGAACAGATGAGCTAGTATATGTGAAACCTTTAGCTTAATCACTGGCACGTGCCGGGGACAAAGTCTCAGAAAGGGAGGACCCTTTCTGAAATACCATTCTTGCATTATTCTCTAACATCTGAAACTCAAGAACTGAGGATGTAAAAATATAAAAAAGAAAACAACTCACTGCAGGGCTTCCCTGGGAAAGAATCTGCCTGCCAATGCAGGGGACACAGGTTTGAACCCTGGTCTGGGAAGATCCCACATGCCACAGGACAGCTAAGCCTGGGCCCCAATCTCTTGAGCCTGTGCCCCAGGGCTCGGGAGCCTCAACAAGAGAAACCAATGCAACAAGAAGCTCTTGCACCAAAACTAGAGAGCAGCGCCTGCTCCCCACAATAGGAAAAAGCCCGCACGCAGCAACAAAGACCCAGTGCAGCTATAAATAAATAAATAAATCTTGAAAAAAAGGTCATTGATTAAAAAAAAATTTACTCCAGTGAAAAACATGTATTTAAACAGAAAAGGAAATAAAGGGAAAGGGAAGCCCTATGTGTGGGATGCATACGCATCGAAATTATCAAGGGGAATGCGTGTCATTTCAAGAAGGTGGACAGCACTGTTGAGAATCCAGTCAGTGCTTGTCCAAAGGGGGAGGGACAAGAAAGTAATTGGGAGAATCTATAGAGTTATTGACTGGTATCTATTGTAAACTCTGGACTGAGGGGGAATTTATTCCTTCCAGCTTCAGGTGACTTGATTCTCTGCAACAAGTCCCCCAGCGGCTTTCCCTTGCTCAAGGGTTAACTATATGCACACATGTAGGATCTGGTTCTATCCAGGGTTTCAGGCATCCCCTGTGGGTCTTGGAACATAACCCCTGTTTCCAAGGGGCCACTACAGTATATTTTTTTGAGTTGGGGTGGGGTCTTCATTTCCTTTGAGGAGTATCCAGAAGTAAAACTGCTGGATCATATGACAATCACATTCTCAATTTTTAGAGAGATCGCCATACTGGTCCCCATGACGGTTGCACCAAATTTCTCTCAACTTTCACTCCACTCTCCTCGTGTTTGCATGGTTTCTAAGGAGACGTTTGATATAATTCTTATTTTTGTTCCTATGTGGGTAGCTGCTTTTTCCCTCTGGCTTCTTTTTGTCTGTGGTTCTGGTATTTGGCATAAATGTGGGAAATTCTCAGATATTATTACTTCAAATATCTCTCCTGTTCCTATCTCTCTTCTGCATCTACTTCTCCCATTAAGCACATGCTACGCTTTCTGTACCTGTGCCAGAGTTGTTTGATATTCAATATCTTTCCAGTCTTTTTTCTTTTCTTCAGTTTTCGAAGTTTCTATTGACATATCCTCAATCTCTGAGATTCTTTCCCAGCTATAGCTAATCTAGATAATGGGTTCATCAAATGCATTCTTCACTTATGTAAAGTTTTTAATCTGTAGGGGTTCTTTCTGACTCTCTTAGAATTTCCATCACTCTGCTTCTATTATCCATCTGCTCCTGTAGGCTGTACTTTCTTCCTTAGAGCTCGTAGCAAAGTTTGTATTAAGTTTTGAAACCGAGTTGTGGGAATCCTCCAAACCTATTCTTTGTTCAGACTCTCTTGGCTGTATGGTGTCCCTTTCTGTTCCATGTGAATTTTAGGATCTGTTTTCCATTCTGTACACAGAAGCCACTGGCATTCTCACAGAGGATGCACTGAATCTCTCAAACCACACTGGATGACATATTTAGAATTAACGGTATTAACAATATTGTCCTCCACCCATAAACATGGGATGTCTCTTCATTATTGAGGTTGCTCGTCTGTAATCTCTATCAATGGTGTTTTGTCATTTTCGGTGTGGAAGTCTGGCACCTCCTTGGTTAGATTTTGTCTTAAGCACTGTATTCTTTTTTTACACCACTCTACAAGAATTGGTTTCTTCCTTTCCTCTACAGGCTGTTCATTGTCAAGGTATAGAAATAGGGAAGAAGGCTCAGAGGGCCTGAAGAGGACAAAAGCAAGCAGCCTCCTTTTATATATGGAGTGTCTAGGAAATGGTAGGCACTCAGAGACTGAGGGATTCCTTAGGTCCTATGTCTCTAGCAGACCTCCAGGCTGGAGGGGTCCGGAAGGGTCTGGGTGCAGCCTCCTACATCACACTTCATAACCCCTGAAAGCTGCCAGATGTTCCTAAGCGAGAGGGGACAGAAACCAGGAAAGCCACGCACCGTGGTTTATGTTGTATCTGCCCGAACACCTGACATTCAGCTCCTGAGTTCCAGACACCCCACCAGGCTGACTTTATCCTTGACTTATCAGTATCAAGTTCCTTTTGCCAACAGCACCATTCTCTAGCCCTCTCACCATCACATAGGGTTCACACGGACTGTCTGGCACATATAAAGGTAAGTTACAGAAAGGAGCTGTAATGGTTAATCTTCTGTGTCATCTCGACTGGGCTATTGTGTGGTCAGGTGTTGGGTTATATGTGATTTTCAGTGTGTCTGTGACAGTGTTCCTGGGATGAGATTAACATCTGAATCCACAGACTGAGTAAAGCAGACTGCCCTCCCTCGTGTGGATGGGCTCCCCCATCATCTCAAGACCTAAACAGAACAAAAATCTCACCGGCCCAGAGAAGGGAGGATTCTTCCTGCCTTCAGAATGGAACTGAAACGCTGGCTCTCCCTGGGTCTCGGGCTTCCAGACTCAGACTAGAACTACATCATTGAACATCTTGGGACTCGTCAGTCTCCATAACCAAATTCCTCTGCGTGTACATGTGTACACACACACACACACACACACACACACACACACACACACACACGCACACCAGTCTCTCAGGGGAACCCTCACAAATACAGGGACCAATAAATATTTGAGGAATGAAAAAAACAAGTCAAAAGAGGCTCACATATAAAGTCGTATCCCTTCCTTAAACAACCCCAAACCTGACCACCTTCTTCACGACATCTTGAGACTCACTCTGTCTCTGCTTCAGGGAGAGCCCTTGACATTTCAGCCAACTCGGCCCTTCCCAAACCACACTCCCCATTCCACACCTGGGACGACTTTCTCTTTGTGCCAAATCTGCCCTTGATGTCTTCCCTACAAGCAAGAGCCAAGTCCTAGTTCATATCAGGAATCTTTTATTATCACTGGCATAAGTGTGAGGGCAGGGGGACATCCTGGCATCTTCTGGGAGTGGCCATGATCCTGCATATTATAGTAGAGTGTAACGAGATGGATATCTTCCCTGGAAGATCTTCTGCCCCTTATAACGTATCCACTGAAGTCAGCACGATATCTCCCCTCACATCCAGCATTTTCACAGACTGTAGGGGCAGGCGGTGGGCAAACTGGCAGATGGGCTTGCTATTCACAAACACCTAAGGAAGGAGATATATTTCTTGTGAGCTCAGAACAATTAGGCCTCCCCTTTCCCTTTCCTATTTTCATTGCCTCCTGTAAAATTTCTTTACTCTGTAAAAGCAAAGCAGAAATTCTCCTCCTGGACATCCTGCCAAGACACTGCTATAGGAATCATCCTCCATGTCCACTTCCTCGCCTCCAGAGCTGCCAACCCTGCTTTACCCTGAGGGCAGGGGGCCTGCATGTCTCCCTCCACACTGCTGACTGTCTGATACAGGAAGAGCTGTGTGGAGTTCACCGCAGAATCTCTAATTGTACAGCACACAAGATCCTGAGTATAGAGGCCTATGCTATGCGAGGACAAGGTGCTCAATCACTCTGCTGTGCACCTGAGACTCACACAGTAAGGGAAATCAATGACATTTCAATTTTTAAAAGCACATGTGTTAAAGTACAAAACAAAAAAAAAAAATTGGTCTCTTGCGATCACATCAGAGTTGGACTCTCTGCGTGTTTCTCCATGGCAGGCCTGACACAGCCACAGCACCCCACACCTGGAGGGCTCACACACCTGGTATTCATTCTCCAGCACCAAGAACTGCAGCTCAAATGGCTGGCCTGGCACGAAAGCGTCAGTATGCAGTTTCTGTTCCTTCCCCCAACTCCCGTCCTTTAAAGTGTTCATCACCACGATGCCATCGCAGTACCAGAAACGGAATGGAATGTCGCCACCTTGCCCAGTACCCGTGCCGAAATCCACCTGAAGCTCTGGGTTCTTCCTGCAAAGACAAGAGGACAGCTCCTGCAGGCAGGCATTTACTGCAGACAACAACTTCCTCAGGAACAACCGCAGACCTTTTTTCTCTCTCCCCACCTCCTTCCTTCCCCTTCGCCATACCCTCTTTCTCAAACTATTTATACCTTTCACACTTTGCTATCTCTCTCTCTTTTCCTCCCCTGCCTCCCCCTATCCCACCCCACCACACACACACACAGACACACAGAGGAAGGAAACCCTCCTGGAGTGTAATCTCACACTTTTGCATGAGACACCTCAGCTTATTCCAATGATTCAAGAAGATCAAGCTCTTTCCAATGAGTGTCCCCATGACATGCTAACACTCTCCCCTTGTGCTTCACCCTCCGTCAGACATAAACTGGCCTCTACTCACCCAAAAGGAGACAGAAGGTTTGCCTTGATCTTCACTATGTAACACACAGTCAGGGAAACAGACTGCTGGTAGGGGTTCGGCTATGGAAGAGACGGATGCGTCAGTGAATGAAGAGCCACTGTCCTCTCCCCCACATCGTTGCCCAAGCAGAATCAGGACACAAAACGTGATCTCCTCCCACAGCTAAGAGACATTAGTATACCTCCAACAAGGAGACATTAATCCGAGTCCAGACATGCACTCAGAGGCACAGTTACATATGTTATACACAAACACTTCCAAACCCAGAGAAACAATGTGCAAAAGGACATACAATAATGAAAATCCAGTGATTCCCACTCACACACACACACTCTTTCCCATTCTCTACCAGCATTCACGCAATGATTTGTGTCAAGGTGACCCGGCACCAGCAGCCGAGGTAATCAGATTCCTTCCTCCCATCCTTCATACCAAGGAGTCCATCGTCTCCAGCTAGGCCTTTCTACCCTGTTGAAACTGTGTGTGTGTCTGTCTAGAGAAGGCACCCTATAAATGCAATTAGGAGCTGAGTCACTCCTGACCCTTTCACTCAGGCTATTGAGCCCTGCCCTCTATTCTTCTGAAATTCATGACATCAAAAGTATGTTCAGTCCACCTTTGATTGCTTTACTAACAACTATTTTGGGATTATGGTCATCAGATATTCTATGTGTAAGAAGATTGGGTCTAGCAGAGGTTACACTTTGAAGAAGGCTTAACAGTGGCAGAGCTTAGTCTCTCATCCAGGTGGTGGGCTTCTCCAAGGACCCAAGAAGTGGGTTCAAACTGTACTCAGTTCAGTTCAGTTCAGTCACTCAGTTGTGTCCGACTCTTTGGGAATCCATGAATCGCAGCACTCCAGGCCTCCCTGTCCCTCACCAACTCCAGGAGTTCACTCAAACTCATGTCCATCGAGTCGGTGATGCCATCCAGCCATCTCATCCTCTGTCGTCCCCTTCTCCTCCTGCCCCCAATCCCTCCTAGCAAAAGGGCCTTTTCTAATAAGTCACCTCTTCACATGAGGTGGCCAAAGTATTAGAGTTTCAGCTTTAGCATCAGTCCTTCCAATGAACACCGAGGATTGATCTCCTCTGGAATGGACTGGTTGGATTTCCATGCAGTCCAAGGGACTCTCAAGAGTCCTCTCCAACACCACAGTTCAAAAGCATCAATTCTTCAGTGCTCAGCTTTCTTCACAGTCCAATTCTCACATCCATACGTGACCACTGGAAAAACCATAGCCTTGACTAGACGGATCTTTGTTGGCAAAGTAATGTCTCTGTTTTTTCATATGCTATCTAGGTTACTCATAACTTTCCTTCCAAGAAGTAAAGCATCTTTTAATTTCATGGCTGCAATCACCATCCACAGTGATTTTGGAGCCCCCAAAAAATACAGTCTGACACTGTTTCCTCTGCTTCCCCATCTATTTGCCATGAAGTGATGGGACCAGATGCCATGATCTTCGTTTTCTGAATGTTGCGCTTTAAGCCAACTTTTTCACTCTCCTCTTTTACTTTCATCAGGAGGCTTTTTGGTTCCTCTTCACTTTCTGCGATAAGGGTGGTGTCATCTGCATATCTGAGGTGATTGCTGCTTCTCCCGGCAATCTTGATTCCAGCCTGTGCTTCTTCCAGCCCAACATTTCTCATGATATACTCTGCATAGAAGGTAAATAAGCAGGGTGACAATATCCAGCCTTGACATACTCCCTTTCCTATTTGGAACCAGTCTGTTGTTCCATGTCCAGTTCTAACTGTTGCTTCCTGACCTGCATACAGGTTTCTCAAGAAGCAGGTCAGGTGGTCTGGTATTCCCATCTCTTTCAGAATTTTCCACAGTTTCTTGTGAGCCACACAGTCAAAGGCTTTGGCATAGTCAATAAAGCAGAAATAGATGTTTTTCTGGAACTCTCTTTTTTCCATGATCCAGTGGATGTTAGCAATTTGATCTCTGGGTTTCTGCCTTTTCTAAAACCATCTTGAACATCTGCAAGTTCATGGTTCACGTACTAGAGACGCTGATATGCTTAATCTAAGTGCAATTCCTTGTGTCTACTGATAAACGACAATGATACAGCTGTAACAGAGAGCTCCCTGGCTATCCTTCTTCATAAAACTGGCACCCATCCCATGCCGTATGCAACTGACTATTCTTTGACATCGAACCTGTTCCAGAATCTTTGCTGGCAGTGTCCCTATTGGCCCTAGACTTGGAGAGACACACCACCCGGATGAGAGTCTAAGCTCTGCCACTGTGAGGCCTTATTAAAAGCGTAACCTCTGCTACACCCAGTCTTCTTACACATAGAATATCTGATGACCGTAATCCCACATCAGAGGGTTGTTAGAAAAGCAGTCAAAGGG
Source organism: Capra hircus (assembly GCF_001704415.2). Classification (NCBI taxonomy): domain Eukaryota; kingdom Metazoa; phylum Chordata; class Mammalia; order Artiodactyla; family Bovidae; genus Capra; species Capra hircus. The sequence continues at coordinate 50,123,681 of NC_030825.1, read as the reverse complement.
ATCCAACCATCTATCTATTCATTTGACAATTGCTTATTGAGAGATGAATCGGCAGCAGGCTTTGTACTATCTGCATAAGTGGAAAAAAACAGATAAAAATCCTGCTCTATGGAGCTTATACTGCAGCTGGAAAATATATGCAGTATCTTTCAAATTAGAAAACACAAGTGAAATATAATGTGGTTCCATGGGGCTTATACTCCAGCTGGAAAATATATGCAGTAACTTTCAAATTATAATACACAAGTAAAATATATAATGTGTTAGAAGGGAAGAACTGTCTTCAAAAAGATGTGGGTAATAGAACACAGCAGTCCACAAAGGGCTTAATCTCAAATAGGCTAGTTAAGGCGGCCCTTGTTGAGGAGATGAGAACTGACCAAAGGCTTAGAGGTCAGGAGAAGAGCCATGTGTATTCTGGGGCAGAACTTCTAGTTAGAGAGATCAGCATGCAGACCCCAATGTGAAAGGACAACGTGAAGTTTCGAGGAACAAAAGGGTGACTGTGTGACTGGAGTCAAGAGACAGAAGGAGGGTTGAAGTCAGGAGATGGAAAAGCAGATCACAGGCTATTGCAGGAGTCCTGCTGTAAGTAACATGGGAGCTTGAGGCAGAGGAGGGATCTGTTCTCATTTGTGTTTTAAAAGGATCTCCTCTGCTGCTGTGTGGAAAATAGACTGTACGTGGACCTGGACAAAATAAGACCATTGCAAGGCCATTAAGTAATCCTGGAGAGCAGTGACTGGGACTTGGATGAGGTTCGTGGAAGAGGAGTTGGTAGAACTGTGGAGTTCAGTAAAGAGGTCATGATGCACTCTGCATATAAGTTAGATAAGCAGGATGACAACATACAGCCTTGACATACACCTTTCCCAATTTGGAACTGCACAGAACTGGACCAAAAAAAAGAGTCATACATCACCAATGGAACAGAATTAAGAGCCCAGAAAAAGTCCACACATAAATGGATAATTGATTTATGACAAAGGAACATAGAAAACACCATGGAGAAAGGACAGTCTCTTCAATAACTGCTATGAAAGTCGGGCACACAAACAAAGAAACTATTCTCTCACATCATATACAGAAATCAACTCAAAATTGATGAAAAGCTTGAATCTAAGACCTGAAACCACAAGACTCCAAGGAGGAAACACAGGCAGCATGCTCACTGACATCAGTCTTGGCGTATCTTTCTAGCTATGTCACCTGATCGGAGGCAAACAAAAGCAAAAATAAACACCAAACTAAACATCTCCTTCATGGTAAACAATACCATCAAGGACATGAAAAAATAACCTACCAAACAGGGGAGGATATCTGCACTTGATACATCTGATAAAGGCTAATATCCAAAGTATATAAAGAACTCAAACAAGTCAACAGCAAGAAAACAAACCACCTGGTTAGAAAGCAGAGAGAAGCCGAAGAGACAATTTCTCATTGTCTGGAAGAAGACATCCAGGTGGCCAATGGGCACATGAAAAGATTGTTTAACACCACAAATTACTAGGGAAATGCAAATCAGAACCACAATTAGATACCAACTCATGCCTGTCAGAATGGCTATTCACAAGAAGGTAAAAAATGACAAGTGTTGGCAAGGATGTATAGAAAAGGGAACCCTCACACGTTCTTGCTGGGAATGTAAATTGGTATAGCCTCTATGGAACAATTGAGGACAGAACTAACATATGATCCACCTACCCCGCTTTAGGGTGTGTGCACAAAGAAGACAAAAACACTAACTCATAAGATAAATGCACCCCTATGTTTGTCAAAGCATTATGGACAACAGCAAGATACGGAAACAAAAAGTGCCCGTCACTGGATGACTGGGTAAAGAAGAGGTGAGATATAGACATATATATACATGAAACACGACTCTGCTATAAAAAAGATGAAATCCTGCCAATTGCAACAACATGGACAGGCCTTGAGGGCATCGTACTAAGTGGAAATAAGTCATGTTGAGAAAGACAAATATCATATAACTTCACTCATAGGTGGAACATACAAAGCAAACAACATCAACAAAATAAATTAACAAGCCTAATGAAAATAAATGCATAGGAAACAGAATAGTAGCTATAGGGGGAGGCACAATGGGTGAGCACATCAACTGTACGATGACGGACAGAAACACAATTTTTGGTCATGCAGACCATACAGAGGCAGAAGTATAAGGCTGCACGCATGAAACTGTTATGATGTTATGAACCAATGTTACTTCAATAAAACATTAAAAGTGAGAATCAAGAATGACTAGTAGGATTTTGCTCTTATTTACTGAACTACTGAAGTCATACACTGAGGTCAGCAAACTGTAGCTGGGACCACTGGGAAGGAAAAAGATAAGGAATTCAGCTTTGGGCACTTGAAGGTTGAGATGCCTATTGTACAGGGGTTAATGCATGAATTTGGAAGAGAGGTCTGGTCGGAGATATAACATTTAAAATTCTAACATATAGACAGCAATTAAAACTGAAACGCTGAGATCACCAAGGGAGTGAGTGTAGCTTACAACGGGAATGAATCGGCACTGAGTTGTTCAGATCAAGGACCCAAAAGAAAAAGAGGCAGAAGTGAAGGACAGTGAGGTTAAGGAGAAATCAAGAGATCACATGAGCATTGTCCTGAGTGGAAAGCGACCTGAAAAGGTCACATAATGTGTAAGCGCATTTGTTTACCATCCTCAAAAGTGTAAAGTTAGAGACAGAAAGGACACGGGTGGTGCTTGTAGACGGCGGTCAGGGAGAAGCGCCAGATGCTGCTACACAGGAACAGCATGGTCCATCTTGACGCTGCAGTAATGTTTTATCTTGATTGTGGGGCTGGTTACACATACCTACATTTCTCATAAAATGACACTGAACTATATGCATCCATTGTACTGATATATAATCCCTGATTTTGACACTGGACTATAATTATGTAAGACGTATGCAATTGGGAAAAACTAGGCAATAGGTGTCAGCAGCAGTAAAGAACCCACCTGCCAATGCAGGAGACGTTAAAGTCATGGGTTCGATCCCTGGGCCAGGAAGATCTCCTGGAGGCGGGCATGGCAATCCACTCCAGTATCCTTCCCTGGAGCATTCCATGGACACAGGAACCTGGGGGTCACAGTCCAGAGGGTTGCAAAGAGTCAGACTTGACTGAAGTGACATAGCACAGCACAGGCAATGGGTGCATGGGACCTCACTAGACAACATTTGCAGCTTCTCGAGAATTCATCATTCTTTCCAATAGAAGTTTATCTTTTAAAGAAATCTTGTTTTTAATTTTAAATTTATTCATTTTTTAATTGAAGGGTAGCTGCTTTCCAGAATTTTGTTGGTTTCTGCTAAATATCATCAGCAAACTAGATATAGAAGGGAAATTTCTCAACCTGATAGAACACTATAATAAATCTACAGTCAACATCACATTCAATAATGAAGAATGTTTTCAGTCTATGACCCAAAATGAGCCAAGACTCATTATCACTACTACCTGACCTACTACTGGAGGTTTTAGTGAGTAAAAATAAGTCAAGAAAAGGGAATAAAATAAATAGAACAGAAAGTCTGACCCTGCTTAGAGTTAAGGAGATTTTGTATTGATTATTTGATACTTGGGAAAAATAAAACAGAATGAATCTCAAGGGTACTGTGAGGAATGAAAGATGTCGATCTCAACAGGTTACTTACTGTAGGACTCAACTCTTGACAGCACAAAATTCTAGTGATGAAGCTCAGTGCTCATCAAGGCTTCGGAGTAGACTGAGAACCTGACTATAAAGGGGTAGCACAAGGGAACAGTGTGTGCATGGACAGTGGTGGTGGTTACACGGTGGCTACACACGTGACGAAATGAGATGCTATCTCTCTCTCTCACACACACACACACACACACACACACACACACACTGAAGACACACAAAAACTGCCAAAATTCTAATAAAGCCTCGTGTTTTTAAAAAAATATTGTGTCACACGGAAAAAAAAAAAACTAAAATAAAAAATATTGTGTCACATGGACTCTTTCATTGCAGTGCACAAGCTTTCACTGTGCTGGGGGAGCTCCGGTAGTTGTGGCCACTGGCTTTGTTGCTCTGTCATATGTGGGATCTTAGTTCCCTGACAAGGAATCGAACCTGTACCCCCTGCAGTGGAAGCACAGAGTCCTAACCAGGGAACCACAGGGAAGTCCCTGGAAGCCTGTGTTAGATATCGTTCCCGCCAACCTTACATGAAGATGCCCAACAAACATGGGTAAGCAGTCACCACTTCTTCTAGAAAATGAATCAATTGACAGCAGTGTTGATACGATTTGCAATTTCCTCATTGCTGTGTATTACACATATTACTTTTTATACTGTTTAACATTTCCCACTGTCTTGCATTACAACAAAGGTGACACGGCTACTAAATACTTTTCACATTAAATCCTAAGATCAGATACATCAGCGTGGTTTCACCAGAATTTTCTCTTCCTTATTCTGATTAAATTTTAAACATGAAATACCTCTCTATTTACTTTTCTTTACATTCATTTAGTTCAGTTGCTCAGCCGTGTCCGACTCTTTGTGACCCCATGAATCACTGAAGCCAGGCCTCCCTCTCCATCACCAACTCCCAGAGTTTATGCAAACTCATGTCCATTGAGTCGGTGATGCCATCCAGCCATCTCTTCCTCTGTCATCCCCTTCTCCTCCCCCCAATCCCTCCCAGAATCAGGGTCTTTTCCAATGAGCCGACTCTTTGCATCAGGTGGCCAAAGTACTGGGGTTTCAGCTTCAGCATCAGTCCTTCTAATGAACACCCAGGACTCATCTCCTTTCGGGTGGACTGCTTGGATCTCCTCGCAGTCCAAGGGACTCTCAAGAGTCTTCTCTAACACCACAGTTCAAAAGCATCAATTCTGCGGTGCTCAGCTTTCTTCACAATCCAACTCTCACATCCATACATGACCACTGGAAAAACCATAGCCTTGACTAGACACACCTTTGTTGGCGAAGTAATGTCTCTGATTTTTAATATGCTGTCTAGGTTGGTCATAGCTTTTTCTTCCAAGCAGCAAGTGTCTTTTAATGTCATGGCTGCAATCACCATCTGCAGTGATTTGGAGCCCCCCCAAATAAAGTCTGTCACTGTTTCCCCGTCTATTCACCAGGAAGTGATGGGACCAGTTGCCCTGATCTTAGTTTTCTGAATGTTGAGTTTTCAGTCAACTTTTTCATTCTCCTCTTTCACTTTCATCAAGAGGCTCTTTAGTTTTTCTTTGCTTTCTGCCATAAGGGTGTTGTCATCTGCATATCTAAGGTTATTGATATTTCTGCCTGCAATCTTGATTCCAGCTTGTGCTTCATCCAATCAGCCATTTCTCATGATGTACTCTGCACAGAAATTAGATAAGCAGGATGACAATATACAGCCTTGACATACACCTTTCCCAATTTGGAACTGCACAGAACTGGACCAAAAAAAAAGACTGATACATAAAAATGGAACAGAATTGAGAGCCCAGAAAAAATCCACACATAAATGGATAATTGATTTATGACAAAGGAAGAAAGAACACACCATGGAGAAAGGACAGTCTCTTCAATAACTGCTATGAAAGTCGGGCACACAAACAAAGAAACTATTCTCTCACATCATATACAGAAATCAACTCAAAATTGATGTAAAGCTTGAATCTAAGACCTGAAACCAGAAGACTCCAAGGAGAAAACACAGGCAGCATGCTCACTGACATTGGTCTTAGCGCATCTTTCTAGCTATGTCACCTGATCGGAGGCAAACAAAAGCAAAAATAAACATAAACTAAACATCTCCTTCACAGTAAACAATACCATCAAGGACATGAAAAAATAACCTACCATACAGGGGAGGATATCTGCACACCACAAATTATTAGGGAAATGCAAATCAGAACCACAATTAGATATCAACTCATGTCTGTCAGAATGGCTATTCACAAAAAGGCAAAAAAAGACAAGTGTTGGCAAGGATGTATAAAAAAGGGAACCCTCACACATGTATAATATCATATATGAAATGAATCACCAGCCCCGGTTCAATGCAGGATACAGGATGCTTGGGGCCGGTGCACTGGGATGACCCAGAGGGATGGTACGGGGAGGGAGGAGGGAGGGAGGTTCAGGATGGGGAACACATGTACACCCGTGGCAGATTCACGTTGATGTATGGCAAAACCAATACAATATTGTAAAGTAATTAGCCTCCAATTAAAATAAATTAATTTTTATTTAAAAAAATAAAAATCTTTTACATATTCTGTCTCCCAAAGAACCAAGATCCTGTAGAGTTGTGCAAAATTTTTTCTATTTTCATTTTCATAAAAAAGAATTCACCTGCCAATGCAGGGGACATGGGTTTGATCCCTGGTCTAGGAAGATTCTACAGGCTGTGGGGCAACTAAGCCCACGTGCCAAAATACTGACCCTGTGTTCTGGAGCCCAAGAGTCACCAACTACTGAGCCTGTGCACCTAGAATCTGTGTTCTGCAATGAGAGAAGCCTCCGCAATGAGAGCCTGTGCACTGAAACGAAAAGCACTCCTTGCTCCCCACAACTAGACAAAGACTGTACACAAAGACTTGGCACAACCCCACAGAAAATAAAATGAATAAAATAAAAAAGTTTTAAAAACTGCAATAGTAAAATAAACCTACATTCCATACTATGGACTCATAAGCCATATATTAAGACAGGTGAAACTTCCTTATGCTTCCCTCATGAAATAGACAAAATATTAATATAGGATAATTCGACAAGAGTTAGCAGTTATCCTAAATATTAAAGTACTGGTATGTTCTATCAATAAAAATTAATCAGAAGTTGCAACATAACCAATGAAAAAAGGAACTGTATCATAGCATGTTTATGGCAGTAGTTCAATGTTTTATTTTTAGGGCCCTCAAGATGAGTTAAGAAGTTCTGGTAAATATCAGAGAAGCAGGATCCCTATCACAAAAGCTTTCAGCACCAACTTAAGAGGCTTATACTTGGTTCTAAGTACACCTGTGAGCCTTGGGAAGCTACAAGGAAAGCAACAGGTCATCTTCTGCCATCAGACACCGTTTATTAAACAGAACAATTGGTGAAGGCCAAGTGTCTCCACCCCTGAAGACTGTCCCATCCCCAGAACCCCTGCTGCAAAAGCTGTCACATGGACAGAAAGCATGGTTTGGAAATCAGGGGATGTTTATTTCAAGGGGGCCTGTCATAGAGAAGCTACTCAAAACAGACGTGTGGAAGGAGTGCACAAATAACCAAGTGAGTGAGTGTGCACCGCTTCTAACCTGAATAGTAAACCTGGGACATTGTTTCTTATAGATCTCTCTGATATACAAGATCTACAAGGGTGATGTCTCCTCCCACCTCCCTTGATGGTGAATGGTTGGGGCAGGACAAGAAGAGAGACTCCACCTATATAGGGAATAGAGCAATTCTTGAAAATAGCCCAGACTCTAATGGGAGCATGCCTCAGATCTGAATGAGCTGAGTGTATTAAAAGCAGTTGAAAACAGAATCCAGGCTTCATTCCCTGCCTCTGTGTGACCTTTTGCAAGCACAGCTAAGCCATCAGCTTGGAGATTCTACCCTGTGGTGCTGCAGTACAATCCCTTGAGATGCCTTAAACCAAAAGCCATTGTATGGTATAGTTCTCAATAAGCAGAATACCCAGGTTTGGGCAAATGAGAGATGGATGGAGAAGTGACCCCTCTCACCATGACTCTTATGACCCACTTGGAGAATATGAGTTTCTGTCCTGGAAATTCCAGAGCTTGCAGCTCTAGAGGTCTTGGTTTTCAGGAGAAGGACCACATCCACCAGAGGACACAGCCAGAGTTCCATTAATCTTAAGCTCTGGTTGCCACCCAATCACTTTTGGGCTCTTCATGCCAAGAGAATAGCAAGCAAAGAAATAGATTACTATACTGGCAGGATACAGAACTGATGCCATGTAACAGGAACAAGGAAGAATACACCTAGAACTTTTGATGTTTCCATGTCCAAAACTAACTGTAGATAGAAGATTGCAGCATCATCAGTGCAATGAGGGAAAAGTAACCAGGGGTTCAGATCGCTCAGACAAGAAGGCATATAGTTTATTCCAGCAACTAAGCAACACAGATCAAGAGAAGTACTGGCCACTTATGAGAGAAGTCTAGAATAATATAGAAGTAAAATTTGACCAAGGCCAGCCAACTACAGCAGTGAAGACCTTAACCTGTCCAGTGGTATATCTTTTTGAAAGACAAGTGTGACTTGCTGCCACTTGACAATCAGTGGCAGGATGGACTGAACTTCACTGAGGCACCAGCAGACATGAGTGGTGCAGGGGAGACTCTAACAGAAACCATCAGCCCCCTGCTCACACTTCTTGGTGTCTGTGCACCAGTGGATTTCCAACAGCCAGAACCTTCATCAGTGCCTTACTGTCCTTTTCTGGAACTATAGGAAACAATACTCCCCATAGATGCATGGCAATCTGGAAATGCCAAGGAATTAACATGTACCAGGAAACAACTCTAATCAAAGACACTCAGGAGTTGGTGTATAAATTGCCCAAAACCCTCAGTCTCCCATGAGATAATTCTGAGGCATGGGTTTTGTGTTACTTCCCAGAGTTTTCATGTGGCCTTAGCTTTCTGCTTTGCACTGTAGTCACTGGGTTAATAAAGCACTCTTTATCACCTTCCCTTCCCTGTTAACACATCCCCCCCACTTGACTTCCCAAATAAATCACTGGGACTTGCTCCCAGGTCTAAGGGTCTACTTCTGGAAAAACTCAAATAAAGAGACATTCTGTAATATTTTTCAACAGTTTCCCTTTTCTGTTGCACCTTGAGTATACATGCACACTAAGTCACTTCAGTCGTGTCCAACTCTTTGTGACTTATGGACTGTAGCCCACCAGGCTCCTCTGTCCATGGGATTCTCCAGGCAAGAATACTGGAGTGGGTTGGCATGCTCTCCTCCAGGGGATCTTCCTGACCCAGGGATCACACCCATGTCTCCCGCGTCTTCTGCATTGCAGGTGGATTCTTTACCGCTGAGCCACTGGGGAAGCCCAGCTTAAGGATAGTTTCTTGGGCATAAGCAAATTTAAGATAAACCTTAAGGACAGTTTATCTTAAATTTGCCTATGTCCAAGACTCTTCATCTCTCTTCCTTCAGGTTTCATTTTCTAGGCATATTACTTGTTTTGTTTCAGGTGAGAAAGCTCTTGATGTGTTCCTATAATTGACACTTTTTATAAGCATTTCTACTGTATATGTGCCAATTGTTATTTCTAGTATTACTAAAATAACTGTAAAATATTTATCCCCAAATTCCCAAAAGGCTACAAGTATATAAACAGAACCCAGCTCTTAGTCTTGTGCAACCTCAATGCTTCTTTATGGACATTTCCAATTAACAGTTTCTGGGTCACACAGGCCTAATATTTTTTATCAGTGACAGTACACATCCATTCTACTAGCTAAGGTCTACCATAAATTGACAACTGCAATATTAATTTCTCCTGCTAGCCAAGCAAAATCCAGAGCCACGAATCCTATATGACTGTAGTTCCAATAGACACCATTATTTCAAGAGTTATCTGATCTAAAGAAGTTATCACCAAGATCTTTTAACAAGTGGAATACGCAACCTCATTGATGGTAATGTTATTCTCCAACTACACTGTGCTTCTCTTCTATTACTGTGGTGGACTCTGCTAGTATTTCACAAAGTCCTTGTCATTTTTTCCTTAGCATAGAGATAAGCACACTTCCCAACCTCCTTTGCAGTTAAGCATTTCTATGGCTGACTTGTAGCCAATGGAATATAAGTCGTGGGCACCATGTCCAAGCTTGTCCCACAAAAACCTCCTATGCAGGCTCCATTTTCCCTTCTTCTTCAAGCTGACTGGAAGCAAATCTCCAAGGTGACCTGGGAACCCATGTGCTAAGGAATGGCAGGGCTGAAACCAACCTGGTTTCCTGAAAGACAGCACAGAGCACTCCAATTAAAAGGCAGAGATTGGTAAAAATTATTTTTATGATTCAAATATATGGTGGCTCAGATGGTAAAGAATCTGCGTGCAGTGTGGGAGACCCAGGTTCAATCCCTGGATCAGGAAGATCCCCTGGAGAAGCGAATGGCCACCCACTCCAGTATTCTTGCCTGAAGGATTCCATGGACAGAGGAGCCTGGTGGGCCACAGTCCATGGGGTCTAAAAGAGTCAGACACAATTGAGCGACTAACACTTTCACTTACATGCTATCTACAAGACACAAATCAGATTCAAAAACACAAATAGACTAAAAGTAAAAATATGAAAGAGATATACCAAGCAAACAGTAAACAAAAGAAAGCCAGAGTGGCTATGCTAACACTTTAAAATCAGACTTTAAGATAAAAATTATTACTACAGACAAAAAAAAATTTTTTTTACTAGAGACAAAGAATGACATATTAAGAGAGATCATTTAATCAAGAAGTAAACAAACATATAAGCACCAACAACAGAGGCCCTAAATACATGAAGCAAAAAACAAAATCAAATGGAGAAACAAACAATTCAACAATAATAGTTGGAGATTTCAGTATTCCACTTTCAATAATGGACAGAACAATTAGGCAGAAAGCCAAGGAAGCAGAAGACTTGTACAACTAATCCTATCAGAAATTTATCATTCACCCAACAAGAGAATGCAGATTCTTCTCAAGTGTACATGAATCATTCTCCAGGGTAGACCATCAATTCAGTTTAGTCAGTCAGTCCTGTCTGATTCTTTGCCACCCCATGGACTGCAACATGCCAGGCCTCCCTGTCCATCACCAACTCCTGGAGTTTACTCAAACTCATGTCCATTGAGTCAGTGATACCATCCAACCATCTGATCCTCTGTCATCCCCTTCTCCTCCCACCTTCAATCTTTTCCAGCATCAGGGTCTTTTCAGATGAGTCAGTTCTTCACGTCAGGTGGCCAAGGCACTAGAGATTCAGCTTCAACATCAGTCCTTCCAATGAATATTCAGGACTGATCTCCTTTAGGATGGACTGGTTGCATCTCCTTGCTGTCCAAGGGACTCTCAAAAATCTTCTCCAGCACAACAGTTCAAAAGCATCAATTCTTCGGTGTTCACCTTTCTTTATAGTCCAACTCTCACATCCATACATGACCACTGGAAAAACCACAGCCTTGACTAGACACACCTTTGTTGGCAAAGTAATGTCTCTGCTTTTGAATATGCTGTCTAGGTTGGTCATAGCTTTTCTTCCAAGAAGCAAGCATCTTTTAATTTCATCACCGCAGTTACCATCTGCAGTGTTTTGGAGCCCCAAAAAATAAAGTCTGTCACTGTTTCCCCATCTATTTGCCATGAAGTGATGAGACCAGATGCCATGATCTTTGTTTTCTGACTGTTGAGTTTTAAGCCCACTTTTTCATTCTCCTCTTTCACTTTCATCAAGAGGCTCTTTAGTTCTTCTTCACTTTCTGCCATAAGGGTGGTGTCATCTGCATATCTGAGGTTATTGATATTTCTCCCGGCAATCTTGATTCCAGCTTGTGCTTCTTCCAGCCCAGCGTTTCTCATGATGTACTCTGCATAGAAGTTAAATAAGCAGGGTGACAATATACAGCCTTGACATACTCTTCCTATTTGGAACCAGTCTGTTGTTCCATGTCCAGTTCTAATTGTTGCTTCTTGACCTGCATACATATTTCTCAGAAGACAGGTCAGGTGATCTGGTATTCCCATCTCTTTAAGAATTTTCCAGTTTGTTATGATCCACACAAAGGCTTTGGCATAGTCAATAAAGCAGAAGTAGATGTTTTACTGGAACTCTCTTGCGTTTTCAACGATCCAGCGGATGTTGGCAATTTGATCTCTGGTTCTTCTGCCTTTTCTAAATCCAGCTTGAACATCTAGAAGTTCAAGTGTTTTTTTTTAAGTTGTTTCAAGCTAGTTTATTTAGGGTTTCCATTTTCACTCCTCAGTCGATTTTATGTATTTCTCATATGCTTCTTCACTAGTTCATCTAGTTCTAAAGGGTTACTGAATGTCATCTTCATCAGCCAACCATCTTCATAACAAGATTTGTTGGCAAGTCCTGGACTTTCTGCTAGAGTTTTATTAATTTCAGTTACTTCTCCTGATAGAGAATAGAGTTCACTAGGAGCTTTCACACTTTCCAAGCCCCAAACTCCTGTTTGTTCAATTTCGTCCCAACTTCAGGCAGACTACGGTAAACATCTCCCAAAGCTTCTTGTGCAAAATTGCTAAATCCCAATGTTTCAACACCGTTTTCTGTTGTAACACATTCGTGTTTTTCTGTGAATTTCCGTACCCACAGCAGAGTGAGGCCGGTGCACAGCACTCAGACAGCACCCGCCCACATTCCCCAGGGCGACGGGCGTGCACTGTTCCAAGGCGGGCAGAGGGTCTCCGCGCGCGCAGCACTTAGAGCACCCGGGCCCGCGGGGGCGGGGCGGCCCCGCCAATTCAACATTTTTAAAAGACTGAAATCGTACACAGTATGTTGCGCACAACAGAACTAAATCAAAATCAACAACAGAAGAAAATTTGGGAAATTCACAAATGTGTGGAAATTAAACAATAGTCTCCTGAAGAATCAACTGGTCAAAGAAAAAAATCACAAGAGATTTTAAAATATTTTGAGATAAATGAAAACAAAAACACACAATTTATGAGGTATAGCACAAGCACTGTTTGCAGGGAAATTTAGAGTTGTAAATGACTATATTAACAAAAAATAAAAATTTCAAATAAATAATTTAATCTTCCACTTTAAGAAACTAGAAGAGCAAACTAAATCCAAAACAAGCAGAAAGAAATCAAAAAGATAAAACAGAAATGAAACAGAGAGGAGAAACAGACAAAATCAAGAATCAAAAGTTGGTTCCTTGAGAAGATTAACAAAACTGACAACTGTTAGGGAGACTGACCAAGAAAAAAAAAACAAACTCAAATTATTTGCAATTGTCAAAGAAACTAATTTTAATGTTTATTCGAACTTACAAACATTCAGCAAAGTTGCTGGACAAGACAACATGGGAACCATTGGCATTCTTATACACCAGCCCAAGAGTCCCACAGCAATAAAGAGCCCATTCAAACAGCAAACAAATGCTTAACATTTCTAAAAATCAATAAAAGGCAGGCAAAGTTTAAATTGCAAAATGTATCACACACATAAAGCTTATATAACAAATTCGAACAATTAAAATGAAATTTTAAAAAATAGTCATATAACCACCAAGCTTCAGAAATAAAAACATTTGTACCTGTGAGATGAGCTCAAACCTGGGACCCTTTGCTGCCGTGGTTACACCTAGGCAAGGTGCCTAGACAAGGGCCTCCTAGAGCAATAAAATATAAAGAAACCATAAGGAACTAAAGATAACTGCATGCTGCAGGGTTGAGGCAAATTATGAACAGGATACAAAAAGATCAAAAACCCAAACAGCACCAAGCGGATGGGCAGATCAAGTAACCCATCCCTCCATCCACCCCGGCCCTCACCCCGACGCTCCCTCCCATATAGGAAACCGGCCCATCACTCCTTCAGAGAGCAGAGCAAGGGAACCTGTTCCTTGTTTTCACTCACTCCTACAGCAACACGAGTCTCAATAAAGCCTCGCCTGAATGTGCCTGGCCTGTTCAATGTCCGTTGATTAAAGAGGCTAAGAACCCTGGTTGGTAACACCTGTGAATCTCCCTAGTCATCCCTCCTCACTGCCTCAACTTGCTCACTGCCCCAGGTAAACTCCATTTTGAATCTGTTTCTCATTTGTTTTTAGTCACAGTTTTACTAGCTACATCTATAAACAATTAGGGGGCAGAAAACTATAAAACTTATATAAAGAAAACTGACACATACATCACATTAATACAGGAGAAAGATTCATTTTAAAAATTCCAGTTCTTCCCTAAATTAATCTAAGAATTCACGAATTCCTAAGCAAAATCCCAGTAGGCTTTTAGAGGAATTCTCAAACTGACTCAAAACTTCACACTGTAAAGTCCAAAGAGAACTGAGACAATCTCGAAGAACTGGGAAGGAGATTCAAGCTCATTCACTGTCAATAAATCACATATTAAAGTGTTTGATATAAATATAGTAAGACAACGCACTGGTGCAGATAAGCAAATAAATTAATAGGAAAGAACAGAGGTGGGACTTAGCTCGTGATCCTGTGGTTAAGAATCCTCACTTCCCACTGCAGGGTCCATGGATTCCACCCCTGGTCAGGAAACTAGGATCCAGCGGGAAGGGAGGGAGAGAGGGAAGGAGGACAGTCCAGATACAGACCCAAGCACAGAGGTGGCATTACAAGAGGGTCTGGAAGACAGTTCCCCTATAAGTTGGGAGCAGTCTGGGATGAAAGTTTGGGGAGTTGCAACTGTAGGGTAGGCAGAGAAGCCTGCCAGAGGCTTAGATTTAAGACAAAGGGCAGAGGGGTAGATGGTGTGGAGAAAGAAATGTGAAGAACAGAGGCTGGGAGAAAGAAAATGAAGAGCGGGAGAAGGAGAAAGGTAAAGTGGATGCGGGAAACGGAAAGAGAAGACAGCAGGGGGAAGACCAAGAAGGAGAAGGAATAGAGAGGAAAAAGGCAAGGTGAAAGAAAAGCTGGAAAGAGAAAAGCAGATGGGAAACACAAAGAGGTGCAAAGACATATGGGTTAGCAGCAGACACGGGAGGGCCATTTCCGGTTTCCAGCACCAAAAGTTGCAGTTTTCCAAAACAAAACAGGGTCTGAGACACTGATGCTGTGACTGTGTCTTACCAAGAATTACTTGACTAAGATTCAAAGTGTGAAGCAGCCGTTCTCATTCGTTAGGTACTAAGAGCAACTTCAGTTCAGTTCAGTCACACAGTCGTGTCTGACTCCGCAACCCCATGAATCACAGCACGCCAAGCCTCCCTCAGTTCAGTTCAGTTCAGTCGCTCAGTCGTGTCCGACTCTTTGCGACCCCGTGAATCGCAGGACGCCAGGCCAAGATCATGGCATCTGGTCCCATCACTTCATGGGAAATAGATGGGGAAACAGTGGAAACAGTGTCAGGCCTCCCTATCCATCACCAACTCCCAGAGTTCACTCAAACTCACGTCCATCGAATCGGTGATGCCATCCAGCCATCTCATCCTCGGTCGTCCCCTTCTCCTCTTGCCCCCAATCCCTCCCAGCATCAGGGTCTTTTCCAATGAGTCAACTCTTCACATGAGGTAGCCAAAGTACTGGAGTTTCAGCTTTAGCATCATTCCTTACAAAGAAATCCCAGGGCTGATCTCCTTTAGAATGGACTGGTTGGATCTCCTTGCAGTCCAAGGGGTTCTCCAGCCAGACGGAAACAGCATAACTAACCTTCTCTCAGGCACGGTCTCCACAGCTGTGAGTTCAAAGTGCGGCGCATAAGCAAACACACTCACGCTCACGCATGCGCAGAGTAATACATACGCGTGTGCGCACGCACTCACGTGGTCACACACTGTATCGCGGTGTCTCATTGTTCCGCTGTTTCAGAGAAGCATGCAGTTGAGCTTGTGGGTTCCAGATGCCCAAGTTGCCTACAGGCAGCAGTGTCCCGCCGACCCCAGCGTGGCAAAAACCGACTGCAATGTCCTGCAGGTGGAGATAGGCTTCGAGAGGTGGCCAGCAAGGCCCGCGGAGCCCCAGAGGGATGCTGCATGACGGACAAGGTTGGAGAAGGCCTCTGACCACAAGAGGACGCGGGTCTCTGAGAACTGCCCTGGCAGGAGAATGGCCCCCGGCCCAGCTGCCTTCCCACGACCCCAACGCAAGCCCGAGGGCTTCGGGCCTGACTTGGAGCAAGTGCAGCCTCTGTTTGGGGAAGGGGTGCCCAGCGCCCCGGGCAGCCAGTTAAGAGGGTATGGCAAACCCAGCTGGGTGTTTATGGATGTGTGTACAGCAAAGGAAACAGTCCACGATAGCCTCTGGCAAACGCGTAATCCCAACGTCTTATCTGGATGCCTATACATTTATGTAAGATCTCTTTGCGTCTGTGGCTCTCAGTCGCCTGGCTGCAGAACTCGACTATGATAGGCTGAAAGACATGTGATATCCTGTACATCAAAAGAGGAGAAGGCTGCCTTCAGAGAAACCTGCCCTTCTCTTTTGGATTCATTTAAGATAGTCTTTTGCCAATCCTACAACGGAAACATTTTTATTCCAGCATGTGGTGTGGAGTGCCGTGGACTGTAAATAGGGGGAAAGAAAGCACTTCTTTCACAGTTTGGAGAAAATGGAAGAGTATGATCAGGAAACAGAAAATAGGTACTATTCATGTTGGAGCTTCTGAAGCCAGTTTTTAGAAAAATCTTGATTGATGCAGACTTTTTTTTTTCTATTTGTGTATCTTGCATTTTATTTTTTTTTATTTTTACTTTATTTTGCAGACTCTTTTGTCTTTATTGTGGAAAGTATCTTTTATCTTTGCCTCACTACAAAAATTGGTTTTACAAGAATAAAGCTTGACTCAGCAACTTGCAAATAGCAAAGTCCATGAATATTAACCAAGTTGAGAAAAGAAAGAACCATAAGATCCAAGTTTCTAAATTTAACACCTGGAAAATTGGTGTCCTGAGTCTTTACTGGGGCTCCTGGGTTCACTGCCCACATGATGTTTATTAGCTCTGTTCCTCTGCTGAGTTAACAGAATTTCCTAACCTTGCATGATTCAGGAAGTGAGCCAATCTGATCAAGATGCATTATTCTTTTAGTGTTCTATTGATACTATTCATGAATAGTCTATTTAGGATTTTTCCATCAGTATTCATAAGTGAGATTGCTATATGTGCTGTTGTGTAGTCTTTCTTGGCTTTTAAAATAGGTATACTCACTTTATACAAAGAATTTAAAAGCTCCATTAATTTTTGTGTGTGTGTGCTCTGAGATACTTTAAAATGCATTGGGAAGGTCAATGATGTTATTGGTTCCAACAGAAGCAGAGACCTCCCACCCATTGACCCCAGGCTTTGCCATTGGACTTAACCTGGCCAGTGAAATGTGAGCCGTAGTGATGAGTGTCACTTCTGGACAAAAATTTGGAGAGCGTGTGTAGTTCCATCATTTCTGTGTTCCGTCTTGCCACAGGAATAGCATGTCCCAAGAAGGCAAGGCTTCTTCAGGCTTGAATTGAGGAAGATACATGGAACAGAATCACTCCTGACCCGGAGCAGATTGCAAGTAAAACATAAATTCTGGGGACATCGGGTACAAGATCCCACGTGCCCTGGGGCAACTAAGCCCGTAGGTCACAACTAGTGAGCCCGAGGGCCCAGAGCTAGTGCTCTGCAATGGGAGAAGCCACTGCAATGAGACGCCTGTGCACCGCCATGGAGAGTAGCCCGCGCTCACCACAACTAGAGAAAGCCCACGCACAGCAGGGAAGACCCAGTGCAGCCAAAAAAGAAAAGTTTTAAAAATAATAATAAACTCTATTGTCATAAACCATTGAGATTTGGGTGATTTTTATTAGCAAAGCAAATTACCACTTATTCCTGGTTCACAGGAAGAAGTGTGGGCTGGAGCCCTTAGGCCAGCCAGCCTCACTCCCAGGAGCAGTAGCCTCCCGTCATTTGGAGCCACATAAAACTTTCTTAGAGTAAGGATGGAAAAAAATGGAGTACTTGTGGGAATTCTGTGGTGGTCCGGTGGCTAAGACTCCACACTCCCAGTGCAGGAAGCCTGAGTATCATCCCCAGTCAGGGAGCTAGATCCCACATGCCTCAACTAAGCATTTGCATGCTGCACCTAAAGATCCTGCATGCCTCAACGAAGACTTGGCACAGCCAAATAAATACTTCTAGTGGAATGTCTGTGTCATGATCCAGCGTTGCAGCATGGTTCCTGAGAAAACCTTCAGTCATAGAGAGATGAGGCTCTGGAATGGGGTTGGTGTGGAGGGGTGGCTTTAAAAATCCCCATCGGATGCCCCCTTAAAAAGGCTTCTCTCAGCACTCCAAGACACAGAAGGGATCTTACGCAGATGATGCCTGCCAGCCTGGTGAGACAGGCGCTAGGGCTGGGACCCTCTCCCTACCCCTCCCCTTTCTCTGAGGACCTTTAACCACAGCTCCAAGGAGAAGAGAGGTGAGTGTGTGTCCCATTGCATGCTTGTTATTAATATATTGTCTTGTGACTGACCTGGGTATGGGCTGATGGTTATTCCCTCTGCCTCAGTCAGAGGGAGGTGGGTTGGTGTGAATGTGCCTGTAACCTCTCATCCCTTCCACCTCAGCCTGGGCCAGACCAGATGCCCTTCACCCGCTGTTCCCTGTGGGAACATTCCAGCCTTCAGGAGAAAAGTGAGCAGCCTCATCCCCAGCACCAACATCTACTGCACGCACACAGCTGAGGGGGACTGAAGGTGGGCAGCTGGCACCCAATTGATGGGCCAGATTAATGCTAATAAATACCCAATATTTTCATTGAGCTTAATAAGTTCTGTGCTGTGTTACAAGGACATGGCATGAGTTAACTGACTTATTCCTTACAACACCCCTGTGAGGTAGGTACTGTGAATATTACGTCAATTTCATACCTAAAGCACCTGAGTCACAGAGCTATTAAGTCAGTTGCAGGTTGTTACACAATGAGCCACACCAATTCCCCAGCACAGTCACAGTGCGAAGGAGGAGCTGCACCCCAGCAGGCTCAGACTTTTTCCACTTTCTCCACATCCTGGTGAATTCCTGCTCTCCAGATGCTTCATCATCACTTTTTATCCCCCACCTTGAGCTGAGTTTCATGAGTCCTCAAATAGGGAGGGGCAGGGGAGAGTCCACAGCCTGACTTTGAGTGATGGGCAGTCATTTGAGCAAGTCTTCCTGAGCTTGGAGTCATCACATAGCCTAGGAGGTGTGGGATAGGGAGGCTGTGAGAACTGGGTGAGCTGTATCAGTCCCCAAGCCTGCTGTAGCTATCACAGACTGGGCAGCTTATAAGAAATTTATTTTCTCATAGCTCTGGAGGCTGAAGTCCAAGATTAAGGGTGGTTCAGTGGTAAAGAACCTGCCTGCCAATGCAAGAGACATGGGTTCAATCCCTGGGTCAGGAAGATCCCTGGAGAAAGAAATGACCACCCACGCCAGCATTCTTGTCTGGGAAATCCCATGGACAGAGAAGCCTAGCGGGCTACAGTCCACAGGGTTGAAAGAGTCAGCCATGACTGAGCGACTAAACAACAACATAAGTACATAGTACATCCCTGGGACAGAGAAGGGTCTAAGTAACACGCAGACACACACACACACACACACACACACACTGTGTCATTACCTGTGCAACAGAAGTCATCCACAGGGAGGTGGGATGGCAGCAAAAGCTTTCAAGAGAGCCTCAGGGCTCCTTGGTGGTCCAGTGGCTAAGACTCTGCACTTCCAATCCAGAGGGCACAGGTTTGATCCCTGGCCAGGGAACTAAGATCCCACATGGCCCAAAAAGAGAGAGAGAAGAAAGAGACTCTCAGTCTCTGCTATGAGAGCTGTCTCCATGGCTTTGCACTGCGACTCCCAGGAAAAAATCTGTACTTTCTGTGGAAGAAGGGCTCAGTGGTTTGCTCTGTGCAGGACGCTCCAGCACCGCAGCTGGACGTAGGAATGTTTTAGAAGGAAAACCATCCTCAGAGGTGAGACTTCCAGGGTTCAGCCTCGGTTGTTTCTAATGCAGTTACAGTAGTGAATCCTGTCTCCCAGCATTGGTTGTATTCACTAATGTTTATAAAGAAAAGCATCTGTGGGACTTCCCTGGCGGTCCAGTTGTTAGGACTTGGGACTTTCATGCCATGGGCCCGGGTTCAGTCCCTGATCATGGAACTAGGATTCCACACTCTGCACAGCACGGCCAAAAAAAAGAAAAGCGTTTTTGAAACCTTAATATGTCTGGAAGAAAGTGAGAACAGAGTCTCTCCTGGCTGTGGAGAACCATCACTCTCCTGCAGAATTATGGTTTTCTAGACAGTGGAATTAATAGGGACAGAGTAAAGGGACAAAGCAGATAATTTAAATAGTTAATTCCACTAAACAATTATAAGTAGAAAAAATATGGGAGACCCCTGTAAGTTAGTGATTACTCAAGAAAGCAGGTTCGGGGCTTCACTGGTGGCTCAGTGGTAAAGAATCCGCCTGCCAATGCAGGAGACACGTGCCTCACCTACTGAGCCTGTCTGTGCTCGAGAGGCAGGGAGTTGCAACTACTGAACCCACTGGACACAACTAGTAAAGCCCATTTGCCTGGAGCCCATACTCTGCAGCTAGAGAAGCCACAGCAATGAGAAGCCCACGTACTACAGTGAAGAGTAGCCCTCACTCACCACAACTAGAGAAAGCCTGGGCAGCAACGGAAGCCCAGTTCAGCCAAAAATAAATAAGTGAAAGAGAAGACACTTTCTTTAAAAGGGAAGGAAAGCAGTTTTGCTTAACCACAAAACCAGGCAGGCTTGCTTAGCAACAGAAGCACAAGACATGGCCCCAAACAATAAGACACCAGTGCCGTGAGCCCCACAGCCTGCCCAGTGAGCTCAGTAAGTTAAATGATCCCTAGGACACTCTCTCAGCACACATGAAAAGCAAAAGTGTATGGACCTGGTTTGACCAGGTAGGGACAAGAAAACTCCCCTGCTCAACTTGGAGGAGGAGCTAATGATGGAAGCATGACATCTACTCAAGAATGACAAAGAAGTTCTTCTCCCCTTCAAACTGTGGGCTTCCCTGATGGCTCAGGTGGTAAAGAATCTGCCTGTTGTGCAGGACACCTGGGTTCAGTCCCTGAGTGGGGAAGATCCCCTGGAAGAGGGCATGGCAACCCACTCCAGTATTCTTGCCTGGAGAATTCCATGGGCAGAGGAGCATGGTGGGCTACAGTCCATGGGATCCAAAGAGTAGGATACAACTGAGAAACTAACACACATGAGACAGTAGCCCAGTAAGTCCTCAGGGGGATGACATTTCTCACCCACCCACTTGTAAACCTCACAAGGGTCCTAGTCTAATAAATCACTTCTTACCTGTCACTTTGCCTTTGACTGAATTCTTTTCTGCACTGAGACATAAAGGACTGTGGTACCATACAGAGCTCTTCGGAGCCCCCTATAACAACAACCAAATGGTTTCAGAGTCATGTCGAGCACAACTGAAATTCTACTTTGTAAGCTTTGTGGTCTTACAGGCTAGACATGCAAGCAAAATGCCAACTTTCTTTAATATACCTGGTGAAGGAAAAACCAGGTTAAAAACAACAACAATGTATTAAGTAACCATTTTCCAGGAAACACAATGTCCCTTACATTGTAAAAGTTGCATCAGAAGAGAATGATTCTGGGAATATTGAGGGCCTTGCTTTTATGAAAGAATATGTCCCAAGAATGTAGTTTCTTCATCCAATAATTATATGGTAAACACATACTTTGTGTCAGAAACTGTTAAAGGTACCTGAATAAACAAGGGCTGGGGAGTGTAGGCGTGACATAGTTCATTGTATATCAGTTGGCCAAAACTGTGGCTGGATTAGGAACCATCAGAAATGAAGGCAACAGGGGACTTCCCTGGTGGTCCAGTGGATGAGACTCCAAGCCCCCAGTGCAGTGCTGGATCCCACACGCCACAACTAAAAAGAACCCACAGGTTGAAATTAAGACATGGCACAGCCAAATAATAAATATCAAATAAGAAATGAAGGCAACATAACTGAATTAACAAATGAATAGATATTCTCATTAGCTTTCGAACAAAAATTGCAGGATGATTGCAGGAGTTTGGTTAGTACCATGGTTCTAACCTTGGCTATGCATTAACATTTCCTAAAGAGCTCTTAAAAACCCCAGTCCCAGGCTGCTTCTGACAATAATCAAGTCAGAATCTCGAGAAGAGGGATATGGGCACCAGCAAAGCTCCTGGTGACTCCAGTGTGCAGACAAGACTGAGAACCAGTGGGTTAGAAGAATAATTTGTCGCAGGATTGATGTTATTACATGGGCATAGTCATAGCCTCCACAAGAGGTGCTGGGAAAGTTTGGGAAACGCTCATCAGAGTGAGTGTAGCCTGGGCTTCCCTGGTGGCTCGGTCGGTAAAGAATCTGCCTGCAGTGTGGGAGAGCCGGGTTCAACCACTGGGCTGGAGAAGATCCCCTGGAGAAAGGAATGGCAACCCACTCCAGTATTCTTGCCTGGAGAATTCCATGGACAGAGGAGCCTAGCGGGCTACAATCTGTGAGTTGCAAAGAGTGTAGCCTAATTTGAACCGGCCCAGTAGAATGAATAAGACCAGCTTGCACTTCATTTTCCTCAGTGAAACATAAAGGGGAAAAAAGGTTAAGAATGTTTCGCCTAATTTTTTTGCCTATTTGAAGACCGTGAGCCAGTAGATTCTGAATGGTAAGATCAGTTCCACTTCAGGGGGGACTTTCAGAAACAGTGCATCTCAAAACACATCCAAAATTTCAGAAAAGATTTCCACTTGACAAGTTAATGAGAGAGGAAGCACTTGATCAATTACTCTGACATAATCTCCAAACACTCATAGGAAGACATGAACGGTGGTTGACAGCTTCCCTAAATTTTCTCACAGTGTCAACAATTTCCGACTCTTTGTGACCCCATTGACTGTAGCCTACCAGGCTCCTCCCTCCATGAGGATTCTCCAGGCAAGAGTACTGGAGTGGGTTGCCATTTCCTGCTCCAGGGGATCTTCCTGACCCAGGGATCGAACCTGGGTCTCCAGGATTCCAGGCAGATGCTTTAGCCTCTGAGCCACCAGGGAAGCCCATCAATTTCAGAAGTCCTCAGCAAATCTGAGAAGTCCCTCTAACTCCTTTCAGCCCTTGTTTCTATCAAGAATTTGACTTGGCTGCCCTCTAGAGGGCAGAAGACTGACCCCAGGGGGACCAGTCCTGGGAAATAATGGCTGAACTCCACCACCTAGTGGTCCTAACTGGAGTGTGGCTTCTGGACAGCCTTTTCTAGGATCCTCTGACTGAACTCTATTTGGAGGTTTCTATTATTTATTTTGCATTTATTTTCGCCCGTGCTGGGTCGTCACTGCGGCGTGGGCTTTTCTCGACTTGCGTGTACAGGTTTGCCATCGTGGTGGCTTCTCTTACTGTGGAGCACGGGCTCTAGGGTGCTCAGGCTTCAGTAGTTGCAGCACATGGGTTCAGTAGTTGTGGTTCCCGGGCTTAGCAGCTCCTCGGCCTGTGGAATCTTCCCAGACCAGGGACTGTACCCGCGTCTCCTGCATTGGCAGGCGGATTCTTTACCACTGAGCCACCAGGGAAACCCTTTATTTTATTTCATTTCATGTTGCACCGCATGGCTTGAGGAATCATAGTTCCCTGACCAGGGACTGAACCCAGGTGCTTGATTGGCAGTCAAAGCACAGAGTCCTAACCACTGGACCATCAGGGAATTCCCCCTATTCAGTGGTTTATGTGCAAACTTATCTTTCCAAGGTTTATTCACAGTAGTGACTTGGGAGAAAGGATATAAAAAAAAAAAATCAAACTCGGACAGCAGAAGGATGTTACCAAAAATATGAGCTATCTTTGTAGCTCACCAGTGATTTCCCTGGTGGCTCAGTCAGTAAAGAGTCCTCCTGCAATGTGGGAGACCTGGGTTCGATCCCTGGGTCAGGAAGATCCCCTGGAGAAGGAAATGGCAACCCACTCCAATATTCTTACCTGGAGAAGTCCATGGACAGAGGACCCTGGTGGGCTACAAGTTCATGGGGTCGCAAAGAGTCGGACACAACTGAGTGACTAACTTTCACTTTCACCTTTGTAGGCTAGAGATTAAAACAAAATGGCCATCTTTTTTTTTAATTTTTTTATTGAAGTATACTTGATGACCACCTTTTAAAAATGTACCTTTTGTACTTGCCTGGTGGGCCAGTGGTTAAGAATCTCTCTGCTATGTAGGGGACACTGGTTCAATCCCTGGTCCCAGGGGATCCCACATGCCTCAGGGCAACTAAGCCCGAGTGCCACAACCACTGAGGCCTCAAGCCTAGAGCCTGCGCTCAGCAGAGAAGTCATTGTAATGAGAAGCCTGCGCGCCATAACAAAGAGTAGCCCCGAGCAGTCTCATCTGCCACAACGAGAGAAAGTCCAGGCAGCAGCCAAAAATAAATAAAATATATTCATTTTGAAGAAGAGTCAGGTCATCAATCTAATAAATGATTATTGATTGGTCAGAAGCTCAGTGTGACCTCAATAATTTGCTTAGAATTGGGGTGAAGAAAGCAGTTGTCATGCTATGCTGGAAAATTTTTTCTGTGCAAAGAAAGAACTTATTATTTCAGTCGGTAAATGAGGATTAAGCATTTCCTCTATATCAGACACCATTATCAGTGCTCAAGTAGGAGTGCAGCAGAAACTGCTTAGCAAGTTAGTAAACTGGCCTCTATTGTGGGTGGGTTGGGAACAAAGAGGAATGAAGATAATATAACTGAATTAACATCATGGGAATCTTGACTATGTCACTGTTCATCTGGTTAGCTATCAGACAATATGACTGAATCTATCGCAAGGATTTGGTTAGAAAATAACTTGTGGGCTTCCCTGGTGACTCAGTGGTAAAGACTCCACCTGCCAGCGCAGGAGACACAGGTTCGATCCCTGGTCCCAGAAGATCACACCCGCCATGGAGCAAAGGAGCCCACGTGTCACAACTATTGAGCCTGTGCCCTAGAGCTCGGGAGCCGCACCTACTGGAGCCTGAGCCCTAGAACCCATGCTCCCCAAAAGAAGCCTCCACACCGTGAGGAGCTTAGCCACCACAACTAGACTAGCCCCCACTGGCCACAACTAGAGGAAAGCCCATGCATCAGTGAAGACCCAGCCCAGCCAAACAGAGATAATAAATAAATACCATTTTTAAAAAGAGAGATAGAAGGAAGCAATGTGACCATGGCAGAGAGACGGACGTGATGGAGCCGCAAGGCAAGGAAGGTCAACAACCACCAGAAACCGGAAGAGGTAAGAGGGTGCTTTCTCCCATGAGGTCTCACAGCGAGTGCAGCGCTGCTAAACAGCTTGATTTCAGACTCCTGGCATCCAGAACTGTGAGAGGATACGCTGCTGTTGTGTTCAACCATCCAGTTTGTGCTCATCTGTTATGGCAGCCTAGGGATATTAATACAATTACCAACCTTGGCTCGCATCAACTAGGCGAGGAGACTGCCCTGGCGGTCCATGGTTAAGACTCTGAGATTTTATTGCCAAGCACCCGGGTTTGGGGAACTAAGTTCCTACAAGCCACAGTTCAGCCAAAAGGAAAAAAAAAAAAAAAATCAACCACGTGGTATCAGAGAGCAAGCTCTGTGAGGGTTTCTGGCCACTGCACTGTTAATACTAAATGTTCTGACTTAGTCACTGAGCCCGCTACGTGTAAAGCAAATAAGTCTCATGTTCAAGTACTGAACAGGGGCTTCCCTGGTAGCTCGGTGGTAAAGAACATGGGTTCAGTGGTTGTGTCTCCAATGCAGGAGACACAGGTTTGATCCCTGGTCAGGAAAGATCTCACACGCTGTGGAGCAAAACTAAGCGGGAGCACCGCCGCTATTGAGCCTGTGCGCTAAGGCCTGGGAGCCACAGCTACTGAAGCCGGCGAGCCTGGAGCCCGTGCTCGGCAACCGGAGAAGCCATGGCAACGGGAAGCCCAAGCACCGCAGCTAGAGAAAAGGCCGCGCAGCAACGGAGACCCGGCACAGCCAAAGATAAAACAAACAAACTGGGTTTTTATAAAAAAGACTGGGTCAGACGGAAGTTCTTTATAAATGATGGGCCTTTACTGTGTCTGTATTCTTTCTCTGATAACAACAGCAGATAGAGAAACAAGACAAGGAAATGAAACAGAAATATCTGCATTTAGAAGAAAACCGCAGTAGGCTATGGAAGATGTTTGTCACTGTGGTTTTGTATCAGTATTTCCCGTATAATGTCACTATTTTGAAGGGAAAAGAAAGTAATTTTGATGTAATTAGAAAGAATTCATTGTTGGGCTCAAGGGCTTCCCAGGC
The DNA here is from genome assembly GCF_001704415.2 of Capra hircus. NCBI lineage: Eukaryota > Metazoa > Chordata > Mammalia > Artiodactyla > Bovidae > Capra > Capra hircus. The sequence goes on along the minus strand of NC_030825.1, from coordinate 50,097,616 downwards.
AGCACTAGTGGTAAAGAACCCGCCTGCCAACGCAGGAGACATAAGAGACATGGGTTCGATCCCTGGCTTGGGAGGATCCCCTGGAGGAGGGCATGGCAACCCACTCCAGTGTTCCTGCCTCAAGAATCCCGTGGACAGAGGAGCCTCAGGAGGGGGGTGGGCTACAGTTCATAGGGTCACACAGAGTCGGACACAACTGAAGCAGCTTAGCACGCATGCACATGGCAGATCAATATCCTAATCCCATTGTTGGCAATAGCAAGTCACCAATAAGAAGAGATGAATTTGTGAAACTCGAAACAAGTTGAGTCCGTCTAGGTCCTGAGAACAGCTGTCATAGTTACTGGGCTGTCACACGTCCTGCAGAAATATTGTGTCCTAGGCAGTAGATGAATGGTATGGGTTATTTTCTTTGGTAGCTTCAGAGCTTTTATAAGATACAGATGAAAGGAAACCAAAAATGATACAGATAAAAGTCAAGCAAGATACTCATTTTCTTTGCACACCCGTTGGATAAGATATTTTGAACCTATTGAGTGAATTTTTGTGAGTTCCATATCATTCATTTAGTTTTGGGGATTTCAGTTCAGTTCAGTTCAGTCGCTCAGTCGTGTCCAACTCTGCGACCCCATGAACCGCAGCATGCCAGGACTCCTTGTCCATCACCAATTCCCAGAGTCCACCCAAACCCATGTCCATCGAGTTGGTGATGCCATCCAACCATCTCATCCTCTGCCGTCCCCTTCTCCTCCTGCCATCAATCTTTCCTAGCATCAGGGTCTTTTCAAATGAGTCAGCTCTTCACATCAGGTGGCCAAAGTATGGGAGTTTCAGCTTCAACATCCTTCCAATGAACACCCAGGACTGATCTCCTTTAGGATGGACTGATTGCATCTCCTTGCAGTCCAAGGGACTCTCAAGAGTCTTCTCCAACACCACAGTTCAAAAGCATCAATTCTTCAGCGCTCAGCTTTCTTCACAGTCCAACTCTCACATCCATACATGACCACTGCAAAAACCATAGCCTTGACTAGACGGACCTTTGTTGGCAAAGTAATGTCTCTGCTTTTGAATATGTTGTCTAGGTTGGTCATAACTTTCCTTCCAAGGAGTAAGCGTCTTTTAATTTCATGGCTGCAATCACCATACACAGTGATTTTGGAGCCCAAAAAAATAAAGTCTGACACTGTTTCCACTGTTTCCCATCTATTTCCCATGAAATGATGGGACCAGATGCCATGATCTTCGTTTTCTGAATGTTGAGCTTTAAGCCAACTTTTTCACTCTCCTCTTTTACTTTCATCAAGAGGCTTTTTAGCTCCTCTTCACTTTCTGCCATAAGGGTGGTGTCATCTGCATATCTGAGGTTATTGCTATTTCTCCCAGCAAGCTTGATTCCAGCTTGTGCTTCATCCAGCCCAGCGTTTCTCATGATGTACTCTGCATGTAAGTTAAATAAGCAGGGTGACAATATACAGCCTTGACGTACTCCTTTTCCCATTTAGAACCACTCTGTTGTTCCATTTCCAGTTCTAACTGTTGCTTCCTGACCTGCATACATGTTTCTCAAGAGGCAGGTCAGGTGGTCTGGTATTCCCATCTCTTTCAGAATTAGGCTTCAAAGGAGCTTCAGGATTATCGGACACCTTGGTATGTGAAAGTCAGTGGTGGGGAAGAGGGAGCTTAACTTCGCTCTGATTCAACATATATTTTTTGAGTGCCCACTACATAAAAAATTAGAAAACACTGTGTGGGATGTTAAAATAGACAGAAGATGAAAATAGACCCCAATTTTATGCCATCACAAGAATTAACTTGCAATGGGGACTTCCCTGGTGGGCCAATGGCTAAGACTGTGAACTCCCAGTGCAAGGGGCCTGGGTTCGATCCCTGGTCAGGGAACCAGATCCCACATGCCACAACTAAGGGTTCACATGCTGCAGTGAAATATCCCGCGTGCCACAACTAAAAAAGCCTGCATCCCACTACTAAAGAGGCCACATGCCCCAACGAATATTCTGCACACCACAACCAAGACCCAGCACAGCCAAATAAATAAATGAATTTTTAAAATTAACTTGTGCTGGATTAAAGACTTAAACATGAAACCACAGAAGTCCTAGAAGGAAGCACAGGGAAACAGCACCTTGACATTGACCTTGGCAATAATTTGTTTGGCCATGATACCAAAAGCAAAGAAATATGAGTAAGTGGGATTACATAAAACTAGAAAGCTTCTGTACAGACTCACAAATAGAGAGAACAAGTAAGTGATTACCAATGCGGGTGTGGAGGAAGACAGGGAGATACAAACCATTAGGAATAAGATAAGTTCAAGGATGTACTATACAACATGGGGGATATAGTCAATATTTTGTAATAACTGTAAATGAGAAGTAAGCTTGAAAATTGCACAAAAATTAAAATTTTAAATAAGTAGCTCCCACAGAGCAAAAGTAACACTCAACAAAATGAAAAGGCAATCCATGGAATGGAAGAAAATATTTGCAAACCATCTATCTGATAAGGGGTTAATGTCCAAAATATATAAGGGACTCATACAACTCAATTGCGAAAAAAGACAACAAATCTAATTTTCAAATGAGCAGAGCACTTGGAGGAACATTTTTCTTAAGGAGAAATACAAATGGCCAAGAAGTACATGAAAAGGTGCTCAGCATCACTTATCACTGGGAAATGCAAGCCAAAATCACAGTGAGGTATCTCCTCACACTTGTTAGAATGGCTATAATCGAGAAGACAAGAAATAACAAGCGTGGGCAAGGATGTGGAGAAAAAGGAACCCTTGTTCACTCTTGCTGAGACTGTAAAGTGGTATAGCCACAATGGAAAACAGTATGAAGCGTTCTTAAAAAAAATAAAACAAAAATAGTACTACCCTATGATCCAGCAATCCCACTTCTGTGTATACATCCAACAGAAATGAAATCAAGATCTCAAAGAGGTGTCTGTACCCCGGTGCTCATTGCAGCATTATTGACAATAGCCAAGATATGGAAAAAACCTACATTTCTATCTATAGGTAAGTGGATAAAGAAGATGAGATAGATAGATAGTATATATGTTGTATATATATACATGTAGAGAGAGAGAGAGAGAAAGAGAGAGGAAAACAGTAGGATGGGAAAGACTAGATAGAGATCTCTTCAAGAGAATTGGCACTATCAAGGGAACATTTCATGCAAGAATGGGCACAATAAAGGACAGAAGCGGTAAGGACCTAACAGATGCAGAAGACTAAAAAGAGGTAGCAAGAATACACCAGAAGAACTATAACGAAAAACTGTCTTAATGACCCAGATAACCACGATGGTGTGGTCACTCACCTGGATTTTGACATTCTGGAATCTGAAGTCAGGTGGGCCTTAGGAAGCCTTACTACAAACAAGGCTAGTGGAGGTCATGGAATTCCAGCTGAGCTATTTAAAATCCTAAAAGATGATGCTGATAAAGTGCTGCACTCAATATGTCAGCAGAGTTGGAAAACTCAGCAATGACCACAGGACTGGAAAAGGTCAGTTTTCATTCCAATCCCAAAGAAGGGCAATGCCAAAGAATGTTCAAACTACCGTACAACTGCTCTCACTTCACATGCTAGTAAGATTGTGCTCAAAATCCTTCAAACTAGGCTTCAGCAGTATGTGAACCAAGAACTTCCAGATGTACAAGCTAGGTTTAGAAAAGACAGGAACCAGAGATCAAATTGCCAACATTCGTTGGATCATAGAGAAAACAAGGGAATTCCAGAAAAACATCTACTTCTGTTTCATTGACTATGCTAAATCCTTTGACTGTGGATCACAACAAACTGGAAAATTCTTACAGAGATAGGAATACCAGGCCACCTTACCTGTCTCCTGAGAAACCTGTATGCCAGTCAAGCAGCAAGAGTTAGAACCTTACATGGAACACCTTCAGTTCAGTTCAGTTCAGTTCATTCGCTCAGTCGTGTCCAACTCTTTGCAACCCCATGAATCACAGCACACCAGGCCTCCCTGTCCATCACCATCTCCCGGAGTTCACTCAAACTCACGTCCATTGAGTTGGTGATGCCATCCAGCCATCTCATCCTCTGTCATCCCCTTTTCCTCCTGCCCCCAATCCCTCCCAGCATCAGAGTCTTTTCCAATGAGTCAACTCTTTGCATCAGGTGGCCAAAGTACTGGAGTTTCAGCTTCAGGATCATTCCTGCCAAAGAACACCCAGGGCTGATCTCCTTTAGAATGGAACACCATACTGGTTCAGAATTGGGAAAGGAGTATGACAGCCTGTATACTGTCACCCTGTTTATTTAACTCATATGTAGAGTGCGTGCATGCTAAGTCACTTCAGTCATGTCCAATTCTGTGCGACCCTATGGACTGTAGCCTGCAGGGCTCCTCTGTCCAGAATACTGGAGTGGGTTGCCATGCCCTTTTCCAGGGATCTTCTCAACCTAGGGATAGAATCTGCGTCTCCTGCATCTCCTCCATTGGTAGATGGGTTCTTTACCACTAATGCCACCTAGGAACCCCAGGTATGCAGAGTACGTCATGCAAAATGCCAGGCTGGAATCAAGATTGCTAGGAGAAATATCAACAACCTCAGATATGCAGATGATACCACTCTAATGGCAGAAAATGAAGAGGAACTAAAGAGCCTCTTGAAGAGGGTGAAAGAGGAGAGTGAAAAATCTGGCTTAAAACTTAACATTCAAAAAACTAAGATCATGGCATCAGGTCCCATCACTTCATGGCAAATAGATAGGGAACAAGCGGAAGCAGTGACAGATTTTCTTTTCTTGGACAGTGACTGCAGCCATGAAATTAAAAGATGCTTGCTCCTCAGGAGGAAAGCTATGACAAACCTAGACAGTGTATTAAAAAGGAGAGATATCGCTTTGCCAGCAAAATGTCTTGTTTTTCCAGTAGTCATGTACGGATTTGAGAGTTGGATCATAAGGCTGAGCACCAAAGAATTGATGCTTTGGAATTGTGGTGCTGGAGAAGACTCTTGAGAGTCCCTTGGATAGCAAGATCAAGCCAGTCAATCCTAAAGGAAATCAACCTGAATATTCATTGAAAGGACTGATACTGAAGCTGAAGGTCCAATACTTTGGCCACCTGACGTGAGAGCCGACCTATTGGAAAAGACCCTGATGCTGGGAAAGATTGAAGGCAAAAGGAGAAGAGAGTGGCAGAGGATGAGATGATTAGATAGCATCACTGACTCATTAGACATGAATCTGAGCAAACTCCAGGAGATAGTGAAGGAGAGGGAAGCCTGGCATGCTGCGGTCCATGGGATCGCAAAGAGTTGAGCAAAATTCAACAACTGAACAACAACAAATTGTTTCACTGTTGAGAAAAAAGAAAATCATGCCATTTGTGACAACATGGATGGACCTAGAGGGCATTATGCTAAGTGAGATAAGTCAGACAGAGAAATGGTATCACTTATATGTGGAAACTAAAAAACCCATATTCACAGAAGCAGAAAGTAGACTGGTGGTTGTTAGAGACTGGGAGGTGGGGGAAGTGGGGAGAATTGGTCAAGGGTACAAATTTCCAGTTTTAAGATGAGTAAATTGGGGAGGGGTGGGGGTGGAAGGGAGACTCACGAGGGAGGGGATATGCGTATACTTATGGCTGATTCATGTTGTTGTAATGGAAGAACCATACATAACGTTGTAAGGCAATTATCCTCCAATTAAAAACAAAAGTTTTTAAAAGGTGGATAAGTTCTGGTGATCTAGTATTCAGCATGGTGATTATAATTAACAGTGTTATATACTTCAAAGTTGTTAAGACAGTAGCACTTAAGTATCTTTACGACCATCACCAAAAAAAAAAAAAGCTAGTTATGTGAGCGGATGAAAGTGTTAACTAACCCCATTATAATTACTAGAAAATACATACACGTATCAAACCATCACATTGCATGACTTAAACTTACTCAATATGTACGTGTGTGTGTGTGTGTTCAGTCACTCAGTCAGGTCCGACTCCTTGCGATCCCATGGACTGTAGCCCCCCAGGCTCCTCTGTTCATGAAATTTTCCAAGCAAGAATACTGGAGTCGGTAGCCATTTCCTTCTCCAGGGAATCTTCTCGACCCAAGAATCGAACCCAGGTCTCCTGCATCGCAGACAGATTCTGTACCGTCTGAGCCACCCGGGAGGCCCCAAAACTCAAACAATATTCCATGTCAATTCATCTCAGTAAAGCTAGGCGCACCTTGCTCTCTAGACTTCTTCCTATATTAAGATCATTTTTCTACAGGACCATGCCCATAAACTTCCTAGAAATCCTTTTGTCTCATTGGGAGGCACTGCCTCATATTTTTGAGCTCTTAATAAAGGGTCGTAAAGCCACACCCTTAATTTGATCAGTACTCACAGGCTTTTTCACTTTGACCATCTTTTGTGACTGGAGAGACTGGATGTGAGAAAAGCTTTTCTTTCCCAGCCTCGCAAGTCATAGGCCTTCTGTAGTTCTTCTAAATTCTGGGAAATCAGTCAGTTCCTTCTATAGGTCAGCCCTTTCTTGCTAACCCTCATGATACTCAACAGTTAGTAACCAGCGTTATGTCTGGGTATTGCCCTAGCCAAATACTTTCCGTTTTCTATTTCTGTCTCTATTTCTGGGTAACCACAGGCAACAGTTGGCCAATTATTTCACTACAATATAACATGAGTCATCATTTTTTCTGCTCCACTAACAATTTCCTCACAGCTCTCCCTCCGTATTTTAGCCTTTTCTTAGGACATTACCTAAGTCCTGATACCAATTTCAGGAACAGCTATTTGTCATCGTAATAATGTTGCATGGCAATTCACGTTAATCACGACAACATAAAATAACAAGCATTTATTTAGCCTATGAGCCTAAGCCTAAGTCTAGCTCAGCTGGGGACTGATTGTTTTTTTGTTGGGTTTTTTTTTTTTTTTTTTTGCCTGCCCTGACCAGTGATTGAACCCAGACCCCAGCAGTGTAAGCACAGAGTCCTAAGCACTGGACAGATAGAATTTCCAGGACCAGAAAAAAAAAAAAAAGAAATCCAAGGACTGACTGGTCTTACATGCCTTGTCTGAGACCACTTTCCAAATTGTCTTCCACCATCCAGCAAGCTGGTCCAGGGTTGTTCTCCTGGTCGAGACAGGAGTCCAGGAGAGAATGGAAGAAAGAAATGCTTCTTAAAGCCCAGTCTCGAGACTGACACACCATCATTTCTGCCTCATCCTACCGGTCAAAGCAAGTCACAAGGCCAGCTCAGATTCAAGGGACAGAGAAAAACAATCCACCTTCTGATGAGAAGAGCTGCAAACTCTTATCACAAGGGGTGTAAGAAACAGAGAGGATGGAGAATGGGGGTTACTTTTACAATTAATCTAGCACAGTAACAATCTTGGGGAAAGAGACAAGGCTTGTAACATCATGTTTAGGTCTCACCGCAGCGTTAAGTATCTCAGGAGAAACAGGCAAACATGGAAAAGCCCTTTAGAGGAAGAGGCACCTATATCTACCATTTCATTTCAGTTCAGTCGCTCAGTCGTGTTCAACTCTTTGCGACCCCATGGACTGCAGCACACCAGGTCTCCCTCTGTCCATCACCAACTCCCAGAGTTCACTCAAACTCATGTCCATCGAGTCGATGATGCCATCCAACCATCCTCTGTCATCCCCTTCTCCTCCTGCCTTCAATCTTTCCCAGCATCAGGGTCTTTTCCAATCAGTCAGTTCTTCACATCAGGTGACCAAAGTATTGGAGTTTCAGCTTCAACATCAGTCCTTCCAATGAATATTCAGGACTGATCTCCTTTAGGATGGACTGTTTGGATCTCCTTGCAGTCCAAGGGACTCTCAAGAGTCTTCTCGAACACCACAGTTCAAAAGCATCAATTCTTCGGCATTAAGCTTTCTTTATAGTTCAACTCTCACATCCATACATGACTACTGGAAAAACCATAGCTTTGACTAGATGGAACTTTGTTGACAAAGTAATGTCTCTGCTTTTTAATATGCTGTCTAGGTTGGTCATATCTACCATTAAGTCAGTTCAAGCCCATCTAGTGAGCAGAAGATGTAAGGCCTAGGATAATCAGGGGTAATAAGGATATAAGAATGGGACTTCCTTGGAGGTCCAGTTGATAAGAGTCTGCCTGCCAATGCAGGAGACCGAGTTCGATCCCCTCATTGGGAAGATTCCCTGGAGAAAGGAAAGTCTACCCACTCCCGTATTCTGGCCTGGAAAATTCCATGGACTGTACAGCTCATGGGGTCACAAAGAGTCAGACATGACTGAGCTACATTTTTCTTCTCCTTTCTTTCTGTCAATGCAGAGGACACAGGTTCGATCCCTGGTCCAGGAAGATTCCACATGCTTTGGAGCGACTAAGCCCGAGTACTGCAACTACTGAAGTCCATGCAACAAGAGAAGACACCTCAATGAAAAACCTGCACACTGCAACTAGAGAAAGCCTGCACACAGCAGTGAAGACCCAGCACAGCCACAAATAAAGACAATTTTAATTTTTAGAATAGTCTTTGGGGAAAACCAGATGCAAGAAGGACATTATGATTTCCCCAATTATCTAAGCCAAATGCACATTCTGAGTTGTGGTTTCATTCCATATCCATAAAAGTACAGATTTAATTTCAAGGTTAACATGGGTATTTATCCTTTAAAGGATATCTTTGGTCAGAGGAAGGACAAATTTCCCACCAGTGCTATTTATCACAGACTTTGCAGCCTTTGGGAAAAGCAGATCCTGTCTCTTTCCTCATTATCTCTCTTATTTTTCCTGTAAAGAATATATCAGCGTGGAGCCCCTGATATCAGCTCTCTTGATTGTTTAGTCTGAAGCATGACTGAAATTGTCCTCAAGTGATTCTGAAACACTGGTAATGAGTCAGAGACTAGGATGCTGCAGCCACTATACAGGAGAAACACTGGGAGCAATAGCTAACCTGGAATCTATCTCAAACGTTTGCTTTCATCTCCCCCACATGAGCATTTTTGTTCAACACACCATAACTGGGGGAGAGTTGTTTTAAGTTTTTGGGGGCTGCAGCACACACCTATGAGAGATCAGAGTCCTAACCACTGAACTGCCAAGGAATTCCCAATACAACATGATTTTATTTATTTGTTTGCCTGTCCTAGGTCTTTGCTGCTGTGCATGGGCTCTCTGTAGTTGCAGCGATCGGGTCACTCTTCATTGTAGTGCACAGGCTTCTCATTGCAGTGGCTTCTCTTGCTGAGGAGCACAGGCTTTAGGCTCACGGGCTTCAGTAGTTGTAGCTCTCAGGTTTAGTTGCTCTGTGGCATGAGGGGTCTTCCAGGACCAGGGATCGCACCCGTGTCCTCTGCATTGACAGGCGGATTCTTATCCGCTGTACTACCAGGGAAGACCCGAGTAAACCATGATTTTGTTTAGAGCTATTCCTATCCCATCTAAGTCTGGAAATTCTTTTATTAAATATTTGTGATTTTCCAGGCAGCCTGAGGGTGGCAGCAATGGACCTTAGGTCTCCAAGCTAGCCTGGGCACCTTAAAGGAGCCACACACACTTAAGAGACTGCAGAGATGCTGGGGGAAAGTTGTGCTTGAAGCAACACAGGCTGGATGTTGTGTTTCTTATCAATGTAGGGCTTAGGAAAATAAAAATTCAACTTTATGATCTGCAGATGAGACCTAATGCCTCAAATTAACTGCTCCTGACAGGGCAGAAAACAGTGAGTCACTATATTTGCTGATGCCCCTGAATCACGACAGGGGTTATCGTGAACAACATTAAAGGGGGAATTTCTTTATAAGGTATTTCTCATGTTAATTAGAATAAAGAAAAATAACTGGAGAGTCAGTACTTAAGATGCATGTTGCAATATTATGAGACATAAAAATAATGGTAATGAACATGTAACTATGGAAAAAATTATCTATTTATAATTACAATGAAAAACATAGGTGATCCGTAAAAATAAGGTTTGAAAGAAACCAGACACAAGAGTATGTAAACTTCAAAAAAAAAAAAACAAGCAAAATTAAGGGATGCACCCTTAGGTAGTCAAACAGAAAGAAAAGCAAGAAAATGATTACCATCACCACTACTATACCATCAGTATAGTAGTTACCCCCGGGTAGAAAGTGATAGAAGGGAGGAAGGATTCTGGGATACTAGAAATAATTCCTTGACCCGAGTGGTGGTCATAGGTACGTTCACTTTGCAATAAGTCATTCTGTTGTATATTTATATTTTGTATATTTTTTTCTGCATGGTATGTTGTACAAAAAGAAGGTTTAGAGGACTTTCCTGGTGGCGCACACCTTCATGGATCACAGTCTCGTCGTGGTGAAAAGACTTGCCGAACTCAATGAAGCTATGAGCCATGTCGTGCAGGGCCACCCAAGACAGGTCATAGCGAAAAGTTCTGACAAAAGGTGGTCCACTGGAGGAGGGAATGGCAAACCACTTCAGTATTCTTGCCTGAAGAATCCCATGGACAGAGGAGCCTGGCGGGCTACAGTCCATAGGGTCTCAAAGAAGACTGAAGAGACAACACACCTCCCTCAGACGTTCTGGGTAAGATTTCAGGTGTGTTGGCTCTTCCAGCCGCTAGGTGGCACCTGGAAGATGGCAGTCGCGCGGGCAGGACGCATGCGCAGTACTCAATTTCAGCAGCACACCCTACGCTTGCGCACGTGGGTTTGCACACACAGCGTGGATCAGTGTGCAGAGCGCTCATGAACGCGCAGTTACGTGCACTTACGTGCACATCGCTAACCGCGCTGTGCCGTTATCCCAGTATTTGTGCGAGCGGCCGAGCTGACCCCGCGATCCGGGATGTCCGAGCTGCCCGCGGACAAAGGTGTCCCACCGGCGGGCGCACCAAATGACAACGGCGACGTCCGGCAGGGGGAGGTAGGCGGCAGGAGGCGGGAGCCGGCCCCCGCACAGCCTGTGGAGGCCAGGGACCGTCCGATGGCGGCGGCCGGAGAAGGTCCGATGGCTTCACCCGTGGAAGGTCCAGTGCCGGAGGCCAGGGAAGGTCCGATGGCGGCGTCCAGAGAAGGCCTGGGGGCAGCGGCCAGGGAAGCCCGGATGGCAGAGGTCGCCCGATTGTTGGTGGAGCCAGCGGAGGAAGAGGGTCCCGAGGGCAGACCCTGGTCCAGGAACGGCCCGGGCCTGGCTGCGTTACCATATCTCCGCCTCCGTCACCCACTTGGCGTTTTAGGAATTAATTACCAGCAGTTCCTCCGCCACTATCTGGAACACTACCCGATTGCTCCTGGCCGAATTCAGGAGCTTGAAGGACGGCGCAGGAGATTTGTGGAAGCCTGCAGAGCCAGGGAAGCGGCGTTTGACGCAGAATATCAGCGGAATCCTCAGAGGATGGATTTTGATATTTTAACATTTAGTATAACTCTGACTGCATCTGAAATTATCAATCCTCTGATAGAAGAACTTGGTTGTGATAAGTTTATCAGTAGAGAATAGTTTAATGATGCAACTACTTTCAGAAGAACTCTGCCTTCAAGTCAGTGTTGTATACCACTCCTGCAACTTGAATTTACAAAGTACGTGAGAATAAGGCAAAGCACAGCTGGGGGAAAAAAGGAAGCTTATCAAGAAAAACTCAGAAGAAATGAAAAAAAGATCAAAACCTTATGACTCTTCTGACATCCTTGGAGTTTGTGATTGATCCAGATTCTTTTCCCTGCATTGTGGAAATGTCTTTTCAAATTGCTTCACTGAAGAGAAGAATGGTTTTCTAAAATTGAGGCTTGATGAAGAAAAACTGCCAAGAGAGCCCATGGTGACGAAAGAAATCATCAAATAGCAGTGATAGGAATAGGAATTCCTACAGGACTGGAAGGCCATGGAGAGAACTGGAAATTGTCAGTTCTGATAATTCCTCTTGAGTTTTCTTCATGTCAGTTTCAACAGAAGTTTTTGGTGTAAGATTACTTTTGTGTTTTATGAGGCATTTCAAAGGACAAGCAAAGTCAATGCTGTATATATTATACGATAAATTGTGTATTTCAAGAATATCTGAAATTTCTAGATTTTTTTTTCTTTTTTAATACCTTTTTGGTAAATATTTGTAAGCCCCCCAGATATAAAATGCACAATGAAAAGTCTTCTATCTCTGTCCCCTCTCCACCCAGTGCTTAGTACAATTCCCATTTATAACCACAGTACTTCTGTCTTTCCAGTTTCCCTATATATACACAAGTAAATGCAAAGCTGGGTGGTTTTTTTGGTTTTGCTTTCTTCATTACAGAAGCTGGCAAATTATATTTATTGATTTATGCACTGCATTTTCAGTAAGAACGTAAGGATCATTCCAAACCACTATAGTTCCTCATTCTTGTTTAGAGGTGGATTTCATTCCATTCTGTGGTTATGTTGTAATTTACATAACCAGGAACATACTGATGGGCATTTAGGTTTTTTTCTATTGGCCAAAAAATAAAAAGCAATAATAGTTAATCTTGTCTGCATATCTCATAGCATGGGCACAAATACAGTATTACTGATTCTAAATGCAGTTTTCATATATTGACATCTCTGAAATTGAGGTCTATCTTACATTTGATGGTGAATACAGCATTTTCATAAAAATGATAGCACATCTTAGATTCTTTATTACATAGAATATCTGTAGTACGTGTGTGCATGCTAAGTTGCTTCAATCATGTCCAACTCTGTGTGACCCTATGGACTGTAGCCTGCCAGGCTCCTCTGTCCATGGGATTCTCCAGGCAAGAATACCAGAGTGGGTTGCCATGCCCTCCTCCAGATCTTCCCGACCCAGGGATTGAACCTGCGTCGAACCTGCGTCTCTTACATCTCCTGCATTGGCAGGCTGGTTCTTCACCACTAGCGCCACCTGGGAAGCTCTCTGTACTACAAGCTCGCTGTCGTTCGTAGGATTTCCAGAAGTGAGAATTTTGAGCTGAATGCACCCATTTGAAAGTTTACAGATATTGCTATGTTGCCTTGCATCCTTGTTGTACCGCTTTGCACGGTCGGCATTTCCCCTATAGCCTCACCAACAGTGTTATCAAATGTCTGAATTTTGCCAATCTAGAAAGTTGAAAAATGGCATAAGAGTTTTAATTTGCTTTTCTCTCATTATGAGTGAAGTTAAACATCTCTTCGTTTGACTCGCATGTATTCCGTTTTCCATGAACTATCTGTTCATCTGTTTTGTATGTGTGTATTTTTATTTATTCGTTTATTTTTGGCTGTGCTGGGTCTTCATTTGCTGGGCGGGCTTTCTCTAGTTTCAGACAGCAGGAGCTACTCTCTGCTTGCAGTGCGTGGTCTTCTCATTGTGGTGGCTTCTCTTGTTGAGGAGCTTGGACCCTAGGGCTTGCGGGCTTCAGTAGCTGTGGTGTGTGGGTTCAGGAGTTGCAGATCCCAGGCTCTGGAGCACAGGCTGAAGAGTTGAGGCACACAGGCTTAGTTGCTCCAGGACCTTTGGGATCTTCCCAGATCAGGGATTGAGCCCGTGTTTCCTGTATTGGCAGGAAGATTCTTTACCACTGAGCCACCAGGGAAGCCCCTGTTCATATCTTTTCTCTCTTTCTCTCCTGAATCATTTTGTCCTTTCTTGATTGATTGTGGTAACTACTAATGACATAGTGAGATATGATAATAGATGATAATGTGAGTTATGGATATTTTTTCCTCTTTTGTCATTTGTCTTTCATTTTCCTGAAAGCCTTTTGGCATGGAGACTTGCTTTTGTTTCCTCTTTTCTTTTAAACCTGTCAGATTTGGGGAGTTCCTTACCTGTCCAATGCTGGGGTGTGGGTTTGATCCCTAGTGGGAAAACAAAGATTCTGCAAGCTTCCAGGCATGGCCATAAAAAAAAGAAAGAAAAACCTGCAAGATTTTGAATCTCAAGGTTTTCTTGGTATGTATGTGTATGGTTTCATTACTCATATTTGAGTCTTTGAACCATATGGAATTTATCCTGATGTACACACAGTATGAAGTAACGATCCAATTTTCTTTTTTAGATGGCTACCTGGCTGCCCCAACACCAGTTACTAACTAGCCCAGCTTTTCCCTACTAACTTTGTTTAAAGATGCTTCTTCATCATATACCAAACTGTAGCTTAAATTTTCTGATTAATTTTACATGTAATGGTAATGGTCTTTGTCACTAAGTTCTGTCCCACTCTCTGTGACCCCAGGGATTGCAGCCCACCAGGCTTCTCTGTCCATGAAGTTTCCCAGCCAAGAAGACTGGAGTGGGTTGCCCTTTCCTTCTTCAGGGGATCTTCCCAATCCAAGGATCAAACCCACAGCTCCTGCATCTCCTGCCTTGGCAGGTGGATACTTTGCTGCTGGACCACCAGGGAAGCCCACCTCATTATACCCCATTTTCAGAGTGTTCTGGCTATTTTTGTTTATTACTATACCAACCTCAAAGTCAGCTTACCTTATTTCAAACAAAGTTCTTTATTAGAATCACATTACATTTAATAAATCTGGAATAACTGCTATTTCTAACATATCCAAATGATTCGTTTTTCCATTTTTTAAAAATTGAACTTTATTTACTTATTTGTTTTTGGCTGCACTGGGTCTTCGTGGCTTTGTGCAGGCTTTTCTCTAGTTACAGCGAGCAGGGGTCACCCCTCTTCAGTGCGGTGCGCAGGCTTCTCGTTGCGGTGGCTTCTCTTGTTGTGGAGCACAGGCTCTGGGCTCACAAGCTCAGTAGTTGTGGCTCACGGGCTTAGTTGCTCCGCTACATGTGGGATCTGCCCCATCATGTCTCTTGCATTGGCAGGCAGATTTTTATCCACGGCACCACCAGGGAAGTAAGTCCTGTTTTTCCATTTGTTAAAAACTTCCTGTGTATCCTCCAGAAGAGTATTAATGTTTGTCCTTAAATGAAAGTTCCTCAAGTAGGTCTTTCATGGATCTAATCATTTATTTGTCGGTATTTTATCTTTTATGGTTTTTCTATAGTAAATGAGGATTATCTGTGTTATATTTCCTTCATTTTTTAATATCTATGTATCTGGCTGTGCCGGGTCTTATGTGCAGCAGGCAGCATCTTTAGTTGCCGCGTGCAGGCTCTTAGTTGTAGCATCTGGGATCTAGTTCCCTGACCAGGGCTCGAACCTGGGCCCCTTGCATTGGGAACTCAGAGTCTTAGCCACTGGAGTACCAGGGAAGTCCCTGTGTTATATTTCCTAAAAGCTTGCCCATGTATCTGAAACTAATTCATTGCTGCATATTTATTTGATAGCCTGTTAACATAGTGAATTCTCTGACTGTTTTACCATAGTTTTTCATTTGAATCTCCTAGATTGGGGAACATGTCATATGCAAATAGTGACAGTATTGCCTTTTTATAATCTTCATACCACTGACTTCTTTCTCTTTGTTAGTTCCTTGGCCAGTGCTCTCTAATGTAAAATAATATGAATGACAGTGAAACATCCCGAATTTTGTCAGAGGCTGTTTTTTTGACTCTGCTCAGTCTTCATTGCTGTGCCGGCTTTTCTCTTGTTGCAGAGAGTGGGGGCTACTCTCTAGCTGTGGTGCTCGGCTTCTCACTGTGGCTTTTTGCAGCTCCCCGGCTCTAGAGCTTGGGCTCAGGAGCTGAGGCTCAGGGGGTTAGTTTTGCCCCTCGGCATACGGGATTTGGGGATTTTCCTGTATCAGGGATCTAACTCATGTCTCCTGCATTGGCAGGCGAAATCTTTACCACTGAGCCACCAGGGAAGCCCTCAAAGGCCTTTTCATAATCTATGAAGGTATTATATTTCTATCTACCACCATGATTGCGTTCTTGCAATTCTTGCATTCTTCAAATGATCCTTATTTACAAATGAGGTATAATCCCCCCATTTTGGGGGGCCCCTGCCAAGCAGTTGGAAGGATCTTAGTTCCCCAAACTGGGGAACAGTTCCCTGAATAGGGCTCATCAGTGAAAGCGCCAAGTCCTAACCACTAGACTACCAGGGAATTCCCTTGGCCACTTCTTAGATTCCATTTTTTTGAGACCTGCATGCACAGAAACTAAATTTTGTTTCTTTTTCTCCTGTTAATCTGTCTTGTGTTAATTTTACTATTAGTCCAGCCACAAGACCTCAGGATGGATGCAGGGGAAATTTCCCCTTCCCTGCCAGTCCCTTCATACCTTTCCAATCAAATCCACTCTCACAATAGACCCCTTCACTTTGGTAGATTTGACTGAAAATCTGGTGGTGGGGGGGGGCGGTCACAGGGCTGGGGTCACCCCATGGAGGACAGTCCTCCCCACCTGGCTCCTTTCAACTTCTCTGTACCTCAACCCTTTTCCCCCCTCTCTCCTCTTCCCCTTTCATCTCAGGAGCAAAATCAAGTCCTCTTTTTGTCTCTCAAAGCATTTTAACTTTTGCCCTGACAATTTAAGCGGCAGTGTCACCATGGACAGTGACTTGACGCCAACTCCCCAGGTCAAGGACACAGGGATCAGTTACAGACACGGCTATAAGTTCAGGGACCCCAGGCCTCTCCCACTGCTGACCAGCTGGCTTCAAGCTCGAGGGTTCTCACTACCCATTCAGGTTCAATAATGTGCTAAGATGATTCACAGAACTCAGGAAAGCACCATAGTTATGATTACAGTTTCACGGCAGCCAAGGATACAAATCATAACCCCAGCCAAAAGGAAGAGATGAGCAGGGCCAGGCCTAGGAGGGGTTCCCAAATGTGACATTATTGCCATCCTCAGGGACGCATCATCCCACCAACACATCCGTGGAAGAAAACATGCAGTGAAAGTGAAAGTCACTCAGTCGTGTCCGACTCTGCGACCCCGTGGACTATACAGTCCATGGAATTCTCCAGGCCAGAATACTGGAGAGGGTAGCCTTTTGCTTCTCCAGGGGATCTTCCCAACCCAGGGACAGAACCCAGGTCTCCCACATTGCAGGTGGAATCTTTACCAGCTGAGCCACAAGGGAAGCCCAGCAATACTGGAGTGGGTAGCCTATCCCTTCTCCAGGGGATCTTCCTGACCCAGGAATCGAACTGGGGTCTCCTGAATTGCAGGCGGATTGTTTACCAACTAAGATATGAGGGAAGCCTGAAAACATGCAGAGTGTTTACCAACCAGGGAAGCTCACCGAGCCCTGAACACGTTAGTCGCTCAGTCACATCCGACTCTTTGTGACCCCATGGACTGTAGCCCCCCAGGCTCCTCTGTCCATGGAATTCTCTAGGCAAGAAAACTGGAATGGGTAGCCATTCCATTCTCCAGGGGATCTTCCTGATCCAGGGATTGAATCCAGGTCTCCTGTATTGTAGGCTCAGACTTAAATCACAAGGTTTAAATTCCCTAAAACTCTGGGGTGGCCCAAACCTCTCCCCACCTGAGTAACAAAGACACTCCTATTATATCAGGGACAGCTGCTAGCAGGCACGCATTACCGTTACCAGGCAACCGTTATCACCATACTGCTTGTTAGCTCGGAGGTTAGAGGCCTCTTTTGGCCAGTGATCCTGCGGTTCTCCTGTGGAGACTGAGGTTAAGAAGTGGATCACAACCTTCTCCCAGGGGCCCTCCTGACTCTCCAGCCTCGGGCTGGAGGGTGAGCTGAGAGGCCGAGGGAACAGCCTGGGGCTGTGTCCAACAGGACTCCAGGGGCCTCACCAAGGCCACGCACTGGCAGGGCCCAGGCCTTGGGGCAGCGGCGAGCCTCGTCTACCCCGGCCCCTGTGATCTAATGGTAGTGGCAGCCAGCACGGGTCAGTCTGCGGGGCCGGGCCCCTGTTTGGGCAGCCTGAAGTCTGAGGGCCTGTTAAATCCTGGGCACCCAGCCCCTCAGAGATGACAGCTGGGCAGGGCCCGGGGACCTGGCCTGGAGGGTACCACCAGCTGAGATCTACCTCTTCAGCCAGACCTGGGCACTGGTGGGAGGACCCAGACTGGGTGCTGTGCTGGATAAACGCTCCCCAGCGGGGTAACAACCCCTGCAGGGACCCCCCACTCCTCTTAGCCAGGACCCGGATTCAGAGGGTGAAAGTTGTGCCTTGGGACCTTGCCCTTTCTTGTCAGAACAGAGTAACAGTTTGGAGATTTACAGAAACATCATTGCCTGACCTTTGACCTAACTTCAAGAACAAAGGATCTGACACCGGGAAGCTTACAGCAACCAACCACGCCTCTCCCTCACCTTGCCTGTAAAAGGGCGTTGCTGAAAGCTTGCGAGTTTGGGATTTTTAAGGCATGGGCCACATCTCCTTGAGTGGCCCTGTAATAAACATTTCTCTGTTCCAAACTCTGACGTCTTGGTGTTATTTGACCTCACTGTGCATTGGACTTGGATTCGGAAACACTGTCGCTGGAAATTCCACTTACATGACACCTTCTGGGAACCAGAGACAAAGTCCAGGCAAATTAACATGATAGTTCTTCCAAAATAATACTGGCCTCTCGTTATGAACCAGGATTGATGTTCCAGTTATCTCTCTGTGCAACAAAGCACCCTAAAATGTAGTGGCTTTAAGCAACAACTGTTTTTTCAATGTTCACTCTTCTGTAGGTTGATGGGCTCAGCTCAGCAGTTCTGCTTTTGCGATGTTGGCCAGAAGCTGTTAGGCTGGAATGTCCAGGACATATCATTCACCTGTCTGTCACCCTGGTAGGGGCAGGCTGGAAGGCTGGGCCTCTCCCTTCATGGAGTTCCAAACCTTCTTCCTCTCCAACACTATAGCCAAATTTCTTTCTTTCATTCTTTCTTCTGCGTTGCAGTGGGTCTTCATCACTACCCTTGGGCTTTCTCTAGTTGTGACGAGCAGGGGCTACTCTCCATTTAGGTGCCCCAGCTTCTCATTGCACTGGCTTCTCTTGTTGCAGAGCACAGGCTCTAGGCACACGGGCCTTAGTAGCTGCGGCATGTGGGCTCAGTAGTTGGGGCTCACAGGCTTAGTTAGTTGCCCCACAGCATGTGGGATCTTCCTGGACCAGGGATCGAACCCATGTCCCCTGCATTGGCAGGCAGATGCTTATCCATTGCACCACCAGGGAAGTCCTGCCAGATCTCTTATGTGGCTGCCTCAGGGGTTCCAAAAGTGCAAAAGTAGGAAGCTGCCAGGCCCTCCAATAGCTCAGGCCACAAGCTAGCACATTTCTGCCTCACGCTATGGGTTATAAAGTCCCAGCTCATTTCGGGGGAGGGAAGGCCATACCAAAGGAGGTGAATCCTGAGCGCTGTGGTTCACGAGGGGCCATCTTTGGAAACCAGTCACAGTGATGATATACCTACCATGGTCATTCGTTAAGAGTGCTTTATATATGGCATCTCATGGAATTTTCACAATTGTAAAGACTGTTCGCGTTAGCATGTGCATTTTACAGATAAGAAAATTGGGGCTTACTAGCTGTCTCAATCAGGGTTCTCCTGAGAAGTAGCACCAATAGAAAAAACTTCTGTCATTTATGTTTGTGTATATGCGGCTATCCCATGGATGGAGGAGCCTGGTAGGCTGCAGTCCATGGGGTCGCTAAGAGTCAGACACCACTGAGCCACTTCACTTTCTCTTGTCACGTTCATGCATTGGAGAAGGAAATGGCAACCCACTCCAGTGTTCTTGCCTGGAGAATCCCAGGGACAGGGGAGCCTGGTGGGCTGCCGTCTATGGGGTCACATAGAGTCAGACACGATTGAAGCGACTTAGCAGCAGCAGCAGCATATGCGGGTATAACATACATTATATATATATACATTATATATTCTGTATACAGGCTTCCCAGGTGGCACTTGTGGTAAAGAACCCACTGGCCAAGAAAGGAGACATAGGAGACATGGGTTCGATTCCTGGGTTGACAAGATGCCCTGGAGGAGGGCATGGCAACCCACTCCAGTATTCTTTGCCTGAAGAATCCCACACAGAGGAACCTGGTGGGCTTAGGGTTTCAAAGAGTCAGACATGACTGAAGCGACTTAGCATGCATACTGTATAGACAAACAGAAAAAGAGATTTTAAGGAACTGGCTCACAAGACTGCGGAGGTTGACAAGTCCAAAATTCTAAGGGGAAGCCAGCAGTCTGGTAATTTAGGTAAAGCTCATGTTGTGGTCTTGAATGTGAAGGCTGAAAACTCAGGCAGAATATCTCTCTTGCAATCTGAAGGAAAATTCCACTTTTTAAAAAGCCTTTTGGCTGCTCAGCATGTGTGGGATCTTAGCTCCCTGACCAGGGATCAAACCCGTGCTCCCTGCATTGGCAGTGAGGAGTCTTAACCACTGAATTGCCAGGGAAGTCCACTCTTTCAAGAAACTTGAGTTTTTGCTCTTAAGGCCTTCAAGTGATTGGATGAGGCCCACCCACAATACGAAAAGACATTCGCTTCAATCAGAGCCAACTATGTATCTAAGAACATCTAAGGAATGCCTTTACAGCGGCATCTAGACTAGAGTTTGAGCAAACAACTGGTTACCACAGTCTAGCCGAGTGAACACAAAATTGACCATCACACTTGCCCAAGTTCATGCAGCTAAGAAGCAGTACAATTAGGGCTCAAACCCTAATCTGACTTCCAAAACTGGTACTCATAATCAATTCATCAGCGGTTGCCAAAATGCACCACCTTTGGAAAGGAACTGGAGTGCTGATGAGAAAACTTTTCCCCAGGACTCCACTCTGACTTGAGAAGACACTTCTTGAGATGTCTACCCACTACGTCCTCCTTTCTCCAAGAATCTCATGCCACCCTCTTAATGATGTTTGACCATTGTGACTTTACTTCCCACGCCACGAGAGTTGCTTTGCCGGACGGCGGCGCTTCAGCAGTAATGGAGCTGGACTGCCATGGTTCAGATCCCTGCTCTGCTTTGTACCAGCAGTGAGCACGGAGGGAACTACTCAACTTCTCAGTCTCTCGTCTGTAAAATGGGGGTGATGTTAATAGTCTTGATCTCATAGAGTTACATTATGAAAAATTATCCACAGTCTGCAAGTAAAGACAGTTGATGACTGCACGCCCTTTCAATGTCACATTGAGACTTGCTTAACCGGCTCGGCTAAGTATTACTGAATTCTCAAGGACAATGGTTCTGAAATTTTTTGGTCTCAAAACCTCTTTAGACTTATAAAAATTATTGACAACACCAAAGAGCTCTTGTTTATGTGCTTTATGTTTGTCCATATTTACTGCGTCAGAAATTAAGCCTAAGGTTTCTAAAATATGTATTTGCTTCATTTTTTAAATGTTTTTAAAATCATTAGGAAATTCCCTGGTGGCTCAGTGGTCAAGAATCCACCCGCCATCCACCCACCCATGCATGCAGTTTCCGTCCCTGGGTTGGGAAGAACCCCTGGAGAAGGAAATGGCAACCCACTCCAGTATTCTTGCCTGGGAAATCCCATGACAGAGGAGTCTAGCGGGCTACAGTCCACCAGGTTGCAAAAAAAGTCAGACCTGACTTAGCAACTAAACAACAACCCATAGTTAGGGCACTTCAAGTTCACTGCCAAGGGCCCAGTTTCAATCCCTGGTCAGGGAACTAAGATCCCACAAGCCAGGCAGCACAGCCACCATAAATAAAGAAATAAAATTACATGTTAACTATTTAATGAAAAATAGCTCGGCTTCCCAGCTGTCTCAGTGGGTAAAGAATGCAGGAGATGACTGCATTCAGGCTGGATCCCTGGGTCAGGAAGATCCCCTGGAGGAGAAATGGCAACCCACTCTAATATTCGTGCCTGGAGAATCCCATGAACGGAGGAGCCTGACGGGCTACAGTCCGTCCATAGGATCGCAGAGCGTTGGACCCAACTGAAACGACTGAAGCAGGCACGAAAAATAACTGGTTCAGAAGAATGACATCAGCAACTTGGCAGGTTGAGAAACTCTCTCTCCTCTTCAATCTACAACCACTAAAATATTCACAACACAATAAAGGCACCTCGGTCCGTCAGACCAGGTGTCCAGAGAATTCCACACATCTGTACACGCAGAGGGGGTTGTACAGGGACAAGCTTTACAACCCTGGGCACGGCAGAGGAGCCAGGTGCAACCCAGCTCCCCGCCACCCTCGCCCTCCCCTCAGGGGCGGAGTCTGCACGGAGCCCGGATCCCGAAAGTAAGGGAAGAGCCCACCGTCTCCGAGCCCCAGGCGGCGATACCAGCAATACTGGCAGAGACAAGGCATCAGTGACCCCAGAGGCACAAGGAGCAATAAGGAGGGTTTGGAGCAACCTTAACGCAGTGGAGGGTGAAAAAGGCCAGTGTAACCAGAGAGGCAGAGGCCTCGCCGGAAAGAGAAACCCAAACCTTGTGCTATAGCACCACCTACTGGAAAACGGGAGAAACGCCTCAATTTTTTTCTTTTTTCTTGCCGGTCTCCCCTCGCTCGCGGTGCTTTAGTTCCCCAACCAGGGTTTGAACAAGGGCCCTTGACAATGAGAGCTCCGAGTCCTAACCACTGGACCGCCAGGGAACTCTCTGAAACGCCTCAACTTCTAACCTGTTAAATCGTTAGCATCAAGCAGAAAAGGGTCCCCTACTTCAGATACAACGGCAAAGGAGCAACGCGTCAAGAACCATGAAGAACCACGGAAACACTGGAACACAAAAGAAAATGGCAATCCTCCAGAAACTAACCTTGAAGTCTCAAAGAGTATTGAGATCTCACTGGTAGGAAATTCAAAATGGCTCTATGAAGAAAATCAAAGAGCCACAAGAACATTCAGAAAGGTAGTTTAGTGAACTCGGGATTAAAATTAATGAACAGACGAAATACTTTACCAAAGAAATGGAAACTCTGAAGAGAAATTAGAAATTCTGGAGCGGGAGAACTCAGTCAATGAGATGAAGAATACACCAGAAAGCACTGGACATAGAGCACACAATGTTTGAAAAAGACAATTAGCAAGCTTGAAGATAGAAATCTGTAAGTAATACAAGTAGAAGAGAAACTAGCAATCAGATTTTTTAAATGAGGAAATTCTAGGAGGGCTATCTGTTTTAGCAACGGCAACATTAAGGGAGTGGGTATCTCAGAAGAAGAGAGGAGAGGGCAGAGAATTTATTTAAAGAAATAATGGGGTGGGAGCGGGGTTCAGGGGAACACATGTACACCCGTGGCAGATTTATGTCAATGTATGGCAAAACCCCTACAATACTGTAAAGTAATTAGCCTCCAATTAAAATAAATAAATTTATATTTTTTAAAAAGAAATAATACGAGGGAATTCCCTGGAAGTTCAGTGGTTTAGGACTCTTGCGCTCTTACTGCCAAGGGCCGAGGTTCCATCCTTGGTTGGGGAGCTAAGATCTCACAAGCCAAGCAGTGTGGGGAAAAAGAAAAGCCAGCCCTGGCTCAGCCAGGAGGAGAAAGGACAGGCTTCTGGAGGAGGCCTGAACACCAGGCCACCAACCCAGCTGCCAAGGTACTACATGAAGCCTCTTTGGCCTTATGACTCTGATGGGCCATTATCCCATCATGGAAATTTGGAAATTGTTCTGTCAAGTAGAACAGAGCATCAAAACCAAAATAACAAAAATGGGTTTGGGAGGGGGCACCATTATAACCCTGGGCCTACTCCAACTCAAAAAAAGAAAGAATAGAAGAGCAGCCAAGGCAACAGAGAGGAGAGGCCCTGGGCTCACCTCCTCTCACCAGCACGCTGGGGTCTCAGCTGTCTGCAGAACAGCCATCAGTGAAAAGGAGTTGGAGCCTACCAAATGGGACCTTCCCTAGTGGTCTAGTGGTTAAGAATCCGTGCTTCCATTGCATAAGGCACTGGTTCAATCCCTGGTGACGGAACTAAGATCCCACATGTCTTGCGGTGGGGCCAAAAAAAAAAAAAAAAGACCTAGGGAGGGGAACTTCCCTGGTGGTCCAGTGGCTAAGACTCTAGGGCCCAGGTTCAATCCCTGGTCAGGGAACTAGATCCCACATGCATCAACTAAAAAGCCTACCTGCCTCAACTAAGACCTGGTGCAGCCAAGTAAGTAGAAAAAAAATCACATACTTTTAAAAACTTAGGGAGGAGCCATGGTGAGACAGGTGGGAGGGCAGACTCATGATACAATCAAATCCCATACCCCAGGGTGGGCAACCCACAAGCTGGAGAACAGATGTACTGTGGAGGCTCTCCCTCAGGAGTGAAAGTTCTGAGCACATCAGGGTCCCCAGCCCCTGACACTGGCACCAGGAAGAGGAGCCTCCAGAGCATTTGGCTTTAAAGTTCAGCAGGGCTTCCCTGGTGGCCCAAACGGATAAGAGTCTGCCTGCAATGGAGGAGACCTAGGTTCAGTCCCTGGGTCGGGAAGATCCCCTGGAGAAGGGAATGGCAATTCCAGTATTCTTGCCTGGAGAATCCCATGGACAGAGGAGCCTGGTGGGTTATAGTTCATGGGGTCGCCAAGAGTCAGACAAGATGGAGCAACTAACACTTCATTTCAGTGCGGGATTGCGGGAGCCCCACAGGACTTAGGGAGGTGGTGGCGTCCCTTTAAAAAGGCACTTGGCACTGGACCCAGGGCAAAAGCGGTGATTTGGTGGGAGCCTGGGCCAGACCTGCCTGCTGGTCTTGGAGAGTCTCCTGCAGAGGTGGGGGTGACTGTGGCTCCCGGTGGAAACACGGACATTAGCAGCAGACACGTTGAGGAGCATTTGGCCAAGACAGCGTGGCAGCTGCCCTGTTGGCTCCTTGGTGCTAGAACCTGGCCCCGCCCAGCCGCTTGTGGGGCCTGGGTTCTGGATGCCTCCGGCCAGGCAACTAGAGGGGCAGGGGCATGGTCCCACCTGTCTTGGTCGGAACTCAGGTTGGAAAAGAATTTCCAGACACAAAGCAGAATGAGAGGAGGGTTTATTAGAACAGGAGATGCTGTGAAAATGGCAGGCTTAACTCAAGGGAGAGCCAAAGCCTTTCGTAGGCTACTAGCCAACTTTCATAGCCTCCAGACAAAGAAAATTCCTGCTGGAAGGTTGCATTAGGTGGTTGGGTGGTGCCCCATAGGGTGTTTACTGGAGTGGGCATCTTTGCCTAATTGGGAGTCAGGCAGCTTGTTAGTGAAGATCAGGGGGCTTTTGGAAAGGTTACAAAGTGGGGTCAGTCAGCTTCGGAGGTGACCTTGGTTCTGGGCTCTGCTTCTGTGGTCTTGGTGCAAAGCCAAGTAGTTACATGCTACTGTAACTAAAGATGCCACAGGCAGCAATGAAGATCCTTTGTGCTGCAACTAAGACTAGGTACAGCCAAATAAATAAACATGTTTGTTTGTTTGTGAAAAAGGGATGGGGGTATATGAAGGTGTAGGTCTTTGAGGGTCACCTTAGAATTCTGCTTACAATAAAAACCTTTATTAAAATACTACCTTACGGTTCCTTATATTTATCTTATGACATTGGGCTTCCCTGTTGGCTCAGACGGTAAAAGCGTCTGCCTGCAATGCGGGAGAACCGGGTTCAATCCCTGGGTCAGGGGCGCCAGCCGCCCAGGACTCCCGTTATAACCGCGGCTCGCCAGCGACCCGGAAGCTGCTCCTTCTCAGGGGTCATGGTGCGCAGCAAGATGGCGTCTGCCAGTGGGTTCGTTCAGGTAGTCAGGCCACAGACTCCATTAATAAGGTTCCCTGACAGAAAAGACATCCTAAAAAAAATGTATCAGAAGTTCTAAGATCAACGGGACTACCATCTCACACTTCTTCAGTTTCACAGCATTCTAAGGGAAGTAAATCGCCAGACTGGCTGATGCATCAGGGTCCACCAGACACCGCAGAGATAATAAAAACTTTACCTCAGAAATACAGAAGGAAACTTGTGTTTCAAAAAGAAATTGAATGTATCCAACGTGGAGGTCCAGAGTAATCACTGACAATGTGGCTGCTGTTTGTCATCAGAAAAAGAAGAGTCTTTCTGAAAAAGGATTTCCAGAATGACAAGTGAGAAACTGTATATTAAACAATTTTAATAAATATTCTGTAAAAAGAAAAAAAAAGATGAATAGAAAATTTAGATGGACACTTATATCTCCTAATTTATGTGTCTTGGTCGGCTTCTCTATAAGCTTACCTGATTGTTTATATACTGTATACCTTAATTAAACTATACATTTAAAAATGTTAGCCTATTAACTTACTCTTGAATATCAAGCATAAGTGTTGAACTATTGAAAGCACACAATGTCTAGTGAACCGTCAAAAGCTTCCAGTAATTTCACTTTTCTTTCAGTTTCCATGTAAACGTAGACTATATTTGGCAGAACTGCAGCTTTCTGGAAGTAGTTTTCCTGAACTTGAATGAGGATCTGTGAAATGATAACTCCATTATTTGTTCTTACTTCTCAGTGTTTTTGTATTCACAAAGTTGCTGAAGTATAACTGGCTTATTAACAAGCATATCCTACTCTGCTGCTACTGCTACTGCTACTGCTAAGTCACTTCAGTCGTGTCGGACTCTGTGTGACCCCATAGACGGCAGCCCACCAGGCTCCCCCGTCCCTGGGATTCTCCAGGCAAGAACACTGGAGTGGGTTGCCATTTCCTTCTCCAGTGCATGAAAGTGAAAAGTCAAAGTGAAGTCGCTTAGTCGTGTCCGACCCTTAGGGACCCCATGGACTGCAGCCCACCAGGCTCCTCCATCCATGGGATTTTCCAGGCAAGAGCACTGGAGTGGGGTGCCGTTGCCTTCTCCAATGCATGAAAGTGAAAAGTCAAAGTGAAGTCGCTTAGTCGTGTCCGACCCTTAGGGACCCCATGGACTGCAGCCCACCAGGCTCCTCCATCCATGGGATTCTCCAGGCAAGAACACTGGAGTGGGTTGCCATTTCCTTCTCCAATGCATGAAAGTGAAAAGTCAAAGTGAAGTCGCTTAGTCGTGTCCGACCCTTAGGGACCCCATGGACTGCAGCCCACCAGGCTCCTCCATCCATGGGATTTTCCAGGCAAGAGCACTGGAGTGGGGTGCCGTTGCCTTCTCCGATATCCTACTCTAAATGATAAAAATATACCCATGGTAAAACAGGTGACTTTGTGGTATTAAGACAAGGGAGTTAACACAAAATATTATATGTAACTGTATTCAGAAAAGAAATGCCAGAGTATAAAATGGAAAATGAGATCAAAATGAATATAGCATAGGAATAACATTTGACCAGAAATTGTAATTTATTATGTTTTCAGGGGGGTTAAAAAAGTCTTATTCTTTGGTTTATCTCTTTGTTTTGATTGTGATCATGTATACAAATCCTGATAACCATAAACTTTCTCAAACTTAAAAATCCTTGGGTCAGGAAGATCCCCTGGAGAAGGAAATGGCAACCCACTCCAGTACTCTTGCCTGGAAAATTCCATGGATGGAGGAGCCTGGTGGGCTACAGTCCATGGGGTCGCAAAGAGTCGGACATGACTGAGTGACTTCACTTTCACTTTATGACATATTAAGAACTCTAGAGTCAAACCCTTTGATTCACCCACTGCGTTCTCACTCACATGCTCCCAATGCTAGTGTATATATCAGGATGGGGGCTTCATGGTGCCCCCAGCTGTTGCTTCCTATCCCTGCTCAATCTCTGTTGAATCACTCCCTGTTCTCATGATCCAGACAGCTTTGTGGATGAGGCCAGGCTGCAGAAAATCTGTACCCATTATTAATGAGATCAGGAAAAGGTAGTAGGCAACTGGTGAACTGGAGGTGTGCTGAGGGAGGGGAGTGGGGAGGGGCACAGGCTGGGCTGTGGGTGGATGGGTGGGCAGCGGGCGGGGCATTGTCTTGGAGTCACAAAAGAAGACTGAGCTGGGCTTCTGGGAAAGTTTTACTCTCCTAATAAAGTGATCCAGTGGGCACGTCCTTGCCGTCTACTCCCTTCTGCCTGGAAAACAGACATAACCGGGAAGGGCGCAACCATGAAACCACAGGCATGAGCTCCAAAATCAACACATCATCATACATTGATGATGGCAGAAAAGAAGTGGAGAAACACTCTGGGCTTCCCATGGCAGAGCTGGACAGCTGGCTGAACTCAGCCCTCTCCCATCAGTTTGAAATCAAAATCATTTGCTGCTTCTATTGTCTGAGGTGGCGCTAGTGGTGAAGAACGTGCTTGCTAATGCAGGAGGCATAAGAGACATGAGTTCAATCCCTGGGTCAGGAACATCCCCTGAAGTAGGAAACAGCAACCCACTCAGGGGTTCTTGCCTGAAGAATCCCAGAGGAACCTGGCGGGCTACAGTCCATAGGGTCGCAAAGAGTCAGACACGACTGAAGCGACTGAGCACACATTTTGTGAGCCACTGACGGTCCAGCTTGCTGTTACTGGAAGGCAAGAGCCATCCTAACCAATGTCTACTTTAAATTTTGTATTTATTTACTTTTGGCTGCCCTGGGTCATTGTTGCTGCATGTGGGCTTTCTCTAGTGGTGTGCGGTCACTGCAGTGGCCTCTCTTGTTGCAGAGCAAGGGCTCTCGGGCACTCAGGCTTCAGGAGTTGTGGCTCATGGGCTTAGTTGCCCCTCAGCAGGTGAAATCTTAGTTCCCAGACCAGGGATCAAACCCATGTCCCCTGCATTGGTAGGCAGATTCTTAAACATTGGACCACCAGTGCTGTACTTAGTTGCCCAGTCATTTCAGACTCTTTGCAACCCCATGGACTGTAGCCCCTTAGGCTCCTCTGTCCATGGGGATTCTCCAAGCAAGAATACTGGAGTGGGTTGCCATGCCTTCCTCCAGGCGATCTTTCCAACCCAGGGATTGAATCTACGTCTCCTGCATTGCAGGTGAATTCTTTACCCTCTGAGCCACATGGAAGCCCAAGAATACTGGAGTGGGTAGCCTATCCCTTTTCCAGGGGATCTTCCCCACCCAGCTATCGAACTGGAATCTCCTGCATGGCAGGTGGATTCTTTACCAGCTGAGCTACCAGGAAAGTCCTCAAAAACCTACTACTAACTGAAACTTATGTATCTTGTATAAAACTTTGGAAATTTCACAATTAAGCAGTATGACGGTCATTTTGCAGGAGAAATTGAGAATCAGAGAGGTAGTGTCCCCTGTTGGAAGTCACACAGCAGCTCCATGGTAAAGGTCTGACTCCCATGTCTTGCACTGGACCTTCTGGCACATGCCTATTGACCCCACGGAGTCAGATGGTGAGCAGGGGGCTCATCAATGCCTACTGAATGCATGGAAGGTCTTCTCCCAGACAGTTGAGACCCCTCCCAGCACTGACATTCTAAGATCTGTGGGTTTAGAAAGTGAACATCAACATGTATAGAAGTTTGGAATGTCTTTTGAGGTTTGCCACCATTCCTATTTCTGTCTCAGCCCCTACAAATGCCAACGAAATGGGAGGTTTTCAAATTCCAAACCAGGCCATGGGAAATAAAGATCCCACAAAAGAAAGAAATTGACTTTGACAGTGTGAGAACGCTGAAGCTACACCAGGTGGGGCGCAACAGGAGTAGCCTTCTGTTCCAAGCTGGCCTCCCCACCCCCACCCACCCGGTCCAGGAGATGCTGGGAGCACGGTCGCAGGCAATGTCCCCAGACATCAGAAGTGAGTGCGGGGACAGGAGCAATCAGACGAGAACACAGGAGGCAGACTCTGTATTTCCCTCTCCACCTCTCCCTGACCCTGTCCCAGCTGCCATCAGAAAAGGACCTGATTTGACATCATTTCAGCCCTTCTCACCATCCTGCTGAGGCTCCTGAAATGGGGGAACAAGAAAGAAAAAAAAAAAAACTCTAAAAAATAAATAATAGCATTTGTAGGGCTTGCTATGTTCAGGCACCTCTAAGATTTTCCATTTCCATGGCTTATAATGCCTAGCAGAGTCTCCTTGACATTTTTGAAACACACCAGACACACTCCTACCACAGGGCCCATGCACTTTCTGTCCCTTCTGCCCAGAATACTTTCCCCTAGACATCCACATGCTTCAGTCCCTTACATCCTTCAAGTGTTTAAATATCACCTTCCCAATGAGATTGTCTCTGACCACTCAACTTAGAGTTGCAAAAAGTCCCCGGCAGCCTCCAAAGCCCTTTCCCTACTTTATTTTTCTTCTCATCACTGATCTCCTAAAATGCCTTCTAGGGACTTCCCTAAAGTCCAGTGGTTAAGACTCCTCGCTCCCACTGCAGAGGGCACAGTTTTGATCCCTGATAGAGGAATTAAGAGAGGAGGGCATGGCAACCCACTCCAGTATTCTTGCCTGGAGAATCCCCATAGACAGAGGAGCCTGGGGGGCTATAGTCCACGGGGGTCGCAAAGAGTCAGACATGACTGAGCGACTCAGCATAGCACAGAGGAACTGATATTGGACATGCTGAATGGTGTGGCCAAAAAAAGAAATAAAAAGTAATGAAATGCCTTCTCTTCACCTAGGGTCTTGTTCACTGTCTTCCATTAACTGTCAGCTCCACTAGGCCAAGGGTTTGTGTCTGTTTGGTTCACCACTGTATCATCTCCAGGACCTAGAACCATACCTTGTAGGTACTCAGGAAATACTTGACTAAAATGAAATCCAGTGGGGTTAAAGACACGTGACTCAAGACGGGCCAATGATAGCAGTGTAGTGACGTTCCCTTGGCCCTGAGTGATTCATTCAGAGACGGATGTGTAACTTAATCCATGCCAATGGGAATCTTCGCTGGGATTTATGGTATACTTATGACGAGTATATCAAAACTCAACAACTTGTGTGCTTTAAACATGTACTGTTTCTTATGCATCACTTACACTTCAGTAAAGTTGGAAATAATTGTAAAGTAGATACACAATAGGCAAAGTATTAAATCAGTAGCAGCTTACAAATATCTACGTAGTGAGTGGTTTTAAAAATCCAGTATTGGTGGAAAATAAATGGTTGTGTCTATGCTTTAAAACATTAAGACAACATTAGCAATAGGACTTTCTGCAATTATTGAGTCCATGTTCTGTATCTGCACTGTCCAATACAGCTGCCACATGCGGCTGTGAACATTTGAAATGTGGCTAGTGGGACTAATAACTGAATTTTTAATGTATTATTTTCATTAACTCCATGAAGGTGAAAAGACACATGCTGTTATTGTCATATACTGCCACAGCACAGCTTTACAACTAAAAGTTTAAAAAAAAAGTTATTTGAAAAAAAAAACTGTATAGTTGACATACGCTGAGCATACTCTAACATACTCTGAGCCGTGCACTATTTATTACCTTATAAGATGCATTTTATGGAATTAACAACCCCATTGTACAGATGAGGAAACTGAGGCTCAGAAAAGGATATAGATAACTTAACCTGATTGCAACAGTGAGGATTGGTTGAGCTAGGATTGGGGCTAAGGTGTCTTTGACTCCAAGGCAAGGCCCTGCCTTCTGCCTGCCCGCCCACCCATGGTCCAGCCTCCACCAACTCCCACCTCACTTCCCTCACCTCACCTCCAGCCCACTAGTTGCCTGCTACCCTTTTCTTGAACTCCTCATTGAGCAGGTTCACAATTGTCTGTAGCTTGGCCTCATCCACAAAGCCATCACCATTCTGGGCACAGAAGGGAAAGAGCACAGACTTGTATGTAGGTCTCTCACCCCCTGGGAGCTCCAGCCTCCCTCCCTGTCCAGGAACCTTGCTCAGAATCACCTTCTTTGAATGTATCAGTTTCCCATCCACAAATACTTCAAACTCCCCTGTAGCCTGGGCAGATATTTCTTCCTCCTGGGGAGGGAATGGTGGAGGTTAGTGGAGGCAAAGAACTCCCCTCCAAGTCCCTTGGGGAGTCTTGGAGCCCTGATTGCCCCCCACTCTCCCAAGCCACCAGCACACTCACGAAGATTAGAGAGTTTGGAAATTGCTGCTCCAGACTCTTTCTCAGTAGGATGTACTGTGGGGAGGAGATGGGATTATGTGATCATGGGATCACAAGGTCATAGGTCTTGAGAAGAGGGAAAACAGGAACCCCTTCCAGACATCGTGGCTCAAACTCCCCCCACCTCCAAAGCCAAAACTGCTTACCCGAAGGCTGTAGCTTCAGAGGCCACTGGAGGCCGAGGACAGAGAGGAGGGAGGCGGAGAGAGGTGGAAGGAAGATACATCATTAGAATCTCCTGAAGTCCAGAGGGACACTGTGAAGAGCTAAGTCAGATCTCGTCCCTCCCCTGCTCAGAAGCATCTGAACACAAAAATAACAGAGTCCTCCCCATGGTCCACAAGTCCCGACAGGATCCACCCCATCACCTCTCTGCTCCATCTCTTCCCTCTGTCCCTCTGGCTCCAGCCACAGAGACCTCCTAGCCCTTCTTTCAAAACTCCAGGGCTGCCTTGCCTCAGGATCTTTGACCTGGCTGGTCTCTCTGCAGAATACTCTTTCCCTGGTAGCTCAAAGGCTCCTTCTCGCCCCTCTTTCAGATTTTTGGTCGAGTATTGCCTCCTTGTGGATACTCCAGCTAACCTGTGACACCCACCCACCCCCACAAGATGCGTTTTGTCCATAGCACTGGTCACCTTCTAAGATACTAGATAACTTGCCACGTGCTGTGTTTATTGCCCATTTCTGCCCCTCCACATCAGAATGTCACTGCCACAGCCATTTTTGTCTTATTCACTACTGTGTCTCTGATGCTGAGTAGGGTCAGCACATGGTAGGTGCTGAATAAATGGTTGTTCCGTGAATAAAATAATGAATGAATCCACGGAGTCAGAGAAACAGAAAGAAGATGGAGAATTCCCTGGTGGTCCAGCGGTTAAAATTTCACACTTCCACTGAGGGATGCGCGGGTTTGATCTTTGATCCTTGGTCAGGGAAGCTTTGCGTGCAGCACAGGTTTGACCAAAAAAGGAAGAAGAAAAAGGAGGAGATAGGCAGAGAAAGAGAGGTGGAGGAGAGGGGGAAAGAGAGAAGGAGAAAGAGCTACACATCACAAGGGGCAAGAGAAACAGGCAGTGAGTTGGAGAGAGAGCTAGAGAGAAACCATTGCACGGGGGCGGGGGCAGGAGGGGTTGGGGGGCACTGGAGGGGAAGACAAAGCCTCACGCCCAGCCACGTTCAGTCCTGGGTCTCAAGGAAGTCAAGGAAGGTCACTGCTGTTTACTCTCGTCATTGACACAAAGATTCCACTCTGGGATCACAAATGTGGACCCCTCTGGCCTTTGTATTCGGTGGGCCCCCTTTCCCTTGCTACCCAGATCCCCCTACTTCTATCTGACCCTCCCCACCCCACTTGGTAGCCTCATCACTGAGAAGTTGCAGCCTAAGACCCACCTCCCAAGAAAGGCTGTTTCTAAGCCCTCAGCCTCTGAAGTTCTCCCACTCCTCCTCTTCCCTCTTCCTGCCCCATCTCCCGCCCCCACCCCAGGAAAACATGGCTTGGCTCAGCCCTCTGTCTCCTGAAGGCCTGGCCCACAGGGGCAGGAGAGTGAATGAATGAACCCAGAGCTTTCTGGTCCCAAAGAGAATGGCAGGCCCAGAGGCGGAAGCAGGGACAGCTCTTTACCAGTAAACCACTCGAACCATGATCTTGTTTTCCGCTTTGAGGTTCCCACTGATGGAGGCTAATGCGGTGGCAGGAACCGGTAAGATGGCCTGGATGGCCCCTAGGATGGGCGTCCCTGGGACATGTCCAGAAGAAGAAGCTATCAACTTGGTGGTCGATGGGTCTGTCCTCAGAGGGGACCCGCGGGATGGGGACCGCAAATCGGTGGCCAATGGAGTAAGAGCAGGAAGGGGCTCTTGGATGGGAGGAAATCCACTGGTGGCTGAGGAAACTTGCTTCACCCTCGGGCTTGGCTCAAGATTCTTGGCAGGTGACACAGTGAGCGTGGGTTCAAGTTCCAGGGGCGGGCCCGAAGGCAGAGACGAGTCAGGGAGGGATTCCAAGGCAGGAATCAGGACCCGAGATGGGATCGGGGTTGGGATCGGGTCCGGAATTGGGATTTGGACCGGAGTCGGGGACTGGATCAGTGTTGGGGTCCCAATCGGTGTCGGGATCCGGACAGGAGTCGGAGGCCGGACGGGAGTCGGGGGGCGGACGGGAGTCGGGGGCCGGACCGGAGTCGAGAGCGGGACCGGAGTTGAGGGCGGGACCGGAGTTGGGGTCCGGAACGGAGTTGAGGGCGGGACCGGAGTTGGGGTCCGGAACGGAGTTGAGGGCGGGACCGGAGTTGGGGTGCGGACCGGAGTTGAGGGCGGGACCGGAGTTGGGGTCCGGAATGGAGTTGGGGTCCGGAACGGAGTTGAGGGGGGGACCGGAGTTGGGGTCCGGAACGGAGTTGAGGGCGGGACCGGAGTTGGGGTTCGGACCGAAGTTCGGGTCCGGACCGGAGTTGAGGGCGGGACCGGAGTTGGGGTCCGGACCGGAGTTGGGGTCCGGATGGGGGTCAGGGTCTGGATGAGAGCCGGCGTCCGGACCAGAGTCGTGATCCGGGTCGGGCCCGAGTTCGGGCCCGCAGTCGGAGTCCGAACCTGAATGGAGGTCCTGCGCTGGGTCGAACCCCGGACCGGAGTCGAGGCCTGGACCGGGGTAGGGGCTGGGGTCCGCGGCTGGTTGTTCATGGGGTCCCGCGGCGCACCCCAGGTAGCCGGGATGACGATCCCTCCCTACCCTCCTGCCTTGGGGCGGGAAGAGTCTCATCCGCACTGGATTCTAGCGACCACAATGGGGCGCTGTTGCGCGGGGTTCCATTGGGCGCGCGGATTCTACCGCCTCGAGCCGGGGATGGGGCAGGGACCTCTGGATCTCACCTGATAACTCCCATCCCACGAATCCCTACGTCCAGTTGCCAATGTCCTTAATGTTCAGGCATTCACTATATGTTTATCGAGTGCCTGCAGTGTGCACCCTCCTGAGCTGGGTGACTCTTCAGACACAGCAGTCAGGAGACCGTGTCCGGAGATCAGGCTCCCTGTACAGTAAGGGAGATATGCGTGAGTCCGACTCTGCGATCCCAGGGACTGTAGCCCGCCAGGCTCCTCTGTCCATGTGAGTCTCCAGGCAAGAACACTGGAGTGAGTTGCCATTTCCTCTTCCAGGGGTTCTTCCTGACCCAGGAATGGAGCCTGTGTCTCTTGCACTGGCAGGCGGATTCTTTACCACTGAGCCACCCGCAAAGCCCAGGGGAGATATACCCAAACAATGACATTCCAGTGAGGTCAGAATGAGGGTGACCTGGAGAAGAATAACAACAGATCTTACATTCACATAGCACTAAATGCGATACACATGCCCATAGCTGGAACGCGGCAGAACCAGGATTCAAACCTCAGCTATCAGACTCCAGGGTCCGGACACAGAATCCTGGATACAGGACTCTATCACACTGTGAGCTCCTCCATGGTGGGAACTTGTCTGGCTCACTGCTGAATCCCCAGCTCATACAATAAGGCCTGGCACACAGTAGGCACTCAATAAATGTCTTTTTATTTTGAAACAGCTTTTTAAATATAATTTTATTTACTTCCCTGGTGGCTCAGACGGTAAACCATCTGTCTACAATACAGGAGACCCAGGTTCGATCCCTGAGTTGGGAAGATCCACTGGAGAAGGAAATGGCAATCCACTCCAATACTATTGCCTGGAAAATTCCATGGACAGAGGAGCCTGGTAGGCTACAGTCCATGGGGTCGCAAAGTGAGACACGACTGAGTGACTTCATTCATTCATTTTTGACTGTGCTGGGTCTTTGTTGTTGCTCAGGCTTTTCTCTAGTAGCAGTGAACAGGGACTATTCTCTAATTGTGGTGCTCAGGCTTCTCACTGCAGTGACTTCTCTTGTTAAGGAGCACTGGGCTCTAGGATGTGCAGAGGCTTCAGTAATTGCGGTTCCCTGGCTCTAGAGTATGGGCTCAGAAGTTGTGGCACACGGGTTTAGTTGCTCCATAGCATGTAGGATCTTCCCAGACCACGGATCGAACCTGTGTCTCCTGCACTGGCAAGTGGTGGATTCTTTACCACTGAGCCACCAGGGAAGCCCCTGCAACAGTTGTAACACTTCCCAGAAGTTGGGAAAATAATACAGAGAATCCCAGTGTAACTGTCACTCAGCTTTCCTCAATAACAACATCTTAAGTAACCACAGTACGTTATCAAAACCAACTAGTCCAATACGATTAGGTCAGGTACAGACCTTATTCAGATTCATGCAAGGGTTTCAAGCAGAAGCCTACAGTGCTTCTCAACCTCTGAGAGTCCTTCCTGTGCTAATTTTTGGGCCTGGGTTCCCAAAACCAGGAGGATCAAGAAAGACTGAACTTTCTGTGTGATGCTGGGTAAGCCTCTTCCACATCTTTGGGCTTTAGTTTGCTCCTCTGTGAAATGAACTTGAAGTAGGCTTTCCTCTTATAGCATAATATCGAGAACTAACATTTACTGAGCAGCTATCATATGCCAGCCTCTGTTATAAAATGCTTGTAGTTATTAACTCACTACTCACAAACTTCTGAAGCAGATTCTATTACTAGTCTCATTTTACAGGAGAGAGAGGTAAAGCGACTTGTTTGAATAAGTGGCAGAACCAAGATCTGAACCAAAGCAGTCGGATTTCTGTGTGTTTGCAAGCTTTGGGTTTTGTTTGTTTGGGCTGCATCGGCTCTTAGTTGCAGCATGCTGGATCTTTCCTTGTGGCCCATGAACTCCAGTTGTGGCACACAGGCTCAGTAAGCTTGCGGTGCACAGGCTTTATTGGATCTTAGTTCCCACTAGGGATTGAACTCCTGTATTCCAAGGCAGATTCTTAACCACTGGACCACCAGGGAAGTCTCTGGCTAGATGAGGTGGTGGGGAATTGTCTTTGTTTCTGGTTTTTTTTGGAGTGGTCATTTAGGTTACTTTATTTCCTATTACCATTGTGCTAAATGCAGTAAGTGTACACCTGAAAGATTTAAAGCTCTGCCAAAAGAGAAAAAAAGGACCAGTTTCTCCTTGGTGTGGAATACCTTACACCTGAGTCCTCTGGGCTCTCCCTCCTTTCACCTTTAAAGTGAAGGATTTGTACCAGAATAACTTTATCTTCCCTGCAAGCACTGATCATCCAAGATGGTCTTCCTTGCCCCAGAAGCTGCTAGCTTAGGCTAAGCCGACAGCAGCCTGTGAGGAAAAGCCATGGAACAAATCCTGTGTTTTAAAGGGCCTGCTGACTTGGGTGTGGAACTCTTCCCTATGGTGATGAATCAGAACTCTGGCCATCGCTCTTTGATAATCCATCACTGTTCCTGTGATGACTCAGAGATGTGTACAGCAATGGTGCCAAGATTCTGAGACAGGTAAGGCATCCTTAACACAAGGAACTACATCAAAGAGAGAGCCCATGGGATTCAGCTGCCCGCTTTCAGATTTTACGCAGTCGTTGATCAAAACCACATGATGAGGGTAACAACTTTCCATCTTTGCTTTTAAACTGAGTTCTGCACTCTGGGCAGATGGCATAATTTGTTCAAGGCAGCAAAGACTTGGGCTCTGAAAAGCAATTTGTCTTTGAAGGAATAATGGGGCTGGTGTTGATGTCTGTCTTTAATCTCAATTTAAATATTATTTGATGATAGGCTTTTGCTTCCATGTCCATATTCCCCCCCTGCCCCGCCTTTTTTTTTTTAAATTTTTACTTTTTGGCTGTTTCATGTGGAATGTGGGATCCTAGCTCCCCACCAGGAATCAAACCTGAGCCTCATGCATTGGCTGCATGGAATCTTAACCACTGGATCACCAGGAAGTCCCTCAATGTCCATATTCCTTAATGGTACAGATTATCCTCATAACACAGAAATTCAATATGGTGAAACGTGAAAGAGGAGTTTGTACATATAGGTATGTATTCAACATGATATCTGCCAACTAAATTAAAAGAATATATGTAAATTAACTATACTTCAATAAAAAAAATTTTTTTAAAGAGTATGTGGATCCCTTGGCTGATGGCCTTCATAGAGAAGGACTCCTTCATTTGTTATTACTTTTCTCACCGTTCTCTCATCTTTCACCCCTATGATTTTGCTCATTTCCAAAGGGGTTTGGGCACTGTCTCAGCCATTAGAAAATACGGGGAAGGAGGACTGGCAGAAATTGGCTGATGTGGGCTTTAAAAAAAATTCATTTATTTATTTATTTGGCTGCACCATACCACACAGAAAAGTGTGGAGTCTTAACTACTGGAGAGCCAGAGAAGTCCTGATGCAGACTCTTTATAGCTTCAGTGGTCGAAGTAGTATTAGATGTATGATGCGCTGTTTTAGGACAGTCCTCCAATTTAGGAAGATATCCCCCTCTCTACTAGATCTTAGATTTGCTCCATCTCATTAGGAAGGAGCAGCAACAATTACCCCACTCTCTGAGCCTCCCATTCCTCTGTAGAATAGGTTCTTTCTGTTCTCACCAACTGGTTCTGTTTTTTTGCCTGCCACGTACAGTACTTACATCTAGTATTAATAGCAAACCCTGACTTTTGGTAGAGAAAGGGACACTCTTTTGCTCACGTATTCCATGTGATTTGAACAGGCTAACCTTAATCCCCGCCACACACCAGGCAAATGGCCAAGCCTGGCCAATCAAAATAAGTCATACTTGTCTGGCCACTAGTTCAAGTAAGGCCATGTGACAAGCCAGGGGCAGTGAAAGCCCATCCATCCTACATATGAAGTCCTCCCAGAGATAACTGGAGAAAAACATTGAGCCTCTGAACTCAGTCCTGCTGAAGCGACACCTGCCACGGGATTTTCAATTTTATGAACTAATAAATTCTCTTGTTTATTTAAACAACTTTGAGTTATTTCCGACCCTCTGCAACAGAGTCTTGTCTATTATTCTTCTCAGGAGACAAAAATCTCT
This sequence comes from Capra hircus, assembly GCF_001704415.2. Lineage (NCBI taxonomy): Eukaryota > Metazoa > Chordata > Mammalia > Artiodactyla > Bovidae > Capra > Capra hircus. The sequence continues at coordinate 50,058,853 of NC_030825.1, read as the reverse complement.
TCCCTCAGCCCCAACACCACATACAAAGCACTCAACTTGATGAGTCAAAGCTGATCAAACTAAGAGCTTTTATAGCTGTCTCTGGAGGGATAGGGAGAGAAAGAGAGACAGGATATAAATAACCACTATGTACAACTTTCAATGGCAAAATTCTCCCCGTCACCCTTTCCAGCTTGAACTCCTAAGTGTCTGAAGCAGAAAACACAAAAACATTCAGGTTCTGTTTCCACGTGCTCATGGAGAAGGGCCAGGTCAAGCCTAGAAACAGAGTAAGTAGGAAGCATTAGAAAGGGTTGCCTCTGGGACTTCCCCGGCGGTCCAGTGGTTAAGAATCCAGGCTTTCAATGCCGGAGACCTGGGTTCCCTGCCTGAACCGGAACTAAGATCCCCCAAGCCAATGGGTAGGGCGAAAATAAGGGGAAGGGGGGCTGCCCTCTGCCTTTCCTCCCTCTCTCCAGTGACTGGAAATCAGTGGAGAAGCTCAAGCCTGAAGCTCCCCACCTCTTGAGGCCCAAAGGTCATCTAAAGAGAAGATGCCAAGGAGCTCAAAAGGACACTTAAAAGGGATGCTGCTGCTGCTGCTGCTGCTGCTGCTGCTAAGTCGCTTCAGTCGTGTCCGACTCTGTGCGACCCCATAGACGGCAGCCCACCAGGCTCTGCCGTCCCTGGGATTCTCCAGACAAGAAACAGAACTAAATCAAGTGAAAACTGAGAAGTGGCCTTTAGAATCTTCCAGAGACTCTACCCACCCCCACCCCACACCCATTTTACGGAGAAAGGGGATCTACAGCTAAAGCAGGGGCTGCCTCTGTCCATTGTGCCCAAAGTGCGCAGAGGCGGGAGAGGTGGGTTAACTACCTCCCGAGCATAGATGGAAGGAGCAGAGATGACGTAAATCGAACGAGCGTCTCCATCTTCAGGGTGACTCCAGTCTGAGGATGGGCTACGGGGGAGAAAAGTAAGATCTAGACCCTTTAAATTCTCATATCCTGTTTTCCCACCCGCCACAGAGAGGAACCCAAAGCCAACCAAGGGACTTGTGAAACGACCCAACCAGAAAAAGGCTGGAGAGAAACGGACCAATCAGGAAGGTCTATCAAGGACTCAGGCCAACTGCACCACAGAGATTAATGAAAGCAGCCAAGGAGCTCAAGGCTTACGTCTGCGATCGAGCCCCTCACCTCGGGCCGTCCCCGGGACCTTCCTGCGTCCTCATGTTGTTGAGTGCATCAGGGAGCGCGTGGACCGATGGCTCCGGGGTCCCCGCCAACAAGCGAGGCCCAGCATCCCGGCTAGGGCCACGGCGTCGCACGTGGACCAGCAAGAGCGCAGCGCTGGCCAAGCCCGCGGCCACCAGCAGTCCCAAAGCTGGCGGCAAAAGGAAGCGCTGTGGGTCCCCCTGTCTCAGGCCGGGCTGGGCCGCCGGCAATGCGCCCGCGCCGTCGGGGTGAACCGGGAACTCGCACCGCGCGCCCATGTAGCCCGGCGCGCAGGCGCAGACGAGGCCGGAGAAGTGCGCGTAGCAGCGGCCGCCGTGGGCGCAGGGGCGCGCGGCACACGGGTCGGCGCGCTCCCGACAGTCGCGGCCGCCGAAGCCTAGCGCGCAGGAGCAGCGGCGCGCGCCGCCTCCCTCCAGGCAAGTGCCGCCGTTGGCGCAAGTGTGGCCGGTGCAGTCTTCCAGGTCGTGCTCGCAGCGCGGCCCCGCGAAGCCGGCGCGACAGCGGCAGCGGAGGGCGTGGCCCAGATCCAAGCAGAGTCCGCCTGTGGGGAAGGGAGCGTCGGGGTTGCGGCTCCCCCGACCCACCCGCGCTTCTTTTTCTCAGCTCGGAAGTCCCCGCCCTCACCTCTTCTCTGGGCCCCCTCTATCTCGTTTAATTCAAGGGCTCTGGGAGTTCGCCTGGAAAGCCAGCCCGCCTCCTTTCCCCTCGAGTGGTCTTGGATTGACTGAGCCTCACACCTGTTTGTCTCTTTTTGTCTCGGCTTTAACCGTACTGAAATAGTTAACAGTTCCAGAACGACGGGTCTGAACCACCTTGCCTTTGCCCATGCCTCCTCCTCCCCTTTCTCTTCCTTCTTTTCTCCCATTCTTTTCCCCTGCTCTCTTCTCAGATGTACTCAGGCGCCCCCTCCTCCCGGAAGCCATCCCTGATTCTTCCTCCATCCCAGCCCTGCGCTCCCTTAGCCACTGTTGGCTCTGTCTGAGGACGACTCTGTCTTCCCCTCTGGACTGATACCCCTCTGAGGACAGAGCGCAGAGCTGTCCTGGTCACTACTGTGTCCCCCGTACCACTCAGCCTAGAGTAAACACACTCAATGAGTGTTTTGGAGAGCGGTGGGCTTCTAAAAGGCTTCCCCGGTGGCTCCGTTCGGGAAGATCCTCTGGAGAAGGAAGTGGCAACCCACTCCAGTATTCTTGCCTGGGGAATCCCACGGACAGAGGAGCCTAGTGGGCTACAGACCATGGGGTCACCGAAAGTCCCACACGATTTAGCGATTAAACAAGTATTATAAGAAGAAGAGCTCACTGAGCCCTTCACATTCCCGATCTCCTTTAATGTTGTAATACCTATATCAAATCAGTACCCTCCTGTGGCTCCATCTCCCTCAGGGTAACACCAAAATCCTCTCCGTAACCGATGAAGCCCTACAGGCTGACCTCCCTAACCTCATCTCTGAATCAACCCTCACTCACTCTGCTCCAACCACACCCGCTTCCCCACCATCCTCAGCACATTCCTGCCTCAGGGTCTTTGCACGTGCTCATCCCTCCTCCTGAAACATACTCTTCCCTCAGACTCCCACATGACTCCCTCCCGACCTTCAGCATGGCCTTCCCTACCCATTCTAGCTGACATGTCAATCTGCCACCCATACACACTACTCCCCACCCCCTGCCCCCGGCTTTATTTTTCTTCTTAGGTTTTTATCACCATCTAACCTTTGTGTGTCTGTGTGCATGCAAAGTCGTTTCAGTCATGTGCGACCCTATGGACTGCAGCCTGCCAGGCTCCTCTGGCCATGGGATTCTCCAGGCAAGAATACTGGAGTGGGTTGCCGTGCCTTCCTCCAGGAGATTCAAACCTGGTTTGAACCCCAGGGATCAAACCTGCGTTATGTCTACCTGCATTGACAGGTGGGTTCTTTACCACTAGCGCCACCTGGGAAGTTCCTCTGTGATGGTAGAAGTTTCCATCTCATTTCCTACTGCATTCCCAAAACAGGGCCTGGCACACAGTGGATGGTCAACAAAGATTTCTGAGATAGGAATAGCATCTCACCCAGATCACAGAACAAACTGAGGCTGGGGAGCCAGGGGGAGAATCACTTCCTCAGGCCTCAGGGCAGAATCAGGATCCGCCTACCCTGCCCCGCAACTGTGTGAGCCAAGCCCTTTTCTTGCCCACTGACCATGCAGGGTCCCCCACCTTCATCCCTCACCACTCTGTTCTCCCCACCTCACCATTCCGGCATGGCTGCAGGCTGCACCGGTCCACCCGCTTCTCACAATTGGAGCCTTGGAAACCGGGCGGGCAGTGGCAGATGTAGGCAGAGTCAGGGTCTGCGCCCCCCACACACAAGCCACCGTTGAAACAAGGTCCATCCGCACATGTCACCCCGCTCACCTCACACCGCAACCCGTAGAACCCTCGGGGACAGGTGCATTCGAAGGACCCCAGGGTTTCCTGGGCACAGGCAAGAAGACTTGGGATCAGCATTCCCTTGGAGTGAAACCCTATCCCGCTCCTCACTCCGGTCCCACCTCCCAGGTCACAGAGGCCTCCTGGGGAAGTCCCTGGGACAAGACAACCCCTCTGTTCCGTGTTTCTGGGTCTGCCCACCCAGCCCCACAGAGGGGAGGCTCTGGAGGCCCAGAGAGATTCCATTCCCACCTCTATACCTTTGCCGATCAAATGCTGCCCACCCTGTCTGCCCTCCCTGGTGCTGCCTGCGTGGCCCTGGCCCAATTCCAGATCCTAGCTCTAAGCCTGCCTCCTCCGTGAAGCATTCCCTGGGTCTCCCCTTCTCATACCCTCCCTCTAACTTGAACGCTGAGTGTTTGTCACTGGCCCCCTCACTGAGCTCTGCTTCATCGCAGGCTCACCCCCACCACCACCTTTGCTTCCCCTAGGCCACTCATCTGGTCTAGCTTCTCCAATCACCCCCCCATCCACCAAACTGGACTTCAGAAGCCCAGCCCCGGCCCATCTCCAGGAAGTCTTCTCTGATGCTCGCCCATCCCGAATCCTCAACTCACCTGGTCCCACCACCCTTACCTGAGCCCTGAGTTGTTCCCTACCCCACAGGATCCCTCAGCATTCCCACATCCACACCTTTAGGTGCCACCCACTGGGTCTGCTCTCTCCAACCCCCATCACCTCATCCTACTTCAGAGCCCCAGATGCAAGCTGGAGACCTCCAGGAAGCCCTCCCTGATAGCTAGCCTCCCTGAGGCCGCTGTGTCATGGAGCCCCAGACAGGGGACTCCCCGAGTAAACTATGGTCCAGGATGAGGTGGGAGGGTTGATACTGACACTACAGCTGCCCCCATTGGCACACGGGTTCCCATCACAGGGCCCAGGCCCAGGCACGAGGCATCCAGTGGTGGCAGATGATGGGCCCCTGGAGCTGAGGCAGCTGCTGCTGGAGACAGGGATTGTGCAGAGGGGCCCAGTCCAGCCCTCCAGGCATCGACACTCATCGGGCTGCTCACAGAAGCCATGCTCTGGGCTGCAGCCTGCTCGACACACCGCTGTGGGGGGAAGGAGAGGCAGAAGGAAGAGGATTATTGATGAAGGGCAGAGTCAGGAGGATAGGAAATCAGAGACCATTCTCAGCACTTTCCCTGCATCCCTTGTTTGATCTTTGTGACTGACAACCCACTAGGCTACCTGGTATTGAGACCCCCGTTTACAGACAGGGAAACTGGGGCCCCAAGAGGCAGGGTGATTCACACAGCAAGGAAGCAGTAGAGGGAGGATTTAAAACCCAGACCAATGAGTTCCACAGTCTGTGCTCTTGGAAGGAGAATGGAGTGGGGGCTCCCAGGTCTGAGCCTGGAGAGAGGGAAAGGAAGAAAGAAGATTGAGGAGGGACCCGACCCCCCCCCGCCCTCCGCCAGCCTTTCAGGGGAAATGGGAGGGCCTTGGATTAGGGAGGGTCTGGGAGGATATGGTAAGCCTGGGAGTTCTAGGGGCTCAGACACTGGGGTATCCAGGTAGGTGGGGATCCCAAGCTTTAGAACACAGTGGGGTCTGGAGTGCAATCGCAGGGAGCGGGGATTGGTGGGGCAGGGCGGTGGGGAATGGGAGGAGATACCCAAGTTCCTGAGTAGGAGTAGGAAAGCCCCAGAATTAGAAAAGCTTTGGGGTCCGAGCATCGGGAAAGGGGTGTGAGTATGGATTAGGGGATAAACTGGGGGTACAAGATGGGAAATGGGTGTGAGATTCCAACTGGGGGAGACAAGAGTGCTGGGAAGAAGGAACGGGGCTGGAGCGTCCAGGCAGGGCTTTCCCTGAAGGTGGTAGCTGGATCCTGGGAGCGGGCTGAAGACCCTGAGTGGAACTGGGGAGAGGTTCTCGCGTCCCCAGTTCCTTGAAGCGGGTAGCCAGGTTGTGAAAGGGGCTTGGGGGCCGTGACGGGATGGGGTGGGGTTGAATGCAGGACTCACGCGGAGCCTCGCACTCGTCCTCAACGGGCGCGCAGGGACGCATTCCGGGTCACATCGCAAGGGAGCGCCACGCGAGCGGCAGAGGCGCGCGCACGCAGCCCCGACGGCCGGCGGCTCGCAGCGCGCACGGTAGGAGAAGCGCAGCTCCCAGGCGCCTGCGCGTTGCACGTCCCGGGTCCACGGGCCCCCAGCTGCCAGAAGACGCCGGCCGGCCACGCGCGCCAGCAGGCTCCAGGCGGCCCCTGCGGGGAGAAGGGAGATGTGCTGGGATGCGGCCCGATTCAGTCTCGGGTTGGAGACGGAGGGCGCAGGCTCGCACTCTCCCTGCCCATCTCAAGGAGGTCAAAACACGCCTTTTGAGTTCTGAGGATGACAGTTACTTAGCAAGGCTGCAAACACCGCCAGTGAGCCCTGGGGATCTTTGATGACGCGATCCTGATGACCGTCATGATGATAACGGTGCTCCCGAAGCTGAAATGGCCCTGTATTTTGCCCTAGGATCTTTGCATATTAAAGTAGTGAAGAGACCTCTTAACCACCCTGGGACGTATGATAGACACCCCTTTATGGCCAAGGGACAATGACAGTCTTTGAAGTGAGGTCAAAACACCTCCAAATTGTGCCTCAGGATCTTCTTATATGAAAATGGTGACAGACCCCCCACAGTGGGTCTTACATAGCACCAAAGTTCCCCTCCAATTAAGGTTAAGATAATCGATTGTCCCTCCCTGAAACCTCTCTGGTGAAACTGCAACGTCCCAAAGGGCTCCTGGGGCCCTCTATGTAGACAAGGTGACAGAGCTTGGCATACAAGAACAATAATGTAACATATTGGACCCTGGGTTCTCAAAATCAGATGGTGACAGAGCAGAACTGTTAAATATTATGTCCTGGTCCACTGACTCAATTCCAAGAGAGTAAGAGAGCTTCTCCCGGCCCCCAACCCGCTTTGTCTGATGTCAGGACATTTCTGTATCGACACGCCAAGAGTCCTGGGGCTGTCAATGGCCCGCACCACACTCTAGAACTGTGACGACACAGTTGGGGGCAGCAATTCTGTGAACACCCCACCCTATGGACAGCCCAATGTTACTCTCCTTGACCTCACATCATGCCCCAACTCCCTGGAGCCCCCACACTCCGCAGCAAAGACCAGGAACTGAAGACACTCACCTCCAATCTGTCCACCTAACTCCTCTCTCCAGGTTTCGATGATGAGAGAGAAGGTGCCCTGGTTGGGTGGAGGAAGGTGGGAGAAAAGAATGAAGACAGTGGTCAGGACAGGTACTGGTCAAGGCCAGAGTTTAGGGGAAAAGAATGATGACCGTGCTGGATGCCAGTCATGGACAGGACGATTCCCACAGGGACTGGCCCAGGGAAGGAATGACTTTTTCAGCTGTCTTTATTGAGCATTGAAGGACTGATGCTGAAGTTCCAATACTTTGGCCACCTGATGTGAAGAGCTGACTCATTGGAAAACACCCTGATGCTGGGAAAGATTGAAGGCAGGAGGAGAAGGGGATGACCGAGGATGAGATGGTTGGATGGCATCAACTCAATAGACATGAATTTGAGCAAACTCTGGGAGATGGTGAAGGACAGGGAAGTTTGGTGTGCTGCAATCCATGGGGTCGCAAAGAGGCAGACACCACTGAGCGAATGAACAATGACAACTGAGCACTCACTATGTGGGAACTCAAGACACCTAGTTGAATCCCTCAAAAGGGACTGCTGTGATCTACCATGATGGTCCCCCGTTTGTTTTACAGATGAGGGAGCTGAGGCTGGAAAAGAGAAAGTCACTTCCCTAAAAGGACAAGGGTCTACAATTTTAAAAAACCTGTGTTCGCCCCTATGCTTTGAGGGTTGTGGGATGGGAAATAAGATTTTGGAGGTGAAAAAGTCATGGATTCAGGCCGCGACTGAAAGGTGTGAGATAAGGTGAGAAGATATTGGGGGTACCCAAGACAGAGTATAGAAGGGTCTCCAGGTGCAAGGAAATTTGGGGATAAAAATTAGGATCCCAGTGTTTAGGGATCCCCAAGCAACACGGGGAGGGTTCTGGGAAATGAGAATTTCCAGAAGGTGAGCGTAGGGTTCTGGGAATTCGGGTTTCCAGATGTGGGTTGGGGGAGGCTGGATCTGGGATCCCTAGAGGGCAAGTTGGAGTCAGACAACTGGGTCGAAAGAGTCGGACACAGCTGCTGAGCATGCGCGCATGGGTAGGGTTTCTGCGTGTGAGAATGTGGAATTCGAGATAGCGGTACTGGGAATTTGGAGTCCCAGGAGGGCAGGATGTTGGAAGTTTGAGGGCAGATGGCAGCCGAGGTTCTGGTGAGGCCCCCACACGGGAATGCCCCGGGGCTGGGTCTCACCGGCCAGGCGTCCCGGAAAGGCACGCGCAGGAGGCCGTCCGGCAGCCGCAGTTCAGGCGCTGGCGCTCCAGGTTGCGCAGTGTAGACCGGCCCGCGGGCACTCAGCGCCGCGCCCAGGGTGCAAGGAGCCTCGGCGGTCTCCTCGGAGAGCCCTGGCTTCAGGCAGACCCTGAAGAAGAGACGGCAGGAGCCCCCGGGCTTGCAGGGGGACCGCGGGGCGCCCGGACCTGGTCCCGGCCCGAAAGAGTGGATCTGCAGCTCGAAGACGCCGGCCGGCTGTGCCTGGGGCGGAGAGGGGAACCGCGTGAGGGGGACCGGGGGGGAAGCAGGCGTCTCATCCTTCCCGCGCCCTGTCCCCAAGACTCCCTGGTCTCCCTCCCTCCCATACCCCCCTTCCACGTTGGCTCTGACCTGGGGAAGGAAAAAGAGCGCCAGGATCACCGTCGAGGAGAGGAGCTGGGGCATCTGCGGGGCGACCATGGCCTTTCGGGGGGCCTTGGGAGCCGCAGCTGCGGGCTTCGGAGCCTTATATCTCAGAGGACGGCTCCGCCCCTTCGGGCAGCCGCGGGCTTCGGGGGACCCCAGGGGAGGAGGTCGCAGGGGAAGGAGAGCAGCGCGCTGGAGCGACAGTGAGATCCTGTCCTGGCCACAGGCGATGTAGTGAGTGTGTGATCTTACATGCCGTTGTGGGCACAACCTTGTGTGACTGAGGACAGGGTGGGGTTGGGGGTTAAGCTCGCGTGTCAGGTTGGATATAATTTTAAGACTCAGTAAGTATGTGTGTGGTATAAGAGCTACAGGAAGGGGAGGGTACACGTGACTGTGATTGTGTGTCTAGGTGAGATTGTGTAGCTCCACGTGTATGGTTAAACCTCTTTGTGAAGTCGTAAATAATTCTAAGATTGTGTGTGCGGTGTGCGGTGGTGGGAGGGGTGGTCGCATGCACACACCTGCATGACGACGAACATGATTTCATGGTTGTGTGACTTTCTGAGATTGCCGTGGCTGTGTAGATGCCTCTCCGTGCAGTTGAGTGCGTGACTGTGAGCTCCTGTATAGTTGTAGGAACCTGTGACTTTGTGGTCTGTGCAGCTGCCTCTAGGTGGCTGGGTTTGTGTACACGGTAAGGTCTGCACCAGGCTGTGAATGACTGAGGATTTGTGTGTGAAGGAGTCTGGGTGTGGAAGGTCCAGGGGTGTAGCCCTGTGTGGCTAGGATGGAGATCCAGTGTTCTTTGTGGACCCGTGTGTGCGTGTGTATGCCTGCATGCTCAAGTATGTTCCCCTCCCCAAAACAAAGCCACCCTCCCAACCTTCCCCCCGCCCCCCATCACAGACGCACCAGACGCCCCGCCTCAGAGGGGACTCCCAGCTGTATGTAAATGCCGCCATCTGCCGGGCGGCCGCGCCCCTCCCCCTAGGGCCGCAGCTGGGCTGCCCGTTTGGCCTCCGGAAGGTGTGAGCAGCAAATGGGCAGGAAATTCTGTCCTCACGGATCAGGGGCCCGCTCCCTCCACTCTAGGATGAATGGAAAAGGGGGCCACCCCCGCGCCCTCCAGAAGCCCTTTAGTATTCCAGGACGTCCGCAAGGCCAGCCAGTTAGAGCAGATGTTCCAGCCCTCTGGCCATAATCATTTTACTCCGTGCCAGGTGCTGAGCAAAGCCCTTTAGATGTAGTAAACTTTTTTTTTCCCTGCTAGAATTAAAAAAAAAAAAAAATCCTACTTAGAGGCTAATAATTAAAAAGGAAAATCCAAGTTCAGTTATGTACATACATATTTTTCTTTTGGAGAAGGTGCTCAATCCACCACAGCTCAGTAGAGCCAGGCATACAGTGAGGGCTCTGGCATTTTTAATGAATAAAAGGACTCATCTAAACAGTTTGTTCGTCGTCCTGAGGATGGGAGTCAAGGAGGATTTGGGCAGGGGCGGGCCGTGGTCAGTTGTGCAGAACATCCCAGCTTTCTTTGCACAGATTTTCCTACTTGTATATGCTTTCCACTTCCTTCTTTCTTTAATTCTGTTCTTACCATTCAGACTCCTCCCGTGGGAGGCCTTCCCTAACACTCCCCAAGGGGGTCAGGCACCCCTTGTGTCCCCACAGCCCCACTCCCCCCATGTCTCCTCTATACCAGCCGCGACCACTGTGGCTAGTAAGGTCTTTCTAAGCACACATCTGACCATGGCCCTCTCCTACATAGACTCTGCCGTGGCTCCCCAGTGCCTTCGGACTTCTGAGATGCCCCTGGTGGCTCAGATGGTAAAGAATCCGCCTGCAACGCAGAAGACCTGGGTTCCAGGGAATGGCTACTCACTCCAGTATCTTGCCTGGAGAGTCCCACGGCCACAGGAGCCTGGCAGTCCATGGGACTGTAAAGGGTTGGACATGACTGAGTGACACGTTCCCCGTACTCAACAAGTTCTGTGGCCCCGAAGCCATAGAACCTTGTAGATCACAGTTACTGGGAGGCAAATTAGGCCCTCTTCTGGGATAGGTAGAGCAGTGAGCATCCCATCCTAGGAGATACTCACGTGGAGTTTGGATAGCCGTTAGCTGTTGGGGAAGGCAAATTCCTGCCCTGAATCGTAACTGGAAAAGGTAACAGATTCCAGGTCTGATACAGCTCAGAAATTTTAAAGATTGTAAAAACTGCCAGCCTTTATTGAGGGTTTGTGCCAGGCCTGTTTCCTGTGAATTCTCTCAGGTCTACATGTGTACCTTAAGGGAGTTCCAAACATCTTCTTGGCTATTTAGGACTCTCCCTTATGTGCCCATCTTAGAGCCCACAGAAGGCCACGCTGAGGTGACATCTGAGCAAAGACCTAAAAGAGGGGAAGGAGCCCTATGGATCTCAAAAAAAGTTTACGAAAAGTGAATAGCAAGTGCAAAGGCCTTGGGGTGACCATGCCTGGCACTAATCTCTCCGTGGTTTGCCTCATTTCATTCTGATCTCTGCTCAAACACATCCTTCCGGGCCTTCCCTGACTGTTCAATTCAATCTAAAACAGTACTCCAGTCCCCAAACCACTCTGTCTCCTTATCATACTTTTCGTTATGCATTTATTTTACCCCAAGCAATCAGACCATTTTCTGTCTCCTCTATGAAAACATCACCTTGAGAGCAGAGCTTTTTCTCTAGTTTGTTCACTGATGCACCCTCGTGCCTAAAATGAGGTCTGGCAGTTGGTACTTGTATTTGCTGAGAGAAGTCCTATTATTAACCTCTTATAAATGAGCAAGCTGAGACCTTGCCCAGGGTCACATGACTTGTGAGTGGTGTGCAACCTGGAAATTATGCCTTAATGTTGGCCCAGTCCTGCCAACTGAAGGATGCCCTGATGCAGCCCGAGCATTTAATATAAACACCCAAGGCCACGTTGCATAAGCAGTGTCTCAGAGACCACCTGGCACCAGTCAAATGCCCTCTCCTCCCCTCCAGCTTTGACCAGGACCTGACTACACCATCCCCAAACGAGCACAGCGGTGGGGAAAACGCCTGGGGGAACCCACTGGACTGAAGCACTGCCCAGAGTGCTAGCCCTAATTCCCAGGGGCTACAGGCCAATGAACTGAGGTACTTCCTCCTTTCATGCCCCGTGGGTGGACAGATCCAAGTCTTAGTTCAGAAGGCTCCATGTGTCACCTCCTCTGGTAGGTGAACATTCACTTGCAATGGCTCCGTCCACAATCCACTCTCCCCAGGATCAGGAGCCCCAAATACGTTGCATTCAGTTCAGTTCAGTCACTCAGTCGTGTCTGACTCTTTGCGACCCCATGAATCGCAGCACGCCAGGCCCCCTGTCCATCACCAATTCCGAGTTCACTCAGACTCACGTCCATCGAGTCAGTGATGCCATCCAGCTGTCTCATCCTGTCGTCCCCTTCTCCTCCTGCCCCCAATCCCTCCCAGCAGTTCCTATGCAATATTGCTCTTTATAGCATCGGACCTTGCTTCTATCACCAGTCACATCCACAACTGGGTATTGTTTTTGCTTTGGGTCCATCCCTTCCTTCTTTCTGGAGTTATTTCTCCACTGATCTCCAGTAGCATATTGGGCACCTACTGACCTGGGGAGTTCCCCTTTCAGTATCCTATCATTTTGCCTTTTCATACTGTTCATGGGGTTCTCAAGTCAAGAATACTGAAGTGGTTTGCCATTCCCTTCTCCAGTGGACCATTCTGTCAGATCTCTCCACCATGACCCGCCCATCTTGTTAGGAGTTTCCAACTCTCAAAGCTATGTGCAAAAACACAGGCCCTCCCTCAGTCTTGCAGATGCCCTCAAGCTAGGGTGTCCTGGATTTTGGGAAACTCCCTCTTGGATTACAAATGGTATATCTCATGGTAACACTTCCAAGTGGGGGTGGGGAGTTGCAATTTTAAATTCCTTATAGACATCTGTGAGCTTTTAAAAAAAATCTACCAGAGTTCAAAAGTTCAATCTGGCCTGCACAGTTTCAAATACATTTTAATTATTTTAACAAATACGAGGGAAGCGCTTTCTAGAAGTATTTAACTAGTATTAGTACTAAACACTGGCTGGAGCAGGAGGCTAAGACAGCTGGTGGGGGGGCCTGCCAAGATAGTACAGGATAGTTCAGCCTGTGCAGAACCAATATGGCCTGGCAACAATAAGCTCCACTGAATATACATACCTCAGCATGAGCCCATTTACTCCTCCTGACCACTCTAAGACAGGTGTTATCATCGCCATTTTAGAGCTGAGGAAAGGGAGGCAGAAAGGTGCTTCCAAGGTTCCCACAGCTGCCATCTGAGTGTCTTTGTGGAGGGTCTCCATCCACCCTCAAGCCTAGCCTGTGAGGTGAGTACTAGTATTTCACAGATGTGGCAATTGAGGCACGGAGCACAGAAGTTAACTTGCTCATTTGCTTGTGACCACACAAGTCAGGGAGTGGTAGGGCTTGGATCTGAACTTGGATTTGGGAGTCTGGAGGGACTTCCCTGACTGTCCAGTGGTTGAGACTCTGTGCTCCCAAAAACAAAGTGTAGAATTCACACTTAAATGATACCCAAATGTGTCATCCAACGCAGGAGCCAGGAGCCGCAGGTGGCTATTTAAAATTAATTAAAAAGAAACAAAGTTACGAATCTCATCCTTCAGTTACCCTCGCCGCATCTCAAGTTTGTCACGGCCCCACGGCCACTGGCAGCTGCACTGGCCAGTACATGGGGTGAACATGGTGGACAGTTCCATTGCAGAGTTCTGCTACAGTCTGCAGAGTTAGGAGCAAACATGTAAAACCGAGAGATTCAACATAAACATCCCCGTTCCTGGCTTCCACTGAAAAATCAGAACATCAAGCAACTCCAGGCCCACCTTAGGGCCCCAGCCGGCAGAGCCAGGCAGCAGCTGCCCCCTTGACATGAGGAGTCTCTGGTCCACGGTGCCCCACAAGCCCACACTTGATACATTTACACAGCAGCCTGGTGGCTCCAACCCCACAGCGCCATCCTCTTCTTTTTCCAAAGGGAATCTGGGGCCAAAGAGGAAGACACACTTGCGCAGACCACACGGCACACAGAAGACACAGGCAGGGCGGGGTCCTGCCCAGGATTTCAGATTCCCAGGCCAGGGTCAAAGCCCAACCCACTCTGTGGTCGGCAGCTCATCAGCCACTGTGGGACGAGGTCCCCCAGTGTCCCGCACTGCACCCTGACACGCCCATCTGGAGACCCTCTGGACACTGGAGTGTGCCGTCTGGGATTAACTTTATTGGACATGTGGTTGCCCAAGCCATGGTCTGGGAGCGCTGGGCCTCGGGCCTGGAACCCAGGCACTGAGTTTGCGGAGGCCCAGAGGTCAGGGCTGTTTGGAGCGAGGCCACAAGCGGCTGGTGAGAGAGCTGAAGAAGAGGTTCTGCTTGCTGGATTTGGAGAGCTCAGCCAGGCGCTGCTGTTCTTCCTGGAGTTGAGGGCAGACAGAGAGGACAGTCAGCCTGAGGGCCACCTCCATCCTTAAACCTCTGCCCAGCCCAGACTCCTTTACCCACCAGCCCACCAGCCCAGACACAGGATGAGACCAGACTGCAAAGACTGCCGTCAGACATTGGAAAAAGCCAGCTGTGAGCCACAGAAGCCCAGACTCTCATAATCCCCGTCCCCTGAACCCTGGGGACCTAGCCCAGGCCCTCCCCCGATGATGTCATCTTGCTCCCTGAGCCCCTGGTGCCCAGTCCTGAGCCCTAAGACCCCTGTCTGGATGCTGAGGGATGCCAGGCCCAAATCTCCAGGGACCCCTCCTCTGTGCCCTCAGGAGCACCAGTCAGGAACACAACCCCAAACCTGGTCAACCTGAGCCTAAACGCCTGGGAATCTCTTCTCAATCTATATTCTTAGCCCCATCTACAAATGATGAGGATCACACCAAGGTCATCAGAACTTGCCCAAACCTCGGGCCAAGTGTCCAAGGATCCCTCTTCCCAGACCTGATCCAAACCCCCACCCTACAAAATACCAGGGCCCCCAGAACATCAAGGTCTCTGAAAAGAGAGACAGAAGTGTTAGCTGCTCAGTCGTACCCAACTCTGTTACCCTGTGGACTGGAGCCTGCCATGCTCCTCTGTCCATGGAATTCTTCAGGCCAGAATAATAGAGTGGGTTGCCATTCCCTCCTCCAGGGGCATCTTCCTGACCCAGAAATCAAACTGGGTCTTCTGCATTGCAGGCAGATTCTTTACCATTTGAGCCACCAGGGAAACCTTCAAGGTCTCTGGACCTATCTCAAATGCCTGGTGTTTCCTGCCTCCTGTCCTCAAAGCAGGCTGTAGGATCTATTCACCCCTCATTACAAGGGCCTTCGGGGATGGGTGGTGTGGAAGAGAAGGCCCTTGAAATGAGGTCACACAGCCAGAGTGGAGACAGGTTGCTTAGGGCTCCTCCATCAAGAGCCTGGGAAGCTGATAGGACATCCCCCACCCACACTGGGGATCTGAGCACCCACCTGCTCTAGCCGGCTTTGCCGCTGTTTGAAAGCCTCCAGTGGGTCTTCCTCTAGGGCGTAGTGCTCCAGCACGGTTCGGACATCTTCCACACCATTCAAAGCAATGGCTGGGGACACAGCAGGTGGGGGTCAGCCAGGATGAAGGCCAGAGGGAGGTGGGGCCCACAAGAGTAAAGGTCACACTTAGCGGGGTGGTTGGAGTTACATGGACCCTTCTCAGTAGCCTAAAAGGGCTCCCCCTGAACATTCCTGGGCATCCTCTAACCACTCCAGAAGAGCATCCCCAAGATGCTTATGGATCTCCTGCATCTTAAATCCCCAGTTTTCCATAAAAAACAAGCCAGGATCAAGCATCAATCATTCCTCTTGGGGGTCAAGGGCTTCAGGGTCAGAGGCCAGGAGGTCAGGGGTCAGCCTCACTCTTGAGGAAGGCAGACAGGTCCAATAAGACCCGGTCATCGGAGTTGCCATCCCAGGGCCGCAGGGCAACGCCGTTGTAGGGCTGTAGGCGGAAGGCTTCCTTCTTGCAGTCCACAACTACTACTCGGGCCGGGTCCCGATTCAGACACGAAATGTCCTAAAAGTGGGTGAAAGGTCAGGTCAAGGCCTATGCTCCTTCTCTGCCAGGCAGGAAACCAAAGACGGGGAGAGAGGCAGATAGACAGACCACACACACTTGGTATCCCACACTGAGAGCACCACGCAAAGGCGTCTTGAAGACCAGGCTGGGATGATGACACCCAACCCTCCAGGGAGTGGGGAGCAAGCCACACAGACTCCTGGACCCGAGCCTGGGCGCACAGACAGGTTGATTCGGAGGTTCCTTGGGGAGGGAGGTGGCCACTTGTACATTTAATCATAGGCCTCTGGTGTTTGTGATAGGTTGCAAGTTTTTGAATCGCTCACAGGTAGAGGTGCAGACTGTTCCACAGCAACACACATGGAGTCACACAAAGACAGGCACCCAGACAGACCCTTCAAGAGCCTCCATTACAACCCATTTCCCTCTGAACCTTGAAAAACTCCATAGACCTCTAGACCCACCAAGACAGAAACCCAATAGACGATCAAGACGCATGGGTATTTGGACAACAACCCATAAAGAGACCCAATTCACAGCCCCACAGACTCCTGGACCCCTATCACCAGTCACAGCAACAGAGCCCAAGGCAAACAAGTGCCAGCTTTCCCCCAAATCCCAGAGGCCCACCATGGCCCCCACACGGCACCTTAACATGGTGCCCATCCATGTATCTAGTGGCGTCCCGGAACAGGCGGTAGGAGATGAAGCCGTGGGGGTCCACGCTGTCGATGAGTGGAAAGGCAGTCTGGGGGTGGGGCGTGGGGAAGAACAAGGTCAGGCTGAGTCCTGGCCCTGCAGCTCTCCCTCACCTCTTACCGCATCAACCACTCCAGCCCGGCCCCGGGCCCTCACCATGCCAGTCTCCGATGTAAAGATGACGATTTCATACAAAGGGGCGAGCTGCTGGAATAAGGTCTCGATGCCTGGACGCTTCTTAAATCTCCAGCCAGTGGCTAGCTGGAAATGTAGTGAGAACAGTGACACGCTGAGACCCAGAGTATTCTCTCTGTGGCTCGCGGAGGGATCCACAGGTACAGGGCTGTGACTGAGGGTCTAAGAGTCTGCAGGATCGGGTCCCCCAGTAACAGCTGACTCCCCTCTAGCACTGACTGTGTGCCAAGGTACACCTGCAATAACCTACAGGCTGGGAAGCAGCACAGGCGAGGAACGCAAGGCAAGGAGGGGTGACCCCTCTTCCCCAAGACCACAGAGCAGAATGGGGGCCGAACCCCAGCCTGGCTCCAGCATCTGTGTTCCTGACCATGTCACCACAAGCCAGCCACCCAGGCCTATGCGGTGTCCCCAACCCGCTGCTTTCCCCAAGACACACCGACCACTCAGGGTGCAAGAGGACACCAGTGAGCTCCAAGACCAGCGTGTATGGGGGTTGGTAGTACGGCTCCCGCAGAGGGTCTGGGAGAAGGCAGGGGCTGGTGGGCTCAATGATCATCTGTGAAAAGAGCGACCAGGTCTGGGTACTCAGACAAGGGGGGCGGGAGGATGGCGGGGGTGGGGTGGGGCTGCGGCCCCAGGCTCCTGCTCACCTGTCTGTAATCTTTGAAATATTTGTATGTCCGGCGCAACTGCTGTACCAGAATTGGATCTAGGAGAACACCAAGGCAAAAAGGGATTCCAGGATAAGCTGCTGCTCAACCCCCTGGACAAACCAGGGGTTTATCTACCAGATACAAACAGGCCTAAAACACCCACCTGGTTTGAAATAGCTCATTTCCAAGAACCAAGGCAAAAGGGAAAGACATAACCTACTGCCAGGTAGGAACAAATGTTTTTATTCACCTGTCAAGTTTTAATCTGAATACTTACATCCGCACATCACCCCAGGTATAAAATAGAATGCTGTATCTGCCCACTTAAATCCCACATATGTATAAATAAATCTAACATTATGGCAGTATATTTTGTCAACTCTGAACCTCTAAGTCTCCAGGTGTGCCCACTTTAAGCGAGTACGTGGAATCTAGCTAAGCCATGATAAATACACACACCTCTATATGGGTTTCCCAGGTGGTGCTAGTGGTAAAGAGCCCACCTCCGATGCAGGAGACATAAGAGACTCAGGTTCAATCCCTGGGTCAGGAAGGCGCCCTGGAGGAGGACATGGCAACCCACTCCAGCGTTCTTGCCTGGAGAATCCCAGGACAGAGGAGCCTGGCAGGCTATAGTCCACGGGGTCGCAAAGAGTTGGACATGACTGAAGCAACTTAGCACACCATCTATATACTTTAAAACCAGTTGGTTCTCAACTAAAAAGCAATTTTGTTCCTCGCTTCCCAGGAAACTTCACAATGTCTGGAGACATTTTTGATTGTCACAACACTGGCATCTAGTGGACAGAGACCCCAGACACTGCTAAGCACCCTACAATGCACAGGACACTCCCCTAGGACAAAGAACTATATGACCCAAGCTATCAACGTGGCTGAGATTAGCAAATCCTGGTTTAAAGCAATACACCAAGTCCAGTTTAAAACAGAAATCTTACATGACTCCCTATTTCAATACAGTATTTTTAGTGTAGTTAAACTGCTATCTCTAGACCTGTCTTTTTGAAACCAAAACACTGAAACACCACTTAAGCTGTGAACACACACACTTAAAAACCTACAGCTTTACCCGTTCACCTTAAATCAGTATGTTGACTTGTTTAAAATAGTATGACTCTACATCTGCCCAATTAATACATACTTAGCTACCTGCCAAGTTTAAAGTGAAAGTGAAGTCGTTCAGTCGTGTCCGACTCTTCGTGACCCCATGGACTATATCCTACCAGGCTCCTCTGTCCATGGAATTTTCCAGGCTAGAGTACTGGAGTGGGTTGCCATTTCCTTCTCCAGGGGATCTTCCCAATGCAGGGATTGAATCCGGGTCTCCCGCACTGCAGGCAGATGCTTTACCCTCTGAGCCAACACCAACGTAATAACATGCCGGCTTGCAAACATCTCCAGCACAAACAAGTGGCTTTCTGGACCTACCAGTTTTACATTTCTCTTGGGAAGGACCAGGTGTGATAGAATTGGCAGCTTCCCTCTACTATCCAATTTGTCAGAAACTCCCTAAAAGCTGGCTAATCAGAAGGCGGGGAGGGAGGAAGGAGGCATTGTTTTGGAAATGAGCTGGATGGGCTATGGCCTGGTGGGAAAGAGAGGCTGTCATAAACAAGGGGGTGAGGGGCTGCAGATGCTCAGATCTAAGGCACAGGAAGCCATGTGTCTGGCAGAGAAAGCCCAGTTCTCCCCCAGGCAGTCCCACCTACCCAGGAGTCCCCTCCCCCACTGTCCCTGACCATCTGCTCCTGGGCTGAGGGGCCAGGGAAGGGGACTGGAGTTCTGTATGCCCCTCTTCCCCCAAGTCATACAGCTGCTGACTCCCCCACCTCCCAGTGGAAGTGGGCGGGGGAAACCAAATGGGGAGGGCACAGTAGAGAGGGTCAGGGGACCCCAGAATCTACGATTGTATACTTACCGTTGTCGAATTCATCGGGAATCTGGGAGGTAGAGAGAAAAAAGAAGGGTTTGGGACGGCAGAGGCAAAACCCAGGCAAGGAATCTCCAGGGCCCTGGGAGGAGCAGGCAAAGGTCCCTGGGAGGGAGGGTTCACTCCAGACCAGAAAGGAGCCTGAACAGACCAGATGGGAGGAGACCCACAGGATGCGACCCCTGGTAAGGCCTCTGTGTCTCTCTCCCACTCACCTTGGCACCATTTTCATCCACAGCATTGTTTCCTGCAAGGGAGATAGTGATGAATGAGAAACTTGAGGCCTGGTCTCCTGGGACTTATGGGAGGAAGAGGGCAGAGGGCCTAGCCTCCCGGGTCTGAGGGAAGGGGGCTAGAGGTATGGTCTCCTGAGAAAGAGGAGGGGGCCGGTAGCCAGAATATCTGGGTCTCTGAGATAAGGAGGGCTGGGGCAGGGTCTCCTGGGTCTCTGAGGAATAAAGAGACTAGAGGGAGGACTGGAATTTTGGGTGCTGAGGGAAAAGGTAGCTTAGGGGGCTGGTCCAGACCTCTCCTTCCCCCCTTTAAACTGACTCCCTATAGCTTAGTACAGGAACCAACTAGAAGGAGTAGAACCTTGAGCAGAGGGGTAGTAAGGGGATTTCTCTCATTTCCTAGTTCCAGCTGGCTGCCCTGAGGGAGGAGCCAGGGAAAGAAGATGGGTGAAGTCCTTAGGGGAAAGAGGGGGCAGTCCCCCCAGCAGAATAGAGGGCCAAGAGAACATAACTGGGGGACAGGGATATGTTCCTCACCGAAGATATAGATGACGCTCACGGTCCCACCAGCCCCAAGCAGCCCAGCGAGCCAGAGTGCCACTTTTTTGGCATAGCTGGGACCCTCAGAGCTTCTCTGCTGCTGTGGTCCCTGCGTCTGGGCCTTAGTGCCTGCTCGGCTCCCAATCTCTGCAACCTGCAATTGAGAGGGGGTAGCTTGGCCAAGAAAGAAGAGAAACAAGGTCAGGGTGGTTCCAGCACCCTGGTCTAAGAAGAATCAAGGTTGAGAGCCAGGAAGAGGACACCCATATGGCCTCCAGGTGTTGTGTGCCTAAAGGGGCAGGTAGGGGACTGGGTCTCTCAGAAAAGCCAATAACTAAACTGGCGCTATGATCCCAGGGGTTCAAGAGATGACAAGCCCGGGGTCCAGGATCCTACAGAACCGGAGCACGGGTGGGGAAGCAGGGCAGGAAGATACGATTAGGGACCCTGACTGAACACTGACTAAGATTTCTGGAGCAAGCCACTGAAGGCCACGCAAGAGGACAGGACGGGGAGTTAAGTCCTCCAGCCGTCTGGAGCTCACAGTAGCGTATGGAGGGGGACGGAAGGGAGGGGCAATCACCTGCTGGGACTTGGGGAGCAGGGCACAGAAGTAATGGACCCGGAGGTCAGAAGGGCACGGTCTCCGTCAAGATGGAGGCAGGTCGAATCAGAAGACCTAGCAACACCACCAGCACCACGGCGGGGAAAATACCGCGAGGCCAGGCTGGGACTCCAGTGTCCCGGGCCCCTCCCCCTCGAGAATTACCTGAACCGTCACCGAGACAGGAGAGCAGGTGACCCCTCCTTCCCCGGCGCCCACGTGGGGTCGAGAAGCTGGGGTCCAGAAGAGGTGGGATCCAGAGGAGGACACACTTGAGTCCCCAAGCATCTATCCCGGGGAAGCAAGGGCTGCCAACCCCGGGAAGCGGGGAAGAGACTCAAAACGCGCGTGGCGTTCCATTCAGCACCTTGAGGTGCTGCGTTCCAGAAGCTCCGGGCGGCCCCGGCCCGCCCGGAACCACAGGAAGGAGCCCCAGCACCCGGGGACCAACCCCATCCGGCTCACCTGGTCCTGGGCCCGAGGGGGCGGCGTCGCGAGCCTCGCACACAGCCCCCGCGCGCCTTGCCGGAGCCCGCTCCGCAACCTCAGGAACAGCGCCGCCGAGGCCGCCATCTTGCGCTGACGCCACGCGGCCCCGCCTCCTCACTCTCTCCCCCCGCCCCGGGTCAGGGCCGCGGCCAATGGTGATGCAGGGGCGGGGCGGGTGGACGGGAGCCCGAGAGAGACAAAAGGCTGCGGGCTGGGAGTCTCCCGCCGTCACGTCCTGCTCAGGCCGGAGGGCGTTCCAGCGCCCACGCCACAGGACGGGGCGGGACACCCATTGCCCGAGGTCAAGCGGAGGCCATAAGGAAGGGACCCAATTGCTGCTGGATTTGTCCTAAAAACTAAAAGCCAGCTTCACACACCTTCCTCACGAGCGACCGAGAAGCCTCATCCGCCTTCCCTCCCCTTCTCCCAGCCCTTTCTTGCTTGAGTTTCCTAAACTGGGTCTGGAAAGTCAGCCAGTTTCATGGAGGCTCAGCCAAACGAACCGCTGCGGGCTCAGGGTATTGAGAGGAAATCCGAGAATCAGAGGCTACGGGAGCCATGATTAATCTTCCACATGTAAATCACCACACGGCATTTAGGGATAAATACTAAGATAATAAGGACTTCCCAGGTGGCTCAGTGATAAAGAATCCGCCTGACAAGCAGGAGACGCAGGTTCCATCCCTGGGTGGGGAAGATCCCCTGGAGAAGGAAATGACAACCCACTCCAGTATTCTTGCCTGGAAAATCCCCTGGTCAGAGGAACCTGGGCTACAGTCCATGGGGTCATCGGTCACAAGAGTCAGACAGGACTGAGCGACTAAACAACAGCAACTAAGGTAGTAAACATACGAAGTCAGGTGAAAGACACAGAATTTTAGGGTTGTGTTACTTCTGGAGGGGAATGGACTGGTCCTTCTTATTTGGTACACAGATAGCTCCTAAATTGGGTGGTGGAGACATGGGTGCTCCTGACATATCCTTTAAAACATTTGAACTATTTTAATACAAATTATATTACATTTGTAAGAAGACGTGAACATGAAATGAGAAAAGTGAAGGTGGTTAAGGTACTAAGCCCCATTCTCTACACTGCTCCCCAGCCCCAGCCAAGCCCTTAGATGAGCTGCAGCAATTCTGAGGTTACTGCTAGATGGACTCGAGGGAAAGGACCATCAGATGCTGGAGCCTGCACCATAGGTCCTATTTAGATTTGTGGAGGGATTGTTGTTCCACCACTCGTCATGTCCCAACTATTTGCGACTCCATGAACTGCAGCATGCCAGGCTTCCCTGTCCTTCACCACCTCTCAGAGGTTGCTCAAACTCATGTCCATTGTGTCAGTGATGGCATCCAACCATCTTGTCCTGTCGTCCCCCTCTCAATCTTTGCCAGCATCACGGTCTTTTCTACTGGGTCGGCTCTTCGCATCAGGTGGCAGAAGTATTGGAGCTTCAGTTTCCACATCCGTTCTTCCAATATTTAGGGTTGATTTCCTTTACAATTGACTGGTTTGATCTCCTTGCAGAGGGACACTAATTTTCACTTAACACAGCTCAAGCGCAAGTTAGATGTAACTTTGTCAATCACATGGCAGTCTCTGTTCTAAAATCTCTGGCCAGTGTCTTCTCATACATTCAGTAGTCTCTGGGGCAGGAGTATCATTTTCTAGATGAGGCTTTGAGTTGAGCTGAGTTCAGTTCAGTCACTCAGTCGTGTTCCACTCTGCGACCCCATGGACTGCAGCACGCCAGGCCTCCCTGTCCATCACCAACTCCCGGAGTTTACTCAAACTCCATTGAATAACATGAGGCTTAAGTAGGACCATTATCTGCTGAAGACCCCACAGCAAGGTATTAAGTGGGGTCTGCAAGTGACTCCACTTACAAACCAGAACACAAACAGACAGGACTTTTGACGAAACAGTTTTTTATTGAAAGACCGTAACACAAAAGCAAGCTGGGGAAGGTGGGGAATAAGAAGGTGGGGACCCTCCCCCAGACTCTACTCTGATTCCCATGAATATCAGGGAGGGAGAAAGGAACGCAGAAAGGAAAATAAAAGAAATCCTGAACCACCAGGCTAGACCTACTCCCGGCCCTGGATCCCAAGGCAGAGCCAAGGACCAGGGAAGGAAAGAGGGATGCTCTCCATCTGCCAGATTATCTGCGGAAGTCCACTCTGCCTGCCTTAGGCCTCCAGGAGCTTCCCCAGGAAGCGGAGGTTGAGGATCTTGAGCTGTTCGTCAAGATCCATGCGGACAATGCCATCCTCGCCATCGATACTCAGCAGGACACCTGTGGCTTCCCGATCCTCACCCAGGATCACCTTCACCTGCAGGGGGACAACACACGGGGTCAGGGGCCACGGCAGCAGCCCCACGCCCCAGCGTCGCCTTGCCCTCCCTTACCTTGTTGTTCTTGGTGGGGGTGATGGGCTCCAGGTGTTCACTGGAGATGCTGACAACTTTCTCACTGTCCTTCAGGTACACAGAGCACATGCCTCCCTGGGGGTGGGGACAGCCTGGTCAGCTCCCAACACGGGACTGGTACTCCCCTGCCCTCAAGGGACACAGGATCAGGACTCATTCTAAGAAGTCACTTTCCCAAGGTGACACAGGGGCAGGAAAGGGGAAGGCTGGGCCTGGTTCCAAGGCTGAGGTCTGTGGTGTAGAGGGGATGGCGGGGCAGGGTGATCAGACCAGCAAGAGAAGCATCTGCATGAAGCTAACTTAGGGCAAAAGGGAGACTGCTGCCCAGGCCCTTCACTCGTGTCCCACACTGGCCTCAGCTTCTCCCCGACACTTGCTCCTTCTCCTGGGCCCCTGTCTCAAGGATGGCCCCAAGGTCCCCGGGCTGTCCATTTAGGCTCCTGAGGCTAAATTAGGCTCTCTCCCACCTCCCTCCTTCCCACAGCCCAGTAGTGCAACCTGACCTCCCCCTGGGCTCCCAGCCCCTGATCCCATCTCACCACACCTGATCCATCTATGACACAGCAATAAGTGAGTTAATTCCCAGCCACACATCTGATCCCATCCCTGCTGAGATGCCCACCCACCAGTGTCCTCAGGACACAATCCAAGTTCTCCAGGCTGGCATGTAACCTGCTGCAGCCTCCCCTCTGGCCTCATGACTCACTTCCCCCTTGACTCTTTAAGTTCCAGCCACAGTGCATAGACTTCAACTCCCCACGTGTGCCAGGCTTTCCTCTCCTGCAGGCTTCTGCACACGCCCCCTAGCTTTAGCGCCCTCAACCCCTTCCCCGGCCATTTCCCTTGGCTTTCTCCTGTTCATTCTTCACGTCTCGAGGCAGACATTAACCTTCTCCCAGAAGCCCTCCTTGAACACTTATAAAGTTGGGTAAGGTGCCTCCCCAGGGTTCACATAGCTCCCCTTTCCTTCTGTGCTTCCCATATCCCAGCTCTGGCCATCAGGCTGTCTGGGGACATGTCTTTCTCCCCGATGGGAATGTGAGATCTGGGAGGGCAGGCTGGAGCTGTCTTCATCTCTAGTGTTTGTTTAATTAATTCAATTAGTATGTACTGAAAGGCCAACAAAGTGTCAATCCTGCATCGAGAAACTGGGGCTATTTAGGAAGAAAATACAGACCTGGTGATCAAAGAATCCCATATGAGTAAACTTTAAGCTTTTAGGCAGCAGGTAGATAACATGAAAAAGAATTACATGAACCCGAAAGAAAGAGACCTGAGACAGCCCAGGTATTGCTCTGAAGGATGAGTAGGAGTTAACTAGACAAAGAATGGAGGGCAGCGAGTCCTAGACAAAGGAAAGTAACAAGCAAAGGCCCTGAGGCTGAAGAGAAGTCAGTGACTAGGGAGAATGAAGGGTCGGCAAAATTGGAGCAGGGGCGCCCATGGGGCACGGGGGTCTGGTGCTAAGCCAAAGCCTGGCACAGAGGAGCACTCAGTTCTAGTTACTGAACTGTCAAAAAGTAACCATACTCCTGGGTGCCAGTCACTAGATCTCCCAGGCTGATGGGGGCCATGAGCATAAAAGGCAGAACTCCCTGCCTTGTGAAGTTTTGCACGCCAAACCTTTCCACATCTGTGTCTCGAGCTATAAACAGCTACTGGAAGATGTGGATAGATAGTAACAAAAACAAACAACCAACAACAATGAAAACCAGGACAAACCAGTACCACAGAGACTGGGGACCCCAAAGGAGAGGATGCCTGCCCACCGCCAGCTGGGGCCTTACTTACCGTGACACTGCGGATGACACCCGTCTGCCCCACCACCTGTGTATCCAGGTAGGTGTCCCGCACCTTCACCTGGATGTCAGTGGTCACCCAGTCACTGGAGTTCTGTTCAATGCCTGAGCCCGGCGTGTGCGGGTTGTAGCCACCTGGGGAAGGAGCTCCAGGTGTCATCGGACTGTAGCCAACAGGGCTTGGGCTGGGGCTGGCCTGTAGGGAAAAGGGGATGCGGTTGCTGGGAACAGGTCATTTGGCCTGGGTGTCCCTACAGGCCCAAGGCCCATCTTAGCCCAGCACACTCAAGGGCGTGTCAGTTGACCAGTACCTGATATGCCATTGGCGAGGGTGTGGGGTGGTAGCTGGCTGGGGAGTGGGTATTCTGGTAGCCTGCTGGACTTGGCGCCACCTGGTGGTAGCTCTGAGGGCTGGGGCTGGGCTGGTAGGAGCCTTGCGGGGAGGGGGCGGCATAGGGGGAGAACTGGTCTGTGTTGTACCTGCAGAGACAAGGAGCGAAGCGGGTATTAGTTGTGGGCATTAGAAGGGAAGAGAAGAGACTTCCCTGGTGGTCCAGTCGTTAAGAATCCGCCTTGCAATGCAGGGGGCCTGGGTTCAATCCCTGGTCAGGGAACTAGATCCCACAGGCGACAACTAGTTCACATGCTGCAATGAAAGATCCCGCATGATGCAATGCAGACCCAATGCACCAAATAAATATTAGAAGGAGAGAAGGAGGTGATGGCAGTGAGGAGGCTTTGGCAGCGAGAAGGTTTTGGCAGCAGCTGATAAGGGCTAGCCCCAATGGACTCACATGGCTGGTGTCCCTGGAGTCTGTGGGTTGTACTGTGGGTTGACCTGCGGGGACGAGGGGTCTGGGTAGCCAGGTGTTTGGGGGTTGGGGGTGCCCCCGTAGGCCTGTGGGGATGGGGTAGGCTCATCATCAAAGGCATACTCATATTCTTCCTCAGCCCTGTTGGGGAGAGAGGTCTGTTGAGAATGACTATGGTGGTCACAGCGATGTAGCGAATGCCTCCAGGACAGCACGGAACACCAGGCAAAACCAAGGCAACCTCATCCTCACGGACAGCCCATCCAGAGGCCTCTTTTCACAGGTGGGCACACTTGGGAAACAGAGATGAGGTTGCCCATCCAAGCTCATGCAACCAGCCACATAACAACGGTCACACACTCTGTCTCCAGGCCCATGTCTTAATCCCAACTCACTACTCTGATGGGAGCTGGGGAAATGACTTTGGCTCCAGCCCCAGCAAGGCCTACCCTCCTTCACATAAGCAGCCTGGGGCTGGGAGCAGAGGACTCAGGCTAGGTCACACAGATCTGACCATTCCATAGACACCCAGTGGAACCACCCATGCACACGGGCACACACACTCAGGGAACCCTGCTCTGGCCCCAGCTCACCGTGATGGTGTATTGGGGTTGTTTGGGTCCCAGGCCCCACTCTGGGCAGGAGTGCGGCTGCCGTCATGCAAGGGCGTCTGAGAGCCATAATGCGGGGTGCGGCTGCCTGGAACGAGAGAGAGATGTGTCCGTCAGTTATGTCCTGTCTCTAGACCCCTCCACATCACCCCCATCCCTGTCTGCTGGGAGCGCTCACCATCCTGGAGGGGGGTCTGAGAGCCGTACATGGGTGTGCGTGAGCCAGAGCCGTACATCGGCGTCTGGGAGCCATACATGGGTGTCCGCCCGTAGGTTGAGGCCATGCCGCCTGGGCGCCGTGAGCCCCTGTAGACACAAAGAACAAGTGGAGTGAGCAGGGCCCTCCCACCGCCCAACAGCCTTCTTCCCAGCCCGGCCTTGGCCCGTACACGGTGGTGAGGCGCTGGCGGTCCACTGAGATGGTCTGGCAGGTAGAGTGCAGCTCCACGCGGGCAGTGGACTCTGTGGCGTCCTTCACCACACCAATGTAGCCTGGTGAGGAGGCAGGAGGTCAGCAAGCGGGCTCTCCTCCCCACGGCCCTCCCCGGGCCTCCACACAGCCCTGCAGATCACCTTTGTAGGGCCCCTGGGAGATGCGCACAGTCTGGCCGATGAGCTCATTGTCTCTCCGCCCTCGGCCCCTGCTCATGCCACCACTGCCGCCACCTGGGCTGCCAAAGCCACCACGCTGACCTGGGAAGGAAGAATGTCACTAGTCCCTGTTTCACCCCCCCCACATGCTGTGCCCATAGCCAGGGTCCCTTCCAGCCCCCTCTTCGCCTGACCGCCCCCAACCTCTGGGTTAGGAGCCTCCTCTGGGGCCCCCCCACCAGAGCCCAGGGCTTTCCCTTCACAGCCTTGACCATCCTGGGCTGTCACTGTTGGCAGGGGGTTGGGGGTCGGGTCTCCCCTGGGCTGTGAGTCTTACCATCTGCAGGCTGGCCCAGAGCAGATAGTGAATGCAGGCTGAACAACATCCCTCCTCCAGCCCCCAGACATATCCACACCCCAGATCCCCCTCACCTCCAGCACTGGGGTGCATAGGGCTGCTGATCCGGGGGCTCATAGGGGCAAAGCCTCCTACTGTGAAGTTGGTCACATCGCGAGGCTAGGGGGAGGGACAAGAAGTGAACTGGCAGCCAAGGGCCTGAGTGACAGGTTCCCAGGCCCCACACATCCCACGTCTGCTGTTTGAACCTGCCCAGCAGCCATCCCTCCCTCCTTCTGGTCACAATGGCTCAATTCCCTTTAGGAAAACTGCCACCCCTACGCCACTGTGGGCCTGTCAATCAAGAGGCAAGGAGTGGGACTACCATGTGGTGGTCAGGAATTTAAACCCCGGGTGACATACAAACTGCAAGCCATGGGGATTCCGCATTCCATCTGCAGGGCCCTGAGGAGACCATCTCCTGATCCCACCTCCCCAGATCCCACATCTGATTTCCTTTCGGATACCTAGTTCTGCACACTTCCTACAAATCCCACCCCAGGAACTGTGCTGTTCCCTGAGACATTCATGGGGCGCCCCAACCCTTCCTTCAAGTCTCTGGCTTAAATGCCACCTCCTCAAGGAGGTGAGTCTGTCCTTAGCGTCCTCTCTAAAGCAGCAACCCCCATACTCTCTCTCTCATCTTGGTTTATACTTCACCATCAGCCCAAGTTGTGCTACACATGTGTTTATTTATCTGCTCATCTCCAGAGGAGCAGCACTAGGAGACGGGTTTTTTGTATTGCTCACTGCCGCAGCTCCAGCGTCAAACACCTAACAGGTGCTCCATAAAACTGAATGAATAAATGATTTGGTAAACAGATCAGAATCTCAAAACCCTTTTTTTTTTTTCACAATTTGCCTAGGACCTGACACTGACAGCTGCCCTCCTGTCCAAATGGACATCAAGCCCATTTGTGTCACTCCTGAGGCCAGGGAAGACCAGACAGCTGAGCCAGGTGGCCAGCAGACAGAGTGCCACCATGCCCGCCTCACCTTCGAGCCCCCTGCCAGCACCAGGTGGCGGGTCTTGCAGACAAACATGCCACCATTCTCCACCAGTTTCTTGCAGTGCAGGAAGGCGAAGCTGCGGAAGAGATGGCGAATCTCGCCTTCCCGGCCCTGGACGGGGGAAGGACAGTCAGCTCGTGGCCACGCTCTACCCCAAATCTCTCAGCTGTAACAGATGGGACAAAGCTTATACTCACCGAGTGGGGGCCGTCAATGACCTTGACGATGTCTTTCACGTGGATATTATTCTGTTCTGAGTCCAGGGCCACAGCAAAGCGGTTGTCTTTCTTCCGGGTCACAGCCTGGTGCCTGACAGTCACCACCTTCCCATACATGTTCAGCACCTATGGAGGGATGGGAGGGGATACCGAGTGGCTGAGAGTGGAAAGGCGTCATGTGGGGCAGGGCTTCCCTGCAGTGGGATGGTTCTTCCTATGGGAGACTGTCCCAAGCTCTGCAGGATGTCTAGACTCCCTGACTCTGGGGCAGGCAATGTTAGGAACCACCCCCTGGGCACCGGGTCACCCAAAAATGTCCCCGTCATTCCAAAACACCCTCTAGAAGGAGACTCCATTCTGACTGAGCATCAGGGACCTGAGATGAGCAGAGGAACAAATGTTAACATACTAGTTAAATTAGTCTATCCATCACTCTGTGCCAGATGGGTGCTCAACTTCACACAAGATTCCACTGAGGCCTCAAATTTCCCTCTGAGGTGGGTGCTGTCACAGCTCCCATTCTAGAGGGAAAATCTCAGGCCCAGGGAGGGCAAGTTACTAGCTCAGGGTCACACAGCAGAACGTAAAAGAGCTGAGTTGAGAACCCAGGGTCTGAGGTCTGAAGCATTCATGCTCTTTGGCTGCCACATCCTCAGGGAAGGGGAGGAAGACACTAGCAGCACCCAGCCCTTAAGCCCAGCACCCAGTGCCCAGGTACGCATCTGACTTCAGGATTCAGTCACAGCCAGTGAAGCTATGCCGCTGCTACTTCCTTTTCACAAGGTGTGATACTGAGGCACAGAGGTGCTAACTGACAAGCACTTGCCCGACTGATGTTACACAGCGGGCCCCGCACGACAGAGCCAGGTCTGCACCCGGAGCAGTCTGGGTTCTCGGCCACCTTGCTCCACCACCTCCCAGGATGAAGAGCTGGAGGGAGAGGAGACCCCTGCGTGCAGCACACACACCTGGAAGGTCTCCCGCTCCAGTCGCACGATGACACCCACGGTCTGGGGGTCCAGCTGCACCAGCTCCCCCCATTCGTGCTGGCCCCCGACATCCACACCTGATGCCGTCTCCGAACAGAGCTGCAGGTCCCGGGGGAGCACCTTCAGCTGTAGGAGATGGGAGTGGGTGAAGCAGGGTCCATGTGGCTCCGTGTACATCCACCCCGCTCCCAGCCCCACACCAGCTACCTCGTGCATGGTGAGGTCAGAGAAGAGGATGACGAAGTTCTCTTCCACCCGCACGATGAGGCCTGTGTCGCCCTCAAACCGACCAGCGATCACCTTCACGTGGTCCCCCATCTTGAAGTACTTGCGAAGTTCCTGGGCCGGGAACTCCAGCATGTCCTGGGGATGGGGGTGAGGACAGCGAGCAGGTTAGGGAAGTCACCACAGACCACGTGCCCACCCGCCTTCAGATTCCACTCGTATTCCCAGAAAGTTCAGGCCACAACCCACACCAGGCTCACGCCCCCAACTAGAGACCACCCTCAGCCTGCCCCAGAAACCCAGGATATCAGCCTGGACAAGCCTTAACCCTGCATAGAGATGGGCCATCCCCAAGACATGTGACACCAGACTACAGAGACCTCCTCAGACCCACCTGGAGACAGCCTCGCCCTAGACACATACCACTGGGCCTGGACAAGTGTCAGACGCACCCACCCCCAAGCAAACTAAAACCAGTGACCTCCAGAATCCTCCATGGTCTCATCATGCTCTCAACCCAGCAGGTACACACGAGTGGTGCAGCCCCCACCTTGAGGTCCTCGTGCTTGGGCATGATGGTGATCTTGTTGCCGTCCACGCTGAGGATCTTGCCTTGAAGGTTGATAAGCTCGCCCTCGCACACCTCCACGTTGTCCCCGGGCTGGAAGTTGTGCTCCCGCTCCTTTCCTGCGGGGCAGACACAGGGCTAACCTGGGGGCTGCTCACCGTGGGCCGCCTCTCCTGGGACTGGGTTACCGATCGTGACCTCATACCTGTGCTTTCAGTCACCACCTCCAGGTCGATGCCCTCTGGCTGGTCCTCAAACTTCTCTAGCTCAGACAGTGTGGGCTTCACACCCTCTGTGATCTGAGCCCCAAAACAAGAGGAAGAGAAGGAAGCAGATGAAGGTCAGAGGCACAGCCCAGCTTAACGGGCTGGAAAGATGGTGAGGTTATTCTCCTAGGGATACTCCTTTGAGGATTACCTGGGACAAACTCAGATAACCCACTACTCTGGGGCCTGAACTGCAGGAGGGAGAAAGCTGGGCCTTCCCGCTCCCTACCACCCTTGGCACGACTCCCTCTGGGACTCTTACCACCGCAGACATGGCAAAGCTCTTGAACAGAAAGCCCTTCCGGCTGTAACGGTTCCCCTCGAAGATGAGGAAGTCACCGTCGGAGGCAACGTCACCCCCCAGGGATCTGGAATTTTGTGGGGGAGAGAAGAGGGTGTTAAGAGGCTTGTTGGGCCTCAGTCTCCTCCGCTAGCAAAGGGGGAAGTGGATAGGGGATGCCTGAGCCATCCCATCCCAAACACTCGCTCTGGGTGGAAGTGACCTCTCACAAAGCCCGAGGGCCCTGCCTCAATGGCAGGGTACACTGCTCCCGCCCCTCTGCACTCTGCCGCCCCCTTTCCTGCTTTATTTTTAATGACGGCTCATTGACACCCTCTGATGAGCTCCTGTTTGATCCATCTCCCTAGAATGGCAGTTCCAGAAGGGCATGGACTTAGCATCTTTTATTCACTATTTACCCTGGCACACGGCAGGCACTCACTCGTTGAGTACGAGCTAGACAAAGTATCAGACCACGCTAACAGTTAACGATCACACACACGTGACCTCACTGACTCCTCTCCAAAGCCCGTGGCATCAGTAATAGGACCCTCATTTTCCAGGGAAGTGAGAGATGAGGCTCAGGGAGGGTACACGATATGGTCAAGGTGGCCAAGCCTATGAGTCTAAGAGGCAAGGTTCAAATGCAGGGGTGAGGACTCCCAAGCCGGTGCTCTAACTCTCCTGGCCTGCATGTGCAGTGACCCACATGGGTCATGCGGGCAGGGGGACCCTCAGATCCTGCCCCATGCTGCTAGAGTGGGGAGGGAAAGCCTGTCCACGTCTCAAAAAGGGGAGTGTGCGGAGCAGGTTGGGTTCCTCCTGCCCATCATCTTCTCATGTACACGGTGCATCTAGGGAGAGGGGTTCGAGTGTGCTCAGCTGGGCAGGTCTGGGCACTGCGTCAGACGGACGGCTGCGGGGCAGGGAAAGGTCACTCTGGTTTGTTCTCAATAAGGGGATTTCCAGCTGGGGGGAGACCAGTGCTGTAAATGAGTCCAGTTCAGACATGTGAAGTATTCATCTGGCCTGGCCTAGAGGTATTAGCCCAGCCTAGCAGATCAAAAGGCTCATTCTACAATCCAGCCTTTATCAGAATGAAAAAACTGTCTGTTCACATTTACGATGTGTTCCAGAGCAGGACCAGAGGGCAAGTGTCACTGGCTGCTTTTGTTGCTTCATCCTCCTCACCTACCCTCCCTGCTGGAGCCCCCAGAAGCCCTGGGATGATGGAAACCCTGGGGTGCTCCAGAGGTCCACTCAGCTGGGGAGGGGGAGAAGGACAGAGACGTCCTGAGCAGAAGGGGCTCTGTACCCCATCTGAGGTGTCCAGGCATTAGGAGATCAGGAAAGAGACTATAAGGCCTGATGTGTCGATAAATCTCATTTCATTAAGGGACACCATTCCTCACACTGACTAGGTACCAAGTGCTATTTTGGGCACACACACATATTAATTCTTTTGAGTCTCAGTGCAATCCTAGGAAGCAGGGGTTACTCTTACTGATCTTTGCAGCAGAGGAAACTCTGAGGCACAGGTATGTTAAATAACTTGGCTAAGGCTATACTGCCAAGTTAACCACTCATAAACTAAACCCTCGACAGCTCTGGGAGCCCAGCTCTACAGGAGAATCTGCAAAGGGACATCCTACACCAAAGATCTGGGCACCCGGCCCAGCCCAAGGACACTCACCTGATCTTTTCTGCATCAAACAGCCTCTGTGGGGGCCGCTTAAACTTCTTCCTTTTGGCAAACCAGTCTTTCTGTGTAGGAAAAGAGGCATGGATGGGAAGCATGCGGGACGAGGACTTGGCCACCAGCAGGGATCAAGCACGCCCTCCCCGCTCCCAGCAGCACATCCCCACAGTACCAAGCTCATGCGGGCCTTGATGCGGTCGTAGTCGATGCGTGGGATCATCTTCAGGGAGATGGTGTTTTGACTTGGCTCCACATAATCCACCTGAGAAGTCCGGTTGGGAGGTCAGCAAGGCCCCAGCCTTCCCTCCCCAGCTCCAGACACAGGGAGGGTGAGGAGATGCCAGGAAGGGCCAGGGACAGAGCGTGATGAGAGGAAACGAAACTGCTGACAACTCCTCCAGATTCATTCTCTAGACTGTCTTCCCTCCAGCCTGAAATTAAGTACCCACTGACGACGTGACAGCTCCACCTGGATGTCTAAAAGGTCCGTCAAACCCAGCATAACTGCAGCTAATCTCCTCATTGCCTCCAAATCTGCTCCTCTCCCCACAGGTCCCCGCCATTCTTCCTTTTGCTCAGGCACACAGTGTGGGAGGCACTCTTCACTCCTATCTTTCTTTTACACCCACATCCAACCTGGAAGCAAACCTGTCAGCTCTGCCTTCAACAATTCTGACCTCTTCTCCCCCCTCTACTACTGCAACCTCGGTACTGTCCACCATCACCTGCAACCCAGACAGCAGTCTCCTCATGGATTTCCCTGCTTCTGCGGCCCCATCCTGTCTATTGCAGGGTTTCCTTAGCCAGGTGATCCTTTGTTGTGCGGGGTTGTGCCAGGCCTTGTCAGATGTTGGCAGCATCCCTGACTTCTATCCACTGAATGTTAGAATCAACTCATTTCCCAGTTAAAACCACCAGAAATGTCTCCATTCTATGTAAAAGGTCCCCTGGGGGTACCCCTGCTTGAGAATCAGTGGTCTGATCTCCATGTAGTCAGCAGAGTAATCCTATTAAAATCCAAGCTTCCCTTGGAGCCTCCCATCTTACTCCAGTAAAAGGCAAAGTTCTTGGATGGGCTACAGGCCCCCATTGCCTCCCTGAGCTCATCTCCTGCCACTCTCATCCTCGCTCACTCTGCTTCGCCCATCCTGGCTCACATGCTGCTTTCTGCCACACCTCTTTCCCGAGAACCTCACATGGCTCACTTCCTCACCATCTTCAGATCATTACCTAACATTCATTGAACACCCACAGAAGATGGTCCTCCATTTCCTGTGTGTTCGCAACAAAGTCCAGACTCTGCTTCACCTGACCTGAGTGGGTTCTGCTCTCTGACTAAATTAGAGGGCTGGAAAGGATAAAGCATAGAGAAGGGAGGATAGAACAGAGCGCCCTGGCCTCCTCAGCTGCCCCAGCCCAGCCCTAGGCACCTGAGCAATGTCATCCTTGTAGATGCCCCGCTTGAGGCGGACCCAGGATTTGGGTTTCAGGTTGGCCACCTCCTTCACCACTTTAAGCACATCTGTCATCTCCTTGATGGGCACCATCTGCTGGTTCCAGTATCCAAGCCGCAGGTTGCCCACACCCTCGATGGCCTGCTTCACGTGGGTCTGCTTGTAGGCCTCCACGTAGATGTAACCCTTCACATGCTCCGGTGCCACTACCGATTTGATCTGCAGGGGCTGGAGGGCCAAGCCGGTGGGCAGAGACAGTGAGACATGACTGCTAGTACCAGAAACGACTGCCACCTCAGCAAGTTCTCTTCCAGGGACTTATCCCATAGGAACATGTTGTGCAACGACCCCATCACAAGGATGCGCACTGCAGGTATTATCACAGGAAAAAAGCGTGCTCAGAGATCAATTTACACCTGCAAACACCAACTTAAAAATTTGTTCAAATCAATAACCTAAATTTCCACCTTAAGAAAATAGAAAAGAAAGAGGAAATTAATCCCAAAGCAAGCAGAAGGAAGAAACAATAAAGATCAGACTGGAAATAAGTGAAACAGGGGTTAGAAAAACAATAGGGAAGGTGGTTGCTTGAAAAGATCAATAAATTTGACCAATCTTTAGCCAGACTGACCAAGGAAAAAAGGAGAAAAAACTCAAATTACCAAAATCAGGAATGAAAGAAAGGACATTGCTACCAACCAAACTTCGAGAATTTTAAAGCATACTATGAATAACTGCATGCCAATAAATTAGAAAACCTAAATGAAAGGAATATTTCTTTTTTGTAGAAAAACATAAACTACTACAACTGACTCAAAAAGAAATAGAAAATCTTAATAGACCTATACAAGGTAACGATTTTGAACTAATAATCAAAAAACACACACGCACACCCACCAACTCACCCAAAGCCCAGGATTAGATGGCTGCACTGGTAAAATTTATCAAACATCTAAAAATTACCCCCACTCCTTCACAAAAGCCTCCAAAAAATAGAAGCGGGACATTCCCAATCAGTCCTATGAATCCATTATTCCCCTGATACCAAAACCTAACACAGACAACATAAGAAAACTACAGACTAAATCCCCTATAAACATAGATGCAAAAACCTTTAATGAAACAGAACATCAAATCCAGCAATATATGTTCATATCGTATGTGAATTACATTTCAATTTTTTAAAAAGCAAGTAGATTGTTTCAGTATTGTTCCTAATAGCAAAAAATGGAAACAACTTTGTATTTCCTGGGCATAGAAAGATGATCAATCATGGTGCTGAGAAAAGGCTCTCTGCAGAATGATATGTATACAATACCATTTTATTTTTTAAAATACCTATTAGGTATTAGATATTTTAATAATCATTTAAACATAGAAATTCAAGTTTTTATTCCATGTTTTCCTGGTTTTGACAATACACATACCCAACATGGGGCTCCCCAGGTGGTGCTAGTGGTAAAGAATCCGCCTGCCAATGCAGGAGACATAAGAGACTTGGGTCCAATCCCTGGGCCGGGAAGAGCCCCTGGAGGAGGGCATGGCAACCTACTCCAGTACTCTTGCCTGGAGAATCCCATGGACAGAGGAGCCTGGCGGGCTACAGTCCATGGGGTCACAAAGAGTCACATAACTGAAGCGACTTAACAAGCAGCACATTTTCCAGTATGCAGGGAAGATGGCCTGGAAAGACACGAAATTGTGCGTTCAGTTCCTCAGTCACGTCCGACTCTGCAACCCCATGGACTGTGGCCCGCTAGACTCCTCTGTCCATGGGATTTTCTCCTCAAGAATACTGGAGTGGGTTGCATTTCCTCCTCCAGGGGATCTTCCCAACCCAGAGATCAAACTGGCGTCTCCTGTGGCTCCTGCATTGGCAAGTGGATTCTTTACCACTGAGCCACCTATGAAGCCAAGGAACACAGACCAACAATAATTACTTCTGGAAAATGGGACTCGGGTATGGAGAGATTTTGGCTTTTATGATATACATGTACCATTTGAGTCCTATCTCAAATGAGGTTACTAGAATCTTGCCTAGGGCACAAAGCAGAAGTCTGAGCACATTTAGAATCACGATCTGCACATCCTGCAACTGTCCACTGGCCCCACTGACACACACCCACTGCTCCGACAGGTGAAAGCAATGCACTCAGTCTAATACAAATTACATTCAGCGAAAGTTACCAGTCAGCAGGCCTTGGTTCCAAAACTAACAATTACCCCTCTGAAAACAACTGAACACGTGCTGTAGAACAAGCCCTGACTTAGAGTTGGACATGTTCAAAGATAACTTAATTCTAAAGATGCTGAGGTGAAAACAAGGGGCACAGAGAGGGGAAGCGGCTCGATCAAGGTCATAGAGTGAGGAAGCCACAGGGGCAGGATTCAAAACTCGACAGTCTATAGATAGATCTGTGCCCTTCCTGCAGCATCTGCTGCCCTGCACGCAGTCAGCATTACTTCATGTCTTGCGTGCTGCATGTAAGCGAGCCCTGACGGGGCCGGGACCAGCGCTGGCACGGCCACTGCTGTACCCTCGGCATCGCCGAGCGCAGGGAGCAGCCCAGAGGAGCGGCTCAGTGGACTTTGATAACACTGAAAGAGAAGGAAGGAATTCTCCTGACAGGCCTGTTCTGTGATGCACTTGGCCACACTGCCCTATGCTAGGACTCCCAACCAAACAGCAAGAGGGTGACAGCTGCCCACCAGGGTTGGTGAACAGGAAGAACTCACCCTCAGGCAGAAAAGGCTCAGGAAGAGAGATGGCTGACTTTCAGAGGGGTGCAGGGGCTGGGAAACCCTGCCAGAAATGCAGAGAAAATGAAAACAGCACCTCGACAGGCACAAAAGAACCTTCAACCCAGAAAGGGATCACTTTCTAGCTGAAGCAGCTCACTTTAACAGGCAGTACAGCTCACCTGGGGTGCCTGGTACCCCTGACCCTGTTCTGTCTCTCACTCTGGGCTTTACCCATCTCTCACCCCGAGGCTGCCTGCCTACCCGACTCACCGTGTCTGTGAACTGGTAGGCAATGAACTTGCGCATCAAGGAAATGGCTGTGGCCCGTTCCTCCCCAATCTGGAAGAATAAAGGCAGGCTTGAGAGAGACGACAAGACGGGGAAGAGGACATAGGAAAAGTGGGCAGGAGAGAGCAGCAAGGAAGACAGAGCTGGGGAGGGCAGGATAGGGGTATGGGATTAAGAGCTACAAACTACTATGTATAAAATAAAATAAAGCTATAAGGATACACTGCACAGCACAAGGGACAAAGCCAATATTTTATAATAACTATTAATGTAGTTATTTTTAAAAATTGCAAATCACTATGCTGTACACCTGAAATTTACATAATATTGTAAGTCAATTATACCTCAATTTAAAAAATACAGACAGTGTCATTGGGCAAAAGATAAAGTAAGACAGCAGGAATTTTCCTGGCTGTCCAGTGGTTAGAAAGGACTCAGTGCTCTCACTGCCGGGGGCCTGGGTTTGATCCCTGGTTGAACTAAGACTGCACAAACTACACAGTGCAGTCAAAAAAAGTAAAAAATAAAACAGGAGAGAGAGAAGAACAAGAGAGAAGGAGGGGTCAGAGAGCAAGAGGCACAGACAGCAAGCAAACCTGGGAGGAGACACTTAGTGAGGGAGAGGGGAGGGGGTGAAGAGGGTGGGGGAAGGAGAGAGAAGGAGGCAGAAGCAGAGGAAGAAGGACCAAGAGACTGACAGGTCAAGGCGAGTTCCCCTGACAAGGCCGCTTCGCCACTCCTCTGCCTCCCTCAGGCCATGAGGCCAGGGCACACACCTTACATTTGACAGTCCACAGATTGGGGTCCCTGACAGGAGAGGAAAAAGAAGCCCTTTAGTAAATCTGTCTCCTCATGGGAAACATACACATCACCGCACCCACCCCTCTTCCTCTCCCTCCACACCCTCTCCCTTCTCCATCCTGCCATCCACAGGCAGAGAAGAGAGAGAGAAAAGCACCAACTGAGCAGGCAGAGGAAGGAGAGAGAAAAGCACCGACTTGCCATTCCCTTCTTTCCCCACCAGCCACCACTCCGTCTGTGCAACTCTGTGGCCTGATTCACTTCAGGGAGTGAGCCATGTGGGCACATCACCCCATAAAAATTCCCACCTAAGCCCTCCTGTCCCACCCTCTTACTTGACTCCTGGGAGCAGCTGCTGCTGGGTGATGTCATCCGAGAGCTCATCAGACCCTCCATACACCCTGGAGAGAGAGGGGCAGTCAGGCAGGAAGGGCGTCTGTCAGACCCCAACCCTCCTAAAGGACCACATGCTCCCAGGCCCACCCCAACCCAGCACACGCCCTTACGTCTCTCCCACAGATGACTTGGCGTATTTCTTCATGTAATACTCGCCCAGTTCTTCTTCGCGCTGGTCCCTGGGGTGTGTGAGAGAA
This sequence comes from Capra hircus, assembly GCF_001704415.2. Lineage (NCBI taxonomy): Eukaryota > Metazoa > Chordata > Mammalia > Artiodactyla > Bovidae > Capra > Capra hircus. The sequence goes on along the minus strand of NC_030825.1, from coordinate 50,020,129 downwards.
AGTGAACGAGAATGGAAGATTGAGGAGAGGAGGGTGGGCTGACCTGCCCCCACATCTCCCCATGGAAGCCGGCCTCACCCTTCCCCATCTCAGCTCACCTCCAGAGGTTTTGCAGGCGGCGAGCCCCAGACCGGTCTTCATCCAGGACAACATTGTCGATGTTGGAGGCTGCAAAGAAATGGGCAGACAGGGTGAGTAAGGGGAGATGAAAAGCGGGGGCCAGGAGAAAGCGGTGGGGGATTGGGGGTCAGAGTTGGGTCCTGGGGCAGGAGACACCTCACTGAGGAAACCCCCAACCCTCAGCCCCTCAGCATCCTGCTCCCAGTGTCCTCCTTGGGGGTGGGGCCCAGGAGCTGGGGACACCCAGTTGTTCCTAGCCACTCACAACCACTGTCTATGCACACCCTGAACTCTACCCCACGCCACTCACCCAGCCCCTCACCCCTGCACCCCACAACACTCACACATAAACACACACATACTTTCCCAGGCCAAATCTGGCCCCAGAACCCCCTGCCTGGGGACCCTGCATGAGTCAGAGCCCCCAGGGCTGGACAGGGGCCAGGGGTGAGGGAGGGTGCCACGGGCAGGAAGGAGGAGATGTCAGGACATGGGAGGAGGGTGGGGAATCACATTTTCAAGCTCTTACCTTCGATCTCTTCTACTTGGAGGAAGAGGTGGTGGTGGTGGTGGTGGTGGTGGTGGTGGTGGTGGTGGTGGTGGTGGTGGTGGGCGAGGGCAGACAAAGTATGAGCCAAATTATAGCAGCGAAATCAACCAATGGGTGGGGGACAGGGGGAGGGAAGGACACAAGAAGGTTGAAAATCAAAAGTAAAGGCCAGGCACTGGGTGGTTGGGGGAGAAGCCGAAATGTATGAGGCGCACAGAACGGAAAATAACAGGGGAGGGGTGGCACTGGCCCAAGAAGTGGGGGGTAGCTTGGGGTACAGCCTGCCCCCCCCAACCCCCAGAAGGGATTCACTGGGGCCCTGGGATCCCAGAGTCCTCTCCCCACAGCCCCCAACCCCCCAGCTCATGGGCCTAAAAGGAAAAGGGTGCAGAGCTGGTCTCTCTGGCAAAGACAGAAAGAAGCAAGGTGAGGAGGGTGAGGGGCAGGACAGTGCGGGGGTGGGTGGGCTCTCAAGACCCTCTCAGCCACACCCCCAGCGGTCTCCAGGAGGTGGGGCCCCCCTCACCTTTCTCCAGGATGTCCTCTGCTCCATCCTCCCACTGGTCCTCATCCTCGTATTCATCATCCACATCTGAAACGGAAATGCCGAGTGGTCAGCAGCGCAGCCAGGGCAGAGGTGACCTCATCGCACCAGCTCCCAGCAGATATCTCCTCCAGGCAGTGGGTATTATGGACCCCCAGCTTCCAGATCAGGACACTGAGGCTCAGACAGGCAAGGTTCCTGCCCAAGGCCTCAGAGGTGCTTTAAGCCCCAGGGACAGTCTCATGTGTGGATCCACCTGATTCTAAAAGTTATCCCTTCCTCCCACCACCCACAGATCCATTTTAAAAACAAGATCCAAATAAGCAAGCAAAAGAGTTCCCTCCTAACTATTAAGGGAAGACTGGTACATAGTTTTGTTTTTTTTTTAAGACAGGATTCATGGTTTGTTGGTTTTATTATTATTCTCTTACATTTCTAATAGCCAACACTTAATGTTAGGGTACCAAGTGCCCTGCCCCTCCTCTGAGTACTTGCTAGATTACTCACTGAATCTTCCTGGCCACCCTAAGGGAGATATCACCATCTTTCTAATTTCACAGTAAGAGATCCGAGACACAGAAAGGTCATCTAACTTGTCCAAAGGCTCTCAACTGGTACCTGAGAAGCAATCTGGCTCCAGGGTCCATGCACCTAACCTCTTCGTTACATTACATGTATTCTTTTGTACGTATCAAACACTACACTAAAAACTTAACATGACAAAAAATTCCAAAGTGTACAGAAGAGGTAAGTGTTCACTGAGTCTCCCTCCCATTTCTAAGCCCTTTCAGTCCCCTTCCCAGATGCAACCGTGTGACCAGGTTCTGTTCTAGAGATAATCTGGCCACACATAAGAAATGCCTATAAACCGCCCCCCCCAACTACTACTTTCCCTCCACACAATTTTCTAGCCCGTTGTTCTGTCTCACCCTCTTTCTTTAAGCAATGAGACGGCTTCGAGCTCTTCCACAGCGGCACACGCCTCAAGTGCCACCTGATTATTGGCCCTATAGCTCATCATGCTGTTGTTGTTTAGTTGGTAAGTCACGTCCGATTCTTTGGCAACCCCATAAACTGTATCCTGCCATGCTCCTCTGTCCATGGGATTTCCCAGGCAAGAACACTGGAGTGGACTGCCCTTTCCTTCTCCAGCGGATCTTCCTGACCCAGGGATCGAACTCGCGGCTCCTGCGTTGCAGGCAGACTCTTTACTGCTGAACCACCAGGGAAGCCCGGAGTTCATTATACCAGGCCCTAATCCAGAGTGCACACTGAAGTCACCAAACATTTGCAACTGCACACCAGACTGCAGCAAGCATCTGTTCTCGTATCTTTATGTACCTGGGGGTGAATTCCTCAGAGGGAATTGCTCCTTCTAAGGGTCCCTGCATGGGGAATGTTAATGGGCACTGCCACAGAGCCTTCCCACAGGCAGTACCCAGTGACAGTCCCACCATCACTAAGTGGGTGTCCCTAGTGACCACCATCTGTGTCAGATGGCATGTTATCCACTCTCTTGATCTGAGTCCATCTGCTAAGACCTTTTCTCTAAGCAAGGACTCCCTCCCCCTCAGCCTTTGAGAACAGGCCTGAAGCTCTCTGAGAACCAGGAATACCCAGGGCATCTCCTGCCCTTCTGTTCCCTGGTTTCCTCTCTGGTAAGAGGGTCCCAAGAAAATGAGGGGTGGCGTTCCAAGTCACTCCCCTTTGCCTGGGCATAGGCAACAAGCACAGGGACAAGCATCGCTTGCACAGATGGTGGTGGGCGTTATCAAGTAGTATGGCCTTTCTGGGAGCTTATGTCTGGCCAAAGGTATCAAAAAGCTTTAAAAAAATACGTATCCCCTTTGTCCAGCAGTTTGACTTAGGGATTTACCATGTAGAAAATCTGCACGGTCTGTGTTAGATGAAAAAAACTGCACCTTCATTTTCACTAATCTCTAAGTATTTACATCAATCGTGAACAATGGCAACAAACCACAGCATGTCAAGCAGTGAAGTCTGGTACTTTCATAGCATAGTATAACTACAGATATCTCAAAATATTACTCACAGTCATTGCTACTTCAAAATTAGATTCTTAACAGATCCTCCATTAAACCTTGCTTTTTCAATATGCTAAAAAAAAAAGGCAGCACATACATCACAGTGTTCTCCTTTTTGGCTGCACTGCACAGCATACAGAACCTCCCCAGTTAGGGACTGAGCCCACACTCCCTGCAGCGGAAGTGCAGACTCTTAGCCATTAGGCCACCAAAGAAATCCACGTTACAGTGTTCTTCTAATATTCAGATACCGTATTTCACCATAATTGTTTCCTTTGGAATTCTATGTACTTTTTTTTATGCATTTCACAACATGATTCTGAGAAGGGTTGGGGATTCACACTTCCATAGGCTTCAGCAGACTCTAAAAGGGGCCACAGCACACAAAAAGATTAAGAACCCCTAGCCCAGGCAATAACTTGCATACATGTGTTTAAATATATATGAAGATATTCATGGTAATGCTGCTTACTACTGAAAATTAGACACAATTTCAACGTCCACTAAGAGACTGGTTCCATAAAGCACATTTTAGAATGGAACACTAAGCAGCCATCAGAAAAAACATATTTCTATGATGATGATGCCAAGAGTTAAAATTTATTGAGGACCTGCCAAATGTTCAGAAAACTTTTCTTACATTTAACTTAACTCATTTAACCTAACTCATTTAACTTAAGCTATGTACATTATATACACCTCCATAATCATTGAACAGAAAAGCAGTTACAGAACAGTAGATATGATGTGGGCCCACACAACGTGAATAAATAACAACCCTGTTTTCTGAGGGCTTACTGCAGGCTGGCCACTACATTTTGGGTTGCCACCAACTTGATGTGCTTTACACACTTGATCCCCCAAGTCCCTGAAAATATTCCTGCTGAAGTAGACAGATCTGCCTGCTGCCTTGCACCGAAGAGTAAAGAGGCTGAGAGAGACAGGCAGCCACTTGCCCAGGGCCCCTGAGGAAAGAGCAGAGCCAGGCCAGGATCTGTCTGCCTCTGGTGCCCTGTCCAGCTGCCTACTTCTACGTCACCTGAGCTTTTCAGGACTAGCACAGCATATCGCCAGTTTTTAAAAACATGACAATGGTATTTTAATTCTGTGTTTTAAAAGGATCTATCTTACAGGTTATTCAGAAGAATATTTGGGGGTAAAATTATGTATTTGAGATCTGCTTCAACACCTTCTGGTGGTGGGTGGGAGTGAGGAGGAATACACAAAGCAAGTGCAGCGTTGAGCTGTTCACTACTGGTAGCACACAGGGCACCGTATACGATCCTACCGGGGAGTGTCTGACATTTACCAAAAGGAAAAGTTTAACAAGTATAATACCCTGGAGAAACAGAACCGAAGGTGGAAGTCCAGTGTCTGCTCAACACCCGCCGGCCCTGTCACATACCAGCCTCATCCAGAATGAAGCCGCCATGGCGCGGTTTCTTGGGGGGCCGGTCGTCATCTTCCTCCTCCTCTTCCTCATCATACTCTTCTTCCTCTTCCTCCTCCTCTTCCTCCTCGGGCTCTTCCTCCTTCTCACTGCCCGCTGCACTCCGCCGCTCCTCCTCTACCTGCAGGGTGGGGGGGTTGGGGAACCAGTGTTCTGAACCCCACAAATTCAGACACCATGCTCTCCATCCCTAAATCTGACCTCAGCTCTGCCTGGCTGACCACCGCCCCCTCTGCTCTGTGAACACGCTCTTCCACCCTGGCCGGGCCTCCCTAGTAGCCATCCTATCTCAGTGACGGCACCACCATCCACCCAATCAGCCTCTGGGAGCCGACCTGGGCTCCCCCTCCCCTAGACCTCCTGGCTAGCCTCTGCCAGGCCTCTGAGCACTCTCTCCTTTAGGCCTGACCCGTGGTCCCTGTCCTTCTCTATACGACGACTCCCCCAGGCCATCTCATCCACTCCCGTGGCCGTGTCACTGTGCCAATGACGCCCAGGGCTGCTTCCAGTCTGCACTGCTTGCCAAGGCCACGATCACCTTCCACAGCTGTTTCTGTGGACAGGCTCTGGTCCCTACCCGTAAGACTTCTCACCCCACCGACTTCTCTCTCCCTAGGGAACCGCTCTACCCTTGGCATCTGCCGCATCACTCCTGGTTTTTCTCTAACCTCTCCACCTGCTCCTCTGCAGGTTCCCCTTACTGGGCTCACCGCTCACATGCTGGTGTCAATCACCAGGGTTCAGCCAAAGGCCCACTTTCCCTCTCCCTCTATGCACTCCTCTCTCTGGCCCTTTTATCTTCCATGATCTCACTGCCTGTCTCTGTAGATGACAACCCCATCTGTCTCCAGTCCCCAACTCTTCTCCCAGAACTAGACACCCTCCTGTGCCAACAGCCTCTTGGATACCTTCCCCTGATGTCCTCTGAGCCCTTCACATCCACCATGTCACGAACTGGCCTCAGGGTCTTTCCCTAGACCCATGCTAGCCTCCTCTAGCTCCCACTAGGCACCAAACTCTTGATCTTTCTACTTTCTGAACATTATCGCTTCAATCTATCCCTTTCCCTTCCCAGAGCCCCCTAGCCTGCGCCAGAACACTGCCCTCTAAAGTTGAATCTTTGCCCCAGCCTCCTTTCCTGTCTCTTGACCTCCAATCCCCTCTTTTCATACAAATCACAAAAGGACATGATTCATACCAAACAGTGTCCCCAAACATTAACCTTTCCCTCATTAACTTCATGACTTCTCACCATCTCCAAATCAGAACAACCGATTTGGTATTTTTCTTTAAATTCACTGGAAATTTTACTGAAGAGGCACTTCTTTTGCTTTTAAACATTTCAGAAGTTAAAACTCTAAATGTTAGCTTGTTATAAATAAGGCTTCCCTTGTGGCTTAGCTGGTAAAGAATCCACCTGCAATGTGGGAGATCTGCGTTCGACCCCTGGGTAGGGACGATCCCCTGGAGAAAGGAAACGGCTACCCACTCCAGTATTCTGGCCTAGAGAATTCCATGGACTATCCATGGGGTTGCAAAGAGTACACAGGACTGAGCAACTTTCACTTCACTTGTTATAAATAGAAAGTAACCATAAAATTAAAAGGAAAACAATGTTAACTAAGTTCCAACATGATTGGAACTTGCCTGTTGCCTCCTGCAGGCCAGGCCTAAAGCCTGTTCTCCCTGCCAAACACAGAGACTAGCAAATTTCAGAAAGGTGTTCAAGACACAGTAGCACTAAAGTGAAACTTTCTCCATGACCCAGTTAAAAGATAAGATATGCAAATAAAAAGGAAATTAACTGTCTTACTAAATGATTCAATGTGGTTTCAGGTCTTATTTTTATTCCACCTTAAAGCACTTCTCATTACTCCCCACCTGGAAAGCATCTACAGTCTTGGGACACTATGATCTAAAGCATGAATCTGATCATTTAGTCCCTTGCTTAAGACAGCCAGGGCTCCCCACTGCCCTCAGGCGAAGGCCCAGCTGCCTGGTGCGCAAGTGCACACTGGGCCCACTGCCCCTCCCTGTGCCACCTCCCCAGGCGGCCCTCCAGGCAGCCCTCCTAAACGCTAGGTCCAAACCCTCGGAGGCTCTTACAGCACGCCCTCCTAGCACTGTCCACCATCCATCCTCAGCATAAAAAGCCATCTTCCTCTGCCTCTCACTCATACTTCTATCAAAATACTCTTTTAGGAAGTGATGCTTGCCCTCTCCCCACCAGGGAGAGTCAGGCACATTCTCTAGGCTCACAGTCCTCTGGGCTTCCACCATCACAGCTCTGACCATGTGAGCTAGCTCCCTGAGTGAAAGGCCCAAGATAGCTCAGACACTCTTAGGTCCTCAACACCACCCAGCCCGGGGCTGGGAACAGAAGACGGCTTTAAAAATACAGCTGACCCTCAGATAACATGGGGGGGGTTGGGACTCTGACCCTCTATGCAGTCAAAAATATACACGTAACTTATTGGCAACCCTCCAACTACAGGGTTTCTCAGTATCCACCATTATAAATCTCGGGATTTGACCCATTTTGGACCTGGGGTATAATATACTGTTGAAAAAAAAGACCACATATAATTGGACCCAAGCAATCCAAACCCATTTGTTCAAGGGTCAATTGTATTTGTTCAAAACAGAATTCTGACTAGCCCACAGTATCCCTTATTTTAACTCAAATCAGGACCACAGCCCGATTTCCAGGAACTCTGCATCATCGCCCTGGGTCAGTTCCAGCAGTCTTCTTGCTAACCCTGGCTCCCCATTCTCTGAGGAGACAGTTCTCACTATCATCTCTGTTACCTCAGGGCTTGAACATGCTCCGACACAGCCCATCCTCAGCATGCCCTAGAGTAACCATCGGCTTATAAACTATCTCAACCTCAACACAGGGCTCGTGAGGGAGACTGATCCTAACATAACAGGAACTCAAAGAACACTTGCTGAATGGATGAATAAGATGATCACTCAGGGACTTCCCTGGTTAAGACTCTGTGCTTCTACTGCAAGGGGTACTGGTTTAATCCCTGGTGACGGAATTACGCTGAATAATAAACCAGATAACTGCCTCAACGGTGGCTCATTATTTGCCATCTGTAGCTGTCTATCTATGGCTTCCCTGGTGGCTCAGATAGTATAGAAACTGCCTGCAATGCAGGAGACCTGGGTTTGATCCCTGGGTCGGGAAGACTCCCTGGAGGAGGGCATGGCAACCCTCTCTAGGATTCTTGCCTGGAGAAGGACAGAGGAGCCTGGTGGGCTACACATAGTCCATGGGGTCGCTGAGTCAGACATGACTGAAGAGACTTAGCACACACACACACACCTGTGTATTCACAGGAGCCAGTCCTTTAAGGACCATGTCAACACTTGGCTGTCTATAAAGCCCAGCCAGGGAACTTCCCTGGTGGTCCAATGGTTAAGAATCAGCCTCAAACACACACACACACACACACACACACACACACACACACAAATGAACCAGCCTCACACAGCAGGGCATGCAGGTTTGATCCTGGTCAGGGAACCGAGATGCCACATGCCAGGGAGCAACTGAGCCCAAGTGCAGCAACTCCTGAGCCTGCATGCACCGGACCCTATGTGCCACAACTAGAGAGTCCACGCTCTGCAACGAGAAGCCCCAGCGAGCCACAACTAGAGAAAGCCTGTGCCACAACGAAAACCCAGCACAACTAAAATAAAAATATAAAGCCCAGTCAGACCTATCTCTGGAGGTGAGGAAAGCCCTCACATTGTCCTCCTGCCTTTCCTGGTGAGAGCAGGTGAGCCAGCAGGTGAGTTAAAAGACTGATGTGGAGAAAAAAAAAGCCCAACGTGGTGTTAGGGAAGTGAGACCTGCACAGTACAAACCACACTGCCTCAGCCAGGCAAGGGAACTGGGGATCCTGGTCTCATTACCACCCAGCGTTAACCACAAGCTCAGTGTCTTGAAGCCATGAGTCAGAGGACCGAGGACCCAGTGAGACAGCTTGAAGGAACGGCCTTTCTTGTCATCTTCCCATTTGCCCCATTCCTATTCTGGCAAGCTAAGGACTCCTCAAAGAGCATGACAAGGATTGACAATCAAATGCCTGCAAGTGGGCAAACAGGAAACGTAAGTAAATGAGGCGGTTCAAGGGAAGCCTATGGCTCTCTCCATCCATCTGATGTTTTCCAGAACCCAGGTTATGAAATTTTCCTTTTCTTAAATTTGCATGATGACAAATGGCAATTAATATACTCTGGGAAGTAGAGAAATTCCCAGTTTTAAAGGTGGGTGTCAGGATTTCCCTTATGGTCCAGTGGTTAAGACTTCGAGCTTCCACTGCAGGGGGCACGGGTTTGATCTGTGGGCAGGGAACTAAGATCCTATACATCTTAGTTGTATGGCTAAGTTTCACTTAGCCATGTACAGTGAAAAAAAAAAAGGTGCGGGGGCGGGGTGCCACTTTTTGAGCAAAGAACTGCTGTGGACCTCACCTGATTTTTACATAAAATTTTTTACAAGTGTTGCAACTAACAATAAACTGGCATTTCTGTAATCACAGTATCATCTCTTTGTCAGTCTGTAATCATTGCCTACTAAATGCAAACTCTGTGAAAGCAAAAATTTGCCTTGCTCCACTCTCCCTAACACCTAGGAAGTCTCTGGAACACAGCAGAAGGTGCTCAAATATTCATTTGTTCAACAAATGAATAAATCAAAAATAAATGAGGCTAACAGCAGAATAAAAGAATATCTACAATCAGATATGTCCCAGGAAATGTCTGTATTTGGTTCCTAAAGACTGACATTCAACAGACCCAAAGCACAGTGATCTTTTCAAAATATTAGATCATATGCCTCCTTTGCTCAAAAACTTCACATGGCTTCACCTCACTCGGTTAAGGATAAATTCCTCACCACAGCCTTCAAGATCTGACATGATCTGGCTCCTGTTACAGCTACTCTGCTCTGATACAGGCAAACTGGACTCGTTAATTTCTGACCACCGCAGACATGCTCCCAACTTTGCACTTGCTCTTCCCCTTTATGGGAACACTCTTCCTGCATATGACATGACTCACTCCATCACCACCAAACGTCACCCTCCCAGGTGCACCGTGGTCCTACTGAAAGTTCAACCAGGACTCCCTAGTTCCCTTCTCTTCTCTACGTTTCTCCAGTGTCTTCTAGCTTAATAAATGACTAACTGATCAGCTATGTTTGTTTACCTTCACCAGAGCAAAGAAAGATTTTTTTAAAAACCTGCTTTGTTTACTGGTTCAGCCCAAGGGTTAAGAATTGTGTCTAGCATGTAGTAAACACTAAAAGTATATTTCTCCAATGACTGAGCATACCTAAAAATAAAAACTAATATTTCTTACTATAGTCAAGTCCTTCAAAAACATCACTTGCTATCTCATTGTACCTGGAATATCCAAGCCCAGCACCTGTGCTTCTGCTTGACTTGGGCTTGCCTATTTCTCTCTCTCTACCTCCCGACAATCTCTAAGTCCCCAGAGACCAGAGCTCGTCCTGATCCTCTCTAGGCTCCCATAGGAGCCGTTGTGCCTTGGTCCTGTCCCCAGGCCCCATATCTCCCCCAGCGTCCCGGCCACAGACCTCGGCCTCCTCGCCGTCACTGCTGCGCTCGCTGTCCTCCTCCTCGGAGAAGTTGCTGTCCTCGCTGTCCGACATCTTCTGCTCGCAGGGAAAGACAGCGGCCTCAGCGCAACCCCCAGTTCGGAATCCCACCCCGAGCCTCAGTTTCCCCTAGGGTTCCAGGAAGAAAAATCCCTAAACGCACTTCCGGCAGCCTTGTCTGGTAACCGTGAACCCGAAAGAGAACCCCCTCCCCCACGCCACCTGCCATACCTCCTGAGCTCCTAATACAGTCTCTACGCCTCCCTGGCCTCCAACAACCCTCTGGCCTGAAACCCCGGCCTCCAACCCACTGGCTCACCGCTCTAGCAACTCTTTAGCCTTCGCTACCAGCTGCTGTTCACACGACGCCTAACTGGGATTGACGTGCTCTCTCGCGAGAATCTACCCCTTCGCCCCGCCCGCCTAACGCGAGACTCCCGAGGCTCGTCCCCGATGACGTACTTCAGGACGCCATATTGAGAGTGGCAGAGAGTTCTTAAAGTAGGGCGTGGAGCCGACATTTTCGGAGGGTCAAATGGGTGTGTTTTAACTCCCCTCTGATCGGCCTTTTCTTAGTTCAGTTCAGTTCAGTCGCTCAGTCGTGTCCGACTTTTTGCGACCCTATGAATCGCAGCATGCCAGGCCTCCCTGTCCATCACCAACTCCCGGAATTCACCCAAACTCATGTGCATCGAGTCGGGGATGCCATCCAGCCATCTCATCCTCTGTCGTCCCCTTCTCCTCCTGCCCCCAATCCCTTCTAGCATCAGAGTCTTTTCCAATGAGTCAACTCTTCGCATGAGGTGGCCAAAGAATTGGAGTTCCAGCCTCAGCATCAGCCAGAAGTAATTTAGTCCAGATGCCTAACGCGGTGTGCTAAGCCGCGAGGAGGCAGGGAATTAGCAAATAGTAACAAATTTGCAAATAAGTCAGATTCTATCTCACAGCCTCTGAAACATTCCTGGGAGGTAGATACCCCTATGTCTCAGATGAGGTAACCTAAGCTCAGAAAAATTATGTATGTAACTGGATGGGCCACCTGATGCGAAGAACTGACTCATTTGAAAAGACCCTGATGCTGGGCAAGATTGAAGGCGGGAGGAGAAGGGGACGACAGAGGATGAGATTGTTCGATGGCATCACCGACTCAATGGACCATGAGTTTGAGTAAACTCCAGGAGTTAGTGATGGACAGAGAGGCCTGGTGTGCTGAAGTCCATGGGGTTGCAAGGAGTTGGATACGACTGAGTGACTGAACTGAACTGAATTATTTGTCAGAGAGACGGCAAAGAGAACAGGCATCAGGGAGAGATAAAAATTAACCTGATGCAGGGGGAAAAAGAATCGGGAGCTTTTAGAACATATTGCTAAAATTCCCATGTAAGCGATGAGAAATCTGGATTCAGTTTACAGAAATTTAATATATACCTAGTTAGTTACAGGGAAATGAGTTACTGATGGGCTGACAGTGGCACACACAAAAAAGTTTCTTTTTCTATAAGTTTGCTTCCTTTTTTTATTTTTTCTTCTTTAAATATGTATTTATTTATTTGGCCGCGGGGTTCTTACTTGCTGCACTTGGGGTCTTAATCTTTGTTGTAGCATGTGGGATATTTAGTCCTGGCCTGTGAACTCTTAGCTGAAGCTTGTGGGATCTAGTTCCCTGACCAAGGAGGGAGCCCAGGCCCCCTGCACTAGGAGCATTGAGTCTTAGCCACTGGACCACCATTGAAGTTCCTAAGCTTGGTTCCTTTAAACAGCAGTTCTTTAGAATGGGATTCCACATAAAAATGCCTATTGACACTTCTGCAGGAAGACATTTACTCCAGGAAAGAGAGGGAACCATCATTTTCTCCCTGTGGAAAACTCTTTCTTGGGGTATCAGTGGTTCTCAACTCTCCATCTGGCAGCACATGAGAACAGTTGAGAAGATAAGAGATATGCATAGTAGCCCCAAGCAGGAAACAACCTAATGTCTATCATGAGGAGAAGGAATAAGCAAGTTGCAGCGCATACATGCCCTGGAATGATAACAATCCACTGATAATGCACATGAATGAATATCAAAAACATTCACTGAGTGAAAGAAGCCAGATACTAGGATGTGTACAGCATTGTTCCATTCATATGAGATTCTAGAGCAGGTAAAACCCATCTGTACAAACAGAAAGCAGATTAGTCAGTCTCTAGGACTAGAGATGGAGACTGATAGGGAAGAGGCTTAAAAGAATTGCTTTGGGGTCATTGAAATATGGCTATATACATATATATATATATTTGTCAGAACCCTTTGAAATGTACACTTAAAATGCATACCTTTGGGGCTTCCCTGGTGGTCCAGTGGCTGAGACTCCATGCTCCAAATGCAAGGGGCAAGGCTTCGATCCCCGGTCAGGGAACTAGATCCCACATGCCACAACTAAGACACGGCACAACGAAATAAATAGTTTTTTTTAAAAAAACAGGTATCTTTTGAAAGTGAAAGAAAATGAAAGTGAACTCACTCAGTCGTGTCTGACTCTTTGTGACCCCAGGGATGGTAGCCTACCAGGCTCCTCCATCCATGGGATTTTTCCAGGCAAGAGTACTGGAGTGGGCTGCCATTTCCTTCTCTCTGCCTTTCCTTCTCCTTTTACTGTATGTAAATTATTCCTCAACAAAGTTGACTTTTAAAATACAGATGTTCAGGATTCACCAGAGACCAGTTGTCAAGTTCTCCAGACTAGGACCTAGCCATCAGCAGTATTTAAAAGTTCTCCAAGTGGTGATTATTTGTAGCCAGGGATATGAGCCACAAGACTTCCTCTCCTCAAGGGATGGGGATGAGGTTAGAGGACAAGTGTGCATTGTCCCTTCCTGGAAGCAGAGAGAGGAGGAAGTATCTGAAAGAGAGGGAGAACAATGGGGTAAGGTGGGGTAATTTATCCAACCTCCTGCCCCAGTAGGTCAGAGATTTCAGGCTTCACATCTCACCTTATTTTCTTCCTTCTTACCTCTTCCCCTGGCTCTTGGGGCTACAGGTAAGGTCTTCTGGCCTAGAAGGAGAAGGCTTAGGGTTTAGGAACTAGGGCTGGAAATCAAGTCTCCTCTCCCTCCCCACCTGGCCTCTTTGGGAGCACCAGGGAGACTTCCTCTGAAGTTTATGCTGAGGGCAGCTCCTGAGCACAAGTCCCCTGTAATAACTCCAAGAGTTTGGCCAGAAAAAGAGGGACTGGTCTCTGAGGGTGTCCTTCGCAGGGTGGACAAGGGCCCTGACCAGTCACCCACAGCCGGGACCCCAGGGTATCCAGTAGGCGCTGTAGGCGGAACACAACAATCCCCACGGATGGGCCCTCCTCAAACCCAATCACAGAGAGCTCCAGCCGGAAGCAACGGAGAGTCTCAGCAGGACACACCTGTAGAGACAGAGTGATCTGGTGTCTCTGGGCAAGGGCTGATCCCAAGTCCTCACCCCCACAGTTTCTGACTTGTAGCCTGAAACAAGCCCCTTCACCAATCTAAGCCTGTTTCCTCCGCGGTAAATGGAGTTCTGAATAATCCCTACCTTTTACTTTACTAGAAGTGCAAAAAGATGTTCCTTCCTTAATACTTCCACGTTCTGATTTTGTTAGAACAAGATACTTTACTGCCGTCTGCTGGAAACTGACAAATACACCCAGAATGAGAATGCTGTCCTTGTAGGTGTGGGACCCTTGTGCAATGTACAGCCTTCACATCCATACGTGACAACTCTGTTTACCTTGTAGGGTCAGTGTGAAGAGTAATTAAGCTAATATGCTTAGGACTTCCCTGGTGGTCCAGGGGTTAGGACTCCGCGCTGGCGCTTTCACTGCTGGGGGCTCAGGGTTCGATCGCTGGTCAGGGAACTAAGATTGCACCCCTCCAAAAAAAGGCCGATACACTTAAAGCATTTAGACCAGTACCAGGCACCAAGTAAGAAACTATGTAAGAATAGCTGTTATTGGGGCTTCACTGGCGGTCCAGTGGTTAAGTACCCACCTTCCTATGCAGAGGATGGGGGTTTGATCCCTGGTCTGAGAACTACGATCCCACATGCGGAGAAGCAACTACTGAGCCCGTGTGCCACAATGAAAGATTCCAGGTGCCACAACTAAGACCCAATGCAGCCAAACAAATATATATATTTAAAATAATAGCTGTAGTCATTAGCATCCTTTGTTGCTATTATATTCCAATCACTGTACTAGGTGTTACAGACAGCTGTGAACAAAATACATTTGTCAAGACTGGGGGTGGATCAAGAATTGGACAGCCAGAATACCAGCCTGCCTGCCTCCTGGCCTCCAGTGTGTCCTGAGCTAGTGGATTCTCCCTAAACGTCCAACCTCAGTAAGGAGGGAACATGATACTCACCAATAGATTATCTGGGGTGTAGAGACTGCCATCATTTTTGTTTTCCTGCAATTGTGGGGTAGGAAGGAAAATCAGATCTTGGAGAGGGAGAGACTGACCCTTGCACAAACATGCCACCCGCCCCACTCCTTAACTAGCCTGCCCCTGTCTGCTGGCTCTTCCCTCCTTCCTCACCAGCATCTTTGTGATGGCAACAAGGAAGTAGAAAGGCTCCCTCGGGCAGAGGGGTGGTCCTAGGCCTCCCAAGGGCAGCACCAGCAGAAGGGTGGTCCAGAGAAGCCACATGGACACCTTGCCCATCCCCAGACTTTCTCTGGTTGCAGCCTGGTTTCCTGGAAACAAGAGGTACAGAGAGAGGGAGCAAGCTGGAAAACAGGGGAGAGGAAATGCCCCGTCCCTGCCTTTCCATCTCTACTCAATCCATAGATACCTGGAAGTGTACTCCCAGAGGCTGGGGGAGATGGTGAGCCTAGAGTAGGGAGGTCGTGGTTCAGAGAACTCTCTTCCCTTCCTTTCCCCCAATCAAGATACCAGACTCAGCCAGGTTATTAGGATCATCCTGGAGAGACCAGAGAGTTTAGAAGTGTCCCCTGTCCCCCAAACAGCCCCATGAGGCAGTCCAGAGTGTGTCCAGCCTGAGCATTCTGTGGCCTGTTTATCTTCCCACTGGAAAACACCAGTTGGCTTTAATCCTGCAGGTGCTTATTTGGGAGTCTTTGCTGTCCTTTCTTGAGAAGACAATGGCACCCCACTCCACTACTCTTGCCTGGAAAATCCCATGGGTGGAAGAGCCTGGTAGGCTGCAGTCCGTGGGGTCTCTAAGAGTTGGACATGACTGAGCAAATTCACTTTCACTTTTCACTTTCATGCATTGGAGAAGGAAATGGCAACCCACTCCAGTGTTCTTGCCTGGAGAATCCCAGGGACAGGGGAGCCTGGAGGGCTGCCGTCTATGGGGTCGCACAGAGTCGGACAGGACTGAAGCGACTTAGCAGCAGCAGCTGTCCTTTCTCCTATTTCTGCCACAAGTGTCTTGGAATTTTCACGCCTGCCTGTACCTGCTGACTTCTTTCTCTGAGCATTGGCCTCTGCCTCTGTCACTTGTGACTTCTGGCTCCATCTCTGATTGACCCGATGTCTCTCTTCGTTTTCCTCTCCTCCGTTGGTCCAGCCTTTGCCTTCTCCTCCACGTGCACCTCTCTCTCTGGTGTTGTGTGTGTGTAGGTCTGTGGGTCCCTCCAGGTCAGCTTCTGGGTCCTTGCTGCCTGTCTCCCCCGTCCCTCGCCCTCTCCCTCTGTCACTCTTTGCTGCCGGTTCCTCCCTTTGGCCCAGACCCGCCCACCAATCGTCACTCTGTTTCCGCCCTCCAGGCATCCGTGAGCCACCACGCCCCTTTGAACCTTGGACCCCAGACCCAGAAAAACTGAGGCAGCCGACTGTCTCCTGCACCTGAAAGGAAGCTCCTGGCTGGAAAGGGAGCATTCTGAGCAGTGGGGAGCAAGGAGCTACCCCATCCTGAGGTTCCTCAGATGGGGGTGGGACGACTGGGGATTTGGGGGAAAGGTAGATTTTGAGAGAGGGCTCTGAGAAGGAGATTTTGGTTTTTGTTTTGTTTTAAAATAATTTATTTGGCTGTGCCAGGTCTTAGTAACATGGAGATCTTTGATTTTCTTTGTGCATGAGTTGCAGTATGTGAGTTCTAGTTCCAAGACAAGGGATGGAACCTGGGCCCCCTGAGTGGGGAGCAAGGAGTCTTAGCCACCAGGGAAGTCCCGGGATGAAGATTTTGTGAAAACGGGTTCGGAGGGGGCAGCAGTTCTGGGAAAAGTGGATTAGGGGAGAGAAAGCTTCTGAGGGAGGGGGATTCTAGGCATTGTGGATTCTGAAGAAAGGAAGATTCTGGGGGAAAAGAGGGGTAAGAGGACCCTGAGTGGAGGGAGATTTAGGCAAAGAGGGAGTCTAAGATGAGGGCTCTGAGAGAATTTTGGGAGGAGACTCTAAAAGGAAGAAAGTCCTTTAATATTTTTTTATTTACTTATTTGACTGCACCAGGTCTTAATTGGGGCATGTGGGATCTAGTTCCTTGATCAGGGATAGAAACTGGGCCCCTGTATTGGGAGCTCAGAGTCTTGGCCACTGGACCACCAGGTAAGTTCCTAAAATGGGGAGTTTTGGTGAAAGGTTCTGGGGAAGGGGCTCTAAGAGGAAAAGGATTCTGGGGAGGATGATTTAAGGAGATGGATTCTAGGAGGAGGGATATTCTGAATCCTACCAGGATTCTTAAGGAGAAATTCTAGAAGATAGGAAGACTGCCAACTGTGAAGCAACCTCCTGGCGGTTGCTTTCCCCCTGGGAAAGACGGGGGTGGGCAGGGGGTGAGTGTGCATGTATGAGAATCTATTGAGGATGGGAGTGAAGGGAGATAAATGAAGAGTCCAAACGCAAATGTGAGCTGGCAGTGGCCAGTGAGAACTGAGGATGTGAATTATGGCCTGTCTTCACCCTCCTCTCTCCTTGGAAGAAAACCTGTGACAAGCCTAGACAGCGTATTAAAAAGCAGAGACATCACTTTGACGACAAAGGTCCGTATAGTCAAAGCTAGTTTTTCCACTGGTCATGTAGGGATGTGAGAGTTCAACCATAAAGAAGGCTGAATATTGAATAATTGATCCGTTGGAATTGTGGTGCTGGAGAAGACTCTTGAGAGTCCCTGGAACAGCAAGGAGATCAGACCAGTCAATCCTAAAGGAAATCAAGCCTGAAGATTCATTGGAAAGACTCATGCTGTAGCTGAAGCTCCAATTCTGTGGCCACCTGATGCGAAGAGCGGGCTCATTAGAGAAGACCCTGATACTGGGAAAGACTGAAGGCAGGAGAAGGGTGCGACAGAGGATGAGATGGTTGGATGGATCATCGCCTCAACGAACATGAGTTTAAGCAAACTCCGGGAGATAGTGAAAGACTTGGAAGCCTGCCGGGCTGCAGTCCACGGGGTCCCAAAGAGTCGGACACGACTGAGTGACTGAACAACTCGCCTTTTCGGGCCGGCCCCCGACACCGTTCAGGCCAGTCCCTTCCACTCCCAGGTCCCGCCCCCTCCGCTCCCCGGGCCCACCTTCCTGCCGCCAATCCAAAGTCCCGCCCACAAGCCGTAAAGCTCTCTCCCGTCGCAACGCTGAGCACAACGCGCCTGCGCAGACCCTGAAAAGCGGCCAGGGTGGCCCCGCGCTTTCCTTTTCCGGTTGCGGCGCCGCGCGGTGAGGATCTCGTCTCTACGCGTGCAGTCATGCCGTCTAAGGGCCCTCTGCAGTCGGTGCAAGTCTTCGGACGCAAGGTGAGACGGGCGCCGGATGGTAGGAACGAGGGGAGGCCCATGTCGGAGAGGCCTGTGGGAAGGCATCTGGGGTCTACTTGGGAGCCGAGGCTCAGAGCTCACGTGGCTCCGCTCTCCCCCTCGCTTTCCACAGAAGACGGCCACGGCCGTGGCGCACTGCAAACGAGGTAACGGCCTCATCAAGGTGAACGGACGACCCCTGGAGATGATCGAACCGCGCACGCTGCAATACAAGGTGCTGGGATTGAAGACGGGCGTTTGGGTTGATTGAGGGCTCTGGAGACGGAGATGTTGAAATAATTGGGTTCCTGGAGTTCGTCTATCTTGGAAAACGAAAGGTCTTGTGTCAACAGGGGACGCTTAGAGGCTGAGTAGGGAATAGAAAAATGGGATATTTGACGATGCAGCTGGTGTTGGGGGTTCAGGCGATATTATGAAAGCTTGAATTGAGAGTGGAAACGTGGATGTTGAAGATTAAACAGGTGCTTAACTGGGTTGTTTGGAAAGTCACTCATTTGGGACGAGGTGGCATGGGGGCTCCCAAAGTTTATGGGGCCTGACGACTTGCAGTAAGTTAATGGGGGACGTTTTACAGTAGTTTGCGCACTCTGAGGACAGGAATCAATGTTTTGTCCCTCAAAACATTGTGACTAAAATAAGGTTTTGAATATTGTAGGTACTCAATAAGCATTAGAAGAACAAGAACAGAAGTCGGGTTTGTAGTGCTTGGCTGTGAAAGGAGTTCCTCTCCCCTCCCCGTTTAAGCCTCAGTTTCTTTTTTTTTTTCTGAATAAAGTTTTATTGGAAGGCCTCAGTTTCTTTGGCTCAGACTGGAAAGATGTCTGAGTTTGATTTCTGCCTCTTCTAGCTGTGTTATTTGGGGCAGTAACTTCCCTTCTCTGTAAAATGGAAATAGGTTGTTCCTTGAAGGCTGTTGTGAGGGTAAATTGGATTCTCCCTGTGAGGTTGTTGGTGTGTGTGATGTGTGAGAAAGTGAAGAACTGTTTACATTGCAGGGTTAGTTAGACCTTCCTAGAACAGGTAGATGAGTATTGTGACTTATTGGCACTGACAGTTTACTCAAAGGCTTTGTGTGTGCATCCTGTATTGAGTGCTGGCAACAAAGCAGTGACCTGGATGGTTCCAGGGCCTGCCCTCCTAGAGCTTCGAATCCAGTGGGGGACACAGAGTGGACCCAATGCCAAACACTGCTCCCAGACAGTCAGAACTGGGGTAGAGGTTCCCAGAGAAGGTTTCTGACTCAAACTCGGGTGGAAGGGTCAGAGCAGGGGTGGAGGGGACTTGTGAGCTGAGGCCTAAAGTAGGTAAATCAAAGTAGGGTTATAGCATCATAATTTTTCTGGAAATCTGTGGGGTGCAAAGGGAGGGCAGAGAGCTCGGGTGGGGAGAGCACCTGACAGAGCCCAGGAATGGTTTTTTTCACCATTTGGGGCAGGCTTAGTGGCTGCAAAGGTTTTCCTTACTATTGGGCTAAGGTGCCCACATTCTAAGAATCAGGTTTAAAAAACAGGTGACCTGATGTCCAAAGAGCAACGCAGGAGGAGGACCCGCTCAGGCAGGATTCAATTTGACTTCAACAAACTCTTCTTTCTTAGAAACCTCCCTGCTCTGCTGGCTGTGTATAGGGGGCTTTGAGTAACAGCCCAGCCGTCTTCCACTAATACTTTGAGGCCAGCAGTGGCAAGAGCTACTTGTAGAGAGCTGTGGAGGAATGTTCCGTGAGGTTGTGATCTAAAATCCTGTAACGTCTCCTGTTACCCTAGCTACTGGAACCTGTTCTGCTCCTGGGCAAGGAGCGATTTGCTGGTGTGGACATCCGTGTCCGAGTGAAGGGTGGTGGTCACGTAGCCCAGATTTACGGTGAGTCCCAGACACTGGGCACATTGGTGGGTCTGAGGGCAGGGTCCCATCCCTGGGTGTTCATAAAGCTGATGTACTTTTTGTCTGTGTCTTCCTCACAGCCATCCGCCAGTCCATCTCCAAAGCCTTGGTGGCCTATTACCAGAAATGTGAGTGAGGGTGGGTCCTTCCCAGCAGGTGGGTGGGGGCGTGTGAAGGGCTACAAAGAGTGGGAGGACACTTGCTGGTGTCTAAATCTTCTCACGTCCTTTCACCCCCAGATGTGGATGAGGCTTCCAAGAAGGAGATCAAAGACATCCTCATCCAGTACGACCGGACCCTGCTGGTAGCCGATCCCCGTCGCTGCGAGTCCAAGAAGTTTGGAGGTCCTGGTGCCCGTGCCCGCTACCAGAAATCCTACCGATAAGCCCATCATGAAGACCAGGGTTTCTCTTTATAGCACCTTTATAATAAATGTTGTGGGATTTAAGGTTTTAGGAACTATGCTGTGGTCTTCTGTGGTGGGACTTTGTCTAAAAGGAATGCAAGAAACACCCCCAGAAGCCTTTCTAGAAGCTACCACTCTGATTAGGACGTGGGTAGGAGAGATGGGCGGTCTCAGTTTCTCTGAACTTCGAGTCCAGTGTGTGAACACAGCTCAGGTGGGCTTGTTTCCTGGTCATTGGTTGTGTGAGTGTCCTTGTGGGTTTTATCTCCTTCAGTCCTTTTGCTGTTTGAATGGCATTTCAGAGAAGAGCAGGGGAAATGTGTAAGATCAGTAATCTTTAATACAAAGTGAGGAGAGGTCTTTTAAGTCAGCAGCTAAGGGCCATCCATGCATGTATTGGGAAAGGAAATTTTTTAATGCCAACCTGTAGTGTAGATAGGATTGAGGTTGGGTAGGGGTCTGTAATCCCTGTTGTGGGTAGGTGCGTGATTTCCCCTGACTGGTTTCATCCTTCAGGATGTCGATGGTAATCCCCACTCCCCATGGCCTCCTTAAAGCAAGTCCCAGTTACGCTCAATGTGACTATCCTTATGGGCCTGGGAATACATAGATCTGAGGACATGTTCATCTCTTGTGTCTGCCATGTGATGATAAGAGCTGATGTAGGTGAACTCAGTTGCCGCCCCTGGGCCAGAGATGTTACAGCACTTCCGTCATGGAAGAAAGTTCTGGGGGATGGTGCTGGTATATGTATAGGGAAGTAAATTGTTGTTTGTGAATTAAGTTGCCCTCAGTTTCTTTCCGCATATTTAAAGGAAGCTAGAGAGCATCATTCGGAGAAGGCGATGGCACCCTACTCCAGTACTCTTACCTGGAAAATCCCATGGATGGAGGAGCCTGGTGGGCTGCAGTCCATGGGGTCGCTAAGAGTCTGACACGACTGAGCGACTTCACTTTCACTTTTCACTTTCATGCATTGGAGAAGGAAATGGCAACCCACTCCAGTGTTCTTGCCTGGAGAATCCCAGGGAGGGGGAGCCTGGTGGGCTGCCGTCTATGGGGTCGCACAGAGTCGGACATGACTGAAGTGATTTAGCAGCAGCAGCAGTGAGCATCATTGGGGTGGGAAGGGCATCTGTCCTTTAACAGCTTTTGCAGCCAGCGATCTGCCCCCAAGTGGGCTTCCTCACTACTTCCTGCTGAGCAAACTGTTAAGAACATCATTACACACTTGATCAAGGAGTAGTTTCACCAATTTTCTTTATAAAAGGAACTTGGGAGGGCTTCCGTGGCAGCTCTGGTAAAGAATCCACCTGCCAATGCAGGAGACACGGGTTTTGCTGCCCTGAAGATCTCACACGGGGTGGAGCAGCTACGTTGTGTGCCACAGCTATGGAACTTGTGCTCTGGAGCCCGTGCACTACAGCTAGAGAGTAGCCCTGCTCTGCAACTAGAGAAAGCCTGTGCGGCAGCGAAGACTCAGCACTGTCAAAAACCGGGAAAGGAACTTGGGATTTACTGTATGTTTGCCCTACTGATGAAACAGGAGCTACATGTGGCCGTGAAGCTGGGCTGCACTGATGAGAATGTTGTTTACGACAGGACAACCTTGTGGGATGGTACTCAGGTGTAGAAAATAGATATTACACACGGAGGTATGGTTGGTGGAGCTCCACTAGGTGCCAGGCGAAGTATTGTTGGGTTGTCTTCACACCATCTCTGTGAGGTGGGTGGCAGGCAGGCATCTTCACCGCAGCTGCTGAGAAAGTTAGTGTAGTGGCAAAATAACCACCTGACCAAGTTTTGCATTGAAGCTGGAGTTACTAATAGCCTGACTGGGTTTGACTGGCATTAACCTAAACATCCCCAGGAGGGCAGCACTGTCCCAAGGCATGCTGCAGGCAGCTGACCTTACTTTCCCTCTTTAAGCCTGTCCTAATTAGAGCTTACAAAAGGCAGGCTGTAGTAGACCAGCAAGAAAGGTATTCATGAGGAGGCGTTGGAGCTGGGGCCGTGAGGCAGAGGTAGGAGCTGGGCAGGCAGGATGGATGGGGTTTGGGGGCAGGGACCAGGAGGGGCCAAGGCAGGCCTAGTGCCCAGGGTTTTCCCACAGGGCCCAGAGACCCCCTTAGTTTGAGGCTCCTGGCTCCTTCCCAGAGGCACAGCTGGGACACATCTGGAAGTGGCGAAGGGGGCTCGCCTCCTTCCTCGCTCCAGGCCTTGGCGTAGACAGCCCCCTTCGCCCTCCCTGCTGCCGCCTCCTCAAATACCGAGAATTCCGGCGCCGCTGGGAGCCTGGGCCAGGCTGGGAACTTTCCTCAAGCTGGGAATGTGCAGCTAGGGGCGGAAGCGGGGAGGGCCAGCCTCAGTCCTGACCTTTGGGAGGCTGCAGTGGAGCAGGTCCAGGCCAAGGAGCCCGAATCAGCCTATGCCCTGGTGTATGGCATCGTACCCACTCAATAACTGAATGGAAGCCAGCAGCTAACATTTACTGAGCCAGGCCTTGTTCACTTTAGCTAATGATCAGTCCTTACTTAGGGACTTTGGAGTACCAGGCTTCAAGCCTCTTGTGGGCAAGGAGTTGTTCCCTGTTGTACCCCCAGTGGCAAGAATAGCACCTGACAGACAGTCAAGAGTGCTGACTCAGGCTTGGCTGTGTGGTTGAATCCCATCTCTGCGCCTTCCCACTCACGTGACTGGGCAAGTATCCTCTCTGCCTGAGTTTCCTCATCTCTCAACTGGGGATTACAGATCCTCACTTGCCTGTTAGGGATATTGAGGACTTGAAGGGAATGAGCTGAAATAGTGACTAACACCTGTGGTATGTAGTTTAGAACTCAGTAACAGCATTTTTTTTGCTGTTAACTGATTGTTAAAACCAGATTCTTGGGCTCCTGCCTTGGGGGTTCTGATATCATGGGTTGGGACTGGATCCTGGGGCATCTGATTTGATCACGGCCTTAGTAAGTCAGGGGGCTTCCCTCATTGCTCAGTTGGTAAAGAATCAGGCTTAAACACGTTTGGGAAGTAAGGATATGCTCACTGAATCTTTATGATGATCCTATAAAGGTGGATACTCTTGCCCTCATCATACAGATGAGGCAGCCAGGCTGGGGGCGGGGGGGGGGGGGATTCCACACTAAGTCCTGGAAAAGTTGGGGCTTCAACTCAGCCATGGTGCTGTGGTTTCTCAGAGAATTCCAGGGAAGACTGAGTGAGATCTAGAACACAAGTTAAGTGCTCAGTGAAAGAAGCTAAGATTACCAAAGAGACTACCCGTGCTGCTTATTGGGCTCACTGCTGTGAGGGGGGCAGAACGATCTCAGAATAAAAGCCTTAGTCTCACGACCTGAGTGACTTGGAGGTGGGGGTTCACTGAGGCACTGTAGAGGTTCCCCAACTAGAAAGAGGCCAGGTAAAAGGATCAATACAAGAACTGGATGGATGGGTATAAAAATTGAATACTTAGGAGGGTGGAGAGTGGTTGCCAAGAGAACTCAGGCAGATGTGGGACACTTTTCCCAGAATCCCAAACCACAATCCATTCTGGTGTTAGCATGGAACTGTCTCTGAAGTTTTGCAGTACCAAGACCCAGAAGAAACCAGGTAAGGAAGGATGGATTGAAAGAGATTAAAACGGCTGGCTGGCTGGTGGTAGAGATGGTTAAATGGCTGGCTGGCTTGATGGACTAGATGACTGAATGATGAAATGTATGAACAAATGGACAGCAGTGGGAATATGGAGGGACGAATGGATGAATAGAGCTGGCTGGAGAAGGCAGACAGGTGGGGTAATGGATGGTAGATTTATGGAGGAGTGGGTGCTAGATGGGGGGTGGGGTAGGATGATGGATGAAAAGGGTGAAGATAGCTGAATAAAGCAAGTCTATGGGTAGGATAATGGATTTGAAGACAGATGGACAGAGAGGGAGATGATGGAGAGACAGCTGGGTGGATAGAATTGGCTATGAAGATGAGACGACTGGATGATAGTGGGACACATAAACTGAATAAACTGCTAAAGGAAGAGCTTCAAGGGATTTGCTTGGGAAACCCTTTTTTTGGCGGCGGGGTCAGGGGAGACTTCTTAACTTGGCTTTCCTGGGTAGGCATTAAGTAGCTTATAAACCTGAACTCATACACCCAACTGTAATGGATCCAGTTTTCAGTAATTCTCAAAGGAATCTGAGATTCCCCAAATTTTCAGAACAACTGATTTGTGCCGTATCAGACCTTCCTATTCATTGTTGCCTTCTGACATCCCCACTGCCTCCAGAATGGGAAAAGATACATAATTCCATATTAGTTTAACAAAATATTAATGACATCCCCTTCCCCATCCCTGTTGGGTTAATCCAGGTAAGTAACAAGGGCCATTCTCCAAAGATTCCAGGTGTCTGCAAGCTGCAGCAATTTTTAGACCTGTGTTCAGTGTCTGGACTTCCGGGTGAATTCTGAGGGTCTCTGGCATCTGGTTGAAGTCTTTGCTTTTCAAGGAGCCCGACATCCTGACTCACATGTGGAAAGGGGCATCGGGGCCCCCCTGGGCTCTGCGGAGACCCACAGATTCTTGAGGGGTTGCCAAGAGAGCAGGATGGTTCAACCTGACCTGGGCCTTGGCTGGCCGTAGCCGCCCGCCACCTCCGACATGGATGTTGACTGTGGTGGCATAGCTGAGCCTCCGGGCTGGGGGTGGTGGGGGTTGGGGCTGGGGTGGCGGTGAAGGTGCCCGTGATGTGGGGGCAGAGGAGGACCAAGGGCCCCGGGAGGCTGGGGGAGCCTCTCCTCCAGGCCCCTGTCGCCGAGCCAGGCTCTGGCTGATGTACGAAGCTGCCAGGTATCTTGAAAGGGCAGCCGCATTGGGGCCCAGGAGCTTCCGAGTCGGGGGTGGGGGACTGTGGGGTGGGGTCAAGTCTGAAGACTCTGATCTGGCAGCGTGAGAGACCGAGGGGCCTCCTTGTTTGGCCAAAAGCACGGTGGTCTGGACTGGGGTGGGTAACGGGCCCTGAGTGTCCACAGGGCCTCCTTGCTCAGGCAAAGGTGCGGTGGCTGGAACCTGGTCATTCGTGAGGCCCTTCCTTTCCAACAAAGGTGTCAGTTTCTGAACCTGGAGGTCTGTGAGGCTTTGTTCCTGAAGCCAAGGTGCAGCGGCACGACCCTGGATGTCTCGGAGGCCTCCCTGCTGGGGCAAAGGCAGGAGGGCTTGGACCTGGGCGTCCGTGTCCGTGAGGCTTGCTGTCTGGGGCAAAGGTGTGGCAGCTGGAACCTGAAAATCGGGGGTTTCCTGGGGCAAGGACGGGGGGGCATCAGCTGGGTTCTGACGGTCCAAGTGGCCTCTGTGTACAGGCAAAGGTGAGGTACCCGGAACCTGAATGTCTGGGAGGTCACACTGCAAGGGCAGTGGGGTGTCAGCTGGGATCTGAGGGTCCAGGCTGCTTCTGTGTATGAGTGAAGGATCGACGGCTGGCCCACAGGCAGTAGCTGGGGACTGAACATCCCTGCAGCCTCCTGGCTTAGTTACAGGGGTGTTGGTTGGGCTCTGGCTGTCCCAGCAGCCTTCTTGCTTGGGTACAGGACTGGTAGCTGAAACCGTGACATCAGAGGAACTGCCCCGCTTGGGTGAGGCTGGGTTGGTGGGAAGCTGGACGTCCACGTGGCCTCTTTGCTCAGGAGATGAGGTGCTAGAAGGAACCTGAGTACCCACGTGGTCTCTATGCTCCTGCAAAGGAGTGGCAGCTGGCACCTGGATTTCCAGGTGGCCTCGATCTGGTGAAATTGTAATAGCTGCAGCCTGGCTGTCTGGGGGGTCTTCCTCTTCCAGCAAAGGTGTGGCGACTGGAATCTGGGTATTCCAGAGGCTTCCTTGCTCAGGCAGGGGGGTAGCAGCTGGAACCTGGAGGCTCAGATGGTCTTGCTCAGGCAAACTTGAAACATGTAGACCCTGGCTGTCCTGGCAGCCTCCCTGCTTAGTCAAGGGTGTGGCAGCTTGAACCCGGGCAGCAGGGCTGAGGGAGACAGATTCCTGGGCACAGGTCAGAGGGAAGGCCAGCTCACACACCAGCACATGTCCAAAGGCAGGCAGGGGTCCTGCATGCAAAGACAGATGGGTCAAGTTAGGACAGATCCCCCAGCTGGGGCCACCTCTGCTGACCACATACCTGGACCTCACCTGGCTCGGCCTGCTCCTGGGACAGGCCAGGTAAAAGCTGCGGCTGGGCCAGAGCCCGAGGCCTGCGGCGGGGTGCGTTGGCCGATGCCCGGGTCTCAGCCCGCTGCATGTGCTGGATCCGCTCGCTGTAAAGCCGGGCCAGCTCTCGCACTCGGGATGCTGACCTCTCCGAAGTCGGGACTCCCGCCTTCCCTCCTGCACTGCCATTGCCTCCACTCAGGTCCGAGTCTTCCAGGATCAGCAGTGGCTCAGGAAAACCCGGCCGGGCCAGCTGCCCCTGCTCCAGGGCCTGCCAGGCGCTCCGGATTTCAGAGCAAGAGCGGAACTCCAACTCATGTGAGAATCCCTGATCCCGGGTGACATCTGGGGGCTGGAATTCTGGGAATGATCCTCCTTCATCCTCCTCTCGCCCTGCCCTGCCTTCTGAGGAGGGCTCGCCCAGTTTTCCAGAAGTGCTTCCGGGGAAAAGTTCTCTCCGGGTGGCTAGAGTCTCATCCAGCTCCTGCGGGGGTCCCTGGAGCCAGGAGTCACAGGGGAGCGGGCGGGCAGCGCTGGAAAGACTAGGAATGTCGGGGACGCTAGGAATGGCTGGAAGGCAGGGCATTTCAAAAACACTGGAAATGTCAGAGAGGCTGGGGAGGCGGGGCATCTGGGGAATTTCAGAAAGGCTAGGCACTTCAGGGAGGCTGGGTCTGTCGGGGCTTTTGGAAAGGCTGGGAATGTCGGCAATTTCAGCCGCACTGGAACCCTCGAGCCCCTCCAGGACGTGGAGTGGGGAAGGCTCCCGTTCATCCATGTCCAGTTCTTCTTCCTCCTCCTCTTCTGAAGAGTCTCGGCTGGGCAGGCCTTGGAATGTGAGGGTGTCACTGTCGCCTGGCACTTGGGAGTCTCCGGGGAACTTGGGAACATCATGGGGTGGCTGTAGGGGGCCCTGAGGAAGCCAAAAGGTGTCAGGGTGGGTTGGCCCCCTGAATCCCAGGCTACGCCCACCCAGGCCTGGAGCCCCAAGGACATTGGGAGGGGACGCCTGGCTCACCCCCGGATCCCGGAGGCCTCTTTGGTTCAGGAGCTCCAGGATTTCTTCAGTGATTGAGGGCCCAGAAGGGTCCAGCGTGGGGGGTCCTGTGTCCTCCAGGTCCTCAGGGGGTCCAGAAGTGGGACTTGGTGGCTGAGGCTCCAGGGGCGGGTAGAGCTCCCCCGCACTGCCGGTGTGCTGTGAGGAAGGCAAGGAAGGAGGGCGGGAGTCTGGGGGCCCCAATCCCCTCCCTCAGAGGACAGGGCCTCATCACCTTCTTCTTCAGACCGGGGACGTGGGAACTCAAGTTCCCTCCCCCAACAGACCCAGGAGTACGGGTTGTGGAATGTTTCTCACCTTGAGTCTAGGCTTAGCTGGGGAGGAAGAGATGAGAAAGAGGAAAGAGTGAGATGGAGGAACAAGTGTTATTCCTTGTTACTGATGAGTGGCCCCATCATCCCTCCTTCACGGCGCCCGCGAGGCCCAGGGAACAGACACGGGCGCACCAGGCTGGGCTGGGCAGTCACTCACCGCTGTGTGGCAACATGACGTAAAGGTCCTTTAGAGGCTCTAAGGGGAAGACACAGTGATGTCAGGGCCCACTCCCCCACCGGACACCAAGTTCACTCTTAGGGGAGGGCACTCACCAGACTGTCTGCGGCCGCGACGGGTAGTGGTGGGTCCTGGTGATGGAGCTGTGGGGAGAGGTAGATTGGAACCCCGTTAGGACCCCCACTCCAGGTTCCTGGGGGAGGGATGAGGGGGAACCTCAGGGTTCCATCTCCTTTACCTGTGTTCCGTCGTCCAGGAGTGAAACTTCTAGCATCTCGCGGGCAGGGAGACCCAAGTGGGGGTGTAAGGGGCTCTGGGATAGGCTTGCTTTTAGGAGCACCTACAGGAAGAGATTTGGAGCTAATATTCTACTTTTTCTTTGAAGCGATTCCTCTACTGTCACATCCTCCCAACCCGAGGTCCCGACTCACAGTGCAGGCTGTTTTCAAGGAGGACTTGTTTTGCCTGAAAAAGATAAGCATGAGGGTTGAGGGGGCTGGGCCCTGAAAACCCCAGGCTCCGTCTGATTAAAGGGTGCTGCTACCTGTCAGGTGCCTTACATGACTGATACTGACGAATCCTCCCCACAGCCCTATTAAGTTGGTGCTATTATTCCTCCACGTGAGGAGCTGAAGCCAGAGAGGTTAAGTTACTTGCCCAGAATCACATGGCAGGGATGTTGTGGAGCTAGGACTGAAAGCCAGGTAACCCAATTTTGTAACTATCATGCTGTAAGACAGCGCCCCCACCCCCGTCCCTGGCACTCAGGGTCTTTCAATGCTATTGAGTTGGGGGGCCTTCCCAAGTGGCACAGTGGTAAAAGAATCCTCCTGCCCATGCAGGAGATGCAAAGAGACGCAGGTTCAACCTCTGGGTTGGGAAGATCCCTTAGAGATGGCAGCCCACTCCAGTCTTCCTGATTGGGAAATCCCACGGACAGAGGAGCCTGGTGGGCTGTAGTTCAGGGTGGTCACAAAGACTTGGACATGACTGAGCGTGCACGCATGGGTCCCCAGCACCCTGAGGACCCCCTAGTGGTGGTAGGAGCTGTACCTTGGCAGGGATGGAGGCGGGGTGGTTCTCAAAGAAGAGGCGCTGGAGACAGTGAATCCACAGCCTCTTCTCTTCTTGGTTCCTGGCCTGGGGGTGGGGTGAGGTGGGGGTGGAATTGGGAGCCAGTTGTGAGGTCTAGGGACTTGGGGGGTGGGAAATCCCCGCCTGCCCAGCCCCACCCTACCCTCACCTGGAGCAGGTGCCTGTGCTTGGGAATGGTCAGATCGGACACCTTGAACCCTAGAGGGTCTCGAGGGTTCTCGCTCACACTCAGGTTGCAGCACTGGGTGAGGGGCAGAGAGAGGCCTCAGACTCATCCATGTACCCCTCAAGTGTATCTGAGCCCCCTCCTCCTAAAAGATGTCCCCTTTCCAGCTTCCCTGGTGGCTCAGTGGTAAAGAATCTGCAGGCCAGTGCAGGAGACCTGGGTTTGATCCCTAATCAGGGAAGATCCCACATGCCACGGAATAGCCCCTGCACCACAACTATTAAGCCTGCGCTCTAGAGCCTGCAAGCCGCAACCACTGAGTTCACATACCACAACTCCTGAAGCCCCTGCGCCCCAGAGCCTGTACTCCACAACAAGAGAAGCCACTGTGCCTTGACTGGGCAAAAGCTCTCATAGTAATCAAGACCTAGCGCACCCATAAATAAATAAAAGATGTCCCCTTCCCACCCCGTCAACCCTCTCCACCAGGCTGGGCTCAGCTCTCCCTCACCAGCCCTCCCACTCTCATCTGGGTCAAGAAGACGTGACTGCAGAGTAGTGTAGATGCCTGCCTGGTGGGCAGATCCAGGTCCTCCCCTTCTAGGTCCATATCACCTCTGCATAGCTCTGACCCTGCTTGCCTCTCCTTATTAAACCCTACCTCGCTCCTCGACTCAAGGAAACGTTGTCCTTTTAAGCGAGTTGCCCACTCATGTATACCCTGCCCCTAGCCACGCCTTTGGCTCTACAGCTCTGTATAGAATACACCTGGCAGGCAACATCCGGCCCCGCCCCCATCCCTGAACTCACGAAGATGTGGCCCTTGTAGGTGTATTCCGGTCCCCGGCGCTTGGCCACGAGCAGCATCCGTGAGAACAGAAAGAGCAGCCGTTCACCCCCTCGGAGTCGGGGGCCGCTCCCTCCACCACCTCGGAATGCGCCCTCCAGCACTAGCTCCCCAAAAGCGCTGAGGTCCGGACCGGTCCAGCCGCCCAGGCGCCGTTGCACCTCCTGCCAGGACCCCAGGAACACACCGGCGGGCAGTGCACGCAAATCAAGACAGGGTGGTTAGCAAGCAGACCATGAGGTCCCAGTCCACCCCAAGGCTCTGACCGACCCCCGACCGGAGGCCCTCAGGTCCACCCTGCCCCCCCGGCCCACGGCGGGTCCCAGCCCTCTCCCAGGGTCACCTGGAGGCGAGCAGCATGCTCCTGCTTGCGTTTCATGTCATTGATGTACCAGGCGACCGCTGTCATGGACACAATAGCCTCCTCCACCATCTCGCGGCCCCCAGCATCCGGGCCCTCTGCCCAGTGCTTGCCCAGCTCCTGGAGGGCAGGCGCCCAGGGAGAGGAAGACAAACAGAGGAAGGGAGAGACGAACAGAGACAGAGAGAGAGAGAGAGAGGCAGGGGCAGAGATGGAGAGCCAGAGACCGAGAGAGACAAGCAAGCAAAGACAGGAAGTGAAGTCAGCGGGTGCCAGCCCCCACTGCTAACAAGACACTGCCCCAGAGCTGGCCCAGTTTCTAGGGACCAGAGGCCTCCCTGGTCCTCGCTGGCCCAGCTTTCCCAGGGTCCGCACTCCAGATGCACCACCAGGTGGCCAATGGACAGGACCTCGCCCCTCCCCAGGCAGCCCCCCGGGGGCCCACAGCTGACCTGCAGCAGCAGATGGTACTTGAGGATGCGCTGGACAGGCTTCAACAGGAAGCTCTGCAGGGGCAGCGAGTGATGGAGCTGGGCCTGGCGCTCTTGCAGCCACATGGCTGCTGGCGGGGACAGTGACAGCTCCCGGAGTAGGGCCAGGGAGCTGGGGACACAGCACAGGTCAGGGGGATGGGCAGCTACAGCGGGCCAGGCTGGGAGGAGTCAGGGAGTGACCAGGGTTTGGGAACGCTCAGGGGCTGGTTGAGGTTAGGGAGAAGGCGGACATGGTTGCAGTCTGGCAGTGTTGGGACTTGACTGGGTTGGGGTAGGGGGTGCTCGGCTAGCGCACATCAACTTGTGGGGCACAGCCTGGGCCCAACAGGGTGCTTCTCAGTCCTCACCTCGGGTAGTTCATGCAGTACAATGTGTAGATGTCGAAATCCTCGCTCTGTGGGCAACAAGGGAATCAGGGAGACATCAGTGCCCAACTCCTCATGATCCCTCCCTCCAAGCCTAGCCCAGGCCTGCTCCCCTCCCACCCTAACCCCCTTACCCAGGCCCCAGCCTCACCCTCTGCACAAAGCACTCAGCGATGCCCCCGGCGCTGCTGCTGCCCTCCAGGTCTTCCAGGAGCTCACTGGGGAGGGGCAGAGAGAAAGGGTGAAGGACCACCCTGCCCCCACACACCCACCCCGCGAGGACACCAGAAGGCTGGGCCTTGGTGGGCTGCCAGGATGGGATGTCACGTCCACATGAAGGGTCCTCTGATCACGATGTGGGAGGTAGCAACCTGCTCAGACGCTGTCCTTGGGCAGCATCATGTTCCTCAGCCTGAGATCTTGTCACAGGCAGCATGAGCCTTGGGGATCTCATGGGGCACAGCCCGGGAGAGGGGTGTCAGGACCCTTAGAGCTTCGATAACCTTAACATCCTATTGTGACCCTGAAAACTTGTTATGACTCACAAACCTCCCACAAGAACTTTATGTGTAATTAGGGAATTCCCTGGTGGTCCAGTGGTTAGACTAAGTGCCTTCATTGCTGGGTCCAGGTTCGGTCCCTGGTTGGAGAACTAAGATCCCAAAATGCAAGCGGTGAGGCCAAAAAAAAAGTGTAATTAAGGGTCATCAGAGGATGAGACGGCTGGATGGCATCACCGACTCAGTGGACATGAGTCTGAGCACGCTCCGGGAGATGGTGAAGCACAGGAAAGCCTGCTGTGCTGCAGTTCACCGGGTCGCGAAGAGTCGGACACGATGGAGCGACTGAACAACAACAAGTATCAGTAAGACACGTAGGTGTCACGCTCTCCTGGAACTCTAGCACCCTCCGCACTCGGGGGCCAACCATCCTGGTTTGTCTGGACTGCGGGGTTTCCCAGGATGAGTCACACAAATGCTCACACTGTCATGACCCTCAGCCTGCACAGGAGTCTTTGATTCACTGTGCTCCATGATCTGACATGGCGCTAGCCCCATCTCATTGCCTGGATCCATCCTGATATTTGGACCTCATCTGGGTCCTCATTCCCCATCGTGATCCCTGCCCAATATCATAAGACCCCATGTTCCAGTCTGGACAGGGCACTGTTGGGCGCCAAGGTTTGGGTTAGAACACAGCCTCTCTTCCTGAGCTCCCTAGCCCACCCCCCTGACCACCCCACCCATCCCTGACCTGCTGAACTCGTAGATGTCCTCGATGTTGGCAAATAGCGTGCCCACCTGCTCCGCACTCAGCCCCAGAACCCCGCCATCCAGCAGAGGGCCCAGGTAGTCCTGTGGGAATGACTGGGGTTATGGGGGTGGAAGGGCTGGCCCAGGTCCCCACGGCACTGGGATGCCTACCCGCCTCACCTCCACGATGCTTCGGAGGTCCCGGACGTAGGCCCGCTCTGTCTCCACAATCTCACGGGCCACACGCTCCAGCCTCGAGGGTTTCGAAGAACCCGAGGTCCCCACGGGTGACAGATGCAGGCGGATGGGGGGCCCTGGAAGGGGCTCTGGCCTCGAGGCTGAGCAGGCTGGGGTGGGGCCCGGAGCCGGGTCCCCCTCAGAGCCCACAGTGCTCAAGGACGTGGAGCTCCCAGAACCTCGTGGGGAGGTCATGGCGGGGGTGGCAGGGGCTGCTGGGGTTGTGGAACAAGCCATCAGGGGGGCTCCTCAACTGAGTAAGTGCACTCAGCCCCCACACTCACCCACCCCTGATCAACATCTCTCTAACCAGCTCCCCTCTCTAACCAGCCCTGTCCTCTCCAGGCAGGGTCCTCTCTGAACTGCTGGCCCCCATTCCTTGAATCCACCTCCATGTGTCATCCTGGGAGAACTTTATTATTTAGCCTGACTCTTTTACTCTCACGAGGATAATCCCATTCCTGCCCTCAGGGTAAAGTCCAAACTCCTGAGATCCAAAGGGCCCTCTGCAAGGTGGCCATTAGAGACCTTTCCAGCGTGTACTTTTCCCAAGACACACCACTTCTTACCCTTTGGGCTCCAGGCACACTCAGCTTCTCTGGGTTACTCAAATAAGCAGCCTCTTCTCACCTCTCTGCCCCTGCGCAGAATACGCTTCCTGCCCTCTCTCAATTCACCCCACCTAATCTTTCAATTCTCAGTTTAGATATCCCCCTCCTCCAGGAAGCCTCCCTTGATCTCCCAGACAGGGGTCCCACTGCCCTCTGAGCTCTCCCCATCCCAGCCAGCCCTGACCACTGTGTGCTGGGCTTCCCTCAGGGCCTCAGGATGAGTCCCTCTCCCTACCGGACCTGGAGCTCTGTGCAGGAGGGCCAAGGTTGTCGTGGTCAGCCTGTGTTGCCTGCACTGGGTCAGCCTGGGAGGCTGTAGGGTCTTGAATGAAAGAATGAATGCCCAGCAGGCTCCACCCCTCCCTCACCCGCTCACCTGTCCGAGTGTCACACACAGCCGCACAGTCACACACTTCACCTCTGTGGCCGAGGCTAGGGCTGGGTTTGGACAGGCCCAGTCCACGGGCTCCCTCGGGCATGGCTGAGTGGCTCAGCGGCTTCTGCAGAAAGACCCCCTTCTGGGATACCAGGACCCCATAGACTTTCCGGTCTCCACACCGCCCCCACCCCCGTGAGAGTTAGGAGGATGGTCTGAATCCAGGGAGGGGGCCCTGGGAGTAACTAATGGGGGAGACAGTCGCAAAGTGATAGAAAGAGGGGAGCAAGGAGAGAGAACACAGAAAAAAAACGGGAAGGGTGAAACAAAGAAGAGTGAAGCGAACAAGAGTCGCCCAAGCTGTGAGTCTGGTCTGTCTGGGGCCGGAGGCTCAGGGATCCTGGGAACGTTTGGGCTCCGGTTGGAGCCGAGGGCGAGGGGCAGGGCTGGGAAAAAGCCGTGGGCGGGAGGCCGCGGGGTCCCAGGGGAGGGCGGAGGAGGCTGGGGGACCGGATGCCAGGGTCCTGCAGACGGCTTCCTCCCCCACGGAGGGCTGCGAGTCGGGGCGCTGGCCCTGAGTCCTCGACCCCTTTCAGTCAAGTCCCTCCGAGATCCGCTCACTGTCCCCACAGCCGCAGCGCCTCCCCACAGCCCTCTAGCCCCCAACTCCCCGCCGACGCCTCCGCTCGCCCCCCGCCGGCACGCCCCCTCATTGTTCAGCGGCTGCGGCGCCGCCCCCTCCCCCAGCCCTTCGGGGCCCCTCGCCTCCCCCCTCACCTCCCCGGGAGTCTCCAGCCCCGAACCGAGGCAGCCCGGTTCCTATTTGACCCTAGCACGGTCCCCGGGGAGGCGCAGAGCCGGCACTCTCGGGTCTCTGCAAGTCAGGGGTGTGAACTTCGGGCTCTCCGGCTCCGGGAACCAGAATCCGGGGTCTCTCGGAAAACCGGGAGCAGTGGTCCAGATTTCTTTCGTCCTCTAAACGGAAGATGCTGGGAGCCTCGACGCTCGAGTCTCAGATAGGGGTGCTGGGAACCCAAATTCCTGAGTCTTCTAGACGGGGTCGTGGGGTGGGGGGAGGGCTGGATTCCTGAGTTCCCTAACTCTAAGAGCAGGGGTTAAACTACTTCCAGACAGGAGCGCAGAGAGTCCCAAATTCCAGGGTCCTCTTTTAGTGGGCGCTTCAGCCCCCAACGGGCTGGATGAGGCTCTAGGAGTCCGTATCCCAAGTTCCTCCAGTCCCGGGAGTTTTGGGCTCAGCTTTCTGGGAAAAACTCTGGAGGGAATCTCCGGTCTGAGATCCTAAGTTCTTCGAAACCGGTTGCAGGAAGCTCGGCCTCCAGGGTCGCGCGGGGCTGCTGTCCCGGACTCCTGGCTCCTCCTCCAGGAGGGGGCGCTGGGCACCTGGATATCTGGGGTCCTCTAGCCTGCCTGGACGCTGGGGCCTGGGCTTCGGGGTCTCTCAGGACGCGGTGCAGAATTTCGGACGGCTGGAGTCTGCAACTGTAGACCCCTCAGGCTTCGGGATGGCTGGCACCGGGAACTGGCGGCGGCGGCGGCGCCACATCTGTGGCTGGAGAGTCCGGTCCCAGCGGTGGGGCGGGGGGCGGTCGCCTGGGGCTTCCCCTCCCCCCCCGCCCGGGCTCATATCCTGTTCCCGCCCGCAGGGGGGAGGGGCCGCCTTCCGGCCGGCCAGCCCGCAAAGGGTTAAGACCCCTCCTCCCTGGATTCTGAATATTGATGAGAAGGCGGTCCCGGACAGGCTACACCCCCACATACCAAAAGCCTCGCAGACTTTTCCCTTTTACAGCAAGAGCCTTCCAGGCGTGAGAAGCCGGAACTGGTAACGCACTTTCTCCTATCGGCCAATCCAAAGATTCCTATTTGTATATGCAAAGTAGAGGCGGGGCTAGCCTCCAAGGTCACGTGGTCAGGAATGACTGAAGGACTCCGCGGCGCAGGGGTGCGGCCGAAGCTCCAGTGGCGCAATCGGTTAGCGCGCGGTACTTATATGGCAGTGCGAGCGGAGCGATGCCGAGGTTGTGAGTTCGATCCTCACCTGGAGCAGTTTTTGATTTTTCTCTTACCGATTTATAAATTTATTCTTATTAATCAACCTAAACATTTATGTCACTTAAAAGAATAAACATTTCGATCGTCGGAATTTTTAGGCTGGAAAGAATCCTGGGACTCTGGTGAAAGATAGTTGGGGAGTGTTTTCTATTGTGGGGATGTGCAGTTTTCCTCTTCGTCACCAGGGGGTGGTGTTGCCTCTTTGATGTCTGGGAATTTGGGTCTAAATCTCAGTTTAAGAATTTTGTAGATGTGTCAGGCAGTGTCAGTTCTCGGCAAACTATGTAAGTGACACTGTCTCTTTGTCCATCTTTTTCTATCTTGGATTTTCTTCTTCCAGTTTTATCGCGATATATATAATTGCTGTTAGTTCAAGGTGAACAAAATAATTTTAGATACATGTAAATTGTGAAATAATTACAATGTTTAATTAACATCAATTACCTCAGTTACTATCGTGTGTGTGTGTGTGTTGGAGTTCTCTCTCCTCGTTTCTGAATCGATTATTTTTTTCAATAAATTCTGAAGCTTGTGACCACTATGTGACTGGTTCCTGTTTGGGGTTTAGATGTGAGTGATACAGCAGTGACCAAGACAAAGTCCCTGCCTCTGAGGATTTGACACTCGAATGTGAAGGGTTGGGGGGGGGGCGGCTGATTGCTATAAACCTAAGATCTAAGTAATTTTATATGTTAGGTGGTGATAATAAACATCATGGAAAAAGTAGAGCAAGGTAGGGAGGAAGGGGGTTGCAATAATAGTAGTCAGGGACCATCTCTGAGAAAACATTTGAGCAGAGACCTGAAGAAGGGGAGCAAGCTGTTGGGATACTTCAGGGAGTACAACAGAAACAGCCAGTGCAAAGGCCCTGTGGCTGAGGTGTACCGGCAAAAGCCATAATGACTAGAGCAGGAGTGACCAAAGATGAGAGCCAGGCTGTGTAGGCGATTAGGACTTAGGACTTTGGCATTACTGTGTTCTGACTGAGGTGTCATGATAGTTTCCCTTTGGTTGTTTAGCGGGGGAGTGGGGAAGAGACTGAAGCTACGGGCAGGTGGGGCCAGAGAGGAGTCAGGAGGGTGGGCTGTAACATCTCTTAAGAAAGTGAATCAGACAGGGTTGCTGTTGATTTGGATTGTGGCTCTGAGGGAAAAAAAGTCAAGAGGACCGGCTCTCTGCACTGGTAACTCGTGGCAGGTGCTGTTTTCTCAAACAAGGGTTTATTAGTTTATTTCCAAGGGGCAGAGTATCTGGTTTTTTGCAAAGGGAAGAACTCTTTGTGTTACTTCTTGTTCTTCTAGTGTCTGTATATATCTGCGTAGCTTGCGCTTCCTCTCCAACATTTCTAGGTTTCTGTCTCTCTCTTTCCCCAGCCCTTTCCCAAAACGGAGCGCGGGGATGGGAGGGCTTCGTGGGAGAGGAGATCAAAGGTTAGGGCCCACCAGTGGGCTACGGGAGAGGGCCAAGGCGTGAGAGGTCAAGGAGGCATGAGGATGGGAGGGGAAGAGACGAGCACTCTAGCAGGGAATGGGGTGCGGCAGAAATGGGGTGAGGAGGGAGGTGGAACCAAGGGGAAGAAGAGTGTGGGCAGGGAGAGAGGAGTGGAGAGGAAAGGAAAGGGAGCGAGAAGAGGAAGGGAACTGGAAAGGAAGAGAACAGGGGACAGAGGACGGAGGATGGGGGCAAGAAGGAAAGGAAAGTTAAAAGAGGAAGGGGCGACGAGTGCTGGGGGGAGGGGAAGAACTGGAGAGGGTGGGGAAGTAGGGGAGGGGAAGAGTGGCGCTGGAGGGCCTGGCGAGGAGGAACTGAAAGGAGGGAGGAGGGGGGAGGTGGGGAGAGGAGAGGGAAGACGGGGTAGAGGAAAACCAGGGGTAAGCAGAGAAACAGGGGTCGAAGCGGGAGGAGGCCGCGACGGAAGGGGGCGGGGCGCAGGCGCTGACGCTGGGCAGCTTCCGGGCTCGGAGCGCCGGGCTCCTCCGCCCCAGGGTGGTTCCCGCCGCCTCTTGCCTTGTATGGTCCGAGGACGCGGCCCTCCCGGGAGCCCCGCCCCGACCGAAACCCACCCTCCGGGGCCTCGCGATCGCCGACTCCCACCCCGCCTGGGGCGAGAGACCGCGAGTTTCCACGGCTCAGAAAAGTCGAGATTCCGCAATCCCGAGCCTCCCGAATCCCGACAGCCAAGATTTTGGTATTCGAGATTCAAGGGGCCCGGAAAGCCAGTCTGCAGTTGTGCGATTCTTCAAACGTTCTAGTGTTAGGTCTCCAGAAGACCAAGTCTGAGATTCCCCAATGTTGAGATTCTAGAATCCTGAGGCTTTCAAGATGCCTCCCCCAAGATTCCGAAAACCTGCGTATCCCCACACTCTCCGGACCCCAGGACGCCCCGGCTTCCGAGACGACCCCTCCCCCACCCGCCGCGCCGGCCGCCTGCCTTCGCCCGCCCTGGGCTCGCGCCCCAGCACATTCCGTCCTCCCCACTCCGCCCCGCCCTCCTCCCTCGGCCCCGTGGGGACGGAAACATCTCGTCCCCGCCCGCGCCCTGCCGAGAGCTGGGTCGAGGAGTCGTGCAGGACAGGAGTTTCAGCGCCCCCCACGCCCCGGGAACTGGCTCTCCCGGCTCCTCTCGGGTGATCTCACCTGGCCCCGCCCTCTCAGGTGAACGGCTGGGCCCGGTGACGTCATTTCCTGCCAGGTAAGTGCCGCCAGCGCCTGGGCTCTGGGTAGGTTTGGAGGAGCTACCCGAGGCTGATTCCAGTTTCTAAAAAAGGCCACACCGTCCACCCCTCCCATCTTACTGCCTCAAGACCGCACAACAGCCGGGATTCCAATTTACACACAGATTTCTTTTATTTAAAAATTCCAGAAAACCACAAAAATAAATTTTTAACAATATATATTACTTAATATATTATAGTGTATACTTATAACAATAATTATTCCATCGTTTCCAATATTACAAAAAGAGGAAGAAAAATACAAGGGAAGCAGACGACCCAATATATATAAATACTATAAAATCTATTAGAATAAATAAAGTCGTCATAAATAAAGGGCCCAAAGGCGGGGGTGGGAGAGCCGGGCGTTGGCAATGGCTTTGGCTACTTGCTTTTGGAGGGAAGTTTGAGCACCAGGATTCCCTTTCAGGTGAGGCTCCAATCACCAGACACTGGAGCCTTAGGATCTAGGAAGAACTGGAAGGGGGCATTGGGGGCTTATTATTCACAGCATTGGGCAGGGGTGAAGTTGAAGAGGCTTATTACCTCCCTCAAACTTGCTACATTTTTTTAAAAGACCCCATAAAACACTCCTTCCCAAACAGCCTGCACGCTGAGGACCTGCCCCAGCGCGGGGGTCAGGGGAGTGAGTTAATGCACTTTGGAAGGTGGGGAGAACTACATGATTACGAGTCCCTCAGTTCCCTACAGCCCCGGGACCCCTTGTGGAACCCACGCACAAGAGAAATGGCCCCCTTTAAGATCCAGCTGATCTGTACTAGGCAGGCACTTGTCACTCCGAAACGGAGATACGATTGAAGATGGGAAGTCGCCGAGGGGCGGCAGGTGGCTGAGGTGGCCCAAAAACCCCAGCCTCAAAGACAGGAGAGTCGGATCCCCCCAGGCTGCTGCCGCTGCTGGCATATTCGTCGGGATCAGATCCCAGGGAGTGTGCAGAAGGGCTCCGAGCTAGGCCACCCACAGGCCCCCAGACGCTGTTGGGGGTGGCCCTTCGGCAGGAAGGGCAACAGGCTGGGGTGGGGTCCCTTCGGGACACAGGTGTCCCAGGGGCAGCAGAGAAAGCAGAGGGTGAAAGTGGAAGGTCCCCGGGTGGCGGTGGTGGGGAGCTGGAGGGCGAGAAGGACCATGAGGGCACGGAAGGGCCTGCTAAGCCTGCTGGTGGTGGCGAGGTTCGGCGGCCCGAGGGCAGCCCTGAGA
Source organism: Capra hircus (assembly GCF_001704415.2). Classification (NCBI taxonomy): domain Eukaryota; kingdom Metazoa; phylum Chordata; class Mammalia; order Artiodactyla; family Bovidae; genus Capra; species Capra hircus. The sequence continues at coordinate 49,980,229 of NC_030825.1, read as the reverse complement.
AACTGATGCTCTGGCGCAGCACATGGGGATGGCCGGGGGCAGCCAGGTCCTCGCTGGGGTTGTGGATGAAGTGGCAGCGCGAACCGTAGGGGCAGCGACCCTGGAGGTAGAACTTGTGGCAGAGCTCCGTCTTATACTTGGGGTGGCGACTGGGCTGGCGCAGCTCACCCAGGCCATGGGCAAACTGGCACTTGGCCCCATAGCGGCAGCGCCCGCTTTCTGAGAAGGTCCGACATAGTTCAGTCTTGTAGCGGGATGAGGTGGTGGGAGTCGCGGTAGGCGAGGTGGGTGAGGGCGACAGCTCCGAGCTGGGTCGAGGAGCCAGGGGCGCAAAGCCTGGGGGTGGGGGCACCCAGCCGCAGCTGCGACCCTCCACCAGGCTGGTGGAGCGGCCAGGCAGGCGGGCAGCGGCCTCAGGCAGGCTGGAGTCGGATGAGCTGAGGCTCCAGGGTCCCGAGGAAGCCCAGCTGGTGCTGGACTCAGTCTCTCCGAGGTCGGATGGCAGTTCAGGGCTCAGCGACAGGAGGCTCTGTGGAAACAACGATCGGTTAAGACACCGAAAATACAGGGTGACGCCCCGCCCCAGCTGCAGGGCAACCAAGGGCTTGCCAGTCCGGTTTGTGGGCTCCCGGCCCCAGCCCCACCCGCCCTAAGGGAAAAAAAAAAAAAATCGGGTTCCGGATCTCAAGGATCCCGATTTGGAGGTTTATTCGCGATTTAAGCTCATACCGAGGGACCCACTAATCTCGGCTCCCCCGGCTGGATCAGAGGGGCCCTAAAGTCAGGACAGACTGCTGTTCTCCAATTTTTTAAGCCTCTGGGCCTCTCGGGATCTGACCCCGCTCATCGGTTTCTCCAATTTCACAAGTGGAACAGCGGGCAAAATTAAGCCAGGAGTCCGGATCTCTTCGGGTTTAGAGTTCCAAGATCCTCTGGGGCAGGGAGCGAAGAGACAGAAGTCAGCTCCCGCTCACCCTGAGACTCCAGCCCCAGAAACGCCTCCGCGCAAAACCGCGCCCTCAGCAACTACTCGGGTAATCCAGGTGTGGGGGCCATTTCCGCCTCCAGACAGCCCCGGTCTGAGAAAAGTTCTCCAGCTTTCCATCTCCGAGGGCCACCCTACTCGTGTTGGGGCCGAGATCAGAAAGTCACAGGCTCCATTTTCATCCCCAGAGGATCACACCGATCTGATCCGGGAGGCAGGAACCCCGGGCCGGTGTGAAGCGCTAAGGAGTTCCAGTTTGAGAAGGGAAACCGGTGCGGGGAGGGCGGGTCCGGGGCAGGAATTTGTTTGCGGCCCTAGAAAGCCCTGGTTTGAGAAGGGAGTCAGGTGTTGCGGACGTCGGGGTGCCGATCAGTTGGGGGGCTCACCTTGTAGATGGCGGCGAGATCCATGGCGGCGCAGATGGCCGAAGGATGTAGAGCCGACGGAAAGTGGGAGCGCTGAAGTCACGCTGCGGTGGAGTGGAAGAGCCGCCACTTTTATTCGACCAGAGGGGAGGCGGGGCCAAGGGGAGTTGGCCCCGGGAGGGCGGGGCGAGGAGGGGCGCTTCCCGGACGCGCGCCCCCAGCGCAGCACGGCCGGCCCGGGTTCGGAGCCCTTCCGCCTGGATCCCGGCCCGAATTCGCCTGAGCGGGGCCCGCGGGCGGTCGCGACCCCGCGGGGAGTGCGTGAGGTGGGGGGTGGGGGTGTCGGCCCAGTTTTCAAGGCTGGAGACTGAGGCGCAGAGAAGGGAACAGGGACGGAGGTGGGGGCAGGGCTCCCGGGGGAATTGACAAGGGCAGAGGCGGAGAGGGCGTGCGCGCGCGACACTGATCGACAGGGGCGGGGAGAGGCGAACCGAGAGCAAGAGAGAAATGGAGGGACGCAAAGAGAAAAACATGGGGACCCACACACACACGGCGGGGGGGAGCTACGCACACAGGGAGACATGCACAGAGGGGGGGAGACAGGGTGAGGAGAGGAGGGGAGGTGGGAAGGCAGAGCTTGAAAAGAGACGTAGACAGTCCCCAAAGAGACAAATTCAGAGCGAGAAGCGGGAGGGAGGGAGAGTCGTACAAAGAGAGAAGGGGCGAAAACTGGAAGAAACAAACATCCATAGACAGAAATCCGCAGGAGCAAAACAGTGAGAGAAGAGCCTCCCCAATCCTGGACGGTCTTGCTCCCGAACTGCCCAGATCCTGAGACCTGGACCGCCCTCTTTGCTCCCACTCACGAGGATTGGGGGTGAGGTGGGGTCCCACACACCTGGTGAGGTTGGAAAGGGGCCTCATTTCCCAAATACAGGACCGCTGTGTCCTCTCACCCTCACACAAATAATGGCGCTTCTGATGGCTTCCTCTGGGCTAGGCACAATTGCAGAAAGTGTCTTACATACATTAACCCAAGGAGGTATTATGCCCATTTTAAACACCGGGAAACCCAGGCATGAAGAGGCCAAGTTATTCTGTTAGTGAATGGCATTAGCTTAATACCAGGGCCTTAAATCATATTAAAGGGAGTTTGCACTCAAGAAAACTCAAGATTGGAAAGGGGGAGATCTTTTATTATGATGGAGGGTTTCTTTGCTGGAAAGCTGTCTCAAATGGAAGAAATGGATCATCCCCAACTGATGGTCGGATGGGACTCTCATAAAGGGATGTGCCTTGAAAGAACTCTGCGTTTGCAGAAATCACTCCCCTCATTGACAAGTCTTTTATTGTAAAGGAGTTGCCCTGAGTGATGCTCTCTTAAGATATGGTAAAAGCACTAATTTTTAAAGGGGGTCTCCAGAGCTGGCTGCCCTGACTGAAAATACGGTGGTAGAAATAAATCATTGCCACGGAGTGCAGTTATTATGGTGGAAAGTTCATTCTTGCAGGTTGTGACTGCGGACTGCGGGCTTGTATTGAGGTGGGGAGATTCTGCTAGGCACGCTGATCTGCTCGTCCGACAGAGCACGGGGGAATCCCTGGTGCGGCGCTTTCTCGGGCCGAGGGGCCTTCCCGGCCGGTCCCGTGAGCTGGGCGGCTGCGGGCGGCTCTGGCACGGTTGCAGCCTCCCTCTCGCCAGTGACTCACTCGCAAGGGGCGGGGGAGGGGGGCTTCCTGGAAGCCGTGACGAGGAGGCTCGACCCGGACGCCCGGGTTCCTCTCTGTAACCAGGGTTTTGGTCGCCTGTAAACAGAGGCTTGAGGACTACGGGAAGAGGGGGGAAAAGGGAGATGCCCGGCACCCGCCGCCCAGTTGGGCTCCAAATCCCTGTGCCGGTAGTAGGACTAAGGGGCGGGAGAACGAGAGGTGGGAGGCATTCTGGGGTTCCTAAGGGCCGGCTCGGCTCTGGCCGCGATCCTGGAGGAGGGAATACCAGTTTCGATTCCCTGGAGACGGGGAGCAGTTCCCATTCCTGAGTCAGGCTGACCCCCTCCCCTCTCCCATCTGCTGAGTCATCGGCCCAAGGGCCAGGGCGCTTCGGATTGGGAGATTCTCAAAGAGACTGGAAGGGGCTTTGCGCGCCGAAGGACTGCGCACCCATCGAAACACTAACAGGGACGGGGGTACTGAGAATCCCGGCCTTTGCCCCTTCTTGCTTAGATCAAGGGGTTCGGGTTTCCAAGCCGCCTCCTCGCTCAGACCCAGGACACCCGGCTTCCAGGCCGTGGCTTCACCAGACTCAGGAGTCCTGGCTCCCAGCTACCCTGTCTCTCAAACGAAGGAGTCCGAGCCCCCCCCACCCCTCTCTCTCTGTTTGAGGAGCCAGGCTCCCATCCCCCGCTCCACCCCGTCCAGGCCTCAGGAGTCCCAGCTCAGGAGGAAGTTCAGAGCAGGACTCCGCCCAGCTCCCCACGTAGCCAGCGGGAAAATCCGTGGCCTCGGCGAAAGCCGGGAATCCCCTCTGGAATGACGGTGGGGAAGGGGATGGCCGGGGTCCCCCGCGGGGCGCAGGGGGGCAGGTCCCGGACGGGCTGGCTGGGGGGAAAGGGGCGGAAACCAGAGAGGCTAAAAATACAGCGAGCGCTTCCGGCCTAGGGGGAGGGGAATGGAGAGCAGAGTTTCCAGAAAAACAAGCGGGGACGGGAAACGCGGGGGTGTGAGAGCCGGCGCGAGTGCGCGGGCGAGCTGGGGACTGTGTACGCGCTGCACGTGTGACCTGGGCCCGTGTGCTCCTGGCGTGATTGACTGGCGGGAGCCGTGTGCGCAGCTGCGCGGGCCCAGCGGCTGGTGTGCCGTGCGGTGCGTGTGGACCGCGTGAGCGCCGCATGTGCAAAGGGGGGCTGCCCTGGAGCGCCTGGGTGTGTGGTGGGGCAAGTAGGTGTGGGACACAAATGAGCCCACTGTCCTATGTCAAGGCCGTGTCCTTACAACCCTCTGACACCGCTCTGAGAATAAACACGGGAAACCGCCTCTGCCTGTGTGACCATACTGTGTTGACACTCACCATCGCTGGGTGAGGGAGTGTGTACTCAAACGTAACTGCCTCTGAAGTGGCATCCCATGAGAACTTGTGACTTCCATACCTACCTGCACATCTGTGTGTAGCTCTGAACCACCATGGGATCTGGAGTGACTAAGAGCTGGGAACTCCTTGAGGGAGGCCGCTGAGGGTGACTGTGTGTCCTTGGGGGTGATGAGGAGCTGTGAGCACACAGCTTGGGAGCTGAGGGTGTGTGTGAGAGCCTGTGTGGCTCTAGGTGGCTTAGCTGTGTTCAAGACCTCTGGAACTGTGTTGTTATCAGGTATGTGAATACTGTTCCTGTGTTTGTGTCCTTGGGGTGTAGCTGAAAACACCCAGGAGGCCAGTGTCTGGAAGCAGTTCCTCTGTGGCCAGGTCACAAGGCAGTGAAACTGGTGAACTTTGGTCCCTGACGTCTGCAGCGCATGATGGGAGGGTGGCTGGCGCACTCCTGCTCCTCTTGGTGGCCTTCCTGGGCAGAGCAGGGGCAAAAAGGCAGGCACACTTGAACCTGAGAAGCCTTATCTAAAGCCAGCCTCACTGCTTTTGATAACGTTGAGCTGAGGACAGGGCTGAGTCAGCTGGTGATGGGCAAAGTCTGAGATGGGGTAGGAGATAGCGGCTTAAGTGGTAGTTAGACGGTTGTTTATGTATTCATATGGTTGGACTGTTCTTCGAGTCTGTCTGTGGGACTGTATCTGGGACCGAGACAACCATGATTGCAGGATGGCGGGTCACGCTGTTCTCTACTAGAGAAGAGGGGTTGTGTGCCTGTTTCTCCTGGTCTGGTTTGCCCTGTGCAGTTGTGCATCTCATGTACACCCTTCCCTGGAGTGGGTGGTTGTGCACCAGGCTGTACAGTTTTCCTCTGGGCCTGCTAATCCAGTAAGAACCTTCACTAAGGTCCTCTTCTACCCTGCCTCTTCACTGTGGCCCTGGCATCCACGTTATTCCATCAATGCACCAGCACAGCTCTGCCACAGGCAGGGCCTCTGCATTTGTTCCCTCTGGAATGTCCAGGACTTATTCCCTCTCCTTTAAGTTCACTCCAGTACTGCCTTCTCAGGGAGGCCTTCATGACCTGGGTCAAGGATTAGAAAAGGTTTAAAAATAACCTTGTTATCCATTTAACAAATAATAAATACATCCATGGGGTCACAAAGAGTTGGACACAACTGAGCAACTGAACCAACAAAATACATGTACCATCCATTTACCCCCCCAACCTAAACTCTCAAACTTTCATGTTTTCCCATAAAGTAACAATCCTCCATGTGCAAACCTTACACCTTTAGATCTATTCCTAACACTACCCTCCACCCCCACCCCCCCTTCTACTTCTGGTCTCTTTTCTTTCTTAGAACTTCTCACTGCTTGACACTCTTGTGTTTTACTTTATCACACTTAACTGTCACTAAAATATCAGCTCCAGCATGGCAGGGATCTTTGGTTCACACTATACAGGGCTTGGCCCCAAACAGACACACAGCAAATGCGTGTTGCATGAACTCAGCTTCCTGGTGCACAATTCCCACCATGTGTGCTGCTGAACTGCACATCCCTCACCCCACTGCCCACCAGGTGTCTCTCGTCTGTCTGCTGGGATGTGGTTTTCGGCACTGCTAGGTCTGGGGTCAGGGCTGCTGGGATGTCCTGCCCCCATCTGTGTGTGATGCTGTGTTGATGCCACCTCACAGGGCCAGCTGTGCCTCATGAGTGTGGGCCTGTGGACTGTGTGCTGTGTGCCCCCAGGCTGGAAGCCAACAGGCTCTCGGGGAAAGAGTGTTGTAGGCAAGTAATTGTTATCATGTTAGGTGGAACAGGGACTTTGTTTTTGTGTTGATTTGGAGATTAAGTGTGGTTAAGGAGATGTGTAGGGGTGCCAAACTGACAAGGTTATGATGGTCAGTTTTATTTGTCAACTTGGCTAGGCTATAGCCGCCAGTTATTTAATCTAGATGAGGCTGTGAAGGAATTTTGTGGATGTGATTCAAGTCTATAATCAGTTGATTTTAAGCAGATTATCCTAGATGTGGGGAGTCACATGGGTGGGGGACTGATCTAGTCAGATAAATGGGCAGAGCTGTGGCTTCCTCTCAGAAGAAATTCTCCCTGTGGAGAGCAGCTTCAGCTTGTGCCTGAGAGGTCTGCTACCCTGCCTGGAGCTTGCCCTGTGTGCCTGGTACTTCAAGGAAGGTCAGGGAGAAAGGGAAGGAACTGCTGGGATGTATAAACACACACACAAGAGCTGGCCATTTCCCAGAACTTCATTGTGGGGAGTTGGGCTCTGCGTGATTTGCAGGGCTCCATGGTCCCAGGTGTTCTGCAATGATGTGGGGTCCAGGACAACAGACTTCTGGGCGATGCCATGGGAACCAGGGTACAGAAGGTTCTGGGTGGGGCCATCCGTCCCCCAACCAGGCTGAGTCACTTGGGCCTTTCACACCCCACCAGCTGGGGCTGAGCTGGTAGCTCCGCCCTACACTTGCCCAGGCCTGACGGCCATGGCTGAGCTCCCTGAAGCTGCCTCTTGGGGAAGTGGGGAGCCCGGTGGGGCACACTCTTCCTGAAGCCTCCTCCTCAAGGTCTGCTTCCCGGAGCTGAGGCCAAGGTGCCTAGGTTCTTCCCCAGGACTGATGATTCATCCCTGCTGGGGCCTTTTCACTTCTCCTTTGGGGCTAAAAATACAGGGCTTCACCGCGGATTGCATAACACCCCTTGTTTGAGTGCTGCTGACGCAGGCCCTGGGTATGGCTGGGGGGGGGGGGGGGCGCACGCTGGGTTGCTCCCCGACTGGGACTGGGCATGCTGTCAGGGCCCAGACCTTCCACTTCCCTTTTTTGGGTCAAGCAGACTGGGGGTTGAGCTGACATGAGAGGTGCTGGGGATTGCTGGGTGTGGCTATGGCCCCTGGAAACGAAGCTCCTTTTAGCCCCAGGTGACCCTGGGGTTCTGTCTTCCATTCTGGCCCTGTGCATAGACACAGAATCCCAGTTAGGAGCTGGGGACAGTCCCAATTAGCAAAGGGGCACTGGGCAAGAGATGGTCAGAGACAGGGAGATGGGAACAAAAGGAGATCGAATGACACCAAGAGAAACAGCTAGGAAAAGGAGCAGACACAGAGCCACCCCCCAAACTGGGACAGAATCAAGAATGGACTGAGGGAGAGGGGCCCAGACAGGACTCCACAACTAGGCTAGGTAAGGGGAGACCCCCTGGAAGAGATCACCAAGGGGCACAATCCAAAGTCCACCCTCAGCCAAGGATGAGAAGGCAGCCCACAGAGGCAAGGCCCCGCCCTGCGCGCGCCTTGCTGGCCTCTGCTGCCCCCTGCTGGCGCCGGCCACAGTGTTCAGGCAGGAAGAAAAGCCAGAGACAAAGCTGCTTTGAAGCCACTCTTCATTCCCTCCCTGTCCCTTACCCCACTCCCAGCCCTGATGGCTCACAGGGTGCCTCCAGGGCCCGTAGGTGGTGCAGGTGTCTTGCCTGTGACCTTGTTGGCACAGTCCAGCAGGGCAGTGTGAATGTCCTTGGCACAAGCAATCTGGGCTTTGATGACTGCCAGGTACTGCGGGTAGGGCAGGCTGTCAGGCTGGACGGCATCAGGCTTGGTGGCTGTGGGCACCAATGTCGGAGAGTGCTTGGCACTGTCGCAGCTCTGTGACAGACACTCATGTGCCAGGCGCTGTGGACAGGCAAGCAAAGTGCAGTATTAGCCTCACTCCGGGTACTGCCAATCCCACCCCAAGGGCCAGCCTGGGGTAGGCTTTTCAGCCTCTGAAATCCTGGAGTCTTGGGATCAGAACTTGGCCCTGTCACTCACTTGCTGGGTGACCTCAAGCATGTGGCTTCTCCTCTCTGGGCCTGTTAACTCCTTTGGAAAATGGGTTTGATAAGTACTTCTGCTACCTCATAAAACGAGAATGGTGAGCGCAGTGTGTGAGACACAGGCATAGGTCCTAGCAAGTTATTTAAATGCCAGTTGATGGATGTCAACTACTATTATTGTGACTCTCCTAACCCTAGGCTTGGCATCGACACTAGCTTCTCTGGTGGCACCTGCCCCTCCTAGTTTTCCTTCTGCTTCTCTGGCTGGTTCTTCTAGATGCTTGTTAAACTACCTACGCCTTAAGTGTGGCAATTCCTGAATCCTGTCTCCTCCTCTCATTCTCATGCCCTCTAGGAGGTGTTTCACCCACATATACACCACTCTGCTCTGAACTCTGCACTGATGTGCCCACTTGCCCTAAAATTCCAGAGCTCCTATACTCTGCCCCCCAAACCACTCCCCTTCCTGGGTCCCTGTCTCAGGGAGGGTTCTACCATCCAAACCAGACCCCTGGGCCTCATCTTGGAGACTCCTCCCACAGCCCATCAGTCCCACTGCCCAGGCACAAAGCCTTCTGACTATCTCTCCCACCTGCCCTTCCCCACTTCCTTAGGACCCCGCCCTGGTGAAACCTAGTGGCTCTTGAATCCTGCCATGGGCCCCCAGCCTCCACTCTAAGCCCCTCGAACCCATCCCTCATTTGGCGACCAGAGGCATACCCCTAAAAAAACAAATGGGTTGATGTTTTTCCTTGCTTGAAACCCTCCATTGGCTCCCTAGCAACCTTCCGGCTATATTCAAAATCCAACAAGCCCCAGTGCCTACCATACCTCAGCCAGACTGAATTTCATGACATTCTTAAAGGGAACTTAAAGCAGAAGCTGTTCCTCTTGGTTGGAACATCTTTCTACCACTACGAAGCTCCTCAAACTGCCTTTTCCTTTAAAATCCAGTCCAAAATGATGATGACACTATAAGATAAAACATTTGCCACTTGTCTAATACCATGTTAAATGCTTTACATGCAAGATCTTGCATGTAAAGAGTCCTTCCCCAAAATCCATTTTTCAAAGAAGGAATCCAAGGTTCAGAGGTAGAGATTGGTGGTCCCTCTGACTCCAAAGGCTGTGCTCTGAGCCATCGGCCCTCCTCTCAACTTCTGCCCTTCTTCCCTTTTGGTTCCAGCCTTGGCTCAGATGTGCTCTCTACTAGTAGTCTATCCTGAGCCACTTCCTCCCTAGACCCACCCTAGGTGGGGTCAGATGCCATCTCTGGATGTCTACAGCCCCCTTATTTTAACCTTGCCCCCTCTGCCTGCCTCTCACCCCCACATCCCAGCCCTGAGCCTTCTGCCCGTTTTCCCCTTCATGGTCTTCCATGTCTTGAGCTTCTCCTGTCTGAGCCCTGACTCTCTGAGCTATCACTGCTGGAGGATATATTTGTCACCTACTGAACTGGAAGCTCTGTGAAGGCAAGGACTGGGCAACTTTCTGTCCCCAGTATCAGGTGCAGTATCCACACAGGTCTGGGCCATAGGAGGTGCTCAGTGAGCATGTGTCAACTGACTGAATGAAGGTTTCTGAAGCACAGGAACTGAGGTAGTTGTGGTCACCTGGTGGCTAGGAGGCCCCTTACCAGGCAGAGCTCTAGCTGGTCACAAAGTGCATAGAACTCTTCCAGACACTTGTCAAAGCGCTGAATGGGTCCATCGCTGCTCTTTCTACAGTCCAGGAGAAGAAGGTGGGAGATGGATTTCCAGTCTCTGGGACAAAGTGACTACCCAACCAAGTATCCATCAGAAAACGAGGTATAGGCCCAGGAGACCCAAAGCAAGACCTAGGGGACAGATGATAGTAGAAGGGGCAAAAAGGGCAAGGCCAGAGGGTAGGGAGTAGGCTTCAAAATAAAGAGAAAGGAGGGATGGGTGGGGTACAAGGGGGATGTTTTTGAGACTAGGATGGAGATACTGACATCCTGGAGAAAGGGGAGTACTCACTGCCCATTGTCAATGTTAGTGTTCTGAATCAGGTTCTGGGCTGCAACCTTCATCAAGGTCTAAAGAGGGAAAGGAAAAAAAAAAGGTGTGGGAGATGAAGAAACAGAAGAGGACACTTTTGATAGATCTTCACTCTTCCTTAAGATACAGCCAACCTCAGGCCTCCTCTTGTTACTTCTCCTCCTATCACTGCAGAGTAATTTCAACTTCCATACCTTTACAACAATTACTATCTATATTTTTCCAGAGGCCCGCTTTCTCTTGCCAGTAATTTCCCAGACATACCTTAGGGTCCTCCCTCACCCACCAATCACGGTCAGTCAAGGCTAGTCCTCTCCTCAGGCTTTAACGTCCGGAGCTAAGTTTTTTCTTTAAATTCCCTCCAACTCAAATTCCGGTCAGTCTCAAACTCAAGATTCTCTCTGACCCCACCTTACACTGTCAATCCACAGAACTTCGCTTTGGCATCACGAAGACAGTCTCATTCCTCTTTCCTTCTTAACGCTTCTTTTGCTCTCTCCCAGACTAAACAATCCTTCCGCCCACCCCCCGATGGCAAAGAGCCAAATCTCCCAACCCATCACCTGTAGACTCTCCTTCAGCTGCGGGATGAGCATCTTATAGCGCTGCACAGGATCGAAGTCCTGTTGCTGCTGCTGCAAAAGCCCGCTCTGGGCAGGTCCCACAAGTTGTGCTGGTGGTTGTGGCTGCTGCTGGGGGCCCGACCCACCAGCTGAACCCGGACCCGACACACTGGCGGTAGAAGAAGTCGCTGAAGCTTGCTGTTGGGATGCAGCCATCTTTTTCGCCTCGCGCACCGGAAGTGCGTCACAAGTGCGTCTCCCCGTTTTCTCCCCGTCTTCGTCTCTGGGCCAAGTTTGCTGATTAGCTCCGCCTCCCAGACAATACAATCAATGAGAGGAAAGAACCCTCCCTCCAACTCGTGACTCTCAAATCCGACGGCTACAATAAGACATCGATAAACCAATCACAAGAGGCTCTTTCCGCCTCGCTCCTGCCTTTGCACAGTCGCTGGCCAATCCGGGTGTGGATCCAATCAGACTCTATTTCCCAGAAGCCCTAGCGGGCTGAGGCGACCTGCGGTCCTCAGAGTCTTGGCGGCAGTTGGTGGAGACGGACCTGTAGGGCAGTCCTTGGCGTTGTTTGCGCGTTTACCTGAGTACTACGTAGTACTCCAGTGTTCCGGGAACTCTTCTCACCAGCCCACCTCACTCCGGCCCTATCCGTGAGGAGAGCGGTGCCAGCCCGAGCCCTGCCTGGGATTGGGCGCCCGCCGAAGTCGGCACGCCGTTTGCCGTGGCTCTGTGAGGCTCTTGTCAGGATTGCCCTCGCCTCATCGCCATGGCGCCCACTATCCAGACCCAGGCCCAGCGCGAGGATGGCCACAGGTAGGCACTCCGCCACCTTACTGTACCGCTTTTCTCTAGGTCTGGGTGGGCGTCAGCGAGATGAGAGGGTCAGGTGGGTTTGTCAGTCTACAACCTTGCCAGCCCCCCAGGTCTGCCCGTGTCGTCACGGAGCGCACACCCGCTCAGGGGGGCGGGTCCCGGACGTGGTGTTCCCTAGCTCCCCCCACACCTTCCCTGCCATTTCTGGAATTAAGCTGTTGAGGATTGAGTTTTTACTCTTCCAGTCAAGCGTTTGGAGACCCCTTTCCCCAAAAAACAGTTATTTTACTCTATTATTAAAGTATTTGAAGACGTGTCCTTGAAAAGGGATTTAAAAACATTTAGGGACACTGTCTCTAAGAGGCATACTTGACTCCCTCTGTTAAGAGTACTTGAGGTACCGCTACCAAGAGGAATTATCATTTGTCACCCTCTTCTTCCCTTTTAAAAGCTTGGAAAAGCCCCCTTCGCTCTCCTGTCAATCCTGTTCTTACCATCTTTTGTCATCGTCTCTCTTTTACCCACCAGGCCCAATTCTCACCGGACTTTGCCTGAGAGGTGAGCTCCATCGTGTTTCCCCAGGATGGGTGGGCCAAGTAGGGCTGGGCGCAGAGGTGGGGCAGCAGGAGCCAGGTTTTGAGCCACTGTGTTCCCAGGTCTGGAGTGGTCTGCCGAGTCAAGTACTGCAATAGCCTCCCTGACATCCCCTTTGACCCGAAGTTCATCACCTATCCCTTCGACCAGAACAGGTGAGACTAAGAATGGGTCTTTGGGAAACACCTTAGAATGTGAGATCCTTGAGGGTAGGGACTGCTTTTTCTGACGGTTCAGGGCACAGAATGGTACTTAACCTGTAATAGTAGGTGTGCCATAGGTGTCTGTTAAGAAGCAAGCAGTATCCAAGTCTCTTTACACTTAAGAGCTGCTAGCCTCCTGATTCCAACGTGGTTTTTTCATTCTGAATTCCTCCCTGGAGTACCTTAGCCTCTAGGAAGCTGGGCTGTGAGGGGTAAGGCTGGAATCAGGAAACAATAATGGGCATATTTTCCCTACCCAGGTTTGTTCAGTACAAAGCAACTTCCCTGGAAAAACAGCACAAACATGATCTCTTGACTGAGCCAGACCTGGGAGTTACCATTGACCTCATCAACCCTGATACCTACCGCATCGACCCCAATGGTGTGTTGGGAGACAGGGAGGGCCTGCTCTAGGCTAGCGAGGGCCAGCTCTGGGCCTCCCTCAGAGTCCTCCTCTCACCTTGCTTTTTTCTAGTACTCCTAGACCCAGCTGATGAGAAGCTTCTGGAAGAGGAGATTCAGGCCCCCACCAGTTCCAAGAGGTGAGGGGGTGCTGAGTGGGGACTTAGGACTGGTGCTGATGGGAAGGCAGTGGGGTCCTGAGGTGCCTGATTCTCCCACTCCAGATCCCAGCAGCATGCGAAGGTGGTGCCATGGATGCGGAAGACAGAGTACATCTCCACTGAGTTCAACCGTTATGGCATTTCCAATGAAAAGCCTGAGGTCAAGTAAGTTAGGGAGGGTAGAGAGGGAAGGTGGAGATTTCAGGTATGTCCAGTTACCTCTAAATGTTTCTCTCTTTCTCCTCAGGATTGGGGTTTCTGTGAAGCAGCAATTCACTGAGGAGGAAATATACAAAGACAGGGATAGCCAGATTACAGCTATCGAGAAGACTTTTGAGGATGCCCAGAAATCTGTAATTGAAGGACTGGGATAGAGGAAGGGGGGATAAAGCTGTGGCTCCAGAGCACTTTGTACTTTTTCTTACCCTGCTTTTTTGCCTCTGCCAGATCTCCCAGCATTATAGCAAGCCCCGAGTGACACCAGTGGAGGTCATGCCTGTCTTTCCAGATTTTAAGGTCAGATCCAGGGCAGGGGGCAGAGAGGGACAGCCTGCCATCTCTGTCTATCCTAGTCTAACCCCAGTGCCTCCATCCCCCAGATGTGGATCAACCCTTGCGCTCAGGTAATCTTTGACTCAGACCCCGCCCCCAAGGACACAAGTGGTGCAGCTGCACTGGAGATGATGTCTCAGGCCATGATCAGGTGAGTGGCCCTGCTGTCCACCTCGGCCTGCTTTTCATTGATTCTGTCCTCACTCAGTATTCACTGCTCCTCTTTCCCCCTCAAACAGGGGCATGATGGATGAGGAAGGGAACCAGTTTGTGGCTTACTTTCTGCCTGTGGAGGAAACACTGAAGAAACGAAAGCGGGACCAGGAAGAGGAGATGGATTATGCACCAGATGATGTGTACGTGGGTTGGGGTTAGGTTTTAGGTATTGAGAAGTGTCTCCTTTTCTCCCTCATAGGGAAGAAATGGGGCTGACCCTGTCTCCTTCATCCTCAGGTATGACTACAAGATTGCTCGAGAGTACAACTGGAATGTGAAGAACAAGGCTAGCAAGGGTTATGAGGAAAACTACTTCTTTATCTTCCGAGAGGGTGATGGTGTTTACTACAATGAATTGGAGACCAGGTACTCAGCACAATCCTGCCTCACTCAGATTAGCTTGGGCTTGTACTTCAGAATCAGGATCTTGGGGTGTACAAAAAGAGCCACCTTGGAGGTCATTTGTATCTAGGGATTTGCCACGTGCATTTATAAGAGTGGAAGCCTATAAAGCTGGAGCCGGTTCTAACACAAGAACCCAGAAGAAAAATCTCTACCTAATACTGGAGATATTTGGAGCTTTCATGTAAGAGTAGGACTGCTTAGTTGTAAACATAGCTAAAATATGGAATAATGTGTAAAATTTAATGTTTTAAATAAATGAAATGCTAGATACCCAAGTTCAAAAAACATGACCCCTAAACTTCCCTGATGGTTACAAGTTTATTGCTGTGCTGGGACCCTTGGTGTAAAGGTTGGGAAAGAGTGACCTTGAGTTTCTGTTTAAAGCAGAGATCACAAATTCTGATCCCATTAAGCCAGGCAAAAAATGTAAAATGCACAGTAGGCTGTTGGGGTCTAGGTGATCTGGAGCCCTTGGCAACCTTCAAGAACACCATGACCCAGCATAGCAAAGGGCTCCAACCCACTGCTGCTGTTTTGGGGGGGGTGGGGATCAGAGGCCCAGTGGAGTCATAGAATCTTATTTTCTAAAAGCCAGAAATCCAGATTCTCTTTTTAAGTGTTGGTATCTAATTCACATTAAAATCTACTTTATACATTTATGTGTTTATGTAAAGGACATACATATACACATATATAAAGTACAAGGCATTCAAACTGATACCTTTGGAGCTATCTATTTTCTTGCCTGTGAAAGTGAAGTTGCTCAGTCATGTCCAACTCTACTACCCCATGGACTGTAGCCTGCTAGGCTCCTGCGTCCATGGGATTCTCCAGGCCAGAATACTGGAGTGGGTTGCCATTTCCTTCTCGAGGGGATCTTCCCGACACAGGGATCGAACTCCAGGTCTCCTGCACCGCAGGCAGACTCTTTACCATTTGAGCCACAAGGGGCTCCTTTTTTTCTTGCCTGTCCCCTACCCCAAATTTAGTTTCCCTTATTCAGTCTGTATTTATTCTGGTCTTTTCTGGGCTAGGTATAAATGAGTAAAGATGAGTAAGAACCAAGTTAGACCAGATTCCCCACAGGGGTCTTTAACTGAATCTCATGTACTTCTCCCCAATTCTACCACTGCAGAGTTCGCCTGAGTAAGCGCCGAGCCAAGGCCGGGGTTCAGTCAGGTACCAATGCACTGCTTGTGGTCAAACACCGGGACATGAATGAGAAGGAATTAGAAGCCCAGGTAACAAGCACCACTGACCCTGGTCTCCCATGGGGAGGGTGGTAGTTGGTAGAGTGGCACAGGAACCAGATTGAACCTTCTCCTTCCCCTCAACTGTCCTGCTTCCAGGAGGCACGGAAGGCTCAGCTGGAGAACCATGAACCCGAGGAGGAAGAAGAGGAGGAAATGGAGACAGAAGAGAAAGAAGCTGGGGGCTCAGGTAAAGCTGGACAGACCGAACTCTGACTCTGGGTGGGTGGATGGTCAACTTGGGTCTCACTTCTTGCTCCCTTGCAGATGAGGAACGAGAGAAGGGCAGCAGCAGTGAGAAGGAAGGCAGCGAGGATGAGCGCTCTGGCAGTGAGAGTGAACGGGAGGAAGGTGACAGAGATGAGGCGAGTGACAAGAGTGGCAGCGGCGAGGATGAAAGCAGTGAGGATGAGGCCCGGGCCGCCAGAGACAAAGAGGAGATCTTCGGCAGTGATGCTGATTCGGAGGATGACGCTGACTCTGATGATGAGGACAGAGGACGGGCTCGTGGCAGTGACAATGACTCAGACAGTGGCAGTGATGGGGGTGGCCAGCGAAGCCGGAGCCATAGCCGGAGCCGGAGCGCCAGTCCCTTCCCCAGTGGCAGTGAGCATTCTGCTCAGGAGGATGGCAGTGAAGCTGCAGCTTCTGATTCCAGTGAAGCTGACAGTGACAGTGACTGAGTCCCAGAGCCTTCAGCCCTGGCGCAGATAGTTATTTTGTGCAGGAAGGCACTTTTCGAGTGGTCTCTTTGTGAGCCTGTTGCTTTGTTTTCATCTCCTCCAAACCTTTGCTGTTAATAAAGCCAGCTTCTCTTTACTTCCCCTCCCAGGCACCATGGTCTCATTCTGCCTGCCCCACACAGAAACCCCCTGAACCACCCCAGGTGCTTAAGGCACAAAAGCAAAGGCCACAAAGGCAGGGTCACTATGTTTTTCAGGAAATGTAGCATAACAAAGATCAGAATCCTTTTTGTTTGTTTGTTCTTTTTTTTTTTTTTTTCCAAAATAAGCCCAGACCATTAAACAAGTGAAACTCCATCAAATAAGTCTTCTCCAACAGCGAGAAAAACTGTACAGTTACTCAAAGCTGATTCTGCCAGTGGGGCTGGGAATAGAAGGGAGGGTGAAATCATGGTGGAGGGGCGGGGGCTGGGGAGGGGCAGGAGTGGGTCAGGATCCTGCCCATCAGAGTGGGGCCGCCTGCGTCCTGCACACTCTGCTGACAGGTAGGGGGAAGGGGGCAGCTCTTGCCTCCCATTATGTAGGGGGTGTCCCTCACCGCTTCCCAGTGCCAGGCAGACCCAGCTCACCCTGATGGGTAGTGAACAAGACAGGACTGGCTGGGAGGAGGTGAGGGTCTCTTAAGAGGGACACCCTGCTGATTCCAAAAAACGAGGTGGCCCCTGTCCATCCCACTTCCCCGGGCTAGGAGGAGGATTGGAGAAGCCCTGGGAGTTGGAGGGGAATGAGCAAAGGCACAGAAACATGGAGGGGCCGGGATGGGGGACTTGCATAGGTTGATGAGTGTGCAAGAGGTACATAAATAAACCTGACACCCCACCCAGCCCGGCACTGGGAGAGGAGGTAGGGACCTAGAGCAGGTCCCCAGGGCCACCCCACCCCCTGGCTTCCTCCCCAACCCTGGGTCAGAGTTGAGGGAGGTCCAGACCAGGGAGGCAGAGGCAAGAAGGACTGGGGAATGGGTGGGTGAGTGCAGGGAGGGTGGTGGTTTAAAATTTTTTTTTTTGGTTTTTTGTTTTTTCCCAACATTTTGTTATCTTTAATAACATACACAATGGTTACCAGCCATATTCATAACAAAAGTTATCATAAAATGTATCTAAAAATAACATTTTTTCCTTTTCGGTGTGAAAAGCTTGAGAATGTCCCAGTGAGGGGGGGAGCGTTGAGGGGATGGGGTTGGAAGAGGGGACCCTGGCTTCCCCATAGCCTGAACCCCCAAATCCCCTCCCTCCAACTGGGCCCCAGCACAACCCCTCAGTAGGAACAGAGATTGGTATGATTCCGGGGCTGGGACGAACCTCTGGGTTATGATATATAGTGTTCCACTTAAGTGAGGTCATGACAATGAGGGGGTGGGGTGGGGGAAGGGTAAAAGAAAAGGAGATACGGGTGGGGAAGGAAACCAAAAACCATCCCCTTTCCCTTATTCTTTACCCCCAAGTCTTTCAGCAGCTAGACTTGGGAGTGGAGAAGAATCTGTGTTGGTGGGGGTAGGAGACGTTAAGGCAACAGACTTCCTGACCTCACTGGCTGCCCTGGCTCCCAGCCTTCGACCTCTGCATCTGCGGAGCCAGGGCTAGGGGTGGGGTGGGGAAGGGCTAGGGGGTGTGGAGGGGGCTCTGCCCTCTCCCCTCGTAAAATTCAGGCTCCCCCTGCCACTTTCTTGGCTCAGAGAGAGGCCTGAGGATTCTAAAAATGAGAGGGAATGATCAGAGAGAAAAACCGTTAAGAACTATATAAATATGTATCTTAAATAGACCTAAGAAATTAATTGCAGAGAACCTCTGATAAACAGGGCAAAAGGAAGTGAGAGGAGGGTGGCTCCTGTCCTTGGGGAATGATGGGAATGGGGAAGAAGAAGGTGTAAGGAGGTGAGGGAGAGAGGGAGAGAGAGACAGGCAGACAGACACGCTCCTCTCCTCACCGGCCTTTATCTCCTCAGCTCCTCTCAAATAACATTCAGGAGAGCAGATTATCTACCCCACTCATCTCTCCCCAAATGTCAGATAGTTCTGAGCAGGCCCCACAAGAGAGTGGGTCAGTGAGTCTGGGGGAGACTTTTTCCTTGGGAGGGGCAGGTGGCCGGCAGTCTAGAGGAGGCAGGGGTGGGACAGGGCCAGGTCGGGGGGGAAGGAGGGAAGGAGGGGGCAGGCAGGCTGGCCAGTCCCTGCCCCCTTTATCCTGGCTGCCCCCTACCTCCCCGGGCCTCAGCAGAGATCCCTCGATGGGCCTGGGAGTGAGCAAGGCGTGTGCCAATGTTAAACAAAAGTTAAAAGGGTGAGAGAGTAGAAAAATATTAGAATGTATAGCTGAGCCAGCCCACCCTCTCGCTGTCGCGGAGAAGCCCGTTGGGGGTTGGCCCCCGCCCGCCGCCCGGGGAGCCTATGGGTGCGCTGGGCTGTGGGTCCCGTCAGATGGTGGAGGTTTTGTCTGTCCCATCTGTGGTAAGAAA